>NC_143398.1:160003365-160691632 GCF_052110815.1 Crocodylus siamensis
TAAACGTTACCTTCTTTGGCCTCTCATGGTGGGACACATGCTTCTCCTGAGTGGGTGATGCAGACTGGCTCCTTCTCCCAGCAATGAAGGAGCTACCTCCGGAGTGACGTGATGTCTTCTGAGAGAAGTGGGGATAGGAGGCAGAGATGGAAAACAGACAAAAAAGAAAGGAGAAACAGTGCCTATGAGGCTGGGGCTTCACCACTACTGCAAAATTAAGACTATGGGCATGTCTACAAGAGGTTACTGTGCAGTAAACCAATGCCCTAGTTCTTTGCATGTTTCCTGTGGGGACACTCTTAGTGTGCATAAGGGTGAGGTAGTTTACTCCACTTTCAAATACAACTATGCTCCCTCACACAAAGGTGCTTGGGGCATGTTAAGTGTGTCCACCTGGAGAATTAGTGCTGAGTAGGTACTGCAGTGTGCACTCACACTTACCCTTACTACACACTAACTTCCCCATAGGGAGGAAGCCCTCCCAGAGGCTGGACAGGCTATGGTATGGAGGACAGTGCACATTACCCTTTCACTAGAAAAAAGATTACAAATGCACATGATAATCTCTAGAGCCAACCCCCTGGGCATGCTGAATGGAGACAGGGGATTAACAAGCTTTCCCTTATGTCCCCTTTCCTGCCCAACAGTTCTCCATCTGTTCAGACAGACAGCCTTTTCCCTCTCAGTTTCCCATTTTGAATCCCCCTGCCCAAAATCCTGTTGTACATCTTTTCCTGTTTCCACAGCAATCAGGGTCATAACAAATTGCATGGGGCACTGGGTCCCAATAACCATGTTTACTAAATACAAACAACATGGAAAGCCCAGTCACCTTTGCCTGCTGCTGCTCTGACTGGTTTCCAAAGTGTAGAGCACAGTGAGTGCTAGAGGGCTCACAAACTATTTAAAGGGAGATGACTCGGTTCCTATATATTAAATGGCCAATGCACAAAGATGTGTATCAGGAAACAGGAGGAGCTAGAC
Organism: Crocodylus siamensis; assembly: GCF_052110815.1. Lineage (NCBI taxonomy): Eukaryota > Metazoa > Chordata > Crocodylia > Crocodylidae > Crocodylus > Crocodylus siamensis. Next base: position 160,004,350 of record NC_143398.1, read on the forward strand.
CCAGCCTGTGGGTGGAGCGTTGTGAGAATGGTATAGATGAGGAGGCAAATTCTACCAGCAGCAATACTTTGACATAATTTACACCACTCTGGACTGCCACAAGGTTGGACACATCACAAGACAGACCCCACTAGCCTCCCCTGAGCACTACTGTTTAGTTTCTAGCTCCAGACCCAAAGCCTGTGGTTTAAGCTCTGCCCTAAGCATGGTCAATACTCTTGGGTAGGGCAGCGGGTGAGGCAAGCTGTGCTCAGATCCTTGTGAGGGGAAGTATTACTGCTTCTCTGTGCATCAACAAACAAGATACAGGACCATAGCTGTCCTGGGTAATCATGGGAAATAGCCAAGCAGAGAACGCAATCTCTGGTTTGACTTTGGGGAGAGGGCTGAACACCTTACTCACTGAATGTGGCAGCTCTGATAAGCAGGAAGGGGACTGAGAAAAGCCAGCAAACAAAGGAGCCACTGAGAGGTAAAGGATGTAGTGAAAGGATCAGGTTTCCTCTTCAGCAGTGGTGGAGAGAAGGAGTATATGCAAATTGTGACAGTGCAGAAAAAGGAAGCCTCTTCTGACTTTGTGCCCTGTGTCTAAGCAGGGAGGAAAGAGAGCTCCCATCTCCTCACCCCACATCCCCCCTGAATACCAGGCAGCATCCTGGGTCTCCTTCCCCATTTTCCTGGGACTGTGTGTGCTTATGTGCATCCATACATATATCACCACCAGATACACTGTCCTGCATCTCCCAGGTGGCTTTGTATAACCTCTGAGCTGCTGTGAAGGGCAAAAGTTAAGGCTGTGTCCCTATAGCCTGAAGGCTGCATTACAGCCCTGCACCCCTGGTGCTCTGGTTACTATCCTTCCTGGTCTCAGAGCTCTGCTGCACATCAGAAGCAGTGTTGGGCTGCTTACATCAGCTCTAAGAGGTTTATGCATCTGGAAAATTTTCTCTTGGTCCCTTGAGGCTCATTTACAGCCCCACCCAGAGTGGTGCACAGAGGCCTGAGCAGGAGGCCAGGATAAGGGATCTGTAGCCGCTTAAAAGAATTAAAGATGCTAATGAAATCACTGAATCCTGGAAAAGTAGAGCTGGAATAGACCTCAGGAGGTCACCCCATCCAGTCCCCTGCTCGAGGCAGCATCATTCCCATCTAAGCTGCCGCATATAAATGTTTGACTAATCCAGCCTTAAAACTGCACAAGCAACCCTCCTCCACAGTTATCAAGCATATTGCCCCAAAACATCATGGACACCCTAACTTGCCATAGGTAAAGCAGGGGTACAAGGGCACTTGTCCATGCCTTACCACTGCAAGGACAGGAAATCATTTTTGAAAATACACTTGAGAGCTCCAGGGAAGGGGACAATGCCCCCCACCAGGAAAGCAAAACCCTCTACAGTCCATGCCAATTTGACTGCAGTGTAAAATTCCTTCCTGATCCCCTATGCGGCAATTGGTCCGACTCTGGATGGAGAAGCAAGATCCTCTAGTCAGGAACCTCTAGGGTTTTTTTCAGTCCCAGCAGGAGCTTCAGCACACTTTCATTGAAGTCCCCAGCCTTGGCTGCATCTGACACCCAATGTTTATGGGGATGGTTAAACCTCCCCCCCCATGACATAGCAGTGTAACTGAGGGACCACTGGGGCAACAGTCCCGGGTGCTACTTCTAGCGGTGGGGGAGAGGAGGGGAGGGCGTAAAAACAGCAGCCACTACACCAGTGGTTGTACATGCCACTGTCATTGGCACAACGACAGCCAGTGTTTTCCTGTGCGCAGCCGCTACCCCAGGCATGGAGCTGCCCTGCTCCACCTCTGCCCTAACACCTGCAATAGGAGGGGAAAAATATTCTTCTTAGCCTCATGTGGCAACCAGCACAACCCAGAATTATGGGAAAACCAAACACCTTCCACTCTACACTGCAACCTGCAGACCACAAACACAATTCCATGCATCCCAAACCTGAACTAGAGTCACAACTCCTTTTTCTGCCATCCCATTTCCTCCATAAACTTGTTCCAGCTCTTTAATTTAATTTCATAACCAAGCCAGCTGTTGAGCTATGCTTCATTCTCATGCTGCTGAGCACGATCCTCACCAGTTTCTGATGCATGTGTGGAGTCCCCTGAGCATCTAATGGTTGCCTTTCACAACACACTTCAAGCATTGCTACTCCTAAATAATCCCTGATCAATACTTATCCAATCTCTTCTTGAAAATGTCCAGTAAACGACACTCCACAACATCCCCAGGCAGTGTATTCCACTGCCTCACTTTTCTAAAAGTGACAACATTTTCTCCTGATATCCAATCTAAATCTGCAATTTCAAGTCACTGCTATGCATCCTAATTTCTGCAGTAAGAGAGAAAAGCATTCTCCTTCTTCTTTGTGGCAGCCTTTCAGATATCTGAAGATAGCTATTGTGTTCCTTCTTAATTACCTTTTTCACCAGCTGCATAAGCTTATTTCTCTCAAATTCCCCTTGTATGGCTTGCCTTCCAAAACCTTTAGCTTTTTGTCACCCACCTTTGGACCATCTCTAACTTCTCCACATCCTTTTTAAAATGCAGAGCCCAGAACTGCACACAGTACTTTAGATGAGACCTAACTGGAACTGACTAGATCAGGGGTAGGCAATGTTTTTTGGCCGGAGTGCTGAAAAAAACAATGTCTACCTTGGAAGGTACCACAGTGCTGACATGCCAGAGCCCAGAGCAACTGTTTGCAGCCTCCCAGCTGCAGCCAGCCCATGCAGCCCGGTCTGCTTGCAACAGGGCTTGCAGCCTCCCAGCCGCCTGCTGGATCAGCCTGGGCTCCGTGGCTGGCAGCAGCTGCTTGGAGCCCAGGTTGGCAGTGGTGTGCCGAGCAAAATGGCTTTGCATCCCATGTTCGGCACGCATCCCACAGGTTGCTGACCCCTGGATTAGAGTGTCATTCCCAGGGGCACTATTATTCCCATGTCTTACACCTAATACTCCTGCTGACGCAGCCCAAAACAACATTCACCTTTTTTGCTGCTGCATCACACCATGAAATCATGTTGAGTTTCTGATCCACTAAAGCCCCAAGATTTACCTCCACAGTACTGCCGTCCAATCATGTCACTCATTCTATATCTGTGTTTTGGATTATTCTTCCCAAAGTATAACATTTTGCATTTGTCAGCACTTAACTTATCCTTTTGCTCTAGTCCAGCTATCCAAACTATCAGGGTCCTTCTGAATTCTACTTCTGTCCTCCAGTGTCTTTGCAAAACTTCCCAGTTTTGTGCCATCTGCAAATTTGCTCAGGAAGCTCTCTATTCCAGCACCCAAATAATTATTAAACATGCTGAACAGCACCAGGCTCAGGACAGACCCTTGTGGGACTCCACTTGAAATCTCCTAACATTCTCAAATGGATCCATGTATAATTACCCTTTAATTACAGCGATTAAGCCAGTTGGCTATCCACCTTCCAGCAGTTTTGTCTAGCCCACATTTAGTCTATTTGTTTATGAAAAGGTTGTATGGGACTCAGTCAAAACCTTACTGAAATCCAAGTACACTGTGTCTACTTCGTTCCTTTCATCCACCCAACTAGTTGCTTTGACAAAGAAGAAGATCAATTTTTTTGGCACAATTTGTTCTTAGCAAATCTATGCTCGTTGCTCAGGAATATCCTTTCCTCCTCTGGATGCTTATAAGTCGGCTTCTTTAGAATTTGCTCCAGTACTTATCCAGTATTAAGTTTGGCTAGCCAGTCCATAATTCTACAGGTCCTCATTTTTGCCTTTTTTTTTTTAAGAAGGGCACTATTTTGGCCCTTTTCCAAACCTCTGGAACCTCCGCTTTCTCCCATGACTTAGTACATATAATGCCCAGGGCTCTGAGATCTCTTCTCCCAGCTCCCTCAGTACCTTGGGATGAAGTTCACTAGACCCTCCTGACCTGAATTCATTCAAAATGATCAAGAGCTCTCTGACATTCTCTTTCATATCATGACCCTCTGTCTATCGCCTTCCTTGCCTATATAGTTTTTCTTAGTTGTCTGGCTGGCTTTCAGGGATAACAGCTACTCCTAGGCTCTGGCTAGCACTGCTGGCATTGAAGAACTGGGGATCAGATGGCACAGATTACGGTTCTCGTCTATAAGTTTTGGGGATCTCTTTTATGCCCAGCTCTCAGGAGGATGCAGGAGGAAGCCTTACCCCCTTTAACACAGAAGTAAGTACCAACTAGCAGGACAGAAGGACTCACCATTTTGTTGAAGTGATACTTGCAGTAGCCACAATATTTGACATTGTCAACCTCCAGGACTTCCTCTTCACACAAGAGGCCAGCCATCTGGGCGCTGAAACACACAAACATCAGAAACCTCAGCCAGACTACATGCCTTGTCTTCTCAGATTTCATCAGGGAAACATGCGCCTGGGGTGCTTGGAGTACTCAGGGTACCCTTGCCTGTCTGATAAACAGTTTGTGTTAGAGAAAGTTGAGAAAAAAAATGGTGGAAAAATTTTCACCAAAATTTGATATTTTAGAAAAATTACACCCACACCAGAGAGCTGGTCTAAAACAACTGCAAAAAAAAAATAATTGAAATCTTTGAAATTTTCTATCTACTCCACCTGTGATTCTTGTTTTTAGCATGGGGCTGAGGAACTAGTAATTATTCCATGGGGACACATCTCCTGAGCAAGAACCCCATGCTGTCATCAATACACAGCTGGGAATCCCAGCCTTCCTGTGATAAATAGCATTGTTTTCTGGCTTTGAGGGTGCACAAGGTACCAGACTTTAAAAATCACATCGTTCACATTATGCTCTTGCATGTGCTGTGCTTGTGTAAGTACATTCCTAGGCTGTGAGCCAGCTGGTTTGTCCTTGGACTTCACCCAGTCCTAGAGACAACCCCACTGCTCACAGCACCTGCCCTGGGAAGGCCTCTGTCTGCCACAGCTTGCAGCCCCAAGGGAATTGTCTCCATGTCCAACGGATGGCAGAAGTATTCCACCCACATAAGAGAAAGTCAGTGCAATTTGCCCAGCTCTTCTTGCAGTGGGCCTTTGTCTCCTGCCAAGGATAGCACCAAAGTTGTGCCAATGAAAACAGTAGCTGGGGGCATTGTTGAGGCAATGCTGTAAGGGACTCACCAGGTGACGTGGAAGGCTTGCCGGCAGCCATGTCGATTGCAGGTCATGCAGGCCCCAGAGGCTGCTTTGCTCTCCCTGCCCTGCTCTTCACAGATATAGCAGGTCTGCAAAAAGGAAATAGTGGGCTGTGAGTTTACCCCAATGGGGCCACATAGTGGGCAGCCAGAGGTAGGCTCTCCTCATGCCCCACAAACTCATCTGCATGCAGCAAAGCAGCACATCACTTATTGTGAGGCTAGAACTTGGTTTAGTTCCGTTTTCAATTCAGCCTCAGCCCCAAAGACCTCCATAATATCCAAGTCAAAGATAGCCTCATTCCCCACCCTCAGCATACATGCACACTTCTCCATGACACAGGGGTCAAAGACAGCCCTACTCTTATACTGCAGGAAGCAGATGAAATTTCATTCCTATGGGCCCACAAAATAGGGGGCAGGCATGGGCCAATTCATTCTCTTCCTCCCTCCAGTACCATATGGTTCAGACCAAAGTGGGGGCACCCTGTATAAGAACCTATATTATCACAAGGCGAGGTGCTGTCTTTGGAAGGATGAGTTGGGTGTAATGGAAATCCAAGGACATACACAAGTGGCAGTCATGTAAGCCAGAGAGGAGATCAGGGTAACTTGTAAGAAAAGGACTCCACTTTTTCATGTCTCTAAAGGAAACAATATACCCGGAAATAAACCTCAAATATGCCAGAAATAGTGGGAAGATGAGAAGACAGGAAGGTCCTCAGTGGGTAAGGGGCTGGCATTTGGGGTGGAGGGAAAAGAGGTAGCCTCACCTTGTTGAAGCGGTCATGGGGCACGTACTGCAGGACAATTGGCTCCATGGTCAGCACATTGGCAAACTGCACCTCAGGGATGTACAAAGCACAGACGACATGGGCCCAGCCTGGGGAGATGAATGGGATGGTGAGATAAAGATCACAGCAGGTAGTCAGAAAATGTGTAGACCCAAGCAGAACAGCAGATGGGTGCTAGGATGGGCTCAAGGATAGAGGAGATAGGCAGGGAAGGGAAAGGATTTAATCACATGCTAGGCTTGAAACACTGATTCTCATAATTTTCTTAGAAACTCAGATTCTATGATGATAGTTGCTAGCCAGCCAGCCAGACACCACGTTTAGATTTTAAATGGGGGAGGGGGTAAAGATTTCTGGGAAAAGAAGATTTTTAAATGTGAACAAACAAATAACTCAGGATCTAACCCAGACAGAGCCATGAGTTTCCAAGGAGAAGGATCACTCTCAGTAAAATACTGATGGGACAGGTTTGGAGAAAAGCCCCTTCCTATAATCATTAGGCTGCTATGGGAGCTTGGTAGAAGGCTCTATTTCAGCAACTCCACATTGATTAAGGTCTGAATAAACTGGGAAACACTGAACTTCCCAAACCAGATGCAGAATTTCCATTTAGGGCCCATGGGGAGGTGGGACTCTTGGGAGGAGACAGCAAAGTTTCACCTGGGTGGAAGGAACAACTCTGTTGTTACAGAATGATCTTACGGCCATGTCGGCTGCAATGATGATCAGTAACATGGTTATAACGGTGTCTGCACTGGCCAAACCAAACCACATAATAACATGCTTGGAATGAGACTATCATGAATGAGACTACTTCAACTACCCAGACATCTCATGGGAAGAGCACTCAGCCAAATCTGAATGGTCACAAAGCTTCCTCATGTGCATGGACGAGCTCTATCTGACTCAAGAAGTCTATGGACCGACAAGAGGCAAAACTGCTCAACCTGGTACTGGCAATGGGGCATGATCTAGTCAGCGACCTAATGATCGAAGGGAAGCTGGGAGACAGTGACCATGAGCTGATCACTTCCACTATCCACCGTAAACCTAGCAAGTCAGTCAGTGATGCTGAAGTCCTTGACTTCAGGAAAGCTGACTTTGACAAGCTCAGGAGACTTGTTGGTGAGGCCCTAACAGACCATGACCCGAAGGGGAGGGGAGTTCAGGATGAGTGGTTGCTCCTCAAGGGAGTGATCCTGAAAGCACAAGCAATGTCTATTCCATCTTGGAGGAAAGGTAGCAAAAGGGCACAGCTGCCTCCTTGGCTCTGCAGGGAAGTTATGGACCTCCTGCATGGAGGACTGGAACCACCTCAAAGGAGGAGTACTCTGCATTGGTCTGGACCTGTAAGGAGTGAACCAGGAAAGCCAAGGCTGTGATTAAACTCTAACTGGCTACACATATCAAAGACAATAAAAAGTTCTTTTTTAGATATGTGGGGAGCCGGAGGAAAAGCAAGGGTAACACTGGACCCCTGCTAAACCAAATGGGACAACTGACAACCAATGCCCAGAAAAAAGTCAACCTGCTTAATGGGTATTTTGTGTCAGTTTTTCGCTAGCCCCAAGGGACAGCTCTGCTCAATATGGTATGGGATGGCCAGGGTGAAGGAGAATTGTTACTTTACATCAATGTTGAACATGTGAAGGAACACCTTGAGAGGCTGGACACCTTCAAGTTGCTGGCCCTGACAGTTTACACCCCGGGGTACTTAAGGAGCTGGCAGGCATCATAGCCCAGCCTCTGTCATGGATCTTCGAGAACTCAAGGCACTCTGGTGAAGTGCCTGAACAATGGAAGAAGGCCAATGGGGTGTCTGTCTTCAAGAGAGGGAGAAAAGTAGATCCAGGGAACTACAGACGCATCAGCCTGACCTCTATCCCAGGGAAGATCTTGAAAAAAATTATCAGAGACCATTCTTGACAAGCTGGCTGATGGCAACATCCTGAGGGATAGCCAGCACAGATTTGTTGTGGGTAGGTCTTACCTGACCAATCTTATCTCCTTCTATGACCAGGTGACATATCACCTGGACAAGGGAGAAGAGATTGACATCATATATCTTGATTTAAAAAAAGCCTTCAATCTGGTGTCCCATGATCTCCTCATGGAAAAATTGGCCAACTGCAGCCTTGGCTACATCACGGACTGATGGCTGGACCCAAAGAGTGGTAATAGATGGAAGTAAATCATCATGGTGCGCCATGACCAGCAGGGCCCCTGTCCTTGGGCCTATACTCTTTAACGTCTTTATTAATGATGTAGACATTGGCATTAGAAGCAGACTGGCCAAGTTTGCCGATGACACCAAACTTTGGGGTAGAGTGTCCACACCTGAGGACAGGATGGTGATCCAGGCTGACCTAAACAGGCTCATAAAATAGGTGGATGAAAACCTGATGGTGTTCAACAACAAAAAATGCAAGGTACTCCACCTTAGGAAAAAAACCCTGCAGCATGCTTACAGGCTTGGCAGTGCTAGGCTTGCTAGCACCATGGCTGAAAGGGGCTTGGGGGTCATGACAGACCACAAGATAAATATGAGCCACCAATGCAATGTTGCAGCTGGTAAAGTGAGTAAAACTCTGGTTTGCATCCATATATGCTTCTCAAGCAAATCCCAGGATGTCATCCTCCCGCTGTACTCGGCCACAGCTGAAGTATTGCATCCAATTCTGGGCTCCACAATTTAAAAAGGATGTTGAGAAGCTTGAGAGTCCAGAGGAGAACCGCGTGCATGATCAGTGGGTAGGAGAACAGGCCTTATGATGAGAGGCTTAGAGCCATAGGACTCTTAAGCCTAGAAAAGCACAGGTTTGGGGGGGACCTGGTGGCTGCCTATAAGTATATAAGGGGTGTTCACCAGGATCTGGGGGAATGACTATTCACCAGAGCGCCCCAAGGGATGACAAGGTCAAACGGTCACAAATTCCTCCAAGACCATTTCAGGCTGGACATAAGAAAGAACTTCTTTACTGTCTGAGCCCCAAAGGCCTGGAACAGACTGCCTCCAGCGGTGATGCAAGCACCTATTCTGGGCTCCTTTAAGAGACATTTGGGTGTTTATCTTGCTGGGATCCTTTGCCTCAGCTGACTTCCTGCTCCTGGGGCAGGAGGCTGGACTCAATCTTCCAAGGTCCCTTCCAACCCTAATGTCTATGAAATCTATGAAATGTTATTACAATGAGATCCCCCAACATAGAACTCTGGCTGTTGCAGTCAAGCCCTTAGCACTGTGGCAGAGCAGTTAGTTTAACCAGCTCTAATTGGTGCTCCTGCAACCTGTAGTGTCCTTTCTCTGCAGCTCAGGGGCTCTCATGAGCTTCCTTTCTAAACTGGAAACACATTAAAGCAAAGCTCCCCCACTTTGACCTGACTCCAAATATGTTGGGGCGAGTGAAGGACTGTGCAATGGATGAAAGCACATGAGCACTGCAATAAAATAAAGTAGTTTTGGAAAGCTGGTGATCAAACTGCAGAACTGATTACACTACTGGGTGCAAGCTGTAGTAACTAAAACCAAGCTGCAAGGCAGCAAGAGCTGGTGAGAGGGGAGAAAAATGCCGTAGAGTGAAACAGCTTTCTCTGGTGCAGGGCTCTTGGCTTCTCTTTTTCTCTCACTCTGAGGTTTACAAACACCAGCACAGGTACTACCCATCCTTCCTGATTTGCATGAGCCAGAGCTATCACTGTTAATCCAGTTTGTTAAGGACTAGCTGTGTCTGGGGCAAGAACTACTCCCCATGCTTTGGACAGGTCAGCTCTGGGACTGGCACTGACCCTCCTGCCAGATGCCTCTGCTGCCAGATTGAACAGCTGTTTGCTTGGTTTCTGTTCCTTTGTTATTGTCATTGCCTTTTCCCAGCCTTGATTTTCTTATGACATCTGCAGCCCAAAGCTCAGGGCAGTGAATTTCCCCAGGAGACTCTGAAGTGGCAGTTCAAAGGGCACTGAGATGTAGACAATGTGTTCTAGAGATGCTTATGAGTTGCAGGATCTCAGTCCAGTTCCTAGAGGACAAGTGCCTAGGTTGGACCACCATCAGAACAGCCACTAATAATATCCAGATATTATTCAACTACTTTACAAAAGATATCTTATCTCAAACAGCTTTACAAAGGTCATCTTCCCCATTTTATAGGTGGAGAAACTAAGTGCCCAAGGTCATGCAGTAGCCCAATGGTAGAGCTAAGAACAGAGCCCCACATCTCCAATATTACTAGCCAGGTCTCTATCCACCCCTGCTTTCTTTCCTATGATCCTTTCCTATCCATAGAGATCTTCCTGTCCCACCATCAGCTGGCTACCTTGCCAGAAGTCTCAGGACAGAAAGTGAGGACTAAATAGTTTGCAGAGAATAAACTCCCCTCTTAACTCTACTGGACAGCCCTTCTCTCCCGTACAATGCTGAGACCTTGTATTCTGGAACTCATCATCACACCATGCAAAGGAATAGCTTAATAAGTTGTGTATTTATTTATATGAACAATAGCAGCCTCTCCAGTGACAGCAGCTAGGACAAAGCTTATGAAAGCAAACCCTCATGCTTAAGGTTCAATACCAAGCTGAGGTTAAGAAAAGAAATATCTAGGCAACAGAATTACACTTAAAAAATAATACAAGATGAGGTGTTGTGGGAAAGGGAAGAAGTCTCTCTTGTTCTTCTGGAGGACCACCCATTGCCATGGACAATAGATACAGTAATTGCTGTGCCCTTTACCATTACTCTGGAACAGTTGCTGCTGTAATCCTAGCAAGCAAGTCACGAGTGAACAGGCTGCTTGCTGTAGGCAGGGGTGCTTACCTCCATTGTCAGTCCGTTTTAGGGCTCCATCTTTGTGAGGACACAGCTCACATCTCTTGAAATCAAGCAGAAACAACAATGTTAGAATGATTCTCAGGAACAAAGGGTGGAAACAGAAGTTATCTCATTTAGTGCACAGCTGGATTACAGGAATGGTGTTTTTTAGTTCTTTCTGGGAGATAGAGGAAGGAAAGGACAGTAAATGGTAAGGGTGAGGAGGCTACTCCACAGCAGAGCCAGATACTATTGTATCTACACTACCACTGCTGCAATTACACTCAGGAAGTCCCTTAAACCATTAGGCTTAGGACCCAGATCCCCAATTGATGTAAATGAGTAAGGTTCCAGTTGACTTCAGTGAGTCCTATGGTGATTTATACTGAGGATTTAGGCTGAGGATTTAACTCACAGTCACTTTTCTTCTGCCTCAGCTATGATAACACGGTTGGCGGAAAAAAAATAGCACAGAAGATACGGTCTTTTTTGGTTATTAGTCCAACCTCAGTCAGTAGTCATCACAAGTTATTTCTTGGTGGGCCATATGAAATGAATTTGGTTGCTCCCAGCTCAAAGACATGCAAACCATCCACAGAGAACAACTCATTCAAATAATCTTGCTCCTTTTTCTATTCATGAATTATCACAAATTATTTGTATAAATATAATGGCTGTTACGATGCTATTTCCCAGCTGCACATTACTTGCAAAATGCTCTCAGCAGTCATTGCTTTGGGCATTTTCGCTGGTTATATTCATCCCTGGGTAGAAAGTCAAAGTGTCACTCAATTCCCACTGGGCTGAAGTTATACACACATCATCCCTTTTGTGCTAGAATTTTGTTTTAGTTCCAATACATCAGCATGACCAACTCATGCTCTGTCTTGCTTTGTTTTTATCAGGAGCATCCTGAGATATGGTGTCTACCTTAATGCCCCACCTTCTGGAGTCAGAGGATTATATATGTTTATTGTTTTTTGGTTTGGTTTTCTTTTTAATATCAGCTCTTAGCTTTTGGGACAGTGAAGAAAAACTGGAAAACATAACTCAGAAAGCAAAAAGCAAGAGGCCTAAATCATCATCATCATTAATAATAATAATAACAATAACAATATCATGATTTTTAAAGCAATATTACAATTTTGGAGGGTCTGATTCGTGGTTTGAGTGCTTGGGGTCAACACCCCTGTAAATAATGCTTACACTTTATGTTCTTACCACAGGGCTGAATTTCACCCTTCTTGCAGGGTGGTGTCAAGAATAGGACTCAAACCCAGATGCAACAAAAGAGAAGAGCAAGCCCTGCCCTGCACTTGCAACTGGCCCAGTGGCTGTCACCTGCTCCTTTCTCCCTCTTTTCCCCCAGCTGATCACTGTGGCACCTCAGGGGGTGAGCCCAGGATACCCCTGGATGAGTTGCGCTCTCTTTTCTGGGCCTGCTCTTCACAACTCTTTGTGCTTGGGGGAAAGGTAAAATGGGGGTGGCCTCTAGAGTGAAATGAGCTTAAAGGAAAGGGAACACAGAAACCTCCCCCCAGAAGTGGAAGAACTGCTTCGTAAAGACCCCAGCCCCAGAAGTAATACAAATTTGTGGCGAGGGGCACCGAGCCCAGCCCAACAGACAGTGAAAGGGCGGGCTGAGAGGGTAGCAGAAAAGAGGCCTGAGCCATCCACTGAGCACTCCCAGACACGGGCCCCAGCCACCAATTCCCTCCTTGCAACTGCTTTGATGGCCTTCCCGGTCTGCTGTACATCCCTGAAGAAGGAGGAGGAACCAGGCTGCTGGGGACAGTGCATTTGGGCAAAGGACAGCCCACATGGAAGAGGATGGATGGCCCCTGAGAGCAACACAGCTGTGGAGGAAAGTCCCCCACCCTGAGCCCTTGTAATAACCTGGGTCAGTTTATAAGGAAAGCGAAGACTGGCTCAACAGCCCCAGCCTCAGTGAGAGGAATTGCCATGGGGGACAGCAGAATAATGCCTCTGCCCTGAGCTGTTTCCACACCACTCCCAGACGCAAGCCCCAGCTGTCAGCTTCATCCTCCCCACAGACTTAACAGACTTTCTGGGCCAGCTTCACATCTCTGCCTGTCTCTGCCTCTTCAGGAAAGCAGAAAAAGGAATCCCACTAATGAGGAGGCCACTGGGGCAAAAAAGAGCATGAGGGGATGGGGATCAGGAACCCCCCATGAGCAGAAGAGCTGTCAAGAAAATGCTAACAGGCTGGAAAGGGAGGGGACACCTGCCCAAACCCCTCCCCTGCCACACAGCAAGGAAAGTAGCCATGAGGGATCAGAGATTTGCTCAGCAATGCACCCCTCATAGGGCTGAAAGCAATGGCCAGGGAGGACAACGGGAGTAAGTGACATTTCCACTATGCAACCTCCCTCAGGCACACAGCATTTGCTTGAGCAGGCACACAGCATTTGCTTGAGCATCCCCTGCCTCCCACCAGGCACACAGCATTTGTTCGAGCATCCCACCAAAGGTGAGTCCAGATATTCATTCTTTTTCCACACTCATTTCTACCCCTGGCTATTTGTATCTGATTATTTGTATCACATGACTGGACACATAGGTCACATGTTACTTTGGCTGCTCCATGGCTGGATGATCCAAGGTCCACAAAGAGCTTTCAAAATGGTTATGAAAATGGTTCTGGCCTGGATATTTAGGTGCCTTCGTTTGTGCCCGTGACTCTTTTCCTGATAGGGAACAGTCTTCCTGGCTTGCTCTTGTGTTTGTGGAGAGGGGTCACAGACCAAGCCGGATGAGAATTTTCTTTTTCCTCATTACAGTGTAAATGAAAATGAAAAGTATCTCTCATTCTTGTTGATTAATTTATTGGGCTTTGGCAGAAATACTAAAACTCAGACAATATCCCTGCAAACAGACCACTTTGGGGAAATTGTCCATTTTGTTAAAAAGCCATTTTTTAACAAAACTGTTTCAACAGAAAATTTTTGTGCAGCTCTAGTTCTGGATGCTCTCAAAATGAACCAGTGGTTTGCACCGCAGTGAATATTCATGGATATGAGATTCTTGTTTGTTTGCATTTGTTGTATTTACCCAGCTCTAGTGATTCACTGCTCTATGGAGCAGATGTCTTGAGCTACACAATTCATCATAACACTTTGTAATTTGCCTCGTACTAGAGTCCTCAGCAAAAACTGCCATTGTTGAAGCATGCATAAATACTGAACTCCTCTCGGCCCCCTGGGGTACTGCCGCTAGAACAGGCCTGAGGTATCTTCTCCATTGGGATTTTGCCACAGTGTAGACACAGTTTACAAAAGGTACAACATAATTTGCACAAGGGCAGTTTAGCCCACTTCTAATAAGATGCAAGTCATGTAGCATCAGTGCAGGCTATGTCAGCACCAGGGGTTTGTAACAGGACAGCTATACTGGTAGATAAATTCCTAAAGCCTGATTCTCCGATTGCCCTTACCATGCAGGTAGCATTGCCTTTTGCACCACAGCAACTGTGTGCATGTTGCTGCTATTCTGGTTGGCTTTGTGTTTTGCACCCACCCTACAATGTAACTATTATTTGTGTTACAGGTTTGCATAGCACCTAGCAACTTGAAGATCCAGACCTCTGATTTCAACCCTCAGGCACTACTATAGTAAAAATAATAAAATACAGGTACCTCTTGCTGCTCTGGCTTACACTGTATGTGTGCTTTAGACAAACAGGAAAATAGAGTCGCTAGGGCTTTTGTCCTTACTAAATCCATGTGAAATTATAGCAAATAATTAGAAATAAGAAGCAGGCCAACTCCATCAGCAATCAGTGTCCCCACTGCAAATATACCATTGCCAGTGGATGTTGATTTGGTATATGAATAGCCATAGGTTGCATTTTCACATAGCTGTGTACTAGGCCCAGACTGCTAGGGCACTAGAGTTTGTTCCCAGGATTCCTGCGGAAAGCCTGGCAAAGCCAAGATAGAAGAACAACGGGGTTAACTACAGCACTGTACTAAGAAATTTGCACTTGAAAAGGCCCCTCCACTCTCCCCCCAGCCCCTCAGATCAAAGCAGCTCTCCCACCACGCGATTAGCAAAGCTCTGATCATAACAAGAGGGGTTAACAGCTCTGTAGGCCCCACACAAGACTTTTAATAGCCCTGCTTCTAAATGACAGCTAAAGCCTTCACATGATCCCCTCACATGAGTGCCCTCTGGCCATTGCAGCTTGCTGGGCTTCCTAGACAATTTGATTACAAAATGGATGGGTTTTCAGTTGCTTACTGTAAGTACAATAATGTCCACAGCATCCTTTAGAGACCTGATCATTTGAGGAGGGGGATTAACAATACCTCTTCCTTTTATTCAACCTATATGGTCTAGTCTAGTCTCCTGAATTCTCTTTCTAGCTCTGGGAGAAGAGAAGTGCCTGTTGATTAAAACAGAAGGTAGGACTTCTGGGGTTTTTTCTTCCCTTGGACAGGGCTATATAACCTTGTGGTTAAACTCAGTGACTGGGAAACTTCTGGGTTTTCTTCCCAGAGAGGAAGTGGTGTCTAGCTGACAAAGCAGAGGTGTGGGATTCAGGTAACTTTAGTTGTAAAACACTGGGAAAGTGTCAAACTATTTCCTTGGGCCAAGGTTCCCTTGTAAAGCAGAGGCATTAATATTTACTTCATTCAGGTTTTTGATGAAGTCAGTCAATGTTGTGAAGTGCTTTGATATTCGCATATGAGGAAAATAGCGTATTATGAAGAAAACTGATTAAACACAATGTACGATGAGACTGTTATTTCTCAGTGGAGTTCAGCTGAGAGTGCCAGCCACTGTCAGTGAGATATGAATGCCAATGAATCCTGCCACTAGGAAAACAATACTTTGCACAGGCAGAATAGTATTTTTCATCTCAGGCTGTAAAAGCACTTTCCACAGACAGATACTTCTCTTTTTACAGACGGGGCAGCCAATAGATAGATGCAGTGGCACCTTAGAAGTGTAGCAAAGCCTTTTCCTCTGAGTCCTGGTAGACTAACTTACCCACCAGGCATTGCAGTGGGTAAAGTGACTCAGACCTAAGCATACAAGTCATAAGAGCTGACTCAGTACCCTTGTTCTGACCATACTGTTTCCTACATCAAAGGACTAGACTCTTTCTAAGTATTTACCCATCTGTGCATCTGTTGCTATGACTGCTGGAGTCTGACTCAAAAGGTGAAGGATTTGGATAGGAAATCATCTCCAGCTCTTCCGAGAAAGGAAGATTATCACTGTCCAGTTATTATGGTGGAATGTCACACGACAGAATGGCATCGCTGAAGCCCACCACGCATTGTCTAACAGATTTCACTGAGAGCGAGTCAAATGAGGAACCACCTGCAGGGCCTTTGTCCTCTTGATGTCTGGAAGGCGAGTTGAAGGGCATATACTGCTGCTGAAATATTACAATCCTTGCAAGAAGCACAGGTGAGGAGGACTTGTGTGTGCATGCATTATTTCAGCTTAGACATTGTTTGAATTGTAACAAACATAGTAGAGCTTCCTTTCTTCTGCACTGGGGGCGGAGGAGGGACACGAAATCAAAATTACCATTCCAGTCTGTCCCTCTGCTAAGAAATAATTTGCATGATGTTAAACCACCCTGAGGCATATTTCATCTGCTTTACCACGGAAAACAGCATTTCTCAGTGCTCAGACCTGGGGTCTGAGAGTCTGGTCTTGTTCGTACTGCCAGTTCTAATAGGGGTATGAGCTAATTCAAGCCAGGAGGCATAACTTCTATACATAATGCTTCCACTTATTCATCTTTGCCAAATCACTTCATTTCTGTGTATCCATCAGTAAAACAAGTAGAGTTATTATTTCCATTGCAGTAGTTTATATAGGCCCCACTTGGAATTGAGGGCACTGTTGTACTAGGTGCTATACAGATATATATTAAAGGGTCATCTACTTAGGTTCATGAAATATGTGATTTAAAATTTAGTTACTCCAGTCCAAAAGGCAGTGTGGACATTTGTTTGTGTAGGACTTCTCTACACATAAAAGTCACAGCAGTTAAATTGTTTTTTTAATGCATTTAATTAACCCAGCGTAAGCTCCTATGCAGACATTCTTATTTTAGCTTAAACTAATTCCTAGGATAAGGCCACAAGAACAAGGTAACACAAGGTAAGCCAGGGTGTAAAATTACAGTGTGTTAGCAGTAAATATGAGATACCTTGCCCCCCTTATATTCACTTTCATTTACCTTGGACTATCACAACATAGCTGCACACTGTAAAGTCAAACCTGGGTTTACCTTGCGTTAGCTTGTTTATGTACTTGTAAGAGTGCTTGCATGAGAAGTCAGTGCAGAGTCACTAGTACAATGTAAATTCATTCCTGGGGTCACTTCTCCAAAGTTAAATGAGTACAATTTTCTCATATCAACAAATACTTGAGTCTGTAAGGTCTGATCCCCACTTCAAGTTGCATAGAGGTTTTATTATAAACTGATTTAATCAAACAAATACAGTGTTGTATGTTGATGCTTAAATTGGTTTAAATCTGCTTTATATTGGTCAACTTGTTGCTATTTACAAGGACAAGCTAAATTGATGTAACTAGTTTTAAATCAATATAAGTGTGTCCTCAGATGGGTTTGTGCTAATTTAATTTCAGTTGGTAGTTTTGATACATAGATGACTTCTAGGAACATGTTTAAGCTAAACCAAAACAAAAACCTCTTAAATCAAATAGCGTGTCTATATGGGGGCTTTATACCAATTTAATTAAATCATTTTAAAAACCACGTGATTTAGCAAGGCCTAAAAGACAGCCCCTGCCCTAATGATTTTTTTCTTTTTACAAGGGTGATGCCAGAATTAATTAATGAGCCCTTGTAAAGTGCTGTAGGACACTAAGTTGCTATTGAGCCTCAAACTGAATTGAGGGCAAGGTGCCTAGAATTCTTTCTATAGTCTTACACACTACCTGAACTATGTCAGCTTCATCCACACATGAATGCAGACACCCATGCATGCACACAACCATCCCGCACTTGCTAACCTTGGGGGGAAGGGTGACGAAAGGGAAAAAGAAATATGGGGGTCTCTTTTTAGAGACTAACCATAATCTATGGGGGGTGTTGAGAGGCCAGAGATAAAGATTATCGGCCCCTACCAACCTACTAATAAAAAGGATTGTGCAGCACTTTTCACCCCTGCATCTCAAAGCACTGCACAAATGTTGGTCAATATAATTTTGCTTACTAGAAAACAGGGAAACTGAACAAGGGAGTTAGGCAGCTCAGTATAGGTGAGGAGACAGAATGACTTGCCCAGGGTCATGCCCAGGGTTAGGAACAGAGCTTGGAGTTGAACCTGACTCTCCTGAGTAATTGTACACTGCAGCCCTCACCAGGGAACTACACACTGCTTTCCCAAGAAACAGAGGAGAAAAAAATAGTCTATGCAATATAAGGACAAAGTATGGCTCATACTCACCACCCGGGCGGCTCTCTCTTGTGATTCACATTTTCGACAGAACCAGGGTCCAGTAGGAACCTGGACAATTCCATAGCAAGCTGAAAGAAAAGTAGGAGATGGTCATATGGCTTATTTTCATTGCTCATTGAATATATACTGTTTTCTATGATTATAAAAAGGCGATGCTCCAGCCAAAGCAAAGCTTTAAACAACAGGACTGTAATACAAGATCATAAATTAACATTAAACAGTAGCTTCTCCACCGCACCCCTACCCTCTAGCAGCAGAACTCTACCCTCTCAAAATACCAAGCTCCCTCTCCTGCCATCACAAGTCTCTCACAGAACATATTTTGGCTTTGATCACACCTGCCGATTAGAGTACTATGGAAAAAGTCAGCCCAAAACAAATCTGAAGCTTAAAAGGAACAATTAGCACACCTAGTTTGACCCCCACCATGTAATACAGACTGCAGAATTTCACCCAGTCCACATAGGCACAGAATAGTGAAATACCAGTAACTTGTCTATGCTTGCACAAGAGCTTGCACTATAACCCAGGTCTTAAAACCCCTATCATCCCTTCATCAGTGAACCAGACAGTCTTCAGTAGCAGCAGCTCTGGGCAGGTAAGGGGAGGCAAGAGACAAAAAAAACCCAACCAAGCTCCCACAGCTGGGAACTAGATTTTCAGGAGAGCTCAGTCCCTAAAAAAGTGACCACATTTTCCAAAATGCTCAAAACTCAGCAGAGATGACACTCTTAGCCAGACTTTTATCAAAAGACTTCATGCCCCAATATGAAGAAAATGTCTGAAAATGTAGGCTAAAGGGAAGCTGAGTTCTTTAGGGAACCTTCCTCTGATTCTGCCAGAATAGGGTAGATAGAATACTTATAGCTTCTTGCTCCCTGTCCTAACCAGTTTCAACCCTGCCAGTTCCCACTTTATTTATTAGATTCAAGGTAATTAAAAATATGCCTATCCAAGGCTGTAGGCACCCTAACTATTGTTAGCAATACAATAGGATCCCAGCAGCATGAAAGGAATCATCTTAATGGGCACTCAGCCAGCCAGATACCTACAGATACTCTTTTATACCCCTTCATTACTGTAAGAACCTAACATTAGACTTTTCCATAAGCCATGTCCAACAGATGTCTTTTTGCAGCATGCCTGGAAGGTCACCAACTTTGGGCTGTTTCAGAGCAATGTTGGGAGCAGTTTCCACTTTAACATAATAGCCTCTAGCTCATATCCAGGCAAATATGAACAAAGCTTTCCCCCAGCAGTCTTTGGTTTTGCCATCATTCCTGATTGTTGCTAGATCTCTGTGCAAACAAAAGCTCTCTCTTTTTCATAACCAGCCTGTTTCCTTTCTGTGATGATGGGACAGTACAAACTCTGGGCTACTAGCCCTGTATAAGGTTTGGTAGTGTCACCTGAGGACATTCTGACTTTTTCAGCCACCCCCTCCCAAACCCAGCCAAGGAATGGCCTTGATGGGTCCTGAAAGACCTTCTGACTCTGAGATGATGCTGGCTCCAATGCCACTAAAGCAGGTGGGTTTAAAGCTACAGAAACAAAAAAAAGACAGGGGTAAAGGGTAAAATAATTCATGCTCCAGCCACTAAGACAGAACAAATTACATCCTCTTTATTCCAGCTCCAAATCTGAGCTGACAGTTGGGGTGGAATCCAGTCGCCCAAGATATTTGAAACTAGGTTCGACAGAGCATCTGAAAATATATTGCTGCAAGCAATCTTGTGATGGTCCCTTGGGGGTTGACAAACATGACCCCAGTTGGTTTTTTTCCTCTCTCTAATGCCTGTGATTGTATGTGAACCAGAAAAAAAATGTGGTGATGGAATTAAACCAAAAGGGCTGGCTCACTCAACGATGAGCCAAGGCATACACATAAGAAAATAGAAACTGTATAAAAGCAGTGATAGAGGAGCCTGCCCTGGGTCCATCTTTAGCAATGGGCTTTAGGCCAGAAGCAGACACTCAGCTGGAGACATTCATTTCCATACCCATTGCTTCAAGAAGAAAGAAAAGAAGGAAGAATAACAACTGCACAGAGTTGAAAATATTAATTTCCCATTTTGATTAGATTTTTGTTGACATTTAGAATTCTGATGGAAGGGAAGAAACTAAATGTTCATGATTCTTTGCAAAAAATATCATAACCTAGCTTTAATGCAAAGCTTTGAACTAAGCTCAAAAATAGCTTTTTGCCCCTTTGTTTTATTCAGGAGATGGTTTCAAACACTAAACATGATTTTGCCAATATTCAGGAATTACAAAGAGAGAAACTAACAGATTAACAGGTGGTATTTTGCCTCAGTAAGAGTTAATTAAAAGCGAACCAAAACCACACCACAATGCCAACTCTATGGGAAAGAATAATGCTTTCAGATTTCATCTAGGATATACTTGAAGTTACTAGCGCTTGACGGAGGCCTCCAAGTTCTAAAGATCTTGCTGGGTGTATTTAATAGGCTGCTCCATGACTATGACTTTCTTAAATAAAAAGTGCTTTGCAAGCCCAACCAAAACACACCAGTCTCAACACCTGTGCTGGCCTGAAAACAGAGACACCCTGAAAGGATAAAAGCACTGTTCTTGTTTGCAAATGAAAGCATCTTGGTTCATCTGGGGAGTGGGGTTACAGATGCCACTGCCCTTCATTTCCAACCAGTAATGAGTTATGAAAAAAATATCTTGAAGCTTCTGGTATAACACATAATGGGAAGTAGGAGAATTATATCAGTGATGTTAAAACAACCTGGTGTAATTTTGAAGGGACTTGCAGCAGACTGGAGTGGGGTTAGGGCCTCCCGGAATAAACTGTTTTATGACAGGAGACACCCGAGCATTAGTTCTGCCTTTGAGGAGATTTCCCCTGCAAGCTTCGCATCCTCCGTTTAACTCCCCTTTGCTCACCTGGTTGCAAATTACCTCTTATTACAGGTGTGAGCCTGGATGTGACAACCACATGCATCTCAGGAGAAAGCCCAACCTCCAAACTCAAAGCAACGCAGCATATTATTAAAGTTGAGGGAAGGGCACGCGTGCGTGCGCACACATACACACCTGGCTTTGCCTGGTGATATGGGCAGGGGGTTGCCTACAGAAAAAGGATAGATAAATACTGGCATATGGACATGATCAGGATAGATCCAAAACCTGACAGATACCAGATGAGACAAGATGCTTTTTGCTTAACCTTATCAAGCAAGCACTTCCTCAGTTTTGCAGCCTCTTTCCTTCTGCTGGATTTAAACTAAACCAAAGCAAATGTGCTTGCATGCACACACACATACACACACACACAAGCATACACATACATATACATACACACATGCATACACACATATATGCACCTGCATATACGCACATATATACACACATACACATGTGCATGCATGTGCACACATATATCCACATACACACATTCACATGTACGCACACATGTATGCAAATACACACATGCATACACACATATACTCATGTATAGGCACATGTGCCCATACACTCACACATACATGCATGTATACACACATGCACACATATACTCACATGTATACACAAATATATACACAGGTACACAGGCACACATACATAAAACATACACACATAAATACACACATATACTCATGCATAGGCACATGTACATGGAGACACACACATATATACCTATATACGTACACACGTGTATACCCAAATATATACACCGGTACATATGCACCCGTATACACACAAACACAGACACATGCACACATGGATAGGCGTACACGCGCGCGCACGCACACACACACGTGCACACGCACTCGGCTGCTTCCGAGATCTGACGGCGCAAACTTTCCGGTCCAAGCCCGCTGCGCGAGTGCGAAGTGATTTAAACATGCAAATGATCCTTATCTCGAGGGAGGTGGGGGGAGGCGAGGGGGGTTGTTTCCTCCCCGCCTCGGAGGATGCGGCCCGGGGGGGCGAGTGCCCGCAGCCATGTGCGGCCGGGAGCAGCACCAGCCCTGGCCAGGAGAGCTGGCTTCACCCCTCCTCCGCCTCCTGCCCCACGTTAACCATCTGCCAGCGCAGCCCCTGCCCCTGCCTGCCAAGAGCCGCCTTCTCCCCCCCGCAGCCGCCCCAGCGCCCCGGGCCGGGGCAGCTCGCGGGAGCCGGCAGCAGCCCGGAAGGAAGCGGGAGGAGCTGCCAGAGGTCAGCGCTGTCTGGCCGGGCCCCCCGGAGCCCAGGCGGGCGACATCGCAGCGCAGGAGCCGCCGCGGGTCATAAATAACTCCCGGCCGCTGCCGCCGGCCCGGCCGACAGACCGCGGGGCTCGGCCCCCGCCCCCGCCGCCGCCGCCGCCGCCTCCCACCTGGGCAGCGCCCCCCGCCCCGCGCGGCGCGGCCCGGCCCGGCCCGGCCGCGATCCCGTTATTCGGAACAATAGGAATACAACAAAGCCCCGCGCCCCCTCCCCCCGCGCAGAGGGCCCGGATCCTGGCAGCGCCGCTCCGTGCCCGCGGGGCCGGGGCCGGAGCCGGAGCGGGGCCAGCTCCCCTTGTCCGCCCGCCCGGCCGCCCGCGCACACGCCCGCCGCCCGCCGGCCCCGAGCCCTGCCCGCGGGCTCCGGCTTGTTGTTTTCTTCCTGCTGCTGCCGATCGCTTACCTTGATGCACGGCCACGTTACACCCGTGTCCATCGCAGTACACCAGCGGGTTCTCCGCCCAGCCCCTCTCATCAGAACAGACACAGCAGCCTCCCACCATCTCCTTCATACTTCCATGAGGGTTTCCTTTTCCCCACCCCCCCTCCTCCGGCAGACACTCCTCCTCCTCTGACCTCCTTTCTTCCCCCCTGGTTTTTTCTTTCTTTCTTTCCTTTTTCTTTTTTGCAACCTGCCTTTCACACGGTTTCCACGGGCGGAGACAAGGGTCCGGGACCCCCGGCGTAAACCCACATTGTTACTGCTAGGAGACAATCAGCAGAGCCGGAGCTCGCCCGGGCTCAGGGGCTGGAGGGTGGCACATTCCCATCTACACGTACTCTCTCTCGCTCGCTCGCTCGCGCTCTCTCTCTCTCGCATGCACACAGGCACACGCACACACGTACATGCAAGCTCCCCTGTCTCCAGTCTACACAGCAATCATGGCTGCGTAGTTTGCATGCTCTCGTAAAATCTTAGGTTCAGGGATTGCAGCCCGGCTGGGTAGGGAGCATTTTTTGTTAGATTTTTTTTTCCTTCTCCCCCCCGCTCTCCAGCCGCCACCCGCTCCTTTTGCTTTTTGCCCTCCTCTCCCCAAATAAAGTGATCAGAAATCCAAATGCGCACCCGTGTGTGCAAAACTCTGGATGCTTGCCCACCCCAGTCAACATGGATATCTCCGGAGCAATCAGTTAGGACCATTCCCCAAATCCTATTATCTATACAATTCCTTTTTGACAGATAGGGGTTCTGCCAGCGCCACCGTCTGGCATGTTTTGGACACCGGCTCTAAAAGAGTAGAAAATTTTTAACCCTATTGCAGACAAGGTCCTTTGGGTAAATGTGATACCTTTTTACTACACCAACTAAATAGTCAGAAAAAATTGTTCTTCGCAAGCTTTCAGGCATGCACACTTTTCTTCAGGCTTAGGGAGAGTCTGACAGTGTTCTGGATAGAATAGAAACCAATATGCCAAATACAGACCCATATTTCTGCATATTGGCTTCTGTTCCATTCGGGAGAACACAACATGCCATCAGACTTCCCTATGCCTGAAGAAAGGTGTTTGTGCCCAAAAGCTTGCAAAGAACAATTTTTCCAACTATTTAGCTAGTCTAATAAACGATATCACTGTGCATGTCTACATGTTGCTCTACGGTAATGTTGTTGTGGCGCCATGCTTTAGCATTTTCTTTTGGAAGTGCTAAAGCATGGCACAGTAACTGCCTGTACTGCACCATGTGCACAACATGTGGTTAGGTTTTGCCACTATGTTGCCATAGCAGTGCACTAAAATGGAGGAGTATGCCGCTACAGTGATGTAGCTGCTGGTCACATGTAGACCCACATGATGGCTACATTGCCATAGTGCTCCATACAGTGACATAGCGGAGTGGTACGTCACTGTAGGGTGATGTGTAGACATGCCCATATTTACCCAAAGAACCTTGTCTGCATATGTCCTTAGACCAGGGGTGGGCAAAATGTGGCCTGGGGGCTGAATGTGGCTTGCCAGGCCATTCTATCCGGCCTACAGAGCCCCTAAAAAATTTAAAAAACTAATATTTATCTGCCTGTTATGTGGCCCTCAATGGCTTGCCAAAACTCAGTAAGCGGCCCTCCGCCTGAAATAATTGTCCGCCCCTGCCTTAGACCAACACGGCTACAACCCACAACTTTTAAACCTATGGGCACATGTTTAGCTAAGGTATCTTTCCAAAGTAATGGGGAGAAAAATGGCCCTTTGAGTAGCACTGGGCATGTCTACACATTCATTAATCACAGTGGTTACTGCACATTTAATTTAGTACTTGTATAACCAAGTACTAAATAAATGTGCAGGAACCAGCATTACTGCAGAGTAGCACCAGTGAACACCTTTTTGGTGACACTACTGCACAGTAGCCTAACAATATCGTGCAGTAGCGTATTAGCACTTTTCATGCTGTGATGCACTACTGTGCAGTGTTATTAGGCTATTGCGCAGTTAGCACCTTGTGCAGATGCACCCACTGGGACAGATATGTTACAGATCAAACCTAAACAGCAGATCAGAAAGCGTCATAGTACAGGGTCTTCATAAAGTCCTTGTGCACTTTTAAACTTTAATAACTTAGGTTGTGCACAAGGATGTTATGAAGACCCTGCATAAGAAGCGAAACTACATGGGATTAGGTTACCATATTGCATGAGCAGCTAGAGGTGCACATGAAGACTAGTGCATTGTATACAGTCATGTAGTGGGATGTAGTCATTGCCCTGATGTTCTTAAAGTAAAAAGAAAAAGAGTGAGGAGAGAACCTGAAGAACAGCAACAGAAATAGCTGGCCTAAAGTTTTACAGCTGGTGGGAGCTAGGGATGAAACTAGGCATGGGTGACTACTGCCTCCTGAGTCTGGGGGGGCACCCACAGAAGCCAGTGTCAGCAGTGGAGACGGGGCTGGCAAGCACCACAGAAGCCAACAGAAGTGTAGGTGGCAGGGACAGCCCTGTCAGTGGGGCATGTGTCTCTCCATTCCCCACCCCCCAGTCACCTATGAAACAGATCTCTTGATTCTCTTCCCAGTGACTTACCCAATTGACAACCCTGTCTGTAACAGAAAGCAGAGCACTAAAAGGCGGAGTGTGCAAAGTAATATAACTTAGTTCAGGGAACAGTTTTGCAAAGAGTTAGATGGTGCCTAGAGGAGCCCTCAGAATTAAATTCCATAACTATTATAGTAGTACAAGTTATGAGCCAGATTAGCTTGGGTAATGGAATGAAAAAGCACACAGTCAATAAAAAGACACTTTTAAGGTTGGGTAGTTTGCATTAATATTTCCAAGTTCCATTCATGTAAACCCTTGTTGTTGTGAAAAAGAAATAATGTACATTATAGCTGAAGAAGAGAACGTTGTATCTTGACTGGGACGTTTAACCATGAAGTCACTGAACCGCATGAAATTCTTTTCTCTGATTCTTTGTGTGGCTTCCAAGCCTTAAGTACAGATAATCTTGGAAGTGCAGAAACTCCTGAGCAGAAGAAAAGCCCCTCTGAATTCCCACAAAGGCAGACATGTCAAAATCTTTGAGGCCAGTTATACAAATGTGAGTGGCCAAGAGTTCAGATCTTTGCTCTGGAGTCAGTCAGTGGAACTGCCAGTATTTCAGCAGAAATATAATAGTGGTTCTGGTTCTCCTCCTCTTATGGGTGTATATCCCTCCACTGATTTCAATACAATTATTCCTGTTTTACAGTAGCGTAAATAAGAGGATAATCATGACAAATAGCAAGTAGACTGGCAGCTCTTCTTTTTCTCGTCAAATATGGTTTTTCCAGTGGAGTAGGTGATCTATATATCCTTAATACAGTGCCTTAAAAAAATCTTCACATCAGACAGCAAAAAGGAAACCCATTCCAACAGCCCTAATAATCACCAGTTTAGCATCCTTTATATTGCACCTGTTCAAGCATTACATCAAGGGGCTGGAAGGCAGACGGCTCCCCTAGAAGTTGCCTGCTGGGCTGCTGTCTTCCTTTTATTACATTCCTTTGAGAGTTACAGGGGCAGACAATACGTTCACCACATTGCTGGAAATTCACTGAGCCTTAGCTCACTTTTCTAGGAGGGTTCCCTCCCTCCACCTTTTTTTTTCTTTTATCTATTGTGTTATAACTTGTTTAAAAGAAAAAAAATCTGGCCGATTGCCTTTATAACCTGAAGGAGACACTTGTGGCTTAAGGTTGTTTTAGGCTATAGGACAAAATGCTAAACATCCTCTGTCCCCTGATGGTCTTGGTTCCAGTTGGCCATGCTAACAGGCACTTGGACTTGAACTGAAATTTGCCTTCATGGGATTAAATCCCAATTTACATAACTAATCCCTATGGTGAGGAAAGGATAGGTCAGAAAGGAAAGAGCATGCCTGCATCTTGAGCAAAAGTAGCGCAAAGCTGTAACTGTGAAAACTAAGAGCTAAAGCTACCAAATTTATATTGTCCCTTTAGTATTTCCCCAACAGGTGTTTCACAATGGGCATGTCTACACATTCCTTAATGCGCTTTTGCTAATGTGCATTAAATTTAGTACTTTCATTGTGAGGTACTAGGAAAAAGCGCATTATTCTAGTTTAATGTGTATTAGCAAAAGTGCACAGATTTTTTGTGATGCTTTAATGAACATGAAAATAGGCTAATGCACATTAAAGCACACATGTAGACTACACGCCCACTGTGTGGCTGTGTTTAGGGAAGAGGCTCTGTAAAACACATACAGATGCAAAAGAACTGAGCCTCTTGTGTATCTAAATCATAACTGCTGGCTTGACTTATAAAAACTGTTACGATTGCTAGCATGACAGAGATTAATACTCTAAGAGAAGTTGGATCCTTCTCTGGCGCACGCATCATGCACATAATTGTTAACTTTGTCCTGAGTGTCAAGAGTCTTACGGGTGATCTCACACTCAGCTGGACTTTCAGAACTCACTTTGTGTTTCACTGGTATTTGAAAGACACTTTCTTTTACTTGTTGAGGGAGTGGCTGTGATACGAGAACTTTTGAGGTAAAATGAGCACAATGCCCTGCAAAATCATATTTTCAGAGTTCAGCTGCACATTAACATACTTTTCAGGTTGTTCATGCTATAGCTACTTTATTTAAAAAAAAAACCCATTGGTCATAATAGAAAAACAGGGGGGAAAAAGCCCTGTACAAGGATCAAATCACCTTAAACTTTGTTACAGCAAGTGCTTCAAAAGAGTTTAAACCTTTTCTGGACTAGACAAAAGACATTTAAGTCAAGCTTAACTAGTACCTGAAGTACATAAGCAAACTGTCAAGGTAAGAATGTGTTGGGCTTCCTGTGTTTGACTGACTGGCAATAGACTCACATATCTACATGATATCATAGTTCTCTCTCATAGCTTCTTCTAGGAATTAAAGCCCTTCCTTATACCTAATATTGCCTTCAGGTCCTGCCTCTGTGGGGAAATGGGGCCAGTGAAACTAGCACATGAAAGTGGCAGGAATAGGAATCATTACCCATCTGATTCCAAGCAAGGCAGGTCTTGTCTACACAGGGGAACGCAAATCTATGCCTCTCTATAATAAAGACATTTCTTCAAAGTAATTTGCTCTGTCTGAGGTTTTGCCTCCTTCCACAAAGGCAGGTTGTAAGGTGAAGTGAATGTAAAGGGAAAAGTAATAACCTTTCCCTGAGTAACCATCAGTGACAGACTTCAGGAACTGTGCCATCAAAGCACGAGCCTCTTATCACTTGAGCTAAGGAAGCAAATCCACTAGCTGGCAGCAGAACCTAGCTTCCCCTCCTTGGTAAGGGCCATCTGCTAGAGATGGGCATGACAGCTAGTGTTGCACACAGGGATGTTCTGCTCCTCCCACAATCAATGTATCCCTCTTGCTCCATCTCTAAAAAGTTCCTTCCTCAGTTTAGATCTGCATTTTCTTTCCTCCCATCAAGATCTGGCAATATAGTTCCTGTTCTTCACCATAAATAAGTGATATCACAAATAGGAGAATATACATGTTACTGAAGCTGAAAAAAGCTAATGTGACTTCCCTTAAAATTTTGCCTACTAGCATTTCCTTCAAACCCCTTATTTTAGATCCTACTGTGAATTGAGAGAAGTGGGCTCTGGTCCCAGCTCTGCCATCAACCAATTACAAGACACTGGGCAAATCATGGTACTTTGTCCCCTTTTCCTTCTTATCTATTTAGGCTGCTAGCCCTTCATAACAGGAACTGGCTATTATTCTATGCCTGTACAGTGCCTGTGTCACCTGGGCCCTCTATGTATTACTTGTAGTAGACCATTATTTGACCCCCTCTTTCAATGTGACAATTTGAATCTTACTCATTTTTTTTTAAAATCTCCCATATTCAGACTGTCCTAATTGGACAGCTCTGAGCTTCTGACTTTCTGTCCTGGTCAGGCTTATGTACCAGTTTGGCCAACATGTGGACGGCTCTTAAAAGATATCATTTTAAATCAATTTTTCCCTCTCTCCCTGCAAAAGTGCCTTTGTTTCCTGGCAATAATTAACCCATCCCCAAAGTAAGACACAACTGGGGTGTCATAATCCTGAGATTTCCTTGACCCAGAGAATAAGAATATGGGGTGTTACCATTGTAAAATGTGTTGAGATCTTCAATGCACGGTAGTTTTAAAATTGTTCTATGTTATATAGGTC
This sequence comes from Crocodylus siamensis, assembly GCF_052110815.1. Taxonomy (NCBI): domain Eukaryota; kingdom Metazoa; phylum Chordata; order Crocodylia; family Crocodylidae; genus Crocodylus; species Crocodylus siamensis. The sequence goes on from NC_143398.1 coordinate 160,033,437, forward strand.
TCCAGAGAGCAGGACTCAGGGAATCCCAACTAAAGCCTCAAGAGCTCCTACTATCCTGCAGAGGGAAAGCTGGGCCCCTGAACTCTTGTCAGAAAAGCCAAAGTTTCTGTTTGAACAGGAACGTCTGCTATGTTTGTAATATAGTGTTTTAAAAGGAAAAGCTAAGTACTTTGCCCCTATTTTGCATTAACCACACCCCCAAGAAACAATTCTGCTCTTTATCTTGGTCTTTTTCTCTGCCCTAAACAAATAAAACATTACCAACAAGATGCCAGATTTTATAGGACCACATACACTTTTACATGATATCGTCCTGATAAGTTAGAAGGCAACTGCACATTAGACTAGACCTCTAGATTAGTGTTCAGGTTTTATTAGCAGGTTTACCTGTATGCCTGATGTCTCATGGGACAGGCCTTGTATTATTCAGACACAGAAGAGTGCTCACAGCTTATTCAGATAATTGTGCAAGGCACCAATAACCAGGATATATAGGTTCTAGACCAGGTGTCGGCAATGTTTTTGGGCAGAGTGCCAAAAACACCTCCTACCTCAACTTGTAAGATGTTGGTGTGCCAAGGGCAGATGATGGGGGAGCTGCAAAGGGCCTGATCCTTGTAGTGGCAGTGCACCCCGGCTCTTTCTCTGCTGTCCACTCTGAGGTATATGTACCCAACAAAATGCCTTTGTGTGCCACATGCTGGCACCTGTGCCAGGGGTTGTCTACCCCTGTTCTAGACTTTACTTTGCTGCCAACTTTGACTTTGGGTCAGTCACTTCCTCCCCTTATGCATCATTTTCCCATTCTGTAAAAGACCAATTCCTTTTTGCAAAGTCCTTTGAGCACTTTGCATGAAAAACACTATGTGCAAGCTATTATTCATTAAACAATATCATGAATGTATTTGAAAGGAAACAATGATGTCATTATTGACTTCATAAGGAAACCATGTTGTTACTGGCTTCTAAAGAAAATCAGGTAGTAGCCAAAATATCTGAAATGCCTTCCTTTTACTTTAACCACTTGAATCAAAAGATACAGTAGGCTACATTTGCCTTGGTGCTTCTGAGTCATTCCAGACAATAAAGACAACGAATATAGTGTATTATCATCACACACAGGAATGTAACAAATTTGTTTGTGGTATAACATTTCTCTTTTTTACAGAGGGGAATATTTTAAGTGACTTTTTAATGACAGTCTCATTTTCCTTCGCATGTTGAACTGAGACCCCTACATTTTGTAACCACTTTTCATTTTACCAACCTACTTATCTTGTTGCCTTATCATACTAGGGAACTAAGAGCTCCTATACACCATGTACTACGAAATCATTTTTCTGCTGCTTATTTTTCCCCAGAAAAGGAGAATGGGGGATTATCTCCATAAACAAGGGACATCCCCTTGTCGGGGGCAGTTTAATAAACTGAACAGGACATTCTTTTCCTTGTTCAAACTTGCTGCATCAATTTAGCTTGCACTTGTACATTTAGGTCAACAACACAGTGAGAGGCTGCCCCAAGACATGGAACCTTGAAGTGAAAGTCTGGATGCAGCTGCCTTTGGACAGCTAGTAAATGTACAAGTAAATGGCTATTACAAGAAGGAATTACCCTGCCCTGGCCTGAAGTCCTCAAGGGATGGGCCTCTTTGCAACTGAGGAAGAAGTGGTTAGCTATAGCAGATTTATCTCACTTCAAGGGACTGTACCATGTGTTCAAACTTCCCTTTTCTCAGTAAAGCTGCAGTTTCCCTGCTGATGTGTGCCTGACCTCAGGCTAAAGCACATGATACAAGCCTAGCCCTACTCTGACAGTGGAAAATGTACGTCTGGGTGAGTCAGGGCCAGTTTGCTCACAATTTCAAATGCTTACCTTTCCATGCACAGCCTAGTTGTTTTTAAGACTTTGGGCTGCCTGCTCATCTGTGTACAGTTATCATCACAATGCACTTTCCTCCAGGTTTATGGCCTGAGGGTTGCCCCTCTGTTCATATGCCCATTCCATGAAGGAGGTTGCCTCTTAATGATCACTCCATTCCAGAATGAAAGGGAGTTTGTGGAATAATTGTCTTGTTTCTGAAGCCGAGTAGTTATTCTGAAATAAAGTCACTCTGATTTTGGAATGCAGTGTTCTTAATAAGAGTTCTGGAATGACTGCAGCTATTGCTATAGTGATCTCTCTCTCTTATTAGGCTCACAGGCCTATAATTGCCGTAACTATTCTGTTATAGCTATGCAAGTTAATTTCCACTTGTAAAATAGTTCTAAGTCTAAATTACTTAGCACTTTTATGCCCTCTGCTCTGCTAGTGATGCTACCCTTAACTATCCTTTAGCCCACACTGCCCAGTACCATCTTTGTGCCTAAAAGTTCATGTGTGTTTGGAACATCCTCCAAGAAACAATCCATGTCCTCATGGCTGCCTTCCTCTATGAAATGTTTGCCCTCATCTCCCTCCTTTCTTGCACACTCCCATACATTATGCTTAGCACTAGACTGTCAGCTTGTACTTTAAATGTAAGTGCTTTGGAATAGGGACCAACCTTTTATTGTCTGTTGGGCATTAGTTAGTATAGCAGAGCCTGGTTTCACACAAAGGTCTCCTAAGAACTAGGGTAACACAATAAATATAGAAATAAGTAACATTTATATAATTGATACAATTATTTCTATACTACCAACAGGAATAATAATTGGCAGTCTCAGTGGCAAGGTCAACAGCTGACCATGGAGATGTATTGGCCCCCCAAAAGTCCCTTATGTAGACCCCAGAGAAAGCTCTCATTTTGACAAGCAATGAGCTGGGAAACTGGATGAAGAGTATCCTTCATCTACCAGGGCTGTCAAGATGACAACTCTTGAGAGTGCTAAATTTTTCTTTCTTTTCCTTCCTTTTCTTTTTCCTTCCTTCCTTCTTTTCTCCTTCATTTCTTTCTTTCTCTCCTTCCTTCCTTTTTCTTCTCTCTGTCTTTCTTTCGCACATGCAGATGGGTTGCAAATATGTGAAAAAGTGCCTTACGCAGCTGCACGTAAGACGTTACTCAAGGAGGTGAGGAAAGCGGCCGCAGGGCAGGCACGGACACCCGCTTCTTTGGAGAGGGGTGCTGAGCGCCCCCACATCCGCCCCCTTGCCCACTCTTGGAACAGGTCCCTCGAGCCCAGGCACAGCCCCGCTCCGCCCTGCCCCTTCCCGGGCTGTGGTGTTCTCGGCGCTGGGCGGCTTTGATGTCTCTCTCTCTCTGGCAGCTCGCTGTCTCTGAAGAGCTGGGGCAGATCTGGCAAACAGAAAATTGTTTTCTCTCGCTCGCTCTCCCTCCCGCTGACCTCCCCCCTCCACCGCTGCGAGGGGCTTGTGGGCTGGGAGCTGCCGAGCGGAAACTCGCCGTTCTGCGCAGGCCGCGCCGGGCCGCCCAGCCCCGCCCCGCCCTCGCACCAGCTCAGCCCCGGCTGAGGGAAGGAGGAGGCGGGTTTCTCAGCATGTGGGAAACCCCCGTGAACCTATTGACAGGAAATGATCGGCGGCTTTTTTGGTACGTGGGTTCCGAGCTCCGAGCGCTGAGGTTCGAGCAACAACATCCTGCCGCCGCCGGGAGGAGGGGGCGGGGCGCGGGGCCGCAGCTCCCCTCGGCGGGCCGGGCCGGGGCGGGGTGCGGGCGGCGCCCGGCGCGCCCCGAGTTGCTCCCCGGGTCCAGAGCAACGCGCGCTCCGGCTTGAGACCAACGCACCAGCGAAGGGCGCTACTGCACTGCGCCGCCTGGCCCAGGCCGGGAGGGTTTCCACACAACCCCGCAAGGACCGGGGTGACAAGGAGTCCTAAGATAGTGTCGAGGCACGGAGAAGCGGGGCCGGTCTTCTAGTCCAGCGCTTCTCAATAGTTTCTGCACCAGGACTGGGCTTGAAGGGACCTCATACCAAACCCCATGCCTTTATGCCCTCTGGAGGAGAAACATAGAGGGCATAAAGGTGTGGGGTTTCGTATCAATAGAGGAGAGAGCAGCAGAAAACAGGACAGAGTGTCCTCTATGATGGCCATCATGAGCATCACGTACCCCCTCCCCGTGGGGGGTGGCAAGCACTGGCCAGCAGTCAGCGACCACCTGCGGATACTGCCAGCAGCGGCCAGGGGCAGTTGCGGACCGCACACAGACACGGGCAGCTGGACGACCAACTGCAATGTCAGCAGCGCCTTTTTGCAGGGAGTGCACATGCATGTGGATCGCCAGTGATGGCCACCCTAACCAGGACCCATCTATAAACATCAATGGCCAGTCTCAACCCAATGCCCCTCATTGCCCCCACCCCCAGCCCGCCAGTGTGTGGGGCAGGGGAGGACTCCAAGCAGCCCCTGGCAGGCCGGACCTCTGCCAGCCTGCAAGAGAAAAGCCACAGTTTCCCACAGTTAAAGAACAGTCCATTTTTAAAGTTTATTCACGACCCTTTCATATAGTCTTGTGACTCACTTTTGGGTTGTGACCCATGGGTTTAGAAACACTGATCTAGTCCAACCTCCTGCCTGAGGCAGGATCAGCCAGAGCCAAACCAACCCATACCAACTATTATCTAAAAAATCTATGTGAGCCGTGACACAACACAGACCTAACCCCCAAACCTGTCACAGGTAAAGCAGGGGAACCACAGCAGCCAACACCCTGCTTCTACAAAATGTTGTCAATATAAACTCAAGAGATCCTGGATAGAGGCCGAGGCCCTCCTCCCTCTACAGAGGAAGGCAACCCCCAAGCCCATACCAATCTGATCATGGGGTAAAAACCCTTCCTGGCCCCAAATATGGCAGTTGGCCTGACCCTGTACAGACGGGCAAGACCGTCTAGCCAGGAACCTCTGGCTTTGCTTCCAGCAGGAGCTTTGGCATAACCATTGGGCCGTTAAATGCACAGTAGACTAATTCTATTGTGCATTAGTGCGTCACAGTGAAAACCGTGCTGTTGCGCTAATGTGCAGTAGAATCAGTCTACTATGCATTAGCATCACTTAAAAGGTGTGCGCTGGTGCTACTGCACAGTAGCACTGGTTACTGCTCATTTAGTACCTGTTATTACAGGTGCTAAACTTAATGCGCAGTAACCACAGCATATTAATGCATGTGTAGACGTGCCCACCATTATGCCATTAGTCCTGCAGTCATCATCACAGTCGAATGTAGGTCTCTAGTTCTAGTCCATAAACCAAAACTAGCCTTCTTGAGTGGCCTCCACTATTTCACTGTCAGTCATTTCTACACCTGAATTCATATTGCCACATCTGAGTTAAGGTTTTTAGCTAGAATCTGGGTGGAGCAGGAATCAAAGAAGGGTTCATCTCTACCACTGCACCCTCCCTTGAATCTTTCCCTGTATGGGGCAAAACACAGGAGAAACTTGCCAGGCATAGAGGTACAGAAGCCCTTGTGCTTTAGGAGTTTCTAATCCAGTGGTTTTCAACCTTGTTAGACTTAAGGTACCCCTGGATAGACTTAAAGCATCCCTCAAAAAATGCCAGCTCTTTTTTTTCACTTGTTTTTTGACTACAGAAAATAATAGAGCAATTCTTCTGTGCAAAGAACTCTAAGGGCATTTTTACACCTGCTCCAGGAGGCATGGTAGGCCACTTTAATTAGTGAGCCATGCTAATTAACAGCACCTCAGTGTCATGTGTATCAGCCTGCCTGTGCTGAAAAATGGCAGCAGGGCACTTTGAACTAAAGCTTATTGAACAAGGTTTAGTTCTAAGCATCCTGCTGCCATTTTTCAGCGTGGAGATGCTGATACACATGACAGTAGAGTCTGCTGGAGTGTGTTAATTTCTGTGCTCCAGCAGACTCGATTACTTGAGTCTGCTCTGACATGCTGGATTTCCAGTCCATGGGAGCCGGCTCCCTGCACATGTATAGAAGCCCTAAAAGCTTATAACACATCAGGATGTTTTTAACACTATGGATACCTATTTGAAAGCTCTGGGTTTATCTTGTGATTCATGTTTGTACACCTAACACTGCTAAAGTTGTGTGGCATCCTTCAACAGATCTCAAGGCAGCTCAGAACCCTGCTTGAGATGTTTCTGGTTGGACAGATGAACTTGTGTCTTTACTACTTCCTAGTCTATGGTTGAGCTCTTCAACCCATCAGTCCTCACAGTACCACCCCTCTCCACCTTAAAGGAACAAATGATGTCCCTTCCCAGGGAAACCCCTAAATGACAAATACTGGCAATCCCAATCATCACTTTGTTTAAAAAATCCCACGTATCAAAATCTGCCTGGAGGAACAGTTTTGTATAGAATCATGAAACTTAGGACTAAATTCATCTCTCTCTCTCTCTCACTCCCACTTGCACTCTCTGTCACACATACACACACATGCGTGCATGCAGAGTACAGCATTTCTAAACCTCCTTGGAAACAGAAATCTGGCCCTCCATTTTTACAATAAGGAGCATTCACACATCTCAGAACACTCCACACACTATAGAAATCAAAACAGGCCCTGTAATGTAAAATTTAAAATATGCTCTAAAAAGTCCTGTATCCAATATTTTTTTCAGAACGGAGAATAAAACATGCTGCACTAACTTAATTCCTAGGAGCCTGATTTCAGTGTAGTGGCACAAGGAAGAATATGGTCATAATGGTCAATGTTTTCCTCCTAATGGATGAGAACTGTAGAATTAAAGTAAGATATAAAAAGGAAAGAAAAAAATAAATCCCCTGGAGATCACCAGATTATCTAAACTGCTAAAAATCTTTTCACACATGCTCACATTGGAAAAAAAAATGCTTTTTTAAAAAAAAAACTAAAGGGAAACTAAAAACCCCCCCAAACCTCTTCTCTTCTGTCTTAGGAGATTTGCATGGACAATTCTCAGATGCGCCACATATTTACCGCAAATGTGCTAGTGAATTTATCAGAGAAAACAACTATTTCCTATGCTGATAATTTGTTGCTCTATCATAGTAAATTGCACTATTTCACTGCTGTTAATATGGTTCTCTAAATCCTGTCTCTTCAGTTTGCCATTAAAGAAAAGGCTTGATAACCTTGTTACACACCCTGTTACTCATCAGAAATTCAGAGGTTCCAACTTGTTACTTAGTCATTGATGAGTCATAATTTGTCCCTGAGAGCTGATACTTACTCATTTTGAAAAACTGCATACTCCACAAATAGTTTTAATAAAGTCAATCTAGATATTCAGTAAGATGCTACCCCACATCAGTAAAGATATCAGAATCCAGCCCGGAATATCTTGGGCCTGATCCTGAATACCTTGGGCAGCTAATACTTTGATTAAAGTACATTTGCCCGTGTTACTAAAGGAACTAGAAACAGGATGCACAACTTGAGGAAGCTTAAAGACTATTTTTTAGAAAATGTTGATCATCTTTCCTCTGAGAATCAGGACCCTTAAAGATAGCCTTAAAAAAAATCTCGGATTCTTGAATATGCAAATCATGCAAGATCATACCATTTTACACAGAATGAACCTTGTTAATACTACCATTGCTCAGTGCAGTGTTTTACATTTTCAAGACCATTTTTAATGAGACTGTGTTTAAGGCTTATCCACATGCAGAAATACCCTGAAATAACTATTCTGCGATAGTTCTTTCACACTAACTTTCCACGTGGACACTCCTATTCCATATTAATAGGTAGTACAGGGCTCTTTAATTAGGAATAGCTGCCCCACCTTCAGTTCACAACCACCTTAATCTGAATGATTTCCCTGGACCAACAAGCCCAAAGTGTGTCTTTGTACAGTTTATCTTAGTCCACTTCCAATATGAATTAAGGTAACCACAAAGATATGCTCTTAGGACAGAGTTCTGTTTCACTTTATGGGTCCAAATGGCATTTATCTGGCTGCATAATTGATGTTTTCAGCACTTACACACAGTTTGCAATCCTATTTCATGCTTAAGTGGCACACAGCTAGTGAGCATCTATCTGCAGGAGGCTACACTCTGGCCAGACGCATACACACATGTGAAGCCACGTACCGGAGTGTAAGTCCCAGGCAAAAACAGAACAAGGCATGGACTGGTGGCTCCTGAGACTGGAGGGACACCATTTGTAGTCAGCAATGAACGGGGACTGCTTGTAGATGCCGGCGGCAGTGTTGGAAGTGGGGAAGGGTGTGGCGAGCTGGGAGTGGGGACCACTCACAGATGTCAGCAGCGGTGTCAGTAGTGGCAAACAATGAGCAAGGACCATCTGCAGATGCTGGTGGCGGTGTCAGGGGTAGCGAGTGGCAAGCAGGAACCACCCGCAGACGCTGGTGGCAGTGTCGGCAGCAAGGGGGTAGGTGGGTGGCGAGCGGTAACCACCTGCAGAAGCCAGTGGCAACTTTGGTGGCAGCCAATCTCAGGGTGGGGGGCAGGGCACATCCTCCCCTTCCCCCCTGTACTCCTGCTACGCGTCACCTAGGGGACAAGGGGAGGACGCCATCCTATGTTTTAGCCTGATAGCCTAGGACAGCATTGCCCAATCTGTGGTACGGGTACCACCAGTGGTACACAAACAACCTATCAGTGATAAGCATTACCAGATTTATTAGAATTAGTTTATATGACAAATATTTGCTGGTGCTGCTTAAGGCTGTGTCATTTTAAATTGGTGGTGTGCAAGTTTGGGAACCGCTAACCTAGGGGATTAAGGTACTTTGCCTAGGAAGCAGGAATCCAGGTTATGCCCTCTCCCCACAAACAAAAGTTTATGTATCTCTGAGTTCTCAGCACAATACTCTGTCCAAAAGGCCACAAGTTAGGCCTTATCCAACTCTCCCCCACCCTCCCTGGGCAGCCATAAGAGGGAGCTATATAGGACCAGGAAGAACAGCAAGCTAGAGAAGCAGTACTCAAACATCTGGTCCCATGGGCCAGATGAGTGATGAAAGGCTGGTCCACAGGTCGGAGCTGACAAGCTGGGTTAATCCATGGACCAGATCCAGCAGGGAGGCAGCATGCAGTGTTGGTCTGTGGATGCAATCCAATGCACCAGCTCAACCCTATGCACTGGATCTAGCCATGGTGCAACCCTACGTATTGGCTCAGACCTGCTCGCCAAATACAACCAAGGAGCAACCCCAAGTGTTGGTGCCATCTGGCATGTAGAACCATGTCATCCAGTCTGTGGGACTCCCTCAAAACTAAGGCAATTAATGTTGCCACGGCTCCCCCAGCACCACATTTCCAGACCCCTGGGGAGGCCCATGGGCTGGATGACATGGCCCTGCAGGTGAGATCTGAGCTGTGGGCCAGAGGCTGAGCACCCCTGAGCTATAGGATACATAGCTTAATGAAATAACTTCTGCGCTACCAGCATAATTCTGTTGGTCAGGGTGAGATTTGTAAACAACAGATCTGTGCTGGCAACAGTTCCTTGTATAAATGCTGTTATATCAACCAAAGTTTTGCTAGGTTAACTTATTTTACTTGCGGGTTTCATGGATGGGGCTGGAACAAACTATGTCAGCAAATGTGCAGTTTTGTCAGTATGAGTTCTGCCCATGCTAGGAGCATTTTGGTAGTAGAGTATATTGCTATAACTATATGTGGAAAGCCTCCAACGCCTAGAGCTGGTCTTCCCATACAAGAACAAGGTTTGCCAGTATAATCCCTCTTACACTGCTACAGGTTTGGGGTACAGAATTTGACTGGCAAAAATAGAAGGTCAAGCAGAAGTTCTGTACTTAACAAAAAAACTGGTGAATTCCCAGGGTTGTGATGTGTAGATCAGGCTAGATAACCATAGTGATCCTCTGTGACTTAAAATCTATTAAAACAATGAACCCCAAAGTCCTGGCTCCAATCTTTCATGACTGGGAAATGCTATCTATTTGTGCTCCCATTTTTTCTATTCATTATCAAGACAAAACATAAGAATTTCCATACTGCTGCTGCATGCCAGCAGGCCAGTACAGTCTAGTGCTTGGCTTGTTGGTGATGTAGACCTAGCTCTGCAAATAAAGGTGAAATTTATTAAGTCACTAACCCACCTTTAAAGACACAGAAGTTGCCTGACTCCTGTAGCTGATCAGTTTTTGCCCTGAAACACAAGGGCAAATAATCGTAAGTTTTGCAGCTTCTTCACCGGCCTAGATTGTACTTGCTTTCCTTCATATGTAGCAAATTCATAGGCTTGCAGTAATTTTTTAACTACTTGGGAGGCTTGGACAGCCTGTTTTATTCTGTTATTATGATCACTGAAGACAAAGAAAAGGTCTGGTACTGCACAACGTATTTGAAAAAGAACTTGCTTTTCTATAAATTTAACTCCTAAATTATTAAGCTTAACTCCTAATAAGATTTTTTGCAAGTTCTCACAAACTTCAGTCTTTATTCAAAAAGTTTGTGCTGTAATTCTGAGGTAGGATATGCTTTATTTTTCATACATAACAAAGTTGTTTAATTTGTGCATGAAACAAAAAGCCCCAGCACTCCATAATAAACATCTGATCCTTTACATTTCTTCTGTGGTTCTGGCTCAATGATTTCCTGAGGCACTAAGTTCCCCTGGTTGATTAAATGCTGGAGTGTTGTGTAAGGTTTGCTTTTGGGTTAGTTGGGATTATGATTTCCTAATTAAGCACTTTTTAAATCTTTAAGCATTTACCCAGAAATTAAGCAGACATGTAATGTTTTTCTCCTGGGTGGGGAACAAACTGTCTCTCTCAAAAAGACTGGAGTATTTTTTTCCATTGTTCCAGTCTTTTCTTGTGGCTTTCACATATTCATCATTATGATCAACTCAGTAAAAAAGATCAGATTCATCTGGTAAAATAATTAAAAAAGAGATTAAACCAGCCTAATTTAAACATCATTTTCTAAAAAACGAATTGGTGTACTGCGCATTAAGCGTCATGAAAAGACTGTGCACCGATGCTACTGTGCATTAGCATCGGCTATTTGTGCATTTATGCAGTAAATATTATGGGTACTAAACTTAATGTGCAGTAATTACAGTGCATTAATACATGTGTAGATATACCCAGGAGGCAGTAACTTAAATACCTTTGAAGATCAAGGCCCTGCCATCTTATACTAGGAACCATCAAATGCTTTCAGGTCCTATTTCCCATTAACTTCAGTAGGAGCTGATAAAGCTCAAAGCTTCCCAGGGTCAAGCTACTAATCCCTAATATAGACACATTGGCTGCACCTACATGCATGCTTGACTGTGGAGTTGACCTAATTAGCTGCAAAGTAAGGCATCACCATCTACATGTGCAATGCTATTAGACTGCAGTAAACTAATTTAGTAGCTTACAGCAGGGTAATTAACAATGATTAAATGCATGTGTAGATATGCTGATTGCAGTTATAAATTGCACCCGGTCAGCTCAGCCAGCAGGGAGCCATATGGCTTCATACTTTTAGCATTCTTATATCCCAATCAGCCCCTTGGCTATTTGAGACTATCACCCAGAGCTGACCTCCCTGTACCTCTGACCCTGGCATAAACTGTTCCTCCCCAGTTCAAATTGCTGCTGTCCCAAGTGAATGTGTAGATGCTGCACCCAGGAGTAGTTTACTTTGACTCAAACTTCTCTGTAATGTATTGCTTTTGAATTAATTGCACATGTAAGTTTACCCATTTAAACCAATTTGAATGATTTTTAAAATAGGTTAGTTTAATCTATTTTTAATTATATTAATCTGATTGTTTTACTGAGTTGATCATAATGCAGCTCAAGGTAATTTACATTCATCTACATTAAAGATTTGCGCGGGTAAGGCTATTAGGGTTGTACAAAAATTTGACAGGTGTTTTGTTTCAATGAGTTTTGAGCTCAAAACAGCGAAATCAAAATGAAATGAAAGGCTTCAGAACAGCTTCGAAATGAAATGAGGGCACTTGAAACAAAAAGAGGGCACTCAAAATGCTTTGAAAGTTTCAAAACATTTCGAGGCCAGGATTGTTTGCAGCTAAGCAGAAACTAAGCAGAGGGAGGGAAAAGAGGAGGGAAGGACTGCTGCTCTGATGTTGACATTTAGCTCCCGGTTCAATTTCTCCAGCTCTTCCCAGGGGATGTGGGCCCCTGATCTGTGTGCAGGGTTTCAGCAGGCTGCTGCTACAGGCTGGGACCAATGGCAGCCACTTGGCATAGCCCATGCCAAGCGCCAGGAAAACAGTAGTGCTACTGCAACAGCCTACTGAAACCTGGTGTGCAGATCGGGGGGCCCACACCCCCCAGGAAGAACTGCAGGAATGATCAAAGAGCTGGGGAATTGTTCTCAGGTCCCTGAACCTTCACCCCCCGCCCCTAGAAGAGTTGGGGGAATGATCAGAGACAGGTGGATCCACCCCAGCTCCCAGACAGCACACAGCAGCCTGCTGAGTCATGCTGCACCCACACCATAGGCAGCTGCCGCATGGGTGCCAGGAAGGGGCGGGGGTGATTCCCACTGCCCCCCGCTGCCTGGGGGGGTTCTGCCACAAGTACCCAGAGGCTGCTCCCAGAACCAGTGAGTGCAGGGCTTTTTTTTTTTTTTTTAAATCTTTGCACATCGGCTGTGGAGCATGCAGATGACAACAAGCTGATCCTGCTGGCTGGGGCCAGCACCAGCACCCAAGTCTGCCCAGTGCAGCCTGTGCCAAGCGCTGGGAAGAACCCAGTGCTGGCACTGGCTCTAGATGGCAGCCTGCTGTCATTCCGCAGGCAGATCCAGGGACTCGCTCCCCCCAGGCATACTGTGGGGCTGTGCCAGACTTCTACTGGGGGCAGCAGCCTCCAGATCTGTGTGTGGGATGACAGCAGGCTGCCGCTGCTGGCAAGTGATACGAGTTTTGCTTTGAACAGCTTGAGGTGCAGTTTCACAAAAACCCCTGCACCTATCTCCTGGAAACTTGGCAGGCTTCATGCCCTCTGAAGGGGCTACCATACCTGCAATTTTCACCTGAAGCAGGCAAGAAATGACAAAGTTATAGGTATTTTTGTGATTCCCCATTATAGCCTATGGGCAAGATGTCAAAATGTGTCGAAACAGCGTTGAAACAGCAAAACAGTTTCGACGGAGCGAGCAAAACAGCAAAATGAAACACTGACCCTTCAAAACAGTGAAACAGAAGTCAAAACGAAATGATGCTGTTTTGCACAGCTCTATGTGCTTTTAGTTAGATCTGTCCTTATTTTCTAATAGAGACAACCCAAAGTATGTTAACCGAGGACTTGAAATAACAATGAGAGGATCTGGGGTTGAAAATTAGGCTTAGTTTGCATATAGTTTTTGTACTGTTGTAACTGTATCACTTTGGAGGTACAATTGCTTAGCCAAAGAAGTTTTAGTAAATGCAGTTATATTTATATAAAGGGGCCTTAGTCCAGTATTGTTTGTTCCCCTTCCTGTGTGTGAGCAGCTATACTGATAAAAATAAACGGATGTTCATGCTGTTTTAACTCTGCCTGTAATTGTCAAAGTGGTTCAGGCTTTGTGTGTAACAAAGCCAATAAGAGAAAAACAATAGAAACTCATGTCATTTCTGATTCGAACATATTCATATGGATTGATTAACAGAGAGGGCATTCTAGTTAGTAAGGGAAAGGTCAAGAAAGTCTCAAAGGTGGATTGCTGAATGGCAAATATTAACAAGTGAATACAAATAAGAAAATCACCAGCTGGGAATGGGTTTGCTTTTGATCTGCCATATACCTCCTGTAAATGCTCCAGGTGATGATCTGTCCCATATGTTGCCTTCTCAGGGTCCTGTCTGAAGGAGCTTTGCCATCCCCTGCAATGGAAATCAGAGCAAGTTCTCAATTATTTCTTATTCTGGTAAGGCCATTCCAGTATTTCCCTCAGCATGCAGGAGATATTCAGTACCTCTGGCTAGCAACTGATTGCAAATCCCATTAAAATTTGTGATGGTTCATTTCTGTAGAAGGTATTCCTGGCTCTAATTCTGCTCCTGGTTACACTCACGGAAATCAAGAGTAACTTGACAGAAGCTGAGACTTACATCAGTGTAGACCCTGGGTAAATGAAAGGAAAATCAGATCCTATGGGTCTGATTCTCCACTACCATGGACCTTGTGGAGGCTTTTACTCCTTAGTTACAACAGTGCAAGCTCCAAATATAGGTGCATTCAAAAAAGTTTAAATCATGGCTACACTAATTTAGTTTAATCTGTTTTTTTCTTAATTCAGTTAAGTTGTGCTATTATAACTGCAGTTTCAAGTAATTTATACAACCGTAAGGTAGTATTGTTGGGGATAGTAGTTTTAAGTTCACTCATAGGAGAGATTTCCAGGTGGTTGGCTAAAGAAATCAAGTTAGATTGATCCACTTTTTTTAATAGAGACAACCCAAAATATGTTAACTGGGGGCATGGAAAACTGATGAGAAAGCATCAAATGCTACAGCGTGTTTCCATTCAGCATGGGTGATGTTGTATGTGTTCTTTGCATGTATTTAATACCATTAAAATGATTTTATTATGTTCAGGGCATAAGAGATTTATACCCTCTCATTGCAGGAATGGATCTAGGGATGGTGCAGTGGTGCAACTGCCTTAACATTGATTCCTTTCATTCCTGCTGCACCCAAACTTTAAAACCAGGAAGGGACAGTGGCATTTCTATTCAGGCAACACTGAAGGAGTCAAATAATTTAATGGCACATAAAAATCTACCATATTACTTATGATTTCACTTCATGGATATTAACAACTGTGTCTCCTTTTTAATGGTCTTGAATGATGTCCCACTATTCAAACTAGCCTTTCTTCTGTAGTTTTGCTGTCTGTTAGCTATTCCTGGTAATGTTTCACTTCTGTTTCACAGCCCTGCAGTCTGTTCTTAGCTGTAGTTAAAAACCTTAACTCAGCTGTGAAAATATTAACTCAGGTGTAGAAATGACTGACAGTGAAGTATTGGAGGCAATGTCAAGGTGTTCAAGTAGACTAGATTTTGGTTTACCAATCTGAAAGGGACATAATGTAGCTCTAATGACTACAGGACGAATGAAACAATATTGCTTGACTATGTTTTGCCTAGTTTGTTGTGTTTTTTAAACTTAATTTATAATCTAGCATAGTGATGGTCATTACAATAAATTATACTTGGTTTTGCTTTGATCATAAATTGAATAATATAGTGCTGGGTCCCTAGCATATTAGTAAACTTTCTAGTTTCTCTTTAAGTTTAGAAAAATAGGTGTTGTGTTATATTTGATGATGCAGCACGCCATCTGCACTACATTTTTCAAAATCCTAGATCTACCCATGCCTCGTACTTTAAAAATGTCTTTGTTTGTTTGAATTTTTAAGCATAAAGAAGCTATTAAAGACCACAATCTTATCCCATCGAGATCAGAATTCGATTGACATGAAAGGACATGATAGAATTTGATGAATGGGAACAAGAAAGATATAAGGAATATGAGGGATATGAGAAAAGACTGAGGGAACTGGGCTTATTTAATCTAGAGAAGAGAAGACTGAGAGGGGATTTAATAGCAGCCTTCAACTACCTGATGAGGGGTTCGAAAGAGGATGGAGCTAGACTGAGTTAGACTATTGTGTTGACTCTAAAAGCAAATGCTCAGCATTTGTTCCTGTATCACAGAGCCCTGGGCCTGGCAATCTTCTATACATTCATAACACTAAGAGTGTAATGCAGGGATTCTCAGCCATTTCTGTAGTGTGGGACCACATCTAAATAGACAGATTATCCAATGGAAACCTCCCATCCCATTTATGATCACATAATATCTTTGCAGCAACAAGGAGAATTGCTTATCTGGAAAGGGAGGGAAAGAAAGCACTTTTTCATTTGTCTTTTAGTAATGAAGCAGCTGGAAACAAGGAAAGCTGGAAACTGCTCTCCGTGGATCATCATTGGCTCACAGACCACATATGTCATAAGAGAATGACACTAGGGGAGAATGGAATTCCTACTAGGACTGAGGCTGCATTACTCCCTGTCTCTATCAGCTCAAAGTGATAGATTAAGCTGGAATCCTTTTCTTTCCACCCCATGAGCTCCTGGGTTCTTCTATTTAAAGAAACCTAAATCATTGGCTACAACTCCTTTAAGCCCACATGAGTCTTATCTCCCAGCACTTTGCTCTTACTGTTAGATATACTATCTCTGATTTCTTAAAAGAAAGCTTTCTACCCGCCTTTCAAGTGCCCAGCCATGGAGCCCTTGCATCTTCAATAGGCCCATTAGCTCCTCACAGTTCATGTGTGTTTAGATCTAGGGCTGGGGGCCCACATCTGTGTCAGTTTGGCCTCTTCCTGCTTTCTGCACTCACCAACCCCTATGCAGAACAGAAACACACTCTTTTCCCATTTTGCCTTATGAATTCCAACTACTTCATGAAGGGCACGCTGTCCCACAGTAATCCAGCCACCTCCTTCACTCATGCCCACAACCATGGATTGATCTAGGATTATATAAAGTGGGGTGTAGATGTTGTGGTGCATCAACACATCTAACACAACACATATTCTCTCCAGGTAAAGAGAAACAAGAAGCTTTGCTAATATGGTAGGGATCTAGGGCTGTATTATTCAGCTTAAGATCAGAGCAAAAACAAATAGAACTTTATTGGGATGTGACCTGATTTGCTAAGTTATATATAAAACTTAAAAAACACAGCAAACCAGGCTGTGAAGCAAACAGGAGAGAGGGTTGTTAACACCTGCGGAGTGAGGAGAGATTAGAAGTAATCAGGTGGATTATAATGATCCATGATGTCAATTGACTCCCTGAGTGCTGCTTGACTAGGAGTGCCTCTGCCCCTTTCAGGCAGCTTGCTTTAAAGTTTGTGTGGAGCGGAAATCAAAGCACCCCTGCAACCACCCTGGATCTGCTCGTGCCTACAATCGGTCCTCCTGATACCTACAATAATTGTTTCCCTGACAGTTCCTATAAAATGGAAAGACCTTCAAAAAGAATATATTCAGCCAGCTGTCTCTGTGGGAACAGGGTGAAATACATTTCTAAGCCCCTTGCTATTCTGTTCCAGCTCCCTATGCATTATCATATCCTCTGAGGGATGGAATTATCAGTTACTCTTCTGCAGAGAAATGAAGGTAATATCTGTGTCTACAGCCCTTTGGGACTTGATGAGCAGCATCCCAGTATTAGCTTAAAATAAAGCGGGTTGTAAAGATTCTATATCAGAAGTGTCTGGGGCATTTGTATTATTTATTTAAAAATATTAATTAGGACACTGATATGATGGCTTAGTCTGTATTTATGATGCTCACCAGAAGAAACTCTGGGTGTGACTGGATCAAAACCAGGGGACAGATTCTAAAACTCTTCCCAAACTTGAGCAAGGTTTAGGACGCAGTTGCTGACCCGCATGGGGAAATTGTTTCAAGCAAACTGGAATAGTTCTACTTTTAAAATTATTTTAATTTGACTTTTAAAAATGAATGTAAAACATTTGCAAAGAGACAAAAGCTAAATTGGGGGGAGGAGGGGTTCTCTTAACTGAGAATAAGTGCCCATCCTGAATCAAACTGGTATAAATATATTTGTTTAAATTCACACTAGCAGAACTCCCCTAAGTAGATTAGCAAGTCCTGATTTGGAAGTCAGAGGGCGCATCTACACAAGACACTTTAATGTGCTGTGGACTGTTCTACTAGTGCATCATGTCAAAAACTGTACTAATGCACTAAAAAGTTCACCTTTGCTACTGCACATTAGCACAGCTACTATGCCTTTATCTAGTAGGTCATTTTAGAGATACTAAACTTAATGCCAGTAGCAAAGGTGCGTTCATGACTGTGCAGAGGCACCCAGTGGGTACATCTACATATGTATTAACATAATTTAATGTGCATTAAGTTTAGTACCTTCAGGCATTTTTACATGTGATATGGGATGCAGTACCAGGTGCTTTAATTAGTAAGCCACACTAATTAAAAGTGTCCACAGGTCAGGTGTATCAGTGTCCCTGTGCATCCCCAACACTTAAAAAAAATGGAGGCAGGGTGCTTTGAACTAAGATTCATTGAATGTGTTTTATTTCAAAGTGCCCTGCCACCATTTTTTTCAGTGCAGAGATGCTCTGGGATGCTTATACATGTGACATGGAAGGCTGCTGGAGCATGTGTTGGATTTCCAGTGTGTTGGAGCAGGCTCTGCACAGGTGTATAGGAGCCCTCCATTGTGAAGTACTAGGGAAATGCTCATTAGCCTGTCTTAATGCACACCAAGTAAAGAGCATGGGGCATTTACACATACATGTACCTTTGTCTGCTCTCAAGTGCCAGAAATCCAGTATGTCAGAGCAGATTTGATTACTCGAGTTTGCAGAGCATGTGAGCTGATGTGCCTGGTGCTGCGTTGCATCCATTTGTATAAATGGTGAAATGTCCATCAGTGCATAAAAATGGTGGTGGTACACTTTTGAACTAAAACACTTTTGATGCATTACTGCCATTTTCTCAGTGCTCATGCACATTTCCCCTTTTATACAAACGCACACACTGCAGCCCCATGTGCTTTTAAAAGCACCTGGCGCTGCAATGCATGCATGTATACAAATGCCCACGGTTTTAAAATCAATGTGCTTCAGCCTATTTTAATACGCATTAACCAAAAAGCAGGCTTTGGGGTTTTTTTAGTGACACTTCAATGCACATTTAAGTAGGCTAATACGCATTGAAGCCCACGTGAAGACGTGCCCAGGCAGATTGGAAGGTTTGGTGCCTTCCCTTGTGAAGTGGAGCCGGGTTGGAAGATTGGGCTGTTAATCTCCTGGACTTGAAAGTTGACAAGACACAGTAGACAGATAGATAGATAGATCCCGTGGCATTAAAAGTCAAGAGCGGGGCAGAGGGCGCGCACCCCTCTGTTCGGTAGGGAAAGGAGGCCTCTGCCGGAGGTCCGTAGAAGTGCCCGTCTCGGCGCAGGAGCGGCGAGGTTTCCTACCTGCAGAGGGAGCCAACACCTCGCGCTTCAGGCCGCGGCCGGGCAGGTGGCGGAGGGAGCGTGCGGGCGCGTGCCGGCGGTGCAGCCGGCTTGCCCGGCGGTTCAGCCAAGGCCCCCGGCGCAGCCTGCGCGCTGCCAGCCCGGGCCTGCGGCGGGCGCTGGCGAAGGCCCCGGGGCAGGGCCCAGCCCCGCGTGAGCGCGACGCCCGGGACCGGGACCGGGGCCGGGGGAGGGGCGGGCGCAGGTCTCCGGGAGCCCGGGCGGCGCGTGGATGGAGGGAGGAGAAATCCCGCAGGGCAGCGGGCACGGGCGGGGCTGGGCCGAGGGGGCGCGGAAGGCGGTGGTGCGGGTGGCGCCCTGCAGCCGGGGGGAGGGGGCGGCGAGCTGCCTCCGCCGGTACTGGCAGGCGGGGTCTGCCCGAGGCTGCACCCCCCCCCCCCCGGCTCCGCACCCCGCGGCCGCCCTGCGCTGCGGTGTCTGCCGGCGCGCCTGCCCCGGGCACCCTCCCTGCCCGTCTGTCCGCCTGCCTGCCTGGCTCTCCAGCTTGTTATAATGAAGGTTTTAAGAAGTGAAAGTTTGTTTGTCTATGTCCATCCATCCAGGCCCATGCATGCCTCTGTCGGTGTCTGTCTATCTATCTATGCCCATACATGGCCCTTTATGTGTCAGTCTATCTATCTATCCATCCATCTCCATACGTGCCTCTCTCTTTCTGTGTGTCTATCCATCTTTTTATAATAAAGGTTTTAAAAAGTCAAAGTTTATCTATCTATCTATCCCCATACATGCCCCTCCCTTTCCATGTGTCTGTCTATCCATTCCCCTACATGCCTTTCTCTTTATGTCTATCTACCCATCTTTTTATAATAAAAGTTGTAAAAGTCAAAGTTTGTCTCTCTCACCGCCTCTAGCCATCCATCCATCCCCATACATGTCTTCTTCCACTTTCTGTCCGCCTATCTATCCTTTTATAATACAAGCTGTAAAAAGTTAAAGTCTGTCTGTCTGTCCATATCCATCAGTCCATCCACCCGGATACATGCCCCTCTCTTTCTGCCTATCTATCCATTTTTTTTATAATAAGGTACTTGAAAAGTCAAAGTTTGTCGGTCTTTCTCTGCCTGTCTGTCCCCATACACGCCCCTCCCTATTAGTCCGTCCGGCTGGCTATCTATATATGTATCTATCCATCTATCACCGCGGAGTCTCTCCGGCCCCCGGCCCCACTGGCGGCTCCGGCTCTGGGGAGCCGGGGGGGAGGCGGCGGCTCCGAGGGCGCCGCCTCTCCGCGCTGCGAGTGTCGAGTCGCTGGTCTCCGGTCGCCGCCTTTCCCCTCCCATCTCAGCTCTTGGGCGAGCGAAAAGTTTTGTTCGAGGGAGAGAAGGGAGGGAACAGACCCCCCGGTCCCTCCCAGCCGCCTCCCCTCCCCTCCCCACTGCGAGCGAAAGGGGGCGTTAGCCCAGGAGATCCCCTGCGAGGGAGCGGGCGCTTCAATCCCAGCTGGAGCGAAATGTAAATACCCCCCTTTATTGCTTCCTCCTGCGGTGCCTTCATTTCCCCTACCATCCCGGACCTGTTAGGGGGAGCTGCTGGGAGCTGGGAGATAGTTTGCGTGACAAGAAAAGAAAAGAAAAGAAAAAATCAAGGCAGAGGGAGATGCAAAAATACAGCTGCGCAAAGTCACTCCCAACAAGCCCAGCTTCCCAAGAACTTCCCCAGGCGTAGTCCCAGCCAGAGGGCAGGTCTGCCAGCTCCCTGTCTAGAAAGTCCCTCGCCCCAGCGGTGGGAACAAGCACTTTCAAGGAGAACTATTCAAAAATAAAAGGGTCTCAGCGCTCGGGTCCTAGCAGGGGCCAGCTTCTATCAGCAGTGCCTTTGCCCTGGGCGGGTGTTTATAGCTGCGATACCTAATACAATCCCATGTGTGTTGTGTATACAGCAGTAACATTCACACGACATCGCTGTACAGTGGGCACTGCTGGATACAACACACTGCTGGACTGAAACAGCTAGATCTAGGATCGTTACAGCTGTAATTGCATACATCTCTTGTCCTCGTATAGGAAATACGTTCGACACCTTTACAGTATTAGATCTGTGGTTGTAGGTGTTGGTGGGTGTGCCCTTACCCATCTATGCTTTACATATCTCGGTTCAGGGTTTCCTCTTACACAGGTATCTGACACATGCAAGAGAGGATTGCTTGTGTATAATTGTGTAACTGTTGTATAACTAACTGTATTCAGAGACCTTGTTCACCTCAATCTAAAAGTGTCTGCGAGTGTACGGGTCTTATGTATATGTACCTTCTCCCTATACCTTCTCCCTGGAGTTCTGGTCCAGGTGTGTGGTATGTGTAGTGTGTGTGGTGTACAACACCCATCTGCGATGCGTGCCAATTTCTTAAAGCAGAGACAGTTTTATGGACAAATTGAGACCTTTTAATAAAGTCATCCAGGAGTTCTAAGGATTTGCTCCCATTGCAAGAGATTTTTATAGCTACCAAAACCTAGAAGACTTTCCTCTCCAGATGTTCTGGAAGACCGTCAGAACAACTTGCTGCAGCAGCAGCAGCTGTCTTCATGACGAAATCAAAAGCTAAAAGCTGCTACAGTGTTTTATAATCTGATAGCATCTAGCTTTCCAAAGAATGCAGGTTGCTCTTTGCTTTATACCTATCTGATCCAGATGCTCTGAGTATCTCCCACTGCTGACAGGCTTTTTCTTCAAAGGGTTGTCTTCGGTGATCCATCCATTAGGATAAAAAATGAGCTCTCATCCTCTTGCATTTGTTTTGGGAAGGGGAAAATTATTTAAACAACTGTATCTCCATTAAATGAGGGAAGTCAGGGTGGAAGACGGATCCCCCTGCTTTCTGAAATATTTTCACAAATTGTATCTGTCTTAGAATATATGTAATCTAAAAATGCAAAACTGGAAATGTATGTTATGTGTATAGTATAGTATAGTATAGTATAGTATAGTATAGTATTATTCACAAATCACAACCATGATAATGGAAGCTCTTTTTACTTAAATAATTGTATTTGAGGGTAGTGTGGGTTTTTTTTAGGAATATATCCAGGTCTCTTAAATTATTTGTAGTTAGGAATTTTCTCTCAGTCCTTCCCTTTTAGAGGAAGGCTGCATCTATGACTTGAACCAACTCAGTAACTTCTTAAAGGCCATCAATAGCCATGGAATAACAATCAGGTAGCAAGTAAAATTAACAGGTATTGCTCCACTCTTTCTTTCTCCCTCTTTTAATTGTTGCCAGTTAGACTTAGGTTGATAGGAAGGCCCGATATCTCTGGCATTTCTCCTGGAGCAGATAGCTGTGGTTCTTTGGAGCATGTTCCTTTAAACAACCTCTTTCTTTTTTATTTACAATAAACACATTTTTGTTAATGAAACCCTCGCCCACTTGCAGTTTTCACCCCCACTCTTCCCCAAACTCCATAAAGCTCCTTCTTTGCATATCTGAGCCCTGTTATGTTGGGCTGGGTTCTTTTGAGGTCAAAGGGTCACTCTGGGGGCAGCAGGGTCATTGTATAGCCATCATGGGTCAATAAGCAACTGGTCAGGCTCTCAATCCACATCAAGCCTTGAAGAGGACTGGGAAATGGGAGAATCCATTCATAATAATAATAAACTTGTCAATCAATAACAGGCATGAGAAATACTTTGTAAAAGGTAAAAAAAATCTTTCCTTTTTTAAGTTTGACATTAAACTTTACACAGAAAGTTTTTTGAGATGTTTCCAAATTGCCTTTTTTTTGCTGTCTTGAAATTTTATTATAGATTTAAAAAAACAGGCACCACGAGTAAAAAATAGTTGTAAGTATGATTTTTCCACGTGACAACCCCCCCCCCCGAATTAGGTAGAGAGGAAATATTCTTTGAGGGGAGGCGAGGGAGCTGTAAGGATTTTTTTTCCCCTTGTAGAAGTAATTACAATGTGTTCTAGATCTTGGCCTACCCTTTTATTTTTACTGATATTAGATTTTACATTAATTTTTAGTAGAACTTTCAGTGCAAGGAATAATTAATAGTAGATCATTGGCTTAGTAGCAAAAACATAAAATGTCAAACCTTTTACTCATGAACTAAATTAACAAGATAACACGTTAGCATTGCGAATGATTTAAACGAAATATAAGGCACGTATGAGACCTTTATCCTACTGATCTGCCTGGATGAGATTGAAAAAAAATACAGACTAAGACGTCTCCAGAAGAGAATTGTTACGGAGTACAAGATCTGGTTGTATCATTTCATCAGCTGCAAACTTTTTAAAAAAGAAATAAATGCTTCTATCTAAAGGGGGGCAGTGGCTTGAATTAAAAAATCAGAGAAGAAACAATTAAATCACGGTGTAATATGGAAAACGTCAAAGGAAGACAGAAAAATGATGCAAATTCTCTGCTGGCTTGAAGATTGATGCATGAAATCTTCTTGGGAATCTACAAACTCATTATTCTTGTCTCCCTTTTTTAGAGGTTTGCTATTCTTTGAAAAAAAATACAGTTCTTTGCACGTCAAGAATAATGTTCAAAGGCATTGGGAAAAATAGGAGAGTTAAAAAAGAAGAGGGAAACAGTGAAAATTCTCCCTTTCAAAATTCTCATGGCTGCCTCAGAACAAGCAGGACTTAACAAACTTTTCCAACATGGTTCTTTAAAAAAAAGGTTTTCCCTGCAGGGGGAAGGCTCCTTGTTGGAACTATTCAGTTCGATTTGGTTAGGAAAACAAACAAACATTTTTTTTTCAAACAGCAGTGTTTATTACTGTATAATTCCCTTCAGCTGTTCCCTAGAAAAAGTGGCTTATTTTTTTAAAGCATGGTGAAAGACTGTTTATTAAAAAGATGGAGATAAGGCAGAAAGTACTAAAAGACCAAAAATGGGGTATTTTAATTTAATTCCATGGATGATGCGTTTTTTAATTCACTGAGGGCACTTCTTCCCCCAAGCCACTAAAACCATCCAAATGAACTAGGAAGAAAAACAAAACTCTTTCCTCCCCACCTCTCTCAATATATATATATATATATATATATATATATATATATATAATCTTGATAACAAAATCATTTCACCTTCACCATGAAATATTTTGCTGGAGCCTCTTGCTAATAGGGCTGAACAGGCCAAATCTAAACAGATTGCCCTCCCATTGCTTGGTCCTCGAAGCAAACCCTGAGCTATGTTTCTATTATTTGTCGCTGTTTATGTTTTAGGTCTATTGGTTTTTACTCTAAGCATTATTCTAAACGTTTTAAATGTGGTCAGAGTGGCACCATTTGGTCTGATGCAATCTGTTTCTCTCTCTAGGCCTCTCCTGGAGCTTGAACTCCGAAGTTTGATCAAGTTACATCATTTCTAAATATTTTCTCCCTCTTCCCCCGGCGCTTTTCTCTGAGCAAGGGCTAGGAAAGGATCAATAGCAACAAGAACACAATCGTAACAGGGCTAATCAATGCATATCTCCTCAAAATATTAGGCAGGTCCGACAGTGCCAGAAAACCCACTTCCAATGTTTTCACATTTTATTGCACCAGCAGGATTTGCATTTTTATGGATCGCCAAAATGAGTGGGTGTTTGCACCTAGTGGGGCGCGGGGGGGGAGATGTCTGCAACCCATATACAGTGGAACACGAAATAAGACGACAAAGACCTATCAGGATTGTTTCTCCCCGGTTGTTTCTATAGGTAGATTACAGCGAGGGGGATAAATAGACTCGGAGAGTTCACTCTAAAAGTTTGTTCAATGAATGGGATTGATCACAAGCTTCTTAAACTTTGACGTCAAGCACTTCCAGTTAAACTCAAGGGGAAACGCCTGCCTTTTGCCATCATCAAACTAGGAAATGGGTCACAAAGTGGCCAGTGGGAAGAAATGTTTGCAGGGCTACAGCTCCTGGGGGTAACTAGATTTGGTGTGTAACATCCAGGCTTGGCAGCGTTGTGACACTGTAGCAGAAAGGTGGATTCCTGTATGCAAATATATGAAGGTGTTTAAAAAGCCCCAGTCACTGCAAGCATGGGGGACACTTGTATTTCAGGGAACCTTTCAAACCTGGCTGAATAATGGCAACCCGAGCTGTGAACAGAGCCGGCGTGAGTGTGAATTCGCGTCTCTAACTCTCCACTTCTTCGACTTGTGAAACGCAACAGCAAGGTTATTTTGAAAGGCCAGGGCAGGAGGTGATTTGTAGAAATATTTTCATCCCAGACAGTTTAAGTACCTGTCAGGAATAACTGCCCCAGATCAAAATATTAGGAGCCTTAAACAGCGCTTTATATTCCCAGCCAGTGTTTAGCTTTCAGAGGGAGCTGCCTCAATGCTGTGGATTATTTCAGATCCTTGCAAAATTCTTCTTAAAACAAGAAGCGGAGCGGGGGCATTTTGCTGGCCCGGGAAAGGAGACGCGGGCCCGGCTGGCGGGTCAGGGGGTGCTCGCCCCCCGCCAGCACTGTCTAATTCCCCTATTGTAGGCCCAGGCCGCCGCGGGGCGCGGGGCACGCTCGGGAAAGGCTGCAGGGCCCTGCTGGGGCAGGGGGCAGCGCTGGCCTGAGCCTGGGGGGCTCCTCCAGGGCTGGCAGGGCGCGGGCACGATCGGATTGCCATCAGCTCGGGAAAGGGAGGCACAGGCAAGCTGGCAGCCTGCCCCGGAGCTTCTCTACTGATTCCAGTTTTGCAGCCTACCTCTCCCCACAGCGTTTCCACGCACTGATTTTCTTCCCCAATGAGCTCTGTGCAAATGACTCCGGCCTTAACACCCCCCCCCCAGCCCGCTGCTTTCCAATTTGCACCTGTTTTTTTTGGGTTGTCTTTCTTTCTTTCTTTTCAAGCCTATCTCCTAGGCTGCCCGACTCGCTTATTTCCTTGCAGTAAGGGGAGCTGAACTTGAGGGATCCGCAGCGGACAGCGGGGCTGTTGGGAATAATGTGCGGAGGCTTGAGTTTCTCGCCCGGGTTAACAGCAAAGCCACGGGGGGAAGGAGCTCGCGTGTGCCGAGAGAGATCTCGGCGTGGTGCGTGTGTGCCAGAAACGAGCAGCACAGGCAGCGCTGCCTCTTTCATACACGGGATCCCAGCTAGGTGCATTGTGTCAGGGCAGGCTGAAAACGAAGCTGGAGGAAGCGCAGCTTCACGCCTCGGCGGAGGTTACGGATTCCCCTCCCTTGTGGGGTGAAACGGAGGTAGAGCCCAGAGCAATTATTTAACGTGGGCCAAGGGGAAACCCCACTGTCCCTGCGGGGAAGCCGGTCCTGGGAGGGTCCTGAGCTCCCTGATCACGGCCTCTGCTTCTCCTTGTACCCGCGGGTGCCTTTCCCCGGCTGCCCCGCCAGCTCTCCCCTGGCTGGGGCGCTCAGCTCGGCGTCTCCTGCTTTCTTTTCAAAACGTGCCGCGGGGACAGGTCCGAGGAGAGATCACAGCCCCGACTGGCCCGCTCCCCCGTGTAGAGCCCGTCAGGGGTGCACAAGGAGGCTCCGGCCCAGTTCACAGACCTGCCTCCAAGTTCGCATTGTGAATCCGTGGCTGGAACTGGCCGGGAGGCGGGGGGGAGCGAAGGGCAGGACCCGTGTGCACATGGGTATGTACGCACAAGTATAATGTGTGTACACGTGCACAAATGTGTGTGAGTGCATGGGCAAGGCTTGCCTATTTCCCCCACTGCCCAATGTAGATTTGGTTTGCAGCTCCCGTGCCATCGCCCGCCTCCCAGAGTTGGGCTTGGTTGCAAACTAAATCCTGCCCCTGCTTGGCACAAGGGCAGCTTGCGGGGGAACAAACGTAGGGGAGGATCCGGCTCCAGGACAGTGGCTGCACCAGGCTGGGGGAGGCAGACAGAGCCCTGCTTCCAGGCGAGGCGGCGGGGTGCGGGGGAGCTGCGGGCAGCGAGTCCCGTGGCAATGGGGATCTCCCAATAACCTGATAACTTTTATTGCTTCCTGCGGAAACAGCCAGACCTGACAGGTCTAAGGGAGAAATCCCCCAGGGCTGCCTTCTGGATCAAGATTACCGCGTGAGATCGCCCTGGCTTTATTGTCCTTTCCATTCACTTGCAGGGGAGCGGGGGTGGCGAGATTGAAAAATCCATTTCCCCTTCAGCCCCCCCCCCCACTTTCTCTCCTGGTTAGCCGGCGCTGGCGAGCTCTCCCCTGACTGCCCAGCTTGCAGGGGAAATGGCTTGGGAGTCTTTTCACCTTCTGGGCTGCGAGGTGACAGCTTCAGTCCCTGCCCCCCAGGATCTATTGCTTGGCACGAGAGTGGGAGAGCAGCCCGTTCATTTCCACTCCAGGTCTTGGGGACCCCGATCAATCAGTAGACACAGACTCGAGAAGCCCTGATCCCCTTAAGTATGGGCAGAGCCCACTGAGGGTGTAATTCAAGGCTGAGGATGATACAGGCGGGGTGTAATGTGCGCAGGATGGTGTACACAATAAGTGACCCCTGGCAATAGAAGCAGAGAGGCTTAACAGTCCAAGCAGAAGGCGTTTTAGGGGCTGATAGAAACCCGAGAGGTGAGTACACGTGTAAGTGGGTACACGCCAGGCTACTGCTGCCTGTGCCTGTGTGCACGCCCTGTGCAGCCAACTGCGTCCCCACGATGCACACTCCGGTCTCGGACCTGCGGTCTGGAGGCTGGGCTCGCCCCCACCTCGTGTGCAGGCTCCGTGTCCGCGGTATTGGACGTGTTTAGCCCTGCTCCTCGGTATTAACCCTGCTGGGTTTTGCCCAGCTGTCTCTCTCTGTCCTATAAAGCCCTTGGCTAGGGGGACTGGCTGGATGTGTTGCCTGAAGCCTCGTTTTCTTTGCAGGACCCTCTCGTCGAGATG
This sequence comes from Crocodylus siamensis, assembly GCF_052110815.1. Classification (NCBI taxonomy): domain Eukaryota; kingdom Metazoa; phylum Chordata; order Crocodylia; family Crocodylidae; genus Crocodylus; species Crocodylus siamensis. Next base: position 160,061,177 of record NC_143398.1, read on the forward strand.
TGTGAGCCCGATGGGCAGAGGGTTTTGGCATCGTCTTCTCACTCCTTCCTCTCCCACCCCAGCCTGCCTCCGGCCGCCTGCCAGAGCCGGACTGAGCACCGCTTAGCACAGGGGGAGAGCGGCTCTGCCTTGCTGGGGAAACAAAAATACCAGGGATGTCCCTTCTCATTTGCAAAGGGGAACTCCAGTCTGGCTGACCTGCTTCATGGAGAGGGGGCGAGCAGTGATGGCTCCCCCACCCCATTCACACACACACACACACACGCTTCGCAGCAACAAGCTGCAGTCTGCTCAAACCGGCCGCTTTCCGTCCACCGCCATCCAAACTATTTCCCCCTTCCCTTTGACCAAACAAAGAAGATTTTTGTGTTTGTGTTGGCCGAGGGATCTCTGCTCGCAGGAAACTTTCTGCCCGGAGAAAGCGGGGCTGGGGCGTGCCGGGTGGATGCAGGGAGATCTGAAGAATGTAGTGCTCTCTCTGCTGCAGCAGGGCCACGAGCTTGTCAGCTGGGTTTTGAAGGGAAAGCTCTCCACACTGATTTCTGCTTTAAACACACACTTCCCCCAAAAGTCGATGCAGTCCCAAGCTGGGCGGCGGTGGCTTGTGCAGAGCGGGATGAGGATAAGACATGTGAATCAGGCAATCACAGCCCCAAATTAAAAGGAATAACTGATTTATTTAGATTTGATTTGACTTGATTTTCCAACACGCGCGCTGGGACGTGGCGCCTCCTTCTCGGGGATCGGCCCTGGATCACAGCAAGATCTCGTGCGGCTGAGGATACGTCTAGCTTTACAAATCACCATCATTACTACTACAATTATCATCACCGTCACCATTATTACTATTACTGTTATTACGACTACATTATTATTATTATTATTATTATTATTATTAGTGGTGGTGATGGTGGTGGCGGCGGCTGTGGTGGTGTTACTAGTATTCTCCTGTCGGATGCTGCTGTTCGAGCCACAAAGGCAGAGGCAGGATAAAGCCAACTTCTCACCCGCAAGGCTTTCTAGGGAGCATCACACCAGGGGACTTTCCCTCCTCCCCGGCAAAAAGTACCCCCTCCCAAAAAAAAAACCCAACAAAGAAGTGACCTGAGCCAAAGATGGGAAACCCTCTCCCGCACCCACCTCTGGGGCAGCAGCCCTCTCGCTCGGGCGGCTCGCAGGTTTAGAAGGGAGAAGGGTCAAATGGGACAAAAGAGCCCAGGTTTCATCTCTTGGCGTCAGAAATATGCAGGGCTGTTCTCGGGGAAGGATAGCCGGGTTAGGATTACCAGGACCCAGGCTATCAAATGCAGAAGGAGCCCAGCGCCTCCGAGTTTGCAAGGAAGTTAAGCAGCAGGCATCAGCCAAATAAGAGCGGAGCCCCGGAGTGTGGAAGGGGGGGAGAGATGAGAAGTGAAGAAAGGAACGTGGTGAGTAAGAAGAAACACGCTGCCCTTTACTTTTAGCACTGCGAGTGTTGTCGAGACGAGCCTTACTTTCTAGGCTGGGCTCATTTCAGCTAATAAATACAGCGACTGGCAATGAACAAGCATTCGGCTTCGGCTTAAGTGATGAATGGCTCCAGATTCAATCGCTCTGAACAACTTGCTGAGAGCAGTGACCTTTTCTGGACACATATATTTAAAAATACAGATTCTTTTCTGCAAAGCGTCCCAATCCGCCCGTATTTCCAAGAAGAGCGTAAAAAGTCGCTCAGAATAATCGTATGTAAGAAAAGGGATGAAGCAAATGGGATGAGTAACTAAAGGTGGAGATGACGTGCAGAGCTGCTGAAAAGGTTTCTCAAGGGCGTTCAAATTCCTTCGAAAAAGCCGCCGAAATTTGCAGTATACATATATATATATACATATTGCCTTAAAATATGGACCCGTGTTTTAAATGATTGCATGAGTGTTGGGAAATAGACGCCCGTCTCTCTGCGTGCACACACACACACGCGTGCAGGAGCGGGTGAATACACATCCATAGGTGTGCAGGCGTATATAACGTGTGCACGATCGGCACCCCGAGAAAGTGCGATCGCCCTAGCTCTCTCTAATCCGGCAAGGCGCTGATGGGCGCCTTGATATTTGTCTGCACGGCAGCAGCGTGGTTGTTAAATGAAAGGCTTTTTTTTTAATAGTGTTTTACACGGGGGTGTGTGTGAAATGTTGGGGTTTTATGACATCACGAGGTTCAAGTACCCAATCAGCTCGCAGATTTGAGAAATTATTTGGTGGGGTGTTTCCTATAATATACTGTACTCAGGAGCCTGGCTTTAAGAAAGAAGCCGAGCAAAAGGTGGGAGCTACATGGATTCGCGTGGGGTTTTTTCCCCTCTCTTCTTGCAAGATCCTCGGTGCTACCGTTTTTAGCCCCCCCCCTTCCCTCCCACCCCGGTAGCTTTGTTTGCTTAGCATCTCCCTGGCACTGCAGAGCTCAGGGGCTGCCTGGCGATCCCTTCCCCGAGAGAGTCTTTTTGAAGTGGGCGGTGGGGGAAGCCCAGAGGATGCAAGATGTTTGACTTCTTGATTTCTCTCCCTCTCTCTCTCGGCTCCGGCTCGGGGAGGGGGGAGCCGAGGAGGCGAGCCCCAGCGCCTGAGGAGCACGGGGGTGTTGGGAAGAAGCTGCAGATCCTTGACGGGGGCATTTGAAAGGGAAATCGCCTGCTCGGAGCTGCCGCCGCAGCCGCCTCCGGCCGCCGGGCTGTGCGCGGTCGAGGAGCTGGACCCGCTATGCCCCCGGCCCCTTTGAGGGAGACCAAGGCAGAGCTCGTGGCAAAATGTTCCTGACCTGCGACGGGACCTTGGGGATTGTTCCAGCCACCATGGATTACAATGGGGACGCCAGGCCCGGGGATTTCCACGCCGGCTACCAAGAGATCGAAGGGATCAACCTGGGATACTTACAGATCAACGGCACCCAGATGTTTGCTCTGGCTCAGGTCCTCAGCGACCTGTTTAAGGATATCCCCCGCACCACCATCAGCAAGAAGATGGAGACGCTGAAGATCAAGAGCCGGCGCTGCGACCTCCAGGAGCTCCGCACCCTCAAAGCCATCCACTCCGTGCCCACCCGCGCCGTGAAATGCTCGCTCATCTCCAAGGCGGACCTGGAGGCTCTGTGCACCTCTTGCAAGAGCCTCGGCCCCGGCCGGAGGAAGAGGAAGAGCAAGCGGAGGGAGCAGCTGCTGCTGCCGGGCCCGGGGGAGCTCTTCCAGTGCCCCCGGCCGCCGCTGCTGGCCGCCTGCTGCGGGCCGGAGCCGGGCATCCGCTCCAAGCTGGCGCCCGACTTCGCCAAGGCCCCGGGCGGGCTCCTGGCCGAGCCCTTCTTCCCCAGCAAGAAGGGCTACAGCCTGGAGGGCCCCGGGGGGCTCTTCGCGGGCGTGCTGAGCGCCTACCCCCGCGATCTGCAGCTGCTGCGCCCGGCGGCCCGCGAGCAGGCGGCGCCGCACGCCGAGCCGGGCCGGCGCCGGAGGGGCCCGTGCTGCGCCAAGGGGCTCTTCGCGGAGGACAAGGGCCCGGAGGCGGCCCGGAGAGGCCGATCCTCTGCCGCCTTCCCCGGCGGCAAGCGGCAGGGCACGTCGGCCGGCTACTCCAGCGACTCGGACTCCAGCCTGGACCTGGGCGGCTCCAGCCCCGGCAGCTCCAGCGACTCCTCGGAGGAGGAGGAGGAAGAGGAGGAGGAGGAGGACACGTCGTGCAGCAGCGAGGAGGGCAGCTCCTCGGAGTCGGAGAGCAGCTCGCTGTGCAGCGGCGACTCGGTGCAGAGCACCCGCTACCGGCAGGCGGCCCTGCCCCGCTTCCAGCCCGCGCGGGAGCCCGGCCCCGAGGAGCCCCGCGCCCCGGAGCCGCCCCCCAAGGCGCTGCGGCCCGATCCCAACCTCCTCCTCCTCTCGCAGCAGCTGTGGGCCCGCACCCTGCGAGCCTCCACTTTGGAGAGTTGGAGGCCGGAGCCGGGCGCCAAGCGGGAGGCGGCGCCCCCCGCCCCGCCGCCCCCCTCCTGCCCCGGCGGGGACCCGCCGCCCGGCCCGGCAGGCTGCGGGGGGGGCGAGCCTGGCGCCCGGCCGGGGGATTTGCACAAGGACGCCTCGGACCATGCGGCGTCGCCGGGCCCCAGGGGCCAGGTCCCGGCTCCGGCTCCGGCCGGGCGAGCGGCTTCCCCGCAGCCCGCGCCGCAGTCCCCGGGCCGGGAATCCGCGGGGCCCAGGGGCCTCCGGTCGCCTGAGCCGGGGGAGCCCCGCAGGGAGCATTTCGACCGCCTCATCCGGCAGTCCAAGCTGTGGTGCTACGCCAAGGGCTTCAACCTGGACGGGAAAAGTTTGCGGCCCGGAGGGAGGCTGGAGCCGGGCCGGGCCGGCGCCGAGCTCAAAGCGCCCGGCTCCAAGCGGCCCGCCAGCCCCGGCCCGCTGGCCGGCAAAGCCCTGCGAGGCGCCGGCTCGGAGAGGCACTGCAAGCGCAGACGCCTGGCCCGGGCCGCTGAGGCAGACAGGCCGGCCAGCTCCGCCAAGGGCAGGCCGCAGAGGGCGGCCAGGAAGGCCAGGGCGCACTGCCGGCTGCCCCCCGGCCGCCAGGCCTTCAGCCTCCTGGGCAACTTCCCCTGCGTGCCCTCGCTGGTGGTGGGCGAGGACGGGGACCTGCGGCCCGCCGCCTCTCTGGGTGGCAAGGACTCCTGGGCCCTCTCCAAGATCCACCCGCTGTGGAGCTGGCAGCTGGGGGGCAACGCCATGCCCGTGCCCCCCAGCCTCAAATTCCGGGGGTACAGCCTGGAGGACTTCTGAGCCACCCCCCCCCAGCTCCTACCCCCCTTGGGCGAGCTGCTCCTGGTTTACATGCAACAGTTGGGAGAAGATTGGGGGCGGGGGGGGGGGCGGGGAGTGGTGGCTGTCTGTAGGTCAGGGCTCTTCCGCGACTGGTGCCTGGCACTCAGGCAGCGCTGTGCCCCCCACCCCCTCCAGCCCCTTTTCAGGCGTCTCAGGTTGGCCATTCCCTGCCCTCGGTATAATGGAGGCAGCCAAGATCCCTTTAGGACCCCCCCTTCCCCCCCCCTCCTGCTTGCAAGGCCGCTGCTGGACATCTTTTGGGAGGTGTGTGCGCAGGGGGGTGGCGGATCTGCTGGCGGTGGGGTCGAGCACTGGGGGGGGTGTGGGTTTAGCAGAGGAAACTAAAGACATCAGATCAAACACGAGGTCAGTTTGATTAATGCCTCCCCCCACCCCCCTAGCATTGAATGGTTTATTCCAAGCAGGGTGATTCGGAATCAAATGTGCATATGGAATGGGAGGCTCAAAAGGATCCTGCCTGTCCTCCCCTAACTGCGTTAGTCGCGATCCATCCCCTCCCCACTCGCCCCCAGGGTAAAAGGATATTGGCCCTCCCCCCTTCCTCTCCACTCGGGAGGGAATGCAGTGCTGGCATCCCAACACACACTAAACCGATCTCCTCAAAGCTTTTTCTTTCTGGAAGAAAAAAGCCGAAACCAGAAAAGAATGGATCTAATTTCTCCCTTCCTTGATAAATGCATTGGATTAAAATAATAATAATCACACGCAGAGAGAAAGAATGAGCCGTGCTATGGAATAAACACACCCTCCCCCCTCCCTTTTTTTTTTTTAAGTATGAATCAATCTCATACAAAAACATTGCAAGCAGCTATTTAAAAGAATAGTAATAATAGTAATATACTTTTCTCTATCTACCAAAGAGGCAGGAAAAATAAAATCTGAAAAGACTAGGAAGTTCTGTTTGGGGGGTGGGGGAAAGAGGGGGAAAAAGGCAAGGAAAAAAAAAACCAGGAAGGTTTGAAAGGAAGTTATTTGAGACTGCTGTATGTAAATTTAAAAAAAGAGTTGTTTGCTGGATAATAACCCCAACTCAGATAGCCTAAAGGTAGCAGGCCTGTAAAAGCTTTATTGGCTCAAGAAATAGGATCCAGGAGCATTAGCAATCGAGTACAGATGGAGGATTTGATCTCTACTAAGTTCCAACGTGGAATGCGGGGAGGAATGTCTCTCTTCTCTCGAAGGGAAATAATATCCCAGTTTAACTCTTCTTACAAACCAGTGTCTCTTTGTAACTGGCCCTTTCGACTATTTCTGATGTGATTTCCACCCTTCTCTGGCATCAAAGTTCAGCTGGCTCTCTGAAGTCTGCTGTGTTTGGGAAATCGTAGACAAATCAAAGCTGATGCAGATTTGTTTTGTTTTATTTTTCCTCCCTTTCTTTTCAACATAAAATATTTTCAACAAAATGCCGATGTGACACTGGTTGAAATCATGCTATACACCGCTTGGGTGCTTATATTTCCCCCCTGCAGTGATAAAAAAAAAAGCACAGACTCTTACAAAAATCTTATGCAGAGTCTTTTAATTCCAATGAAAGAAAGGAAGAAAAACCCGCTGTTCATCACGATAGAAATACAATCAAAGCAAATATTCAAACTAGCACTGAGGATTTTGATTTTTACTGCCATTCTAACGGTGGCAGGACAAAATTAAAAAGAAAAAGATTGAGGTCAAATATTTAAAAAAAACATTTCAGGTCAAATATCATTTCTCCCTATTGCTTTATTTCTCTCTTCTGTATGTTCAGTCTTTCCAAGACAATTATTTTTTTCTCTTTATTTTTTGTTTCTAGTTGACTAGGATTTTTTTGGGGGGTGGGGGTTGTTTTGGTCCTCCCCCCATTTAAAATGAGGAAGGCTTCTCCTACGGGTGTGAAAGATCCAGATTCCAGCAAAAAAATTGCGGGAGGTTATAAAAATCCTGGCTGTGTGTGTAGGTGGGAGAGAAATCCCTATTCTTTTGGAAGTATATCTCTCTTCTGCAGTTTGCTTTTAAACTGCTTTCTAACAGACTGAGTCGTTCTCTCCAAAGTACACACACACGAAAATGGAGGCTTTTATTCTTTGCATACACACACGGCGTTGGTCGTCCTGGCGACCCGAAAGGGGGATCTGAAAAGCAAAGCCAAGGAGAGAAAGACACACACACTCGCATACAACGAATCGTGCTTGTTTTTCTTTTCCTATCTAAAGGGGAATGCGGTTCTCAAACGCCTACTCCTTTCTTCAGATTTTGCTCCTGGACTCTTAGTTGCAGGATCCAAATCAGGTTTTTTAAAATGTACTTTCTAAGGTGCTTCCCCCCCACCCAAAAAAAAACAGATTTGTGGAGTTTGTTAATTAAAAAACACTGTTATTTATGTGAGAGTGTGGAATAACGCCAACAAAGAGCCAGGCACGAAACAGAGAGAGAGAAAAAAAGAAAGAAAGAGATCAGTAAAGGATTGATATTTTGAAAGTCTGCAGATCAGGCACATGGCTGCTAGAAATGCCAGCGTGTTAGCTAGTTTTTCTTTAATTATATGCCTGATCCTAAAACACTTGTGAATGCAAAGCTCCCAGTGAAGTCAGAAAGAGAGTTTGGGTTTGGTTTTGGTTTTGTTTGTTTGTTTTTTTTTGGGGGGGGGGGTCTGGGTAACAACAGAAACCCCCCCCCACCTTAGACTTTGATTATGCAAAAAAATGTTGCTTAAGCAGAAAGAAAGATAAGGTGCAGCTTTGTCTGTCACTGGCAGTAATACACACGTAACTCAGGAATACTTTACAAGGTATCTAATCACCTCAAAAACTGTGTATGCATATACCTATGTGTGTGTGTTTACACACACTCACACGTATATGTTTATACGTGCATACATATATTTATCTCCGCGTGGATATGTGTGTGTGCATTTGTGTATATGTATGTATATAAAACACAGCGATGCATACACTCACGCATGTGATATATAGGCATACATGCATACATTATTTATAAACACACACACACGCATAAATGTGAGGGAAGCTGTAGCAGGGCTGTGAATACAATATACCTCAAAACTTTCCCCGCTCGCACACCTTGATTGCTTTCTCTTGCAACAGAAACACCCTGTTCTCTGGGAAGGAAAAAAAACTAACCCCAAACGCACCATTTCTCCCCATCTCTTTTTAATACGTTTCAAAGAAATGTATGTGGTCTGGAAAAAAAGTCAAATTATGTTCCTAGGAATTCTCCATTTCCTCCCGAAAGTTTTTTTTTTTTTTAAAGCTTGTTGCATTGCAATAAAAAAAAATTAAAAAAAGGAAAATCCAACAGTTATTTGATTTGATATGGCTTGGACCTTTTTTTAAGGAAAAAACAAAGCAAAACAAAAGCAAAACAAAAATTCAGTGGTAGTTTCCTAGAAAGAAGCAATCTCTCTTTGATTAAAAAAACCCCACGTTCCTAAAGAACTGGACAATTAGGATGCTGAAAGCTATTTCTATTTTTGAACAATACATTTTTTTTTTGAAACACCAGAGTGGTTTAAACAATACAATGGCACCTTTACCATATTAGTGACGTTGCATTATTTGCAATTGGGTGCAAAAGAAGGAAGACCCGATTTTTTTTTTAAGAAAGCGTCTGAACAGAAAACAAACACATGAAAATATCTTCTTTTACAAATTTAAAGGGAAAAAAACCCAACCCTGTTATGAATGGATGCTGCTTTTTAAAAAATGCAGTCAGTTTTAGACTCAGGAAAATCTCAGCTTGGATGTGGTGTGGTGTGAGGCTGTTGTAAGGGTTTATTTTGGGGGGGATGGGGGCCTAGAGAGTTCCCTGGCCCCTTTGCTCTACCTTTGCATAATTGGATATGCAGTTTGGGAGCAGAACACAGAGCAGCCCTCGGTTTTCATGTAAATCACTCCAACTCCGCAGGAGTGGAGGTGGGTTAAAATAGACTTGACCTGCTTTGCTGATCCACTGGGGTGGGGGGAGGAGGGGAGGACTGGGGGGAGCTCCACACGCAGGATTTAAAGGTACAGGTCTCTATTTCTGGCAAAACAGAGAGGGAAAATAATTTATAAAAGCAGGGAGGGGAAAATACTTGTTCATAACCTATTTCCCCCCGTTTCCAGGCCCGCTCCAAAGACCCAGAGGATCAATGTCGTTCCCTGAGTGCTGGGGTGGGGAAGCTACTCTCTTGGACTCAGGTCCCAGAGATGAAGTTTCTACCTATATTTAAATTATCCCCAAAAGGATCGGGGCGCGGGGAATTTACCTCTGGCGATTTTTGTTTTTAAACAAGACTCGGGTATGGAATTGGCTGTGTCTCAAACCTCCCCCTGCTGTGGTTAACTTGCCTCCAGCTCCAGAAACTGCATTTCCTCCGATTGCTCCCCCCACCCTTCAGTCTGAAACACCCGCTTCAAAAAAAAAATATATATATAGAGAGAGATATTTCTATATCTACATATATATATATATCAGGGGAGGGAGGGAGTTCTCGTCTCTTTTCAAGGGTATATTGGACTCTTTTATTTTTTTTTAGGTTGACTGTAACTTTATTTATTTCAAGTTGTTGTAAGTCTATGAATATGGAAGAGTGTTAATTCCTGCGTGCAATATGGAATCTAGGCTGAGGAATAAATAACTTTTTACAGAGTTGCTTTGTATCTGCCCCCTGTTTGCTGTGTGTAGGGCCTGGGGTGTGAGTGTAGGGGGAGAGGGAGGCCTGAGGTGCGGGCAGAGTTGTGTACACAGTCTTGGAGGTGTGCGCCCAGAGGACGACGAGGTGTGTGCCAATAGATCGTGGTGGAGCTTGTCTTTGTGTGTATGTGGTGTTTGTGTCCATTTTTGGGCGGTTGCCCAGAAACATTGGTGTGGTGGCAGCCTTTGGTTGTGTGCGTGTGTTGACCTTGTGTGGGTCTGTCGTGTGGCCGTGTGTGCATCAATCTGATGGAGACCCAGGCGTGTGTCCGTGTGTTTGCTTGGGCGGGGGGGAGTGTGTGCAGAGAGTGAGCTGTGGATTTCGTGTGTGTGTGTGTGTGTGTGTGGCTGTGTTGTAGGTATAAACTCCTCTGCGGGCTTGTCTATCCCCTGTGCTGTAGGTATGAAATCTTATGTGGGCTTGTTCAGTTCCTGTATATGTGTGTGTGTGTGCATCTGAGTGTGTTTGTGTATGTATGGGGGTTGCACGTATGGACTCCTCTGTGAGTTTGCCCAGTCCCTGTACGGACGTGTGTGTAGGTATGAAATCCACTGCAGGTTTGTCCAGCTCTTGTGTGTGTGCGTGTGTGTGTGTGTGTGAGGGGCATGGGGGTTGTAGGTCTGAAATCCTCCGCTGGCTTGTCCTGCCCCTACATGCGTGTGTGTGATTGATTGTGTGCCCGCTGCTCTGTTTTACGGGGGTGTAAGTGTTTCTCTGGACAAATTTCTCCTGAATGAAACATTTTCCTTAAACATTTAATCGGAAATCAATAGCCACTTCCGTCTAATTTGTAGGCCAGACACGAGTGCCCGAAGTCGACTCCCCATCCATGTGTTTCTACTTTGAGGGCCCGGACTCTGCTGCCCTTCGGAGCCAGCTCTCCATGCGGACATTTGGGGGTGGGGGTTGTTCAGTGCGATCGTTTGCCTTGCAAAGCTCGAGGACGGCTTCTTCCGGGGCAGGGGCATCTTTTTTTTTAAAAACCACCCTATTTAAGTAAAACAACCCTACAGGGCTTCTCCGTGTGCAGCCGGTTGATCAGAGCCGGAAACAATGCACACTCCCAGGGACCGGCCTGACCTGGGGAATGCGGCTTCTAGCCCCGGTGGGTTCCTCCGCAGAGAAGGGGATCTGAAACAGGGAAAGGCAGGAGAGCTCAGTCTGCCTCGTGAGTTATCTGGGCTCCAGCAGCCTGGTCCCAAGCTCTGCATCCTGCAGGGAGTCGGAAACTAAGCTCCAGGGAAGATCTGGGGAATCCACACGTTGCAGGTCCCACAGAAGAGCTTTTCCTTCCCATCCCACCCCCTTTTGCCTTGCAAACTGGTTGCCAGCGTCTTCTCTTCCTTGCACTGACTCAATGTCAAAGCTGTTCCCTCCTTTAAAAAAAACAAACCAACAAACCAAACAAAAAACCCCCCCTCCTCAAATCTGAAAAGGGCCAAAGGTGGAATCTGGATCTAAACAAGGTCCCGTTTCCAGAGCAGAGGCGCTGGAAGGCTATGTCCACGCAAGGGCCTGCCCGGATCAGCCCAGCTCCTGAGCCCGTGATTAGCATGATTATCTTTTAAAGAAGGTAATTTAATCAGGATGTTAATTATCTGCAGTGCCCGGCCTGCAACTTTCCGAGGGACATAGAGAGGAGAGGTCGGGGAGAGAATGCGCCCGCCAGCCCTCAGTAAATATTTTCAGATATTTCATGTCAAAGGCTCCTGGGGAAATATGCGGTCTGGGGGCAAGGTGTGGGGGGCGCCCGGGAGGGGATGGAGGAAGGGGGGGGCGCTTCATTTATTTAGTTTAGTGTCAGGGTGTTAATGATAAATTAGATAGCAGAGGAGGGGCTCGGGAAAGCAGCAAGCTGTGAGAAAAAAAGAAAGCCCCCCCCCATGCTCCCCCATCCAGGGTCGGCTGGATGGGGGGTGGGGGGCAGGGAGGGAGGAGAGGATAAAGCTGGGAGGGGGGTTGAGGGATTAGGTGTCGCTAAAGGCCTTTCATTTACTGTGTTTACATGTAGTCAATAGAAGGGAATGGACAAGGCTTTCTTGTGAGTTATGAGGCTCACTCTAAACTCCCGGGTTATCAGTATCTCCCTCTTTAAAAAAAATTGATTAAAAAAAAAGTTATCTGCAAACTTTTCCTGAAGATGGAGCACCCCCTACACCCCCCTTCCCTCCTCGCTCCAGGCCAGCCACATCCTTTGGAGGGTATTTCAGCTGTTCCGTATAAATCTAATGGTGCAATAGGTGGAGTTTATGCTTTTAGCAATTGAAAGAAATTACCCTAAATGAGGCCATATGGGAAAACATATTTTTCCCCTCCCCACCCCACCCCCAAGGAAGAAAAAAAAAAAAGGAGGAAAAGGCTGGAGGAGTTTTTCTTCTGTCTTTTGTAGAAATCCTTGTCCTGGTAGAGCTGGGATGACATCTTTAAAAAGCCAATATGCTCTCAGCATCGCCACGTGAAAAGCCCTGTGTCTCTGCTCCCGGCTTTCCCTCTGCACAAGAGCCCTCGCAGAGGAGGCGACCTTCCGCACTCCGCGCCGGGCTTGCAGAGCTAGTGATCCCCACGTTTCTCTCAAAGTAAAACAACGAGGTAAAATTGAATCCTAAACGCAGCACCCTGATTTCTTTGATCCCCCATTTCAGCTTGTCCGGGGCTGAGTAAAACTCCGAAGAACAGTGGGGTTGGTTTTAGCTTTTTTTTTTTTTTGGGGGGGGGGCGGTGTTATCCTACCTTTTTGGTGGAAGGCAGAGAACCAGTCACAGAGCCACGAAGGAAAGGAACTGATTAAAATTTGTTACCTCTTCCACGTTTAAAAACAAAAAATAAAGTGTTGAGGGGTTGGGGGAAGCTTCTTTTACATCGTGCTGCCTGAAATGGAGGTGTTTATACGGAGCAACTGATTGCATCGCGGGGGGATTAGTTAAAGTTTGTGACCTCTTTGTACAACTGATATGCAGGGGGATGTTGCTTGAAATGTGGCTTCTTATTCCGGGTTGCAATTTAGCTCTCCGGATGCTTGAGTGCTCCGTTGTTCTTATTTTAGGTATAGTGACCTCCTTTGATCTCCTTCCCCCCTCCCCATCAGTGAGCAGGGACTTCGAGAGCAATCTGAAAATTAAAAAAAAATAAAAAATCCTGTCCTCTCTCCCTCCCCATGCCCCCAAACAAATCATTCCTCTGCTCCCTCTTCCACAAAGAAGGATCGGGGCCTTTTGGGGGGGCTCTGGGAATTTCAGGCACTCTGGATTTTAGGTTTCTTTGCATTCTTTCCAATACGTTGCCACGTTGGGATCTTTATGCCTTTTAATCAACTTGAAATACAAGCGAGCGCTCAGGCGACTGCTTGTAATTAACCATTCGTTACAGTGGTTTAAAAAAACAAGTAAAGACATTGCTTGGGAAACATGGATTCTCGAATTGAAATGACACGTCATAAAAAGAAATAACACATCGGGATCTGGCATGAAATCAGTCCGCCCTTAATAGTAAATTACAGATAAATATGGAACGGGGTGGGTTATATTTTGCTACCCATCATCCATAACAGGGCGAAACCTTTCATTTGACATCTATGTACAGAAAGAGGTGGGTAGCCGTGTCTGACATCCAGTAAACCGCTGGTTTTATTAGTCCTGATGTGAAAGATCGTCTTGCCGATGGTGAGAATGTATGTGTTAATTTGGGTTTTAGCCTTCCATTAACAACCGTTGAGATAAAGTCAAAAAGAAAAGACACCCTAACATAACAACGTTTGGATTCAAAGCGATTCCTACGAGCAGATGCCCTGAACCAGGCGTGTACAAAATGCTGGGAACAGGATTTCGGTTCCAGGAGGCACAAAAAGCAAAAGGCACGAATACATATCAAATACATCAAAACAGACATATTAGGAGATCAGTAGGCTATACGGTAGATGGGCTTAGTTAGATGCGAAGTCTGACGCTCGTGTAGACAGATGGGTAGATAAAGAAGATAAAGAAACGGGTAGATATTTCCCAATGTGCAGTGAGGGCAGAGCTACAGAGACCGGAGCTCCTTTCCTACCATTATTGTTTTATCGAGCTTCCTCTGCTCTCAGACGTGAGTTTTCATTTGGAATAAGGGGGTTTCTTTTGGGACAGCAGCATTCTGAGTCTTGGCCTTCGGATTACTTTCCTTCTCTCAGCTGCTGGCTTCCCTGATGGGTGAAGTGCTAAAATACGCCGTCCCGGTGAAAGCTTTTTTGCAATTGGAAAAAGGGGAGAAATAAAATAAACCCGATAAAGTTGATTGTGACAGACACCGGGAGACGCCTAATACAGCTGTTGGGCGCAGCAGAAACAAACACACGTTCATGCATAAAATTACAGGGGGAACTCCCCCCCCCCGAGGGTTTGATGTATACATACATATTTTAGTTTAACTTGATCAATGACGCCGAGTGCAGTTTTCCTGTGAATTTGTCTTTGATTTGCCTAGTTTATACCGACGCTATTTTTTGCATCAATTCAGCTCTAGAAGAGCTCTGATTCCCCGCACCCCCCAAGTAAGAAACTCCCTTCTGCTTTAAATTGGTTATTTATCCTGGTCTGAGTCTCTGGCCTGAAACACAGAAGCCCCCTTCGGACACAGGCACTAATAGGGGAATGTCTTTAATAGCCACAAAAGACTCCTAATTGGTGAGAAATAATAGATACATATAAATCATGCGCTATCTAATCCTCTGCTCGGTACTTGGAGACATACCACGGCCAAAGCGGGGTGGAGAGGAACGAAACATGAAGGTAAGCAGAGGCATTGCGGTGCCTTCTGGAAATGTCCTTCCTCCAGTTGCACACAACAAACACACTGCGGACGAAACCCGGGCCTCTGTGAAGTCCGGGGGAGTTTTGCCTTTGACTTCAGAGGTGCGTAGGGGACAGGATTTCACCCACAAATAGCAGCTGCCTCGCACAAAGCAAGAGCCCGATGCTCCCCCGAGTTAAATTGCGTTGCATTGCACGGCAGGATAATGCAAGGGCCCCGTGGCTTCCAGGATCAGACCCAAGCTTATGCACGCGGGGCAAAGCTGCCTTCCCTGCTCGGAAAGAAAAGACCCGTATGTTTTAAATTTCAGCGGTGTAATAGCATTAGAGACATCTTCGTGACAACAGCAAGGACAAGAGGAGGAAAGCTGCTGAGCCCCGCAGCAGTGCTCCTGCCTTTATCTTTGCTCCAAAACGTGCACAGTGGCTGCCGGAGGGCTCAGCTCGCCAGGGCACAGCGGAGCTGTGGTTTTATGAATGAAAATGCAGCTCGTCCCCTACCCCTCTCCCTTGGGGACGGGGCTGCCTGTTCAGCCGGGCCCTGAAAGACCCAGCTCACATGGGACGAGATTTTTCCAAGGGGTTCAGCAGGGGCACATGCCTCAGAGGCCAGGGTTAGAGAGCAGCACAGCACTCAGTCTTTGGGTGGGTGGGTGGGTTGGGGAATCTGCCTCCAGAGCTGAGTGCTGGGATCACTCCTGCCTTAGAGGAACAAGCTACAAATCTCAGCCTGCCTCTTATATGGGGGGTCTCATATGCAAGGAGCTGTGGAGGTAGGGGTGGTTCCTGTGGTCCCCGAAGGGCCTTGCTGGGATGCACCGTAGGTACATGGCTTTAACACCTGTTAAGAACTGGGTTCTGGCCCTGTAGCCACAGGCCCTGGCGACCTCTGGGAGAATGGGGGAGCTGGCTATAGCTCAGGCTACCTGGCAAGTGACTCCCCACACCCTGGAGTAATGATCAGTATTAAGGGAAATTGAAGTTTAGGGAGGTTTAGGTTGGATATTGGGAAAAACTGTCTCACTGGGAGGGAGTAGCAAAGCACTGGGATAGGCTACCCAGAGAGGTTGTGGACTCTCCATCCCAGGAGATTTTTATAGACCCGGGTAGACAAAGTCTTGGCTGGGATGATTTAGTTGGGGATGGTCCTGCTTTGAGCAGGGGGTTGGACTGGATGCCCTCCTGAGGTCCCCTCCAACCTGAGTTTTCTATTGTTTTATGTCTGGAGCCTGCCAGCACTTATCTGCCCCAGGTGTGTGCAAGGGGGACTGTGCCCCTCCCCAACTTCTGCCTGCCCCAGTCGTTAAAAAAAAAAAATGCTTTGATTCCCATCAAACCAGACCAGGACAATCGTTCACACGAGCAGCTTGAACTGGGGCCATTCCCTCCCACTAGCCTTGATTGTTGCGATCCTTCCCGGTGCTTCGCCTGGGACAATGTGCTTTGTGTGTCTGGAAGATCTCGGGATAAAATGCTCTGTCCCGGACTAAACCGGGTGTGTGGGATTTGAGGGGGTTTAAACCACAGAGGGCATTCCGGGAAGGAAGGAGTTAAATCGGCGGGGGGGAGGACCCCAGTAGCCCCCCCATCTCAGTTCCGAGGTGACGAGGGACCGCAGAGCTTCCCTCCCGGGCTGGGGACAGTGGCAGGGGTCCCGGGTGGCGCGGGTGGCTGCGGGCAGACGGGGAAGGAGCGAGTGGAGCTTCCCAGCCCCGGGCCCCGCGCCGGAGACAAAGGGCGCAGGGGAGGGGGACACCTGGCAGCCAAGGGCTGGCCCCTGTGCAGGATCGGGCCCAGCCTCCCCAGCTGCTCGGGGGATACTGCGTCTTGGCGGGGGGCAGCGGGTAGCTGGGGCCGGAGGGTCACGGGCTGCAGTGGATACAACTCCGCAGCCCTGGCTGGTCCCACTGGGGGATGGAGGGCGCGATCCTGAAGGTCTCCCCCCCAGCAGCTCTTCCCCTGCTCCGGCTCCGTGTGTGTGTGTGTGGCGGGGGGGAGATTGTGCCCAAATGATCGGGGAGCAGGCAGACCCCCCCAGGTGTCGATGCACTGTATAACGAGGTGACAGGCTGGGGGGGATGTTTATTCTAGCACCAGGGCTCCCCCCGGGGTGCCAATGGGGTGTCAGCTTTCCCTCTATCTGCCCCGGCAATCTCTGCAGCTTGAACTCTGTGAACCCTGTGCCTGAGAACAGCTGTGCAGGGGGAGAGGCCCCTCCCCCTCCGAAACCTTTAACCATCCAGCTGTGCTGGGGGGGGCACTAAGGGAAGGGAAAGGGAGGAGGGGAGATTAGGGCAGGGGAGGGGGTAGCCCTTTTTCCATTTGGTAATAGGCCGATTAACAATGCTCTCTGGGGGCTTCCCATCAGATTTATCACCCTGGGATCGCACTGGCCAAATCTGCCACTGGCCCAGACCCCCGGGACCCGGGCACAGGCTGGGCGCTTGGCTCCGGACCCAGCAGAGTGGGGCAGGGAGGGAAGGACTAGCCCACCCCTGCCCCAAAATCCTTGACCTGGATGGGGTTAGCAGAGTGGGAAGGGGCTGCTTGGCTTTGGATGTTTTTTAGGATAGACGAGTGTGTTATGGATGGAAAAGTGTCTGTGCAAACACGGTTCCTTGGGTAGATGTGGTATCTTTTATTGGCCCAGTTGAGTAGCTAGGGAAAAAAAGTTCTTTGCAAACTTTTGGGTGCAGCCACCCTTCTTCAGGCGTTGGGAGTCTCTGATGTTTTGAGACTCCAAAGAATGAAAGAAGCTAGAAGTGTGACAGGGGGGTTGCATCCAAAAGCTTGCAAAGAACTTTTCCTCAACTACTCAGTTGGTCTAATAAAAGATAACACATCTGTGCGAATAGCCTTGCCTGCCTATGTCCTTAGACCAACATGGCCACAACCAATACCTAGCAATGTGTGGAAATGTCCCCCACATTACACCCACACACACCATACCTATCACATGCACACAAACACCACCACACGTACACACACACCACAGACTCAGGTTGCACACACACCTTACACACACCCCATAATCAGATTATAAACAGCACACGTCACACACATACTTTACACACACACTGTACACACACTGTACAGATGCATTATACATACACCACACATTATATACACATCACACATACACACCGCATGTATTATACATACACACCACACAATCATTATATGCACACATTACATATACACACTTTACACATACCACAGACACACATTGTATTAGATATATTCTCCAAAGCTATAGGAACACCATACCTGCTACCTTCCTCTTCCTGAGTATTTTCTTCTCCTGTATCAGCAGTTCCCAACCACGGTGCCTTGAGATCCTTTGCAGGGTGCTGTGGAGTGCCACAGTGTTAGCACTGTGAAGTGTACAAACACCATTCACAAGATCAACTCAGAGATTTTGTGCAGAAATCCACAGTTCTTTTTTAGTTCTTAGCAATAGAAAAGCTGCTCTATTGGTTTTTTTTTTCTGTTGGTGTAACAAAAAAAGAATACAAACTAAGAGCTGGCATTTTCCAAGGACTGCTTCCAGTCTATTCAGAGGTGCTAGGAGTCCAAGAAGGTTGAGAACAACTGCTGTATATCTACATCCCCGTTTCCTAAACTCCACTTACAATCTCACCCTGGCTGCCTGCTTTATACACTTAGCTAATCTGTGGGCTTTTCTCCAATTCTGGTAAAGAGCACGCATTTTAATGTCTTACTACTGGAAGATGAAATATGTTCACATTGAACTGTTCAGGCCACAAGAGCTCTGCTCACTCACACTAGAGGGGGTTTTGAGAAATGCTGAGTTTTTCTTCCCTTAGAAATGGTTTTCAAACACTCCCACAAGCACACCCCATATTAGGGCTATCCTGATGAGGAGATGGAGTCTTAGTTTCCAAAAATAAAAATGTAGTGGCAATTGGGTTGATGTAAATGATCAAAGCTCCATAGACATCCAAGGTGTCTGTGTCACAGGATATCTATAGGTGAGGGGAAGGAAGGGCGTGTATGTGGAGAAATTCTGAACAGAATAAGGGATAAGGGAAGTTCTTGACATTTCCTCCACTTGATATTTTATTTTTAAATTTTACTTTTTAATGAAACACCATTTATAGTAGAGATTTGTGGCT
The DNA here is from genome assembly GCF_052110815.1 of Crocodylus siamensis. NCBI lineage: Eukaryota > Metazoa > Chordata > Crocodylia > Crocodylidae > Crocodylus > Crocodylus siamensis. The sequence continues at coordinate 160,079,612 of NC_143398.1, forward strand.
ATGTGCTATTATTATTATTATTATTCATTGTTTTCCCACATTTATTCTTTCAAGAAAAGTCCTGGTAGGGGTGTGTGTAACCACTTTTGTGGGTAGAAGAATCAGGACAGCTAACAGCATGTTGTGACAGAACTCACTGTTAGAGCATCATCTGGTCTAAATTGCCATAGCTCCTGGATTCTTTGTGGTCTAAAAAATTCAGTTGCAATATGTATTTTTTTGATTAAATATTTAGATATTAAAATTCTTTATTATGTCTACATGATGATAATACCCATAAATTATCTAAGAGCCTCTGCATGAGAGAGAAACATACTGTGTATGGTGTGTGTTGCAGATCTTTTATATACACTTAATTTACATATTTTACATTTACATGAACGAGATGTATAGAGGTTTGTGGTGCGCATATGTTGCATATATTTATATACAACTAGTATATAGAAATGGACACTTATTTATGGCCATATTTTACAAAAATGCATCTTTCCTATACATATGAGAGAGATGTATAGAGGTTTGTGGTGTGTATGTATTGCATATATTTTATATACAATTAGCATATAGACATGCACACTTATTTATGGCCCTATTTTGCATGCACGCATGCACACACATGGTGAGATAGATACAGGATGAGAAATAGCACGCACACACATACACAGAGTGAGGGGGAGGCATGAATCATCTACCTTTTTTAAGAACAAGTGAAGTTTCCTGTGTCTCAAGTAACTCTACTATTGTGTTGTCAGCACTGTCTTGAGTAGAGGGCTGGAGAGACTCAGGGTCCTTCTTGGTCTCTGTGTTTGCATCTGCAGAGCTTATGCAGTTAAACAGGTCCATGGAAACTCAAAGGTTGGGCTGAGGGGGAGGAAGCAGGAGAAGAGCAGCATCTGTGCTGGCTTCTAGAAGGACACCAGTCTCCTATCTGGATGTCATTCTGAAGTAAAAGGGCAAACTTCCCAGTGAAACAATAGTTCTAGATGCTGACCCTGCCTTTTAGTATTCTGCTTTGTCCCCCCTGGTGCTTTGCATCCTTTAAAAGCCTTGTCTTTAATATTTGAACATAAACTCTCAAAGCAACTGGAAGGGGTTGGGGAGGAGGAATACTTTTAAAGGAAACCCATTTGTGTTAAAGGCAACCTAAAGTTTGTGCCCAGGAGAGAGAAACATGTGGCAATGGAAAAAATCCAGTTGCCATACAGGAAAATCTAATGTCCCCCAGCCCCACCACCAAATTAACTATCCCGGGGGGTAGATCTGTCTCTCTGAGTTTAAAACAAAACCAGACAGAGTCTTGTGGGTCAAAAGGGAGGTGGGGGAGGGCTCTTCTGTACCTACCCCCAGACAAAGATCCCTTTGAATCTAATCAAGCTGAGAAAGAAACCCCCTTCCTGTGTGTTTTTGTACAAGGGAAGAGGGGTTAGCGGTACCCTGGAAGGTAAAAGGAAAAGAGATCCCATTTTTTTCTCCCAACAATGAGATCTTTATAAATGCCTACAGAAATGCCAAATGGGAAGGGAAGGATGTTGCTGTTTCTAAGTTCACAATATAAAAGGGAGGGTACAGAAGTACCTTAGAGACTAATTCAGAGAGTACCCATTGATCTAGGATTTTGAAAAGAGGACTGCAGGTGGTGTAGTGCATTATTACATATAACACAACACACATTTTTCTCCAGTTAAAGAAAAAAAAGAAGATTTACTAATACGGTAGGGACCCAGTGCTACATTATTCAGTTTAAGATCAAAGCAAAAGCAAATACAACTTTATTGGAATGTGTACTAATTTTCAAGCTTATATATTAAACTTAAAAGGTACAACAAGCTAGGCAAAATAGCCCAAAATATTGTTTTATTAGTTCTGTAGTCATTATAGTTAAATGCACATCTTTTACTCTTATTCACAAAACAAAATCTAGCCTTGAGCATTTTGACAGTGCATCCAGCAGGGCATAGCAGAAGCGTTCATGGTGCAGCCGGTCAGATTCCAAAGAATCTGCAAATGCTGTTAAATACCTTATCACAAGGACACAAAAAAGGAAAGGAAAGTGCATCTAGTCCTTTCCACACCTGAGTTAATGTTCACTTGAGTTAATGATACCACACCTGAGTTAAAGTTTTTAGCTAGAATTAAGGACAGTCTGCAGGGCTGTGAAACAGAAAAGAGACATTACGAGGAATGACAGACAGCAAGGCTGTGTCCAGATAAGTGTGGCTGTGTGGTATGTGGCACCGCAGACATGTCTGTGGCACCACATACTGCATGTTCAAAAATACCTGCGGGGAAAATAAGTGGAGCCTCGCATGCGGGGACAGCGCGTACTGCTATGATGTGGTGTTGGCTAGGCTCCACATGGCAGAATTGCTGTTTCTGCAGCCCCAGGTAAGGCTGCTGGGGCCAGCTCTGTGCTGGTCCCAGCCTCCCCTACCCCACTCTGGGTAACTTGCTGCACACCAGAGCACATATGGCATGGGCATTTTCCAGGGACAACTAGTGGTGGCACAAGGTGAGCCACTGTTAGTTGTCCCTGGACAACCAAAGGTCCACAGAAGAAAGGATAACTTGATTAATGGGACTTCAAGACTATTCAGAAAGGGAGAGGGCTGTTAACACCTGTGGAGTGAAGAGAGATTAGCAGGAATCAGGTACATTGTAATGATTCATGATGAAAGTCAATTATTCCCTTAGAACTACCACAATAGAAATGCCACAGTCGGCTTTGAGTGGAGTAGAAATCAAAGCGGGAGTACAACTATACCACTTCACTTCTCTGAATCTACCCTTGTCAGGGAGGCATGAGCTTTATTAACAACAGCTTGCTTCTCCTCAGATACTTGTGTGTATTTGAGGGGGAGAAGCAGGGTATATGTGTTGGGGGTGGGGAGGCATGCCTTGTGTGTGGTGGTTTGTGGGGAAAAAAACTGAGGGGAGTGCGTGCTTTCTTTACAGAAATATACACCTTTATCATATAAATAACCAGGGCATTCTCATTCTGAATAGGTTCTTACATTACTTTTTCCATTCTGGCCCTCATGTACAGCCCTCAACTTCCTCAGGGTCCAGCTCAGCCTGTTAGCAAATGGCAGGGAAGTGCAGGGGCTTTTCATACCCAAATCCCCATTTTTACATCTATGCAGAGAGTAGGTGACAGGAGTTTGTCTCCACAGGGCAGGGCTCCATCCTAGTCATGCTGAGATCTAGGAAGGAGTTTACTATTGGCTCCAGAACATCTCAGCCTGCCAAGGCCCGAGTGAGCAATGCAAAAAACATTCTTTGTGCTGGAAGCTGAAATGCTGTAGAGATTTTTTTTTCTTGGTGCCAGTGACTCTCAAGGGGAAGGGTGGTCCATTGGTCAGGGTACAAGCCAGGAAATCAAGAAGCCAGGAGCTATAGCCAAAAGGCAATCGAGGCACCTCATTCTTCTTTAGCAGTTCAGCAGGAGTTCAGACAGTTAAAAGACATGCTTGTGCCTGAGCTTTTTTAGGATCTGACCCCAAGTTTCAAGGCCTTGCTCCGCGACAAATATTCTGTTTGACCTTGGACAAGTCATGTAGGGCCAGATCCATAGAAAGGACTAAGGTAGCTTCGAGTTCAGTGTGATTACACTGACATTACAGGCACTGGGCTCTGAAACCCAGAGTTAAGTGCTATGCGACTTATACTGTGTCTGGGGACTGGTAGGTACCTCAGAGAGACAATCAGAAAAAACCTGTCCCTTGCTTGGGGAACTGCCTAGGTGTAGCCAATAGGAAATGTGAAATACAGGGTGCCTTTGAATTCCTGCCTCTCCCAGAGCAAAAACACCCAAGTGAGGGCTATAAAGGAGATGCCTATACACACTTGGGTTCAGAGTCTTGACCTGCTCTGAAGGAGAAGCACCTGTAACTGTTCTTTGAAAGAGCCAAGCAGGATGCTCTCTTTTAGCGAAGGAGCTGCAAGAGGAGCCTGCCTTTTATGCTGGTGGTGAGAATACTCATTTATGAAGAGGAAAATGGGCTACAGATCCCCCTCAGACCAAATGGATTCAAATCCACATCTCCCACCTTTCAGAAGAGTGCCTCAAACCAGAGCCAGGATTGTGAGAGCACATCTTCTGCTCCTCTGCTGAAGCTGGGCCATTGTGCAGCACAAGATTCATGGAGTCAGAAGGACAGCAAGCAAGAAGTATGATTCTGTTGCGTAGTGGCTAGGGCTGTCCCCTGAAACACAGGAGGAGAGTCCTAGGTTCTGGTTCCTTCCACCAGGGTTATTTCGAGGGTTGGTTTGGGTTTTTTTTTACCTAATGTCTATTTAACACACAATTTATAAATGATCCAGAGATGAGGTTTTACTGGCAAACCGTCCTGGTGCCGCTGCAGTAAATTGATCTTCCCATGTCCTCAGGGTACTCGGTACAGGCTTTTTGCTATGGCTGCATCTCTCTACTTCTTCACACGCACCCCTGCCTGACACACCTCGACCAACTGAAGGCTGCAGTGTAGACAAGCCTCTATGCAGTTTTTGCACAAGTTTAGGCAAATATGTGTAAAAACAATTTTAGTAAATTAGTACAGCTCTGTAGCCCAGATGCAAGTATGTCAGGGTAAAAGTGTTTATGGTGAACCTAAGTAAATGCATCTATTTAAACGTATGTTTACATATTTATTGCTTATAAAGGTTATACGTTTCAGTTCGCAGCATTGATATAAACACTTTCATATTGGTAGAACTGCATCCACATTTATGGGCCACATCAATTTAAATCAATTAGTCTTTATACCTATTTAATCAAACTAGTAGAAGAACTGGGTAAATCAGCCCCTGGACATGTTTAGAACATGGTTTTAAGAGGAAGCTGCCCTCTGTATTTAATGCAAAATGATAGCCTAAGGCAGTGGCTTTCAACCTTTCCAGACTCAAGGTCTCCCTCGTTAGATTCAAGGCACACTTAGAAAATGCCAGCTCTTAATTTTCATTCATTTTTTGACTACGGAAAAATAATAGAGTAATTCTTCTGTTGCAATGAACTCAGAAAGAGCACAACAGATCAGTATGTTTTCAACACCATGGATTCCTATTTCAAATCTCTGGGTTTATCTTGTGAATCATGTTTGTACACCTACCAGTGTTAACTTTGTGCGGTACCCTGGAAAGGATCTCAAGGCACCAGCCTCATCAAGAATCATTGGCCTAAGGGCTGCCTATAAAGGGGTGGTCATGCCCCTTTAGTTTTTCTTACTCCTGCAGAAGCAGCTTTGTATTTACATATGCTTTTTTGAACTGCACACCGAAGCTCCAGTGACTCTGATGAACTACCGTAAGATGCAGGAGGTGGCAAGGGCAAGAGATATTGTGTTGCCTGTGGACCTACTACCTGATGACAGCTGCCAGGCCGTGTGGGAGTGAATCTTCCACAAGGACCTGCAGAAGGAGCACACAGACTTGAATTGGCAGGTAACCCATCAGGCACTTCTTGTGCAGGCATGGAAAAACAAAAAGAGAGGGGACTGGAATAGACTGTTCAGAGGTGGGTCCCCCAAAGACAGCAACAATGATGATGACAATGATAATGAAGATGGCCACAGAGGCATTGAAAAATGCAATGATGAGTGAAAAAGCCTTGGGAAACAGGTTGGGGAGTTGGGAGAGGGGGTGAAGGAAGGTGCAGGGGGGAGGGCACTGAGGTGGTCCTTTGTGTAATTGTGACTGTTAAAGGTGATGAGGACAGGAATAGGTGCCAACTTTGGTTTTGCCGGTGGGTGCTTGCAGATGTAAAAAAAAATAATAATAGTGGCTCTTTACTTTAAACTTGACACGTTCCCACGCTGAGCCCTGCACATGCCCAGAAAAGGCAGCGTGATACTTCAACCCAGCTCTGCAGCATCTGTAAAGATTGGGCACTTTAGTGGGGCTTTTTTGTCACTTTTATCTAATAGCTGATTGAATCAGCTTTAGCTAAAAGCACCAAAATGCCCTGCTGAAGCACCCAATCTTTACAGACACTGCAGAACCAGGTTGAAGTAATGCACTACTTCTTTTGGTAAAGCGTTTTTTTTTTTTAAACATCTGCAAGCAAAATGGCCATGTCTTGAGGGTGCTGAGCACCTGCTAATTTTTTTTGGTGGGTGCCTGAGCCCCGGAACACCCGGAGTTGTGTCAATGGTGACAGGCATGCAGGGACGCAGGTGCGTGGTGCAGTTTTTTAACAGGAATGAGAATGGTGTAACTGTAAAGGTGTATTTTGGATTGTCAGGTGAATCATACTGGTCACAAGACAGGCTGATAGAGATATAGGTAGGTGTGTGTGTATATATATGTGTGTGTTTGTGTGTGTATTCCAAAAAAAATGTGTATGGATATTTCTTTGTGCTTAAATCAAAACAGTTAAACAGCTTCATGATCACATACCTCCTAAGTGTGCTCTACTAGGACAGAAATAACAGGACACTGTGATGACAAAGCACTCCTAGTATGTACTCTGCTTATACCTATAAACCTGGGCCCTGTACCACCATGGGCAAGCTAGCCCCCAATGAACAAACAAGCACAGATTTGCCTGTATAAAAGTGTCTATGCATAGGGCTGTGGCAAGAATCAAGCTTTTTCACACCCTTATCTGACACACCAGCATGGGCACAGGTCTATAGTGCAGCCACAGCCTAGATCTAGTTAAAGTAGTATAGCCTCCTCTAGGTCAGAGTCAGCTCTGTCAATTTAAAGAGGCTTACACCAGCACAGACATTCCCACAGGGAAGGGGAATAAATTATAGCTCCTTATTCCCATATAACTGTGTCCAGTGGTTGTACTGATTTAACTGTTTCAGTAGAAAGAGAAGTCCTTTGTCAAGATACAAGTGAAACCAATATAAAAATATAGAAAATATATAAACAACATGTATTTGTAATACAAATATTTATAATGTATGTGTAGAACTCTAAAAATATAAAACTCAAAATACTAATTAGACTAATGTAAAAACTGTGTGTAAACCAGGCCTAAAAAGCTTCTCTTCATAGACACCCCCCCGCAAACTGATTTAAATTCAGCCAGTGTGTAACTGGGACAATGAAGTTGGGGAGTCTCTAACATCAGTTTTAAACTTTGAGTGTGGCCTGGATTAAAAATACTGTATAAAGTATTTACAAATATTCATATATTTATAATACATTTTGTGTACAAACCCTGCTGTCTGTTAAAACAGTCCAAACTTGTGAAACAGCCCTTTGCTGCTTTGTCCACATTAGTAATACTTGCTAATTTTACACTTTTGGAATGGAGCTGGTTTCACAGCTTGGCTTCTTTGCTCTTCAGGCCTACCATCACCAGGTCAATTTAGCTACATCTGCTATAGGGTGGGCTAGTCTCTAGTTTTTAATGTCAATTTATGTGTGCTGATTGGGAGTGTGGTTTTGTACTGAAATCACCAAAGCCTAAGGATTCCCAATGGGACTGCATAGGCAGTCATACTCGTTTGCAAGTCACCTTGTACAGGGTTAGTTTCTTCTCTTCTAGGAGTGAACTGCACTGCTTTCAGACCCCCCTAGAGCTGCCTTCAGCCCTTCCCCAGAGGGGCAATTGGTATCTCAAAGCTGATCAAGTCCCAAGGAGATCCCCCACAAGCTATGCCACTGCTAGGAAACAGTGCCTACACTTTAGCTTTCATTTGGGTGGGGCAAGAAAAGAAAAAAAGACTGCAGAGCAGTAAGGACAGGGCTGCCCCTTGCTTACCTCCCTCCCACCACTTCCTCCAGCAGACATGCTTGCAGATGCCCTGGCGAATGGCATCTCCCTTGCCCTGCATGCTGTGCTTTTTAGATCCAGGGGTGCAGCACAGAGCACAACACCCTGTTCCGGCAGCCAGTCACCATCTTTCCCCTCCTGCTTCTATTGTTCCCCTGTGAGTCACCCCCCACATCCACTGCTAAGTCCCCTCTTCAGGGAGAGGCGGTGGCGGGCAAAGGGCCCCTCTGGAGTTTGCAGCACAAAGGTTTCTATTGAAGCCTGTGGACCTCTGTGGGTTCCACTGCCGCTCCGAGCCCGCACGAGTTAACAAGACGCAGATGGTGTCAGGGAATGTCTTAAATCCGCTTTTACAAGGCTCCCAAACACCTGAATTTATGAAGCATTTAATCATCCGGCCCCTATCCATTTTTTATACACTCCCCCCTCCCCCGCCCCCTTTCCTCTGCAGATGTTTGGCTGGGCTGGGCAGCAGGAAGGGCCTCGGGAGGAAGGGGAGAGATCCAGGGGGTCCCCCTGCTATCTGGTGGGCACATGACACATACAGCCGTGGTGAGCAAAAGGAGGTGTTAGCCAGGTTAGTCCGAAGTATACAAGAACATAAGAATTGCCATTGCTAGGTCAGACCACAGGTCTGTCTTGCCTTGTCTTTTGTGCCTCATAGTGGCAGAGTTGCTGAAAGAGAGAGTGAACTGGGTATGACCAAGCTTTCCCCACCCTGACTGTTCCTCTCTCACTTGTAGCCTCCAGCATTTAGGGTCTAGGAAGTTCTAATGCAGAGGCTGCATCCCTAACTCCTACACTCAATAGCTACTGATGCCCCTTTCCTCCAAGAATTTGTCCAATCCCTTTTGAATCTAGCAGAAGTCAGGCAGTAGGTGCATCTCTACCTTGTCTTCTGTGTAGAGTCATGTAACAGCCTCAGTCTTTGCTGAAGGGGAACCAGCCAGGGAGAGGACGAAGGGGCCTGGGTGCCCATCTCAATCCAGATCACTTAGGTCCCCAGGGTGGCCGCACTGGAGGTGATCTTCCGAGCAACCTGTGATGGGTGATTTTCAAAGCTGAGTCCCTTCTGCAGTTGCATCGTAATGAGCCTGCCAGGCCAAAGGGCTGAGCAGAGCAGGTAGCCACAGCACACTGCACAGGAATGGGGGTGGCCTGCAGCTTGGTCCCCAGAATGGAAGAGTTTGTCAGAATGGGCCTGGGGTGGCTGGACATGTTATTGACACGTTGCCTTTGGTCAAGGCAAAGTTAGGTCTAGAGGGTGTGGGCTTGCAGGTCCTGGTTCAGGACAGCTTCTAGCAGTACACATAGAAGTAGGTGGAGGGAGGGCTCCACTTTCCCCTTGCTGCCTGCCCTGCCTTTTCCTGCTCTCAGCAGAGATAGGGACTGATAGAAAGGAGGGCCTTCAAACCAAGCAAGCAAATACAAAAGCCTTTACAGTGAAGCACTTCCCCTTCCCCCAGATCTTTAAAACACTGCTTTGAGTGCACATAAACTACCCACTGCCAAGTCTGGTATCACACACAGCAGGAAGACGGCAGGCATGCTCTGGGCATCTGGGTATTGGCAATTGATGTGGAGAGTTATGATTTATTCCCAAGCTACTCCATAGTGTTTCAGGAGGAAGAAGTCCTCTTTCCTCCATGCTCAGGGATACTGACCAGGCCAGGAGTCCTCAGTCTGTGGCTTAGGATGTGCCAGCCACTCATTCACCACAGGCACTGCTTGACCACTACTGCACACTCTGCTCCCAGCCCCCCCAGCACTACCCCTTTCCTGCTGGGGGCAGCTCTGAGGGGAATGGGATTTTGATCTGGATTCCTTCCTTCCACGTCTCAGCTCTCAGCCTAGCCAGTTTGATTCACATGGCTGTTTCCAGGCAATTTCTGATCTAGATCAGGATCAGGATCCCAGGTTCGACCCAAAGATGGCTGCAAATGCTGAAAGGGGTGCTCCCAGCCAGCACTCTGAGAAGTTTGTGCTGACCCTGGATGTGGTTTATTCTGAGTTCTTAGGGTCTACTTTACTTCAACTAAACACTTCTTTCAGGTCTAATTGTCCTGGGTTAGTTGCAGAGAGACTAAGCACGGCCGTCAGGTCCCAGCTTTTAGGTCAGTGGTTCTAATCTTGCTAGACTCAAGGCACCCCTTGTTAAACTCAGAAAACGCCAGCTCTTAGCTTTCTGAAAACAGACTGATACAAAGAAAAGCTGCACTGTTGTCACTATGTGTATACACACACACATGCATGCATCTGTCTATCTCATGAGACAACAGATTTGTGCTGTGTGAGGCATCAGCTCACTGAACATCTGTGAGTATGGCTGAAGGGCCCAGGTCTTGAATGACAGTCTCTTCAGCACTTATCACACGTGAAGTTCAAAGCTAACGGTCCTGAATGCAGTGTAGGGTTCTTCTAGAGGTTTCTTCTTTCCGCTGCATGTTGTACTCTTCTTTCCTCAAATGCTGTCATTCCATGCCTAATAGCTTGTTTCAAAGCGCTGAGTGGCCACATGGTAGAGTCTCTGCAATTGTCAGGACCAAGACTCTATTGAGGCCTGTGGCTTTGGGTTGGAGCCACGTCAAGCTAAAAACTGACATCTGATTTCTCCCAGGATAAAGCCTTTTATTTTGGGATCCTACAGAGGTCGCCAGTGTCCCACACCAAGCATCTCTGAAGTATCCAAATTTGGTCCTGTGCAATCAGGGCTAATTCAAGGGAATCGTGCATGTACACGATCCTGTTCAGTTGTGAGTCAAATCCCGGGACAATCAGCCCCAGGATAAACCCTGTGTCCATTCTAGCTTCAGGATTTTGTGCTTTGGGAATGTACTACTGGAGCCAGGAAGGAAAGCAGTGTTTCAGCCCTGCAAAAAGCCTTTCCTCCCTGAAGCAGGAGGGAGGGAGGAAATGAAGGCTGGGAGTTCACCTTGCAAGCTGGATCTCCAGCTGGTCCCCATGAGTCCCGCAGGTGACTTCCTCCCCACCACCCCCTGCAGCCTCCTGATATTAAATCCACCAGTCCTGATAATGGCTTTGACAGATTCTTCCCTGCAGCCAGGGGAGGTGTGAAGGGACCAGGTGCCTCCAACTCTGCTGGTAGCCCCACACATGTGTTTTCATGTGTGCTTTACCGACATCTAGTGGCTGTGGTGTCCCACCGCAGGCTGGTGTTCTCCAGGGAGAGGGGTGCTTTGGTTGCCCCTTTGATCTGGGTACTGTGAGGTTCTTGTTCTGTGCAGCCTATCTGGACCCCATAGCAGAGCAAAGCATGTCTCTTGCAAGCTCATAAGGACATAACAATTACCCTTTACTGGCTCAGGACATAGATCCATCTTTCCCAGGCTCCCGTGTCACACAATGGCAGAGTGGATGCTGAAAGGGAGGGGGAAGGGGGATGACCAGGGTTTTCTCCATTGTTCCTCTCTCACTTGCAGCCTCCAGCATTTAAGGTCTAGGAAGTTGTGATTCAGAGGCTGTTGTTACACTCAGGACATCTCTAGGGGCTTTTATTTTATCCAGAGAAGTACAAGAGAAGCCAAAGCAAATTCCTCCAAACTATACACTGGTTTATTGGGATGTTATCAATCAGGCAATATCAAGAGCAGCTGCATACAGCAGAGAATACACAAAGATACTCACTAGCAAGTGGTGAGGTCTCAGCATCCTCCAAATTGGTCCTCAGGGTTAGAGGCACATTCCAGACTCCCACACCTATGTTTTTGTGTGTGGGAATTTTATACAGTTCAGGTTCATATTTCTGTATTCCCACTCATTCCTCTAAGATAAGGATCTCTTGGCCAATTCAGTAAGGAGCAGGGAAACGGAGTTATGGCCCATTGTCCTTTCACCTACCGTGTGAACACTGGCCTATGCAACTCAACTCCCTTGAAAATGTCCCTCACAGTCCACTTTTTTCACATGCTAATCATTGTGATTTAGCCTGAACTGCTTCTGGGATCGACTATCTGGGAGGAGGAATGAAGTGACACACTCAGCACAGCAAAAAGAAGTGAGTGATGCATCCCTAACTACCATGCTCAATACCTACAGATACCCCTCTAAGAATTTGTTCAACCCCTTTTTTAGATCTTGCTAAACTGTTAGCTTCCATAGCATCTGGTGGCAAGTTCCCCACCTGAATTATATGTTGTGTGAAAAAAACCCAACAACTTCTTTTTGGTAGTTTTAAACTTCCTACCTACTGGTTTCATTTTGTGACCCCTAGTTCTAGTTCTATAAGACCTGAGAGATTGCTGAGCAGTACAGATCCCAGCAGGGCCAACAAGCTCCTCAGCAGGATAGGGGCCCCTCTGATTAGAGAGGAACATGGGGAAGACTCTCCAGCACAGGGCATGGTGGGAACGCAGAACCAAGCCCTGTTGGAGATGCCCTATGTAGAAAGAAGGAGGGACACGGAGTTGGGAAAGTCTCAGAGTGGAAGGACCATATGTTGTTACATCATGGGGTCCTAGTCTGGGCATAAGGGTCCATGGTGTAACCACAGTCCAGGAGATAAAGAAACAGTGAATCTGGAGAGTAACGGCGACCAGGGCAAAGTGGGGTAGGGGGTGCAGAAGAGTGAGGAAAAGATTGGATAGAAAGAAGGTGCTACAGGATGAGGGGAGGAGGAGACTGTCGGATGTCTGTGTGGTGAGGGATAGTAGAGGAGAGAGCATGAGGAGTCCCTTCTCTTCTAAACGGTAATGGGCAACAGATACTTATTTGAGAGCCCTCACCTGGTCTTGGAGAGCACCCCTTCCCTCCCCCCAAAATTCTGGGCCTGCTCCTAGTCTTGCTCCTATCAAGGTCCCCAGGAAGGCTTCTTACAGTCATCCTCTGTGTAAAAATGCAAACTCAAGAAGCAGCAGGGGGAACATTTGTTATTCTCAGAGTGCAGGTTGCACTGTACCTCAAAACCCAGGTAGTCCATGGCAGGCCCATCTCACTGCCATCTAGGACTCTGAACTCCTGGCTAAATTTAGGCAGGAAGAAGCCCCAGGGCTATGGAGCCCAGCTCTCTCCTTGTGCAGGCACCGTGCCACCCACTCACACTAATGAATTTATCAAGCTCTTACAACTATTTTGATTTGTAGCTGCTCTGCCAGTGCTACAGAGTCTGTTCCAAAGACTCACTCCTATGATGGTTGGAACTCTTTTAATTTCCAGTTTAAATTTATTCCTGGCCAGCTTATACCCATTTGTTTCTGTGCCAACATTATCCTTTGGCTCTAATAGCTCTTTGCCCTCCCCCGTGCTTACCTCTTTGACATATTTATTGACAGCAATCATGTCTCTGCTCAGCCTTTGTGCTTCTGCTAGGCTAAACAGCCAAGGTCTTCTCCTTTCCCTGATCATCTTAATCACCCTTCTTCTTTGCAGCTGTTCCACTCTGAACTCATTTTTCTTAAAGGAGAGCTGCCAGAATTGTCCAGGTGAGGTCGTGGTTTCGTTTTGTCTTTTCCTCCTTCAACCCTCACAGTACCTCAAACTGGACCAGGTGTTAGAAGAGACAGATTCATTTTGTGCATCTCTCTATCTTTTTGGGTAAAAACAGACCTTGGATTTCCCCCAGGGCAAAGCCTTTTATTCTGGGAGCTTACAGTCTGTTGTCCCACTTTGTTATTACTCTCTGTGTATAGCCGTGTGAGTTAAATGGGGACAGGGACTTAACCATGCATGAGGAGCTTCACACCAGCTGTCCATGTGCTTGCTCTTACCCCATGAAAAGTGAAAGCTTAGTACTGTGATTCTCAGCCATCAATTGCAGAACAGGTACAAAAGCCTAGGACAGAACACTTCAGCCTCCCTGGACACTCCATTGCTGACCTCACAGTTGCTGTTCTCAGGCTAAAACAGTTAAAAACAGTTTGAAAGGGAAATTGCAGAACAAGAAATCATCCACAAACTGGACTGTGTTAAGTATGGTTTAAACAGGGACTATGGATTCTTATCTCATTTCCTGGATTAGCTTTAGTAACCCCTTTTGTTCCCATGGGTTTGGTGCTCATTTGCTTTTCTATCCTAGCACTCCCTGCTCCTCTTCTGCCCCCTCCCCGCTCTCATCTTGCATTTTATATTTTTTCTCTCCTTATATTCTACTTCCTGCATGTCCTTTCACAGCATTTGATGAAGTGAACTTGGGCTTATCATAACTTGTGCTTTTTCTATATATCTTTAATTATTCTATAAAGATACATATTTACCCTGCCTTCTTAACCATAGTGCTGTGATGCCCTGCGATGCCTTGAGATCCTTTCCAGGGTGCCTCAGGGTGCCACTCAGTGTTAATACTGTTAGGTGTGTAAACATGATTCACAAGATAAACCCAGAGATTTTAAATAGAAATCCACAGTTGTGTTTTTTCTGAGTTTTTGCAACAGAAAGACTGCTGTATTGTTTTTTAGGGCTGTGTGAACAGAGAAACTAAGAGCTGGTATTTTCCCAGGGGCGGCTTGAGTCTATCCAGGGGTGTCTTGAGTTTAAAACAGTTGAGAAGAGGAATGCTCTTCTATAGGTCAGCTTGCACTTACCATGGGGTAAAGAGAAAAGTGACATATACAATGGAGTTGCTGAGCCACAGTAAAGTTATCCTGTTTTAACTCAATGTAATTAGTTCATCTGTCCTTATCCCTGGGAGGCCTGCCTGCCTGCAGGGGCAGCACCTGTGGTGTGCTGCTGGCATGATGCAGCTTGTTAGGAAAGAGGCAGACATACCCTATGGTCTCTCTCTTTCTTTCACAAGGAGATTTCACCTTTGTTCCTATTGCTTCTCTTCATCAAGAAAGAAGTTAGTTACACTGAAAATATGTGGCTGCTTTGTCAGGGGAAAAAATGTTACTAGTATGTCTGACTACATGTGACTGGTCTAAGGCAGCAAACCCTACAGTGTGCTGAATAACTTGACTCACATGATAGTGGTCCTGAGCTGAGGGGAAGAAGGGTGCTCACTTGGGTAAGCAGACACAGGTTCAGAGCCCAGGATGCAGAAACCATCCAACTTCTGTCCATGTAGAGTGGATACCCTGTGCTGACTTGGGAGGCTGGAAATGTCATTTTCTGGCTCCTCCAGTCTGATTTCCATGGCTGGGACTCTCATGCCCAAGCTCTGCATCCTTTTTGGTTCTGAGCTGCTTGGCTATGTCCAGGCCAACTGGCAGATGAGCACAGTGGGTGGAAAGGATTGGCTCCTCCATGATGAGGCCCTGCCATATCCAAGCACACTTTTTGAAAGTCATCAAGGGCCAGGGTCAGTTCATTTTTTTAAATATAGAAGAAATTACCTTGTTATTTATAAAACCTGAAGTCAAAGGGACTCTATCTGAGCAGAAGGTCATCCTCCTTTTCACTTAGATGTCATTGTAAATGGGGGGGGGCTTTAATGAGAACTACCATATTTTCTCATATAAACACTCCTTGGAATATAATGCACACCTTGGTTTTGAAAGGCAGAATTAAGAAAAAAAGATTTTTCCTAGTAGTAAGTAACTGGGTAGCAGCAGCTATATAACAGAGCCTGTTTATTAGGCCTGTGCAAAGTGGCAAGTATTCAATTTGGATTTGGCCAATTCAGAGGGACAGTGATTCGATTTGGTGATTCAAGTCACTGTCCTGATTCGATTTGGCCAAATCAGATTCAAAGATTCGGTGCAGATAGGAGATTTGGCCATAGACTAAACAGGCAGCCAGAGGTGACCCGAGCAGGGGGCCAGGGTCAAATCAGCCCCACCTCTGCTCTAATCCCACAGGACCTGGACCCAAAGAAGCTGCTGCCACCATTGGCAGTGTTGGTGGCCAGGGGGTGGGGGAGTGAGCAGCTGGACGCAGAGCTGCCACTCGCCCCAGCTCTTCACCACTACTGCTCTGTCCGGCTCTGCAGGGCCCCCCCAAAATGCAGGGCCCGGGGCGGTCGCCCTGATTTGCCCCCTCCAGGGATGGCCCTGGAGGCAGCAGTCCTTGAGGACGCTGGACGCAGCTGCCCCCAGCTAGTAAGTCTGTTGTAGTGGGCGGAACAGGGAGGGAAGAGGTGGTGGTGGGGGGGCAAATCAATGCCCCTACAGCAAGGGAGGGGTCAGGGCTGGGACAAGCTTCTCAGCCAGGGTGGGGGTGGTGCAGGGGGCTCCCACCACTGTGTGCCACTGTGCACCACTGGTCCAGGAGGGCATGGGAGCAGGCATGTGCCCCCAGATCTGCATGGGGCGGGCTGGTCCGGGCTGTGCTCTGCCCTGCCACGGCTCTGCCCTGCCACAGCTTGTCCAGCTGGGGCAGGGTGATGGCGAATTTTTTCTGAATCAATTCGGAGGCTTCTGATTCAATTCAGACCTTTTAATAGGTCTCCCGATTCAATTCAGATTTGGAGATTCGGCCTCTGTATTGGGCCGAATCTCCTCCAAATCGAATCAGCTACTGAAGCTTTGCACAGCCCTACTGCTTATTCCTCTGCTCCCTGCAAGTTGTGTGCAGAATTTACTTTCACTTTTGCCCCTAACTGGCAGAAACTATTCTTACCATATTTTTCACTTCCAATGTGCACCACAATTTCCAGCAGTTGCTTTTTGGGGAAAAATTGTATGAGAAGATATAGTATATGCCTTTTAGCTGGCTCCTACAGCATTATTCATCTGTCCAGGTATCAGCTTTCAATTTGATTATTGTTTATTGCTTCCCATGGGTGTTAAGGCCAGAAGATACAACTTCAATTATTTATTCATGAGGAGGTGTGCGCATACTCTTATTATAGGGGTACATACTCACTATATTTTACCATATAGTTTTTTCAGAGCATTCCTCTGAAATAGGCAGGTGCTATTGCCTCTACTGTATAGATGGGTACAGCAGATATAAAGATCTTGGTGAAAAGGGAATCAAATCCAGGACTCCTATAACCCAGGACATCACTCTAACCACTGACCCTCCTCAGCTAGGGTGATCCCAGCATAACAGAGGCCATGGAGGTTCACCCAGTGATCCCTGCATTGAATCCAGCACCTGTGGTATGCTTTCTAGAAAGACCCTCTGTCCTTTTTTTTTTCTTTATTGGAGATCCACATGCTTGTCTCCCCTTTTGGGCTATGCTCTTTGCAACAAAATGTAAGGCAGCTTTTAGGGGCAGAGACTGTCTGTCGGGGAGATGCTTATACAGCATTAAGTACAACGGGCCTTTAAGGTGCTAGGTCTGTGCAAATATTCAACAGTAGATTTAGCAGTGACAATATCTGTACCTGACAGCAGAGCTCCTGAGGTGGTAGTCTGGTCTCCTTGGTGACTGTGCTGGCCTGGAACATAGGTGATATGGATTTTCATCCCAGCTCTCCTGTTTGACCTTGAGTGCACATTCCTATCCCTCCATTTCTGTCTCTGCCCTTTATTCATCTTTTCTGCTTAGATTGTAAGTTCCTTGGGGCAGGGACTGTCTCTTACTACATGTAGGTACAATGTCTAGCCCAAGAGAGCCCCAATTCTGTTGTGCTATAGACTAGAGCCTCAGTGATGACTGGGTGCCACGGTACAGTAATAGATGTTTTGGATGAAGAATCCAGAAAGAAAAGATGACAAAGCTGAGATGGAAATACAAAGCGCCCGAGCGAGGGACTAACAATCGAGGGATGGGGGAGAGGAGGGGAACGCGACTAGGTTACATACGATACAATGTTAGCCAACTAAGCCCGGGGGTGGGGGGATGTGGAAGGGTGAAGGGGATGGGGGGGTCGTGACACTGAGAGGGAAAGGAGATAGATACACACATACCCGTTACAGTGGTCCACAATGTTGGAGGAAGTGGCTCGGAGAGAGCGTCTCAGTCCATAAAGTCCGATCGCGGGGGTCCTCTTCGGGTGGGGCGGGGTCGTCCGTGGCGGCGAAATCCTCTCGACGCGAAGCGAAGCGGGGGGGCGGTTCAGGCGGCGGCGTCCTCTGGGTCCGGTCTGCCGGCGGCTCGTCTGGAGGGGTCGGTGTACTGGCGGTGGCCCGTGATGTGCTCCACGCAGATGTCGTGGGACCAGCTGATAGTGTCGGACACCATGAGGCAGCGCATCAGCTTGGCATAGTGGCGGGAAATGCGGCAGGCGCAGAGGACGCTCTTGTTGCTGGGGTCCCAGGCTCTGAGCGTCCCCACAATGAGCACGTCCACCATCACGTCATAGCCGCGGCCCCTCAGGGTGTCGGCCAGTGGGGCGTACTTCTCCCGCTTGTGAGCCCGGGCCTCGGTGAAGGCTTGGCGCCGGTTCTTGAAGGGGATGGTGACGTCCACCATCACGATCTTCTTGGCCTCGTGGTCCGTGACGATGATGTCGGGGCGCAGCTGGCTCTCGCAGCCCGGGATGGTGCGGTTCAAGGAGATCTCCCCCGCCCCGGCCAGGATGGCCCGCACCAGGTGGTCCTGGACGGCGTTGTGGCGCAGCTGCCAGGCTCTGGCATGCGGCTTGCAGCCGCACAGCACGTGGGGGAGGGTCTCCGCTGCGTAGCTGCACCGTCGGCACCTCTTGTCCCGGTGGCCGAACCGCACAGCTCCATTCAGAGGCAGGCAGTTGAGGCGGGCGCGGTGGAGGAAGTGCCAGTCCGCGAAGCGTGTGAAGCTCCCTCTGGGCATGAAGTGGTTGCTAGCGTCCCACTTTGAGGTGATGTTGAAGATCTTGCCCTGGTCGGGTTTGGCCCTCAGGTCGCCGGCGTACTTGTTGTGGACGGCGTCCTTCAGGAACCTCTCCAGGAAGGTCCTCATGCAGGGCGTCACGGTGATGCAGTTGGCGTGCGGGGCTCGGCGCAAGCAGACTCCCAGCTCCTGGCGCTCCTCGGTCCAGGTGCAGCCGATGTGGCTCCCGAGACAGCGCGTGGCGTTGCGGGCTCGGCTCCACAGCGAGGCAAAGTCCCCGCCGTCCTGGCTGAACTCGCCCTCCAGCGAGCCGCTGAGGAAGGTGGCCAGGTCTTGTCCGGTGGGCTGCCGCCCGAACCTCTACACTTGATCTGAGCCTTCAAGAGGCCTAAACGAAGCCTTTTTAAACTAAATGCACCTGGTTGTGGTACCAGCAGTACCCACAAGGTGGCAATCTCTGCACAGCTCATGGAGAGACAAGGTGGGGAAAGGATGAAGCAGGGTGGTCAGCAAAGCCCTGTGGCTCCCCAAAGGGTAGGATCTCCTAGGCTTCAAATTTCATTTGCTTAGAAGTGGAAATCACTCTGCATCTTTCAGTTTAGTTAGGGCAGCAGAGCGGGAACATTACAGCATTCATGGCAGAGTGGAGCCCAAGCACCTGTGGGCGCTTCACCTGATGGTAGCTGTGCACCTCCCCAGCTGGTGTCAGCAGACGACTCCAAAGTCCAGCCCCCGCCTACTACACCAGGAGGGCAGCATTGGCCAGGCATGGGTGGGGGGGGTTCAGGCCACTTCTGAACACGAGTCCACACAACCTGCACCTCTGGTATCTCTTCTGAGAGCACCTGTTACTTCACTCCTGACTGGGAGGCCTAATCGACAGAGGGGCTGTGAACTCCCCTCTAGCACCTACTGCTGTGCCAGCTCCTCCACAACCAGTAGCAGATCTAGGAGTGGGGCGGGGGAGGGGTGCCCCCCCACCCTGCTTTGGCTGTGCCATGGAAGCACAGTGAGCTCTGAGCTCTCTGCCTGTTCAGTGTGGGCTCCTGCCACAGCTCTGCATAAGCAGTGAGCTCCGAGCTTGCTAGCTGATCAGTGCAGGGTCTGTCCAGAGCTCCTGCTTTGGTGTAGCTCCAGAGCTCATGGGGGTGAATGCTGTCCCCCTCCTATCCCTGCTGAATTTAGCAGCAGGGGAAAGCATGGAGGGGAGGAGAAGTGAGGCAGTGGTAGTGCTTACCCCTTGGGTTGCGGAGCCACACAAAGGTAGGGGCTCCCAGTAGCCCCTGCATTGACAGCTTTTGTGCAGCACAGCCAAGGAGGGGTTACAACCCTACAGCTGCACCCCCTCTGGATCCACAATCAGCGGATTTCTGTCCAATTCCCTACAGCACCTCCTGCTGGAGACGTTGGGCATAACACAGCTGGGAGAGTCCTTCAGCACTAACACTCCTCTAGGTTCCCTATACCTGTAGCAGCTACTGGTGGGAGATTCCCCACCGCAACTCCTGCTAGGACAGCTGTAGCTGCTGGGTTCCCATAGCCAGGCTCCCACAATGCCTCCTGCTGGGAGATGCTGAGGCAAGAACAGCTAGGAGCTACCCCCCTTCATAATATATAATTGAAATGGGTTCTTGCAGCAATGGATGGGAGAACTGGAGGTGAGGGATGGAGGCAGCCTATTGCTCACATCTTCTCCCCATCTCTTCCCCCTTTCTCTTTCTTCTAAGTTGCATAGCACAGCCAACTACAAAAGAGCCACTGCCACTTAGAGAGTGTTTCATGCTCCATGGAGCAGTGAGGGGGGGGCAGCATGAAAGGGGACTAGACAGAAGAGCCAAAGCAGGTTCAGCGTCTCAACTCAACACTGCAAGCAGAATGAGGAAAAATATCTTAATTGGCTTCCTCTTCCATCTCTCAGCTGGAGCCAGGAGATCAGAGCAGCCCAGGCCTTTCTTTCTCAGCTTCCCTTTGGCAGGGGCAAGACTTTGCTACTGCTGGAGGAAACAGTTATAGCACAAGGATGGCAAAGTCCTTTTTTGGTAATGAGCAACAATGAAGGAGATGCTGAAGAGAGCAGGATGGTTTTTTCTATGTTTGGCCCTCTTCCCGCCCCCACTCCTGGTTCATTCTGCTTCATGAGCAGAGGCTGGCCTGGCCTGTGTTTTGTGTCAGTACATCTGAGTGGAGTGAGAAGGCAAAGGCACTTCCACTTCTTCCCGCTGTTGTCTATGACAACCAGGGCAAGCCTGACCCCCACAAAAACCCCCACAGATCCCATCATCAGTGACTTCAAGACACAACATTGACATCAGCCATACAACCTTTCCTGGGACCAATCAGAGGCCAGGTTACACACACCCTCTCTGGGCTTGCCATCCTAGGTAGTCCCATTTCTTGTCCTTTATATGCATCTCTTTGCCTCTTCCCATTCCCACTTGCTAGCACTGATGTCTTGGTGCAGTAATTCTCCACTGGGGTGCCATGGTACCCCAGGGTGCCTTGAGACACTTTCAAGGGTGTTGCAGTGTGCCATGCAACATTACAGGGGCATAGATTGTAGCCTATCTTCCATTGCATACCAACCCAGCCTCTTGCTTCTTTACTATTCATCCCATCCAGGAAGAGCACACACCAATTGCAGAGACTTCCTCAGCCTGACAAAGGGTTTTTAAACCCAAAAGCTTGCTAAATGTTTTTCTCCCACCTATTTAAGTTGGTCTAATAAAAGATATCAGATTCACTGAAATAACCTTGTCTGCCCATGCAATGTTAGCACTGTCAGGTGTGCAAATGTGATAACAAGATAAACCTACAGATTTCTAATAGGAATCCATAGTGTTGAAACCACTCTGCCTTGACGTGGGCTACCCGAGGTCCTTGCAACAGAAGAATTGCTCTATTATTTTCCCAGGTTCAAAAAAAAAGTGAAAGCTAAGAGCTGGCATTTTCCAAGGGGGGCCTTGAGTCTAACAAGGGGGACCCTGAGTCTAAAAAGGTTGAGAATCAGTATGCCAGGGAAATCAACGTTTTAAGCCTCCTCCATGGTGTTGGTGCTAGCCATCAGTGCCTATCTGTGGATAGAGCTACAGCAGGGACAAGAGTGGAGCTACTTTCTGTATCAGTTTGTTTTCATGCTGAATCAGTGCAAACACCGTCTTTCTTCTTCTACAGTTGGGATTTGTGTTGGAGCTGCTGTACTAGTGAACAGGCACCAGTGATAGTAACCGGGTAAATTTGAGATCCACAGACATTTCATAGGACACTAGTTCCTACATCACCAGATGATAACGTACTAGTGTCTGCTCCCTGTTCTGAATTCAGCCTCTAGGCTTGGATGAAACAAGAGTTCTCCCTCACTGCCAGGCGTCTGAGATTTGCCCAAAGCAAAATCCTTAGAAATATAATGGTGCAAATTAAGCCACTCAAATACTGAATTAGGGCTTAATATGCCAGTTATGGTAAAGTTTAGGAAAGATGAATTATTTAGGACTGCCTAGTCAGGTTGGGAAACTCTCCAGTAGACTAGTATCACTGAACCTGTTCTGTAAAGCTGGTGGCTGGAGCTTGGAGCTTGGAATAAAAGTTTTCCTGTCCTGTAGGATTTCAAAATTTCCCTCCCTTTGAAAAGTTGCCTTCTTGTATATTTTCATAAACTGAAAATTCAGCTCCTCCTCTTCCCTACCGACTCTTCAATATAGAAAGAAAGCTCTCACCAAAAAACTGGATCAGGTCTACTTGGAATGTTTTGTTTCAATAATTTCCAAATGTTTCATTTAGTTTATGACTTTTAAAAACATTCTCTGCTATAATTTATAAGGCAATAACCCCCCAATTATTTCAAACAGAAGAAGCAGCAAATTTTCTGTTTTAAAAAAAGTGTTGAAACATGATGGTTTTGACAATTATGAACATTTTTCAACATTTTTTTTTGAATCATCAAAGCTGATGTCCTGTGGAAAAGACGTTTTAGGCTGGAGTAATCTGTATTTTCCTATGAAAATGTTTAATAAAAAAATGCCCAGCCAGCTCTGCCATTAACCTTGGAGAAGTGTATTTTACAATGAGTTCAGGTTTAACAGATGTAGAGCTCAAGATGGGTGGTATTGTGCCCACATTGGAACATACCTTGCATTATCCTAATTTGGCCAGAGCTTGTTTCAATTTGTCCCCAAATAAGCAGAGCATGGGTCTTTATAATGCTCCCTGTCATGTGTGGGCTTCAGGGAAAGGATGGACCAGTGAGGGAAAGACCAGTCAGGGATCTCTGGCACATATGACTCAACACGGAGGAAAGCACTGTACTATTACCTAGAGTCACCAGATGGCACTAGTACTGCTTTCCTGATGTACAGGCCAGGGGTAGGCAACCTTTTCTGGCTATGGGCCGAAACGACCTGCAGGCAAGTAGGCAGGTGCTAGAACCTGGCCATCACAGCTGCTTGTCTCCTCAGCAGCATGGGGACAGCGCCCGCAGCTGGCACTTGTCCCTGTGGCAGCATGGGGAGACTATCCACAGCTGCAGCCCCACATTAATGGGCTGGATCCAGCAGTCGTGCGAGCCAGGTCCAGCCTGCAAGCTTAGGTTGCCAGCCTGTGGTATAAACAATGAGATCTTTGACCACAGGCCTACAGGAGTGGAAGGTGCACCCCTGGCCATTACTTCCAGTTCTGCACATTTGCAGGCCACAGTTTGTCCAAAACAGTCTGGTGAAGTGTCCACTCTGGCCTCTCTTATACATCACAGCCACCAAGTCCCAGATAAAAATAAATCAACAATCTGCCACAGGTCAAGGGTAGGAGAGACCAGGGTGTCACTAAGGCCTAACAAGAGAGATTTGATTTCTGTGTGCAGCAATTCTTTTCAGCAGCTGAGTATGTTGCCACTAAGCT
Source organism: Crocodylus siamensis (assembly GCF_052110815.1). NCBI lineage: Eukaryota > Metazoa > Chordata > Crocodylia > Crocodylidae > Crocodylus > Crocodylus siamensis. The sequence goes on from NC_143398.1 coordinate 160,102,816, forward strand.
CTGTTTCTTGCTTAGATCTCTGTAGGAAACTTTTCTGCAGGTGGTACCCACCTTACCAAACCTGGCAGTCACTGTCTCTGTAAACACAGCAGGACTCTCTAGAGTCAAAAACATGAGCTGTTCCAGCTTCAGCTCTAGCTGAGAGCAGTAACAGAGCCCCATCACCTGTGGAGCAGGCACGGAGGGGGTGTGCTGCACACACCGGGTGGCAGGTTACACAGCAAACAGACAAAAGATGCATATGGTACCAAAATCATTACAGCTACTGGTTTTCTAACACCTGAGATGGGGGAGAGAGAGAGAAGCTTTCCTACCAATGGAAAAGGAGATGAGGGAGGAGAATAATGTGTGGAAAGGCTTCCTAGAGCCCCAAGGCAATGCTCTGGCCTTATGTAATGCTAGATTGCTCTGTGGCACCAAGGCAGTGCCAAGCAGGGTCATAAGTATCTCAGCATGAGGCTACTAGATGGTGACGGTACGGGGACCCCCTGAGATGCAATTCAAAGGTGAGTTTGCTTTCTGAGGTCAAGTGCTGTAATGAGTTGTGGGAGGCTTGAACCCCTGTGCCAGTCCATTGGGGTGGGAGGAGCTGGCAGTGCGGTTCAGTCTTGAAGTCTGAGGCTAGCAGGAACTGAAGATCCATGAGTAACTTACCCTTGTTCAGTGCCCCGTGTCTTTGTGCATTAGGCAGGTAACTCTCTTTGGGTAGTGATGGCCACCTTTCTTTTCCAGATGCTAGAAGCACAGGATGCTAGTACATATGTTTCCATACCAGCTTGAATTCTGGTCCCTGATTTCCTGCCTAGAGCCTGGACACTCTATTATTCTGCTCACTGTATCTGAAAATACACCTCATTTTCTTTGCTTGCATTCTGCATCTGATCCCCTATCTGTAACACAACAACGTTGTGTGCATTGATGCTTTCTGGTGGCAGCTCCTTTAGTCCCTCTGGTCTTGGCTACAACCCTCAGCTAGAGATGTTCTCCCACAAGAATGGTGGGCTGATGTTTCTGAACCAGGCCCAGTCGAATGCAGGCCCTAATCTTTCATCTCCAGGCGATATTGTTGGAGCAATGTCATTTGCTCCTTACTCACTGGATTCTGCCCTCTTCAGGAAGAGCAGATGCCTACTCATTTGCAAGTCAACAGGCCAAATTCTTAAGGCTTTATTATTATTTGTACTACAGTATCACATAGCAAACTCAGCTGAAAGATGGGCCTGTGGCACTGGGAGGGTACATGTTTACAGACAGAAAGGCTGGTCTTAGCCCACAGAGTTAGACCATGCAGGCTAAGGAAGGTTGATTTCTCCATCTTCAAATCAGGGGCACTCAGGCACGGGGAAGTTTGCCCAAGGTCATGCTGGAAGTCAGTGGCAGGGCTGGCATTGAGAGCTCATTTTCCTCATCCCAGTCTTAGCTGGCAAGACAACTCTGCTGCCCTTAGTCTTCATGGGGCTGCTGTTAGTCCAGTGTGTCCTAACCAAGTGATTGTCTGAAGCCTGGAAAATGCCACTTGTTTCAGGGCCACTGACTTGAGGGGGAGAAAAAGGAGAATTTTTCCATCTCATCTTCTCCCACCCTTGGATCACTACACAGTTTCGGTCCCCCCGTCCCCTTCTCCTCCCATCACCACACTGAAGATCCCGAAACAAACGCCATGTCAAACACTTTTATTTCAAAACTCAAAATCAAATTAACCAGGGAAAAGGGGGGAAACAAGCTTTGTAAAGAGCACCAAATTGCGTTGCTATGGAAACGGGAGGAGAAGCCCTGTAGCTGAAGCTCTCCTGGGGCCCGGAGGCCAGCCGTACCAGGCGAGACGCTTTCTCATCTCTCTTTCTTTCTTCTTTTCCCTTTTTTCCTGTTTATTTTTTTCTCTTCTTTTGAAATGTTGTTCAGTGACTTAATACTGGCCAAGAGTGCCAGACTGACAGCTCCAGGGACTGTGGCCTGTCTCTATTCATCTGCAAAGCAGTTCCGCAGTCAGGGATACTTCCCACGCACACAGAGATGCTGTCCTGTGCCAGCCCATCTCAGCCCTGCCTAGGAGGGCAAGAGGGCTGTTCAGATTCCAGGAAGGAAGTAAAGGCATCTGGGGCCTTTGGCATGGCCCACTGGCCTTGTCCCACACTGCAGCACTACCCCTTCTTGGACTGGGATCAAGTATCAGATTTAAGATGCAGAAGGAAGTTCATCCTTCTTGGAGTGACTGGTTCAGGCTCTCTTCAGACTCAGGCAGGCACTGGTTACCTTTGGCTAAGGTTTCCAAAGGTTTTCTATCCATCCACAAGGCCTAGGGACAAACAACAATTTTCTTTTTAATAAAATCAAAGCTGATATCCTTTTGCAATGACTAGAGGATCTGGGACCAGGACCTTGGGCCTCTTGTTCCTAATATGATCACATGGCTTTTTCCTTGGCCTCCTCATCCCTCAGTAACCTTGCTGAGACTGGCAACAAGAAACCACTTGGATGCCAATGGCGATAGCCTTTTCTTTGTGATAAGGATGCTTATCCATTGGGAAACAAGCAGAGACCCACCAGAAGTTTATGGAGACCCAGTAACAGGGCCATCCCTTGGGTGGGGTGAATCAGGGCAATGCCTTGGGCCCCGCACTTTGAGAGGGCCCCAAAGAGCTGAGTGGAGCAGCCATGGTCCCCATGCAGGGCCCACCTGGAGTTGGCAGCTCGGCCTAGCGCCCCGGAAGAAGCATCTGTGCCAAGACCTTACGGCGAGCCTGGGGACAGAGCCCAGGCATTCTGATCCCCAAGCCAACACATTTCCTTCTCTAGCTCCAACTTGCCAAGCCTCATCCTCACTGGCAGGTGGCTGGTATGGAAGAACTGCTAATATGGCATGAGTGTTGTGGGGTGATTCCTCCAAGGCCCCTTTGCATCACCGTGCTGTGTGTGCATGGCCTCTGCCTTCCAGGGAGGCTGCAGCTAGCTCAGCAGAGTGAGGTTCTGGGGGAAGGACAGGCTGACTGCTGAAGAAACTTAGCTTCAGGACAGGTGGTAGGAGGCATGGCATCAGCATGAATCCTTCCATCCATCCCACCATGTGCTAGCATGAGGACCAAAGCCGTTTTGCCTCCCAACCTGTGTGGTGAAGAACCTGTTGTCCTCCAGCCCTTTGAGTCTCCACATCCCAACCAGGCCAGCCCTTTCTGTGCTAGCATTAGTTGCACCTCCAAAGCTCACCACGCTTGTGCATAGAGGCGATGGCTTGGCGATTTCAGTTTTGCATTCAGAATTCTTGACTTTTGGGAAAAGCTCCCCCCAGGATCCATTTGGCCCTTGGTCCTTCCAAGAACAAATCTAGTTCAGCTTGTGTAGTGGTAACAGGCCTTAAACCCCTCTATATGGACATGCAGGGTCACAAGAGCTAGTTTGTCCTGTATTCTTGGTCACAATTTCTCTTCCTCATACTGTTGGCTGCTACCCTGCACCCCAAAGATGTTTCCACTGACTTGGGCCTATATAGGACTTTATGGGAGGGGCATAGCATTTAGAAAAGTACTACCTAATTACTGTTCAACATCTTCATCAGCAGTTTGGACGAGGGGGTAAAAAGCACCCTGTTCAAATTTGCTGATGACACTAAGATGTGCGGGGATGTGGGCACACTAGAAGGAAGCATCAGGCTACAATCAGACCTAGACAGGTTACAAGGGTGGGTGGATGTGAATAGGATGGGATTCAACACAGACAAGTGCAAGGTGATGCACCTGAGGAGGAACAACCGGCACCATACCTACAGGTTGGGGAACTCCGCTCTTGTCAGCACGGAGGCAGAAAAGGATCTTGGAGTCATCACTGACTCCAAGATGAACATGGGCCGGCAGTGTGGAGAGGCAGTCAGGAAGGCCAACCGTACCTTGTCATGCATCCACAGATGCATCTCGAGCAGGTCCAAGGAGGTGATCCTCCCCCTCTATGCGGCACTGGTCAGGCTGCAGCTGGAGTACTGCATCCAGTTCTGGGCACCGCACTTCAAGAGGGATGTGGACAACATGGAGAGGGTCCAGAGGAGGGCCACCCGCATGATCAGGGGACAGCAGGGCAGGCCCTACAAGGAGAGGCTACAGGACCTGGACCTGTTCAGCCTCCAGAAGAGAAGGCTGAGGGGGATCTAGTGGCCTGTTATAAACTAGTCAGGGGGGATCAGCAGGCATTGGGGGAGTCCCTGTTCCCCCGTGCACTGCCAGGAGTGACCAGGAATAACGGTCACAAGCTGGCAGAGGGTAGGTTTAGGTTAGATATCAGGAGGCGTTACTTCACAGTCAGGGCGGCTAGGGTCTGGAACCAACTTCCAAGCAAAGTGGTGCTGGCTCCTACCCTGGGGGTGTTTAAGAGGAGGTTGGATGAACATCTTGCTGGGGTCGTTTGACCCCAGTATTATTTCCTGCCATGGCAGGGGGTCGGACTAGATGATCTACTCAGGTCCCTTCCGACCCTAGAAACTATGAAACTATGAAACCCCCAAGAGGAATGTTAATTGGCAGCCCTAATTTGAAGTGGTGTCAGAGCCTGTAGCATTCCTACAACTTTAGCAAGCAGTAGGGCTAGAAGCTAGTTTTGTGGTCACACGTGGCAATTTTATTGCCTACACAGGGATTGGATGGCATCTACAAGCCGTGGTCTGGCAGTGTGGGCCCAGGAGGGCTAGGATCCCTTTCCTCATCCAGTGCTCCATTCCCTTTGTGTATAACATGGCAACGACTAGACTGACCTAATGCTGGTGTGGCTAATGAATGCTGGCAAAACAAATTGAGATCCTCAGGTGAAGGAGGCTGCATTCATTGTGTCCCCTATAACTGCTTGAGTTCCTAACCCAAACTACATATTTCAGAGGGCTCAGTTCTGGCTTGCACCCCTACAGAATCAGAGAAGAGGCTGGTGTAATGGGCACTTTGAGAGAGGTGTTGTGTGGCCTCCACAATGTAACTCTAAGCAGCTGTCTGTTTCTATTACAGCATGTTCTAGCACCTCCTGAACACAGCATTTCTATTCCCAACCCTCCTGCAAGTCAGGACCCAGCTCTTGAACAGATTATGCAGATAGAGGATTGAGGTGAAGGGACTTGCCAGAGGTCCTGCAGGGCACAAACAGCAGTGCACAGAATTGAATGCGGATCCTCCTCAGGCATAGACAAGCACTTTAACCATCAGTCCAAATGGACAGATGATTACAGATGCTCTTTGCTCTCACTTGTGTGCTCTCAGGTGAGCCTGCCTTCTGCTGGTGCTATAGTGCAGTTTCCTTTCCTCCAAGGGACAAGCACTTTTGGGCTTGGCATGGGTCTCCTGTGTTTCAAATTAATGAGGTTTTCCTGTACACAAGTGCTTTGGGATCCACAACCCACTGTTGGGGCTCTCTGGCTAGGCCATCATGGACCTGCACATCAGTGCCAACTGCACTATAACATATCCTCCCCATACCATGTCACATGCCCCTGTCAGATATTCAGTTCACTCAGAGAACTGACAGTGCCTGCTGTGCTACCCCTTCTGGCGCCATAGACACTGGGTGCCATGATGACCTGTCCAGCCAGTATCTGTAGCTAGGTGAGCACATATGCACATCCAGAAAGCCATACTAATCCACAGCACACCTGCAGGAATGTACAGCTGGTGCACGCCATCTGCTCTGGCTTCACCAGCCAAAGACAGCTGGGCCCCTTTGCTACCACCTTACACCCCTTCCCCCAGTAGCAGGTAAGCAGTTCATCATGTGGTGCAGATGGGGAGGGGGCCAGGCATCCCCCTCCCATCTCATCTCCATTTTCCTGCAGCTGGTTTCTATAGCAACCAGATACCTGCCTTTCCCCATGGCCCTGCCTTGCACCTGATTCTAATTCACCACATTGTTCTCCCGAGGCTGAGGGGATAAAAATAGCTTCCCCACACACTCAGAGCACATAGGCTGGAAGAGCGTGGTGGAAGGATCAGGGTGCATACAGAGGTAAGAAGAGAGGAAGGGATTGCACTTTTGGCTGTGGAAATGCTCACCCACATATGCACAACAGGCATGGCTGTCTTGCAGGCTGAGTCACATGTGCCCAGCCTACCCTCATGGAAAATACTTGTGTGCAAACTAGGGTATACGCAAAAGCTATCTAGTCTTTTGCATACACATGCCCACTGCTGGCTTGCTCACCTGCTCTATCAGTGATTCTCAAACTTTTTTAGACTCAAGGCACCCCCCAGAAAATGCCAGCTCTTTGTTTTCACTCCTTTTTGACTATAGAAAAATGACAAAGAGATTCTTCTGTTGTAAAGAACTCAACGCCTGCAGCAGGGCAGGATGGTTTTGATACTATAGATTCCAATTTGAAATCTCTTCTGGATTTATCTTGTGAATCCTGTTTGCACACTTAACAGTGCTAACATTACATGGCACCCCATGACACCTTTTTGAAAACACCTCTAGGCACCCTGGGGTGCCACAGCAACCTGGTTGAAAATTGCTGTGCTAGATGAATGTCTTCCCTGCTTGGTCCCTCCTAATCCTTTCACAGGTGTGCTAGAACCTGGCTAGCTTCGTGGTTTCTTCCCTCTTTTGTCCGAGTTTGGTGGGCCTCTGTCTAAAGCAGTTTTAGGCGAAGCCCAGGGAAACATAGGAGAATGGCTTCTGCAACTGAGACAGACTTTGTCAGCAGAGATGTTGTTTCCTCCCAAGTAGACATCCTGCCCCATTAGAGGCAAGGGGTTAACTGGTCCTTTGAGAGAGTGGACTTAGCCCCAATCTGGGGGGTCTTTCATCTGGGCTATTTGACCCACAAGTAGACAGACAGCCAACAGACAGGCTACCTCAAAGCAAAACCTACAGGAAGGCTTCTATAGGAGAGTTCATCTGTCTGAGAAAGGTGGATCTGTTTTGTTTTGAAGGAAGAGGACCAAATTCTGTTGCAATTAGAAGTATGCTGTGATGCATTCACTACTAAGCTAGCCTCAGTCACTTCACAGGCAACTTTACCCTACACAGGCATGGACAACTCTTAACACTATAAGACACTAAAATGGCTTATGATCTCTTGGTGCTGTTGCAACAGTTTGGGAAAGGGCAGCAGTAAGGCTACCTAGATTAATCAGCAGCATGCAGTTTGGGAGCTTAAACAAATTAAAGCAGGAAAAAAATATTTTCTATATTGTCAGTCTTCATTGCCATCAAAAACACCTCCCACTACTTTCCTTCAACTAAACCTTCCTACACCAGCCTTGTAAGTCTAGATAGGTTGGAGTCAGTGGATTTTTATAGAGGCTTTCCCTGCCTACCAGCCTTAGCTGCAAAGTGAAACCCTGCCCCTGTCTCTATGTGATTTGATGTTTTGTCTAGCCAATCAACTCTCAGTCTCTCACTCCTGGGTCTATAAAAGTGTCCCCATCACAATGGTAATAGTTTTAGTACTGGTGGGTAGTATTTTTTTTGCTGGTGGATGTGGCCCACTTCTTTTACTAGGGGGTTATTTGCCTGTTAAAGGTAGGTGACCCTCAAGAAGCTAATGCTAGTTACAGAAAGCTTGATTTGACTGGTTCTGCTTGTTTGCAGGGTAATAATGCTTTCTCATAGCCCTGGTGGAATATGCTTACATACTTATGCAGTCTTGTAGCTGTGGCTGCTCGTTGTGTTTTGTGATGGCTAGAGCCCCTCTTTATTCTGCAGTCTTCTTAGGCAAAGGGAGCTTCTAGGAGATCCCTAAATGTGAGGGATAGAATAATTTAATCTAGGGTTGTCCAATTCAAGAGCTAGAGGCAGCATGCTGTGGGGGTGCTGTGCCCCCTCACCTTCCCAGCTACAAGTGGCCCCAGCATTATGTGGGTTCATAGCTTCCCCTTGCAATACTGCACCTCTGGTGTGGGGGCAGGAAGGGAAAGCCAGAGAAGGGAGGGTGACCTGGCTGCAGTAGCAGCACAGTAATGAAGGGAGTGGTGGCCACAGGGAGTCAGGGGGATGGGGCTCAGATTAATGCCCTGGGAGCTGTGTGCAGCCCACAGGCCACCAGTTGAACACCCCATATCTAATATGGGGGTGCAGAGGTGTAACTGGTAGCGTTGTATGCCTCTGTTGCCCAAGGCACTCTGATAGGGTTTACACTAGGACTTTGACTTGGACTCTCTGGTTCTGACAGTCTTTTGCAGCTTCAGCCCCTTGTCTGGATCCTCCTCTGGCTCAGGTACTTGCCTACCCCTGTACTCCTCCAGACTGCCCATGAGCCATTCCTTCTACTAGTCATGGCAGAGACTTGACCAAACCTTAGCTAAAGCCTGTGCCCAGATGCTGCAAGCCGTGCTTGTATGCTGCTTGGGTCTCCTGATGAGGAGTGGAAAGTGCTGCTGTCTCTAGGTGAATTGATATCCTCTTGTCCTTTTACTGGGCTGTGGGGCTTGTTCATGCTGGTCTTTTCAATGGCTTTGGGTGGTGTAAGGATGTGGGTTTGTTATTCACCACAGAAGTGAGACTGGGGCTGTAGCATCCCTGCCTTTCATGGTGTGTTATCTGAGGGTGCTTGACTTTTCCATGTAGTTTGCCAGTTCTCTTTTTTTCCTCATCCTTCCTGGTCTTCCACCTCATTCACTCTAATGCCTTTCCTCCCTGCCAGGATTGGAGCCCTGCCAGTGTCTACAGGGCAGCTTGCAGATCAGGAAGGGGAACCTACTGCTAATGGGAACATTTAAGAGATGCCCTGGCTTCCCCTCCCTGCCTCCTGCAAAACGGCCCCCAGTCTGAATTCTGCTGAAGATCCTAGCATCTTTGACTGCCTCCAAACTTTTCAATCCTGAGAGGGCTGTAGCCAGAAGTCTTTCACCTCTTCTAAAAGAACAGCCACTCAAAGCTGCACTGTCCCAGATAAAAGGTCACCCCTGAGTGAGGCATGCATTTGAACTGACATCTCTGCTTAGCACTTGAGTTGGGCTGAGTTGATGTCTGCATAGAAATATGGAGAGAAAAGGCTGCCCTTGTTCTCTGTCTGCTTTCTCCATTCTCCATCCTTTCCTATTAACCTCTCCGCTCCACATCTCTCTTTAGCCTCCTGTTTCCCCTTCTTACCCTCTGTCTGTCAAGCTCCTCTTCTCTATTTTCCCTCTATTGTCCATCAGATCATCTTGGGTCAGGAGGGCCCTTCACTCCAGGATGCTGTACATACAACTCCATTTGCCTGCCTCATCCATCCTGGGCTGCACTGGTTGAGCAGGTGCACAAGTTTTTTTTTTTTTAGTAGCTGTCTGTTTTCTGCCTGCTTTCGGTCCCAGGCTCTGATCACTCAGCCTGTTGTTCGTTAGGCTACGGCTCTGATTTGCATGTTTAATATTTAATCACAAATCAGCCTGACAGATCTCTCGTTCTCTTCAGCAGTTTGTAATGTAATGGTTGTTTTTTGTTTCTGAGTGTCAGCTTCACGGGAAGCTGTTTGCTGATGACTTGAGGGAAGGCATTTGGAGCTTTTTGCATTTCTGCTATTTTGGGAGGTCTCTCAAAAAAAGAGATGGCAAGTTATGGCTAAGCAAGAGGACTGTTCTCTCCCTGTCCCACATGTAACTGGTCTGGTTTATGGACCTTTATAGTTTATTCCCCATACTTTAGGTACTGTAGCATAGCAGTTAAAGCATTGGGATGAATGCTGGGAGCTCTTCGTTTTCTTTCCATCTCGGCCAGAGATGGACAAAGTCATTTAGTGAAATATTCTAACTTAGTGCATGTTATACCTTCTTCCAAATTTGGCACCAGTAAGTATAAAGCCTGTTACTTCCTGATAGGTCATTCCTCCAGGTCAAGGTCATTCCTTCAGTCCAAGTGGTAAGAGCTCTTCATGTTGAAAGGTCTTAGACCAGGGGCAGGCAAAATACAGCTTCCCAGGTGGTTTCATCCAGCCTGTGGACACCAAACAATTAATGAATTGTACCCTTCCAAGCCTGCATGCTCCCACTCTCCTGCACAGAAGAGCCCCAGCCCTAGCCAGTGCACACAGCTTCTGGGTGGGGGCCACTGTTGCAGCCACCAGGGGACTTGCTTGGTTTCCCTGGCCTCCAGTGGTTCCTGTGTCCCTGCTGCAGTGCTTGCTCCAGGTACCAGGTAGGGAATCTGCAGTTGCATGGGAAAGTGGAGTGCAAGGCTGGTGGGAGCACAAAGCCCATGCCCAGTATGGCAGTGGGAGCATGGAGCTTGGGTGGGCAGAATGTGGATGTATGAAGCTCATGGGTTGGGGACCACCCATAGACCCCCTCATGGTACACAGCCCTTGCTGGCAACAGCAGCAGTGGGCATCAAGGACCTCGGGGTTCTTGTGGCCCGTGCAGGTGCAGCCACCTGGCAGCACATGGCTCCAGCCAGTTCCATGTGGCAGGAAGGAGTGGTGTCAGGCTGGCCCACCTCTATCACGCGGGGCTCACGTGCAGCTCTGTGGACTCGGGTGCCACTGGGAAGAAGCCCCATGCAGTGGAGCTGGCTGCCTTCCCTACTCCCTGCTGCCACATGCAGCTCATGGGACTCCGCTGCAAGTGGTACTGCTTCCTGGTGGAGTCCCAGCAGCTGCACATGGCTGCAGGGAGTGGGGAGGGCAGCCGGCTCCATTGTGTGCTGGGAGCTGCACATGAGTCGTAGGGAGCCATGCATGCAATAGAAGTTGGTTAGCCTGGCTCTGCTCTTTGTCACCATGTATTGTTCCGGGAACTGGCTGGAGCCATGCATCTCAGGGTGGCTGCACTTGTACAGACCATGAGCACCCTGAGGGCCCATTGCCTGCGGCTACCACCAACAGTGGGGGCTGTGCACCATGGGGGGTGTCCCCATGTCCCCCTACAACTCTCCCACAATTCATGCACCCATGCCCCCCCCCAACATACCCTACACCTCCACACACAGCTGCCCGCAGGTGCCAACGAGACTGTCAGTGGTGCTTTTTCATAGGGGGTGCGCTGCCATGCTTGAGGTGCATGTGCACCCGCATGTGCCCCTTATGCATTGCCAATACACCCCTGTCTTAGTCTCAGGTACCACACATATCTGTGATATCTGTTCACATTGTCCTGTTTCATGTAAGCAGGTGGCCAGTATCGGGGGTCTTGCTGGTATGCCTCCATTCAGAGAACAAAATTGAGCCAGGTAAATTCTTGGTGCCATTTTACCATATTATAAAAAACAAACAAACAAACAAAAACATCTTTATACATGTTTCTGTTTTTCCCAACACGGAGCCAAATAACAGAGAGCTTCCTTGCTCAGAAATCCAAGTACTGTCACTCCAGGGAGCCTTGCACCCAAGAAGGTCAGATCTGTTGCTGCCCTTAGAGGTCACATTTGTATCTTCTTTCTTTGGCTCCACACAGAGAGAATGCTCTTACTAATTTGCCTGGGTTACCTCTTCTCAGACCTAGATGGTTTTGTACCTTGGCTGGTAATTTCTATTGCTTGCAGTAGCTTTTGCTAAGTAAAGGGACTTAAGTCTTCCAAGCTGAACAGGAGAAGATCCTTGGTATGCCCACTGGCTTGAATCAGGCCTGCAACTAGGATTGGAATCAGTGGCCGCCACTTAAATATTTTCATTGTAACATTATGCAGTTGGTTACATTAACCAGTCACATGCCTCAGTTTCCCTTGCTGTACAGTGGCAGGTGGAAACCTTGCAGGGTGTGTTGGTGCTTTTGCCAAGGGCTTTGACATCTCGAATGATGCATAAGTGTGAAGTTCTGTGTTTGTGTCAGTCTGCCGGGTCTTCAGTTCTAATTTGATGTCCTTCCATCTGGGTGGGTGCTGCCAGCTGGTCCAGTCTATATATACGTGATACACGAAGCTGCATGCATTTGTTTTTCTTCCACCACCACCCCCCTCCATTTCCCCTCCTCTGCCTTGTTCCACCTGCACTGAGACACTTTTCCAGAGCTTCACAAATTGGATTTCTTTTGTTGTTGTTTCAAAATTGCCAGCAATTTTTCCCAGCATGAGCTTTGTAGTATGGCATCTTGGGATGTGTTCCCCACTCCTCCTCCACACACACCTTCCCCAGCTGCCCATTCTCCCTCTGGAGGCGTCTTTATTCCTCCTTGTCCTCTGATTGGTGAGGCTTGCAAAAGAGAAGCACCTATGCATGAGGATGAGAGAAAGCGTGACTCCATCTCCCCCTGCCCCCCCCCAAGGCTAATGACAGCCTTCTGCCCAGCAGGATAATGGAAGAGGGAGAAGCAATTGGCCAGCTAGATTGCCAGCAGTAATCACAGAAAACATGCAGAATAAAAATAGTTTCATTCTTTTTCCCAGACCCCTTTGAGTTTGGAGTATGGCTGGGAAAACTTAAGCAACACAGAGGTAAGACTTTTTTTAAAAATGTGGCTTCAGGGTCCCCCATCGCACCCCCTGCCTCCCTCTCTCCCCACTTTTTCCTCCCAGCCTTGGACTACATAGTTTTGGAATAAATAATCTCAACATCTGGAACAGGATTTAAGACAGAATGATGGCATGGGTTTGGTTTGAGAGCTGGTCTGCAGCAAGAGAACCCTGAATACAGCTCTCCTTTCTCTCCCTAGCTTGAAGGAGCAATGTCCCCTTGTCTTGCTGTTCTTACCTGTGTGAGCTCTCCACTGTTCATGTGGTAAGTTTTATGATGAAAGACAACATACTAGACAAAGCTGGGCAGGACATGGGTGTCCTTCTCCCAGCCCCCCTAACTTAGTTCTGCTGAAATTGATTGATTCTAGTCTGAAATTTTTTTCTGGGCCCCAAATAATTCTTCCAAATGTATCCAAGTCCTCATTCCCAGCAATCTGTCATACCAAAGCATGGTTCTGCCATTAACTGCATCCGGTTTCATGTTGATGCCATCAAGTGGACAAGTTCTGGGACTTACAATGTGGTCCTTTAATGTGGGTACTGAACCTTTCATACATACAGTATAAATGCAGTGCAGCTGCCTCACTACAGTCCTGTTCTAGGTGAATTGGAACCAAATGTGGGCAAGTGGCAATGGTTCATAAAGTCTCCAGCTACCTCCATGCCCAAGGTGTTAGATAAGCCTGTATAAGTCATGCTAGTTTTGCAAGGTGCTCTGTTCCTCTCTGGTGGTGACTAGGCTGTACAGAGATAGAGATGGTGGTGGTAACCTTGGGTTTTCTAAGTCAAGCAGTTGATTTGTGTGCTACGTGCTGGAGGCCAAAGCTGAACCCCCTGCTGTGGATCCATTGTGTGCTGTGGCAATTTGCTCCCTTTATAGTATAGTACTTTCTTTATCAACTTTCCTACTCTTTCCACCTTTCCATGTTAGAGGCTCTGCATTAATAGCTGTGGGCCCAGGATGCAGAGCTAGAAGGGAAGGACAGATTACAGCATGACCTGGACAGGTTACAGGGGTGGGCAAATGAAAATAGGATGGGATTCAATACTGACAAGTGCAGGGTGCTGCACTTAGGCAGTAGGAACCAGCAGCATACCTACAGGCTGGGGAACTCCCTTCTCGAAAGCATGGTGGCAGAAAGAGATCTTGGAGTCATTATTGTCTCCAAGATGACCATGGGCCGCCAATGTGGACATGGTCAGTAGGGCCAACTGTACCTTGTTGTGTATCCACAGATGCATCTCAAGCAGATCCAAGGAGGTGATCCTCCCCCTCAATGTGATGCTGGTCAGGCCACAGCTGGAGTATTGCGTCCAGTTCTGGGCACCTCACTTCAGGAGGGATGTGGATAGTATCGAGAGGGTCCAGAGGAGGGCCACTCGCATGATCTGGGGACAGCAGGGCAGACCCTGCAACAAGAGGGTATGGGACCTTAACCTGTTCAGCCTTTGCAAGAGAAGGTTGAGGGGGGACCTGGTGGTCATCTATAAACTTACTAGTGGGGACTGGGAGAGACCTTGTTCCCCTAAGCGCCTCCCAGAGCAACAAGGAATAACTGCCTTAAGTTGTTAGAGAGCAGGTTTAGACTAGACATCAGGAGGCACTACTTCAGTCAGGGAGGCTAGGATCTGGAACCAACTTCCAAGGGAAGTGGTGCTGGCTCCTACTCTGGGGGTCTTTAAGAGGAGGCTTGATGTTTCCCTGGCTGGGGTTATATGAGCCCAGTTTTCTCTCCTGCCCAGGGCAGGGGGTTGAACTAGAAGATCTACAAGGTCCCTTCTGACCCTACATCTATGAATCTATGATGGTACTCTAAGCTAAAGTGCAGAAGGCATCTTTGTCCTGCTGCATCCAGTTTCTTAGTACTGAGCGCATAAGGCCATAAAAAACACAATTGTCTGTATTGCTATAATTTCCCTGTGGAGATAAGCTATTTAAGAGGAGAAGAGGCAGAGTAGAGGGAAGTGTAGGGAAGGTGTGGAAAGGGCAGGATGGAGGGGAAGTATGCAGAGAACAGCTGAGAAAATTCAGTGAGTGAAATGCAAAGGACAGAATCTTATGTAATTGTATGCATCTAAATGGGAGTTATCAGCTGTGAGGATCCTGGCACAGGCTCCAGAAGAGCCTCCTGCGTCTGTCTTCTCTTCAGGCTTGCTGCCCTCACAGGGCAGCATTAGATGGGCCTGTCCTCCATCGGTAGAGTTCAGTCTGGGCTTGGTGGTCAGGCTGGGACCATGTAGGGGTAGTGCAGCTGTAACATTGTAACTGGGTCAATTACTGCATTGAGTCTTCACTTGCCTGTCATGATCCTATTGATTGGAATGACTCAGTCCAGAGTGGTAGTGAATGGCTGATTGGGTTGACTTGAAATTTCAATCCATAGAGTTCCTAAGCCTTTTCAGACCACATTAGTACAAGGAACTTTAATTGATGAACAGGATATGGTACTCTGGAACCTGATACATTTTTATTGGCAAAGGGTCTGGGTCCTGGCTTTTTTGAATGCTCCCAGCAAAGAATGGTTCCCAGCCTATCACGACTGGCAGGTGTGTGAAGGAGGTAAGGCTCCATGCTATTGTTATTTGCTAGCATTGAAGCATGAGTCATTCAGTGGATGAAGGCTTGTTCAGTAGGTACCAAAGTGTATCAGACCCTGTAGCATGCTATGCCAGGGGCCTTCCTGATAGGCTGTTTTTCCCCCCCTGGAGTGGGTGGATAATCCTGCACTAGACAACTAAATGGTGTTGGCAA
This sequence comes from Crocodylus siamensis, assembly GCF_052110815.1. NCBI lineage: Eukaryota > Metazoa > Chordata > Crocodylia > Crocodylidae > Crocodylus > Crocodylus siamensis. The sequence continues at coordinate 160,117,895 of NC_143398.1, forward strand.
TGGAGCAGGTCTTCACACACATCTCTTAGGAATGGCTGCAAAGACTTCAAGGTCTTTGGTTTAGGCCACTTCGTATGGGCTACTCCTTGTAATGCCATGCCTTGCCCAGCTCATCAGCAGTGAGGATTGAACTTGGGACTTACAGTGTTTAATGCATGAACTTCAACTGCTTCAGCTGCTTATTCCCTTGCTTGTCCCATCTAAATAGGGTTGCTGATGCAGATCCTGGCTTGCCACCAGCTTTGGTCATATGTCTTCTTCCAACTCCTTCTCTCTCATGTCCCTCTCCATTATATCTCTCCACCTTGTCTTCAATCTTCCTCTTCCCCTTCTTCCTGATAGTGCCATTCTGGTAACTTCTTTTCCCACATATTCTTCTGGACTCCTTTGAACATGCTCATGTTAGTCTTCTTCTCTTGTACATGCCTCCACTACCTTCACCGATCCTCTGATTTAAGTATTCTTCACTCTGTCCATCTTTGTCACTCCACTCATCTGTCAGAGCATTCTCATCTCTGTCATTTTCAGTCTCCTTTCTTGAGTTTTCTTCAGAGGCAGTCTCCACTCCATACAATAGTGCTAGATGCACATATGTCTTGTAGACTTTTCCCTTCCGCTTCACTCATACCCTTCTGTCACATAACATTCCTGTTGCCAATTTCCAGTTCATTCACCCTGCTGTTCAGTGTTTCAGCTCTTTGTCTAACTCTGCATTCTGCTGAATGGTTGACCCTGAATACCCGAATCAACTTTTCGAACATGGTTCTTATTGATTATCATGTTTTCAATATCAGGTACCTTAAAGAAATCACAGTGCATATATTCTGTTTTGGAATGACTAATCTTCATTCGTCTTCCCTCTAGCACTTCTCTCCATTGGTCCAATCCAGACTGCACTTCCTCTAGACTCTCAGCGCAAATGACTACATTGTCTGCAAACATCATACCCCAGGATGGTCTCCTTACTTTGTCCAGTAAACACACCCATCATAACTGCAAATAGGTATGGCCACAAAACCGACCCTTGATGTAGGCCCACCTTCACCTCAAAACTGTCTCTCCTGAACTGCTCCTCACTTCTGTTGTACATTTCCAATACATGTCCTTGATGGTTCTCATGCTGTGGGATCTCAACTGCTTCAGCTGAAAGCCCTAAATCTTTTAGCTTTCTCCTCAGCCTCAATGTGGCCAAGCCACCTCCATAAAAGGAAGCAGCACACCAAACTAGAACAGGTTATGTGTTTTATTACAGCTGAGAGGGAAAGAAGAGCGAGTGAATTGGCCCAAGGTCACATCAGAGGTGTAAGAGCTGAGACCAGAACTTGGGTTTCTTGCCTTCCAATCTAGCACATTAATCACAAGACCATCCTCTCCCCTTTCCTTTTAAAGCCTTGTGCTATTCTCAATACCACAGGGATAGCCTGAGTTCTTCTGTGTTAATACCTAATGGGACTGCTTGGGGACCTGAGGACTTAGCAATAGGGCAGGTAGCGCAGGAAAAATTTCCCCACCATTTTAAAGCCATCATCCCTTTTGAAGTCTACTTAAACTAGTGGTGCCACATTGGAGCAGCTGAGATTAGCTGGAAAAACCCAAAGAAGGGAAATCTTAATGCTGCATGGATGCCTCTGTGGATTTAATGTAGCGAGTGGTGCTTTATTAAATTCCTATCCTGCGGTAAAAATCTCCTAATAAAACACTCATTACAGCAGTCCAGATGATTTCATCCGATTGCTTGCAGGTTGTGGAAACTGGGCCAGCCTGCCGCCTGGAGCCTGGGGAGCAAGGTTATTGTCTATCTTCCCCCATCCCTTGTACAGAGCAAGCCAGCAAGGGTGAGCTGGGAGAACCATGTGCCATCAAGGAATGGAACAGATTTATTGTACATACCAAGTATGTTTGTAGACTTCACTAGGCTTTCCCCCTTCCCCCACTCTCTTCTGTTTCCCTTTTTTCTTTTTTCTGTTTCATTCCTCCCAGAAGAAGGTTCCCCCACAGATGTGGTACACTCATCCACCCTAGCAATCTTCAAAAAGTATCTCAATGCCCATCTTGCTGCGGCTATCTGACCCCAGCAGTCTTTCCTGCCCAAGTGCAGGGGGGCTGGAACCAATGATCTGTAAGGTCCCTTTCATCCCCTAACAACTATGAAACTACAGGCAGTCCTCACACTTTCAGCAGGTTACATTCCTGGAAAAGGAGCTGTAAGTCGAAACGATGCAAGTCAAATCTGATTTTCTCATAGAAACAATGTTATAATAGGGGGTTATGTTCCTGACCAAGGGCCTGATGCCCAACTTTTTATAGAAATGACCATAAAATATTTAAATCAAGTATTTAATCAACTATAAATGATTTAATTGGAAGGCCATGGGCTGGACACAGTCGATTGATAGAACTGGAAGGGAGGCACCGGGGCTGGTGTGGGACACTTACCAAAGGTAAGCTCCTCAGTCCTCGCGTGGGGCAGGCAGTGGCTTCTTCCTGAGGCGAGGCAAGGGCAGGGGCTGGGGCTGGGGGATGGCGTGGGCTCTGCCGGCTTCAGGGAACTGCTCTGCTTCCCAGCCCTGACGCCATGCGCCTCCTCACTCCCTGAGGTGATGTGGGGGCATGGAGCAGCGGAGCCTGCGCCAGCCCCCAGCCCCACTCACCATGCCTCTGGGAGCAAGGAGGCACATGGCATCAGGGTTAGGAAGTGGAGCAGTTGCCCCAGCCCCTGCCTCGCCTCTGGGAGCACATGGCCTCAGGGAGGAACCGCTGCCTGAGCTTACCTCCAGTAAGTGTCTCGGGCAGGCCCCGGTGCCTCTGCTGTTGCCTGCTGTAAGTGCAAGGCCCAGCGCCATAAGTAATAACAGGGGTGTAAAATGCGGAGCACCACAAGTGTGGATCACCGCCGTAAGTTGAGGACTGCCTGTATTCCCCTGCCCCCAGCACCCCCCCACCTCCAGTCTCTTGTTGCTGAAAGGTGGCACATAATTGGCTTTGGAGACCGAGTTGCCTATCTACCCTGAAAATTGGCAACAGCAGTAGGAAGGTACCTTAGAGGGAACTGGAGTTTGGCCTTCTTGGCACACTTGTTTGTTAGCCTCTAAGCCAGCAGCTGGCAACCTTTTCAAAACCCAGCTCTAGTCTGACATGGGCTGGGGGGCTTCTGTGGCAAGGAGCCTCTCCCTGTACCTGTGCCACAGCTGCCACTTCTCTCAGCTTCCCACTCCCACATCCGAGATAGGGGATTAGCTTCTAGCTGGTGGGGAGCTGCATCTGTGCTGGAAGCTGTCTGTGCTGCTGCAGCGGCTGGGAAGTGGGGTCAGGTGGGGAAGTGGGGGTGGGGGAGGAGAAGTGACAGAAGCATGAATGCAGTTTTTTGGCTGCCTGACCCTGACACAGCTTCCCACTGGCTGGAAGGTGTGCCTGTGCTGCAGGTGGTGGCATAGGACAGGGAAGGCTTGGGAGTGGGGAGGAAGAAGCAGCAAAGGCAAGGGTGAACCTGGTGTGGGCATAGGCCACATGGGACCTCATTGCTTAGCCCTGATGTGGGCAAAGGCAAAACTGCCTCTGGCATTGAGGCAGAACGAGTGTCTCTGCAGGATGAATGTTGCCAACCCCTGCTCTAACCTGATTGGTGCCAATTCTAGGGATGGTTTTATTGTGCACATTTGTCCTGCCAGGACTGAGATGCACGAAATACCTTTCACACGGGTTGCCTGATGACCACTGGCTGGTACTGCCTGTCAGGCTGGGCTGGGCTGCAAGTGTACCTTTAGCTTGCACATGAAAGGTTCAGTATCTCATTCCTAACCCCATGAAGTCTTCCAGTCTGCATTCCCCTCCAACCAGACTGTCACTCTTTAGAAACAGCAGTGAAAGTTTTCTTTGCTGGGTCTGGGAACTATCTCTGCAATAGAAATGGAAATTTTAAATCCTCCTCTGTTCTCAGGGTAGCCTTGCACTGTGGGCTGATTCCAAGCCAGTGGTCCTCAACTGTTTTAGACTCCGTAACTTTCTCTGAATTTCATGGGACCCCAATTGAGAAACTTTTGTTGTCATGTCTCAGCTTCTCTAATTCCCAGTTCGGCTCTCCACACACCTTCTGAAACTGAGGCATGCAGGGCAAGTTCACCTGGTTGTAGCAGCAGCAGTGCCAGTGCTGGCACAATAGCACTCCTGAAAAGGTCTTGCAGAACCTGGTGTAAGAACCACTACTTTAAATGCATGTCTAGACTGTAAGCACTTGGTCAGGGGCTTATTTTTTTGTTTTATTCTGACTGAGAATTGTATCTGGCACTGAGTACTACTCAATAGGACTAATACAACCTTATCAGAGGCGTTCAAACAATGAAAGCTTGGGACAGGCCCCAAGGAGGACTATACAACAATGGCCTGCACTTGTAGGGAACAAATTAGAAGGGCTGAGGCAGCGACTGAACTTAAATTAGCAACGGGAATAAAGGACAACAGGAAGTCCTTTAGGTGTGTAGGGAACATGAGGAAAACAAATGGGAGTTGTAGGGCCACTGCTCAACAACTCGGAACACTGGTTTACTGGCACTTGGGAGAAAACTGAACTCTGAATGACTAGTTTGCTTCGGTATTTCACTGGGCCAAGAAGAAAACCATACCAGTCAGGGTACAGAATGAGCAGGACAGGAATGACTGCCTTCCTACTATTGCCATAGAACTGGTGTGTGACCAGTTAAAAAAAATTTAGACATGCATAAGTCAGCAGGACTGAATGAACTCCATCCAAGAGTGCTGAAGGAGCTGGCCAAAGTAATTGCAAAACCCCTGGTGAAACTCTTCAAACCTGTGGTGCTCCATGGAGGTCCCCAAGGACTGGAAGAGGGCCAATGTTGTGCCCATCTTCAAGAAGGGGAGGAGGGAGGACCCGGGTAACTATAAGCCAGTTAGTTTAACTTCTACCCCAAGGAAAATCCTGGAAAAATTCATTATGGAGCCTGTGTGATAGGCTTGCAGAAGGTAGGATTCTGAATGATAGCCAGCATGGCTTTGTCATGGGCAGGTGTTGTCTTACCAACCTCATCTTTTTACAATGAGGTAACTCACCACCAAAATAAGAGAGAGGAGGTTGACATTGTGGGATACCGGATCAAAGGCTAGAAGTCAAGTTATACAGTGGTCTCGTGAGAAAATAGGAGGATTGTGGGCTTAACTATGAAACAGTTAGGTGGGTATGAAGCTGGCTGCAGGGTAGGACCCAGAGAGTCCTAATGAATGGATCTGTGTCATCCTGGCAAAGTGGCCAGCGGTGTCCCACAGGGGTCAGTGCTTGGTCCAGTACTTTTCAACATCTTCATCAATGATTTGGATACGAGAGTGAAGAGTTCACTGGTCAAGTTTGCGGATGACACCAGGTTATGGGGAAGCGTGGTCACGCTTGAAGATAGGCTACAGATACAGTCTGGCAAGTTGAGCAGATCAGAATCTGATGAAGTTCAATATCAAGGAATAAGTGCTCCACCTGGGGACAAACAACCCCCTACACACCTACAGGGTTGGCAGCACCAAACGACCAGTACTGTGAATAAAAGAGACCTAGGGGTAATAATAGACCACAGTATGAATATGAGTTGGCAGTGCAATGCTATAGCCAGCAGGGCTAATAACGCTCTGGCATGCATCAATCTACGCATCTCCAGCAAAACCAAGGAAGTGATTCTTCGGCTGTGCTCGACATTGGTGCAGCTGCAGCTGGAGTACTGCGTCCAGTTCTGGGCACCACACTTTAACAAGGACATGGTAAAGCTTGAGAGAGTCCAGAGAAGGGCCACCCATATGATCAGAGACTTGCATGGCAAGCCGTACGAGAAAGGGCTGAGGGACCTGGGACTCTTCAGCCTGGAAAAGAAGGGGGAGAAGGAACTTGGTAGCAGCTTACTGCTACCTCAGGGGAGTACATCTAGGGCTTGGTGAACAACTGTTCACCAGGGCACCCTTGGGGAAAACCAGGAGTAAAGGGCAGAAACTTCTGGAAGACTTGTTTCAGGCTCAGAATCAGGAAAACTTCACAGTTAGGGTGTCCAGACTGTGGAATAAGCTCCCTTGGAGGTGGTGCAATCGCTACCCTGGAAATCTTCAAGAGACTGGATGGTCACCTTGCTGGGCTCACCTGACCCCACTTGCCTGTCTTGCCTGGTACAGGGAGGTGGACCCAGTGATCTTCCAAGGTCCCCTCCAGCCCCTTACAATCTATGAATCTTGGTGCAAAAGAGCTTTTGTTAGCATCAGGATGGTGCTTCCCTTGCTGTGGTAGAGCCTGAGACCCATCCCCAGTTGTGGACCATGATGTTCAGTACTGCACAGACAAAGACAAAAGACCATTCCCTTGCAATCTGAGAAATATAGGCGGCTTCAGCAAACACTGCTGGAATTATTTTGGCATAAATGGGGCTTCAATCTGGCTCTGTGTGATTCATGGAGCAGGTAGGGACTAACAAGCTGACAATGGCAGATGTTCTTGCTAGATATAAGGAAGCTCAGGCCCCCTCTCTCCCTGGCTCTGTTGTTGGAGGAAACAAACTTTCATTTAAGCAGCAACTGCTTCCAGGATTTAATTAGCTGTGGCTGGCGAGCCAGATCCTGATAAAATCGCATTAAAGAGGAATGTGATTGGCATTCCTATCCTAAATGGCATCTTATCAGGAAGCCCTTTGTGGCTGTGAGAGATGCAGGGAACATGGTTCAGGGTCAGCAGCATCCGTACTCCAGTGCAGAGCCCTCATTGCAGGGCTGTCATGCTTCCCTCTTGTTTTTTGGGTGGCTTCTTTTTGGGAGTTTTTTTTTCCACCGCTTATTTGTTATGTTTTTATGTGACTGCTCCTGGAAATGACAAGGTGAAAGCTGGCTGGAGGCACATAATGTGCCACTTCCCCCATGCAGCCAGCAGACTGCCTGTCTTGATCCATGGCAACCCCTGTTGTGCCAATTTTTGAGCTGTGTCCATATAGTTTGCCCGTTTTGCATCTCTGAGGCTTCTGCTGTTGCCAAGGGCAGGGACTGAACCTGGTATCTCTGGACACTTGTCTCATGGGCAGGCACATGACAGAGGCACCAAAAGCAAAGGTCTGTCCCACTTGTGGGGAAAGGAACCTTCTCCCCTGCCCTAGCTGGCAATGGCCATAGGCTTTTGGGCTGCTCCCACCATGCAGAGCAGCCAGGAGAGGGGAATCTGACCTGGCTGACCTCAGAACTGATATGACAACCTCCTGCTAGTCCATTCTTGGCTCGGTCTTGTGCAGTCTGTGAATGCAATGTAGCTACAATAGCTGCTAGGAAGTCTTTGCCCTAGACTGGGGACGAGTGAAACCTGAACTTGCCTTAGCTTTTCTCTCTCTGTGCTTTGACCTTCTGCCTTGAGTGCACACAGCTGCTGCTGTTGGTGCTGCCAGCAGAGGAAATGCTATGAAGCAAAGGCTTGTGAGATCTGAGCAGTTCTTACAGAAGGACTGTAAGATCCAACTAGTCCTACTTGCTCACCTAAAATCCAAAAGTTTCTCCTTCCCATCCCAGGTGAATGAGGTCAAGGAACCAGGAAATCTTGTTTTGTCTGTGGTCTAACACAGGGATGAAAAACTCATCCAGCCTTGGGAGGGCCTGGATTGAACCTAAAGATCGGCCCTGCATTCTGACTTTAGTGTATGTCCTGGAGTGGCTACGGTGGGTGCTGTGTGGGGCCCAGTCCTGCCTTGGCCACTCCAGGGCTATGCTACACTGCATGACCCTGGTGCTTCCACTGCTGTAGGGCTGCACTACACAGAGTGGCATGCAGTTGCTCCAGGGCTGTGGCTGCTTTGTCACTGAGATGCAAGCAGGAGCGGGCACTGCATGGGACCATTCAGTGCACCCTATGTACTGTCTGTGGGTCACTGAGAGCCATGGGCAGCATATGGGGCCAGATGATGCAGCTCCAGGTGCTTGATGATATGGCTCTGCAGGACACATCTGGCCTGCCAAGTGTGTCTTTAACACCCCGATCTAGCAATAAGCAACAGGCAGAGAATACTATGAGCAGAGTAAAGAGGAGAAGGGGTGAGACACTGTCATTTAACTGGAGTTGTGGGGGAAATGATCTTCCCAGCCAGTGGTCTGTTGTAAATTCAAAGGTTTCCCGATCCTCACTTTGAATCCAAGAATGTTTGTTTCTTTTGCCAAAAAAATCTTTTCTTTTTTTCTTTTAAATGGTAAGGGAGGCCCCAATGACCATGTCCAGATCAATTAGTCTGGGGTGGGGGGGAAGGGCAGGGTGACACCACTTTGTATTGTGCCCAGGTTACTGACTGAAACAATGAATGAGCAATCAATGCCCAAGAACAATCTCCTGCTGTGACTGGCAATCTGAAATTGTGGAGGGAGGGGGTGGTCAGGGCAATGAAACCCCCCTCTTCCCTATTGTAGAAGAACCATTTGCCTATGTAAGGAACTGTGATAGGTGGGATATGAGATCCTCTGATCTGAATCAAGAAGAGCAGGGAAGTCCCCTGAAGCCCTGAGCCCCTGAAGTACTCTGCAGCTTTTCTTAGACAAGAAATCAGATCCTGGATCTAAGAAACCTTTTCCTGATGAACATCTTTATTAAACAGACTTCTAGTTTTTTATTACTGGTTGCCCTGGGACCTTGGGCATTATTCACTTTTGCTCATGGGAAAACTTAGACATCATGACTTTGTCCATCTCCTAGGGGACATGAAGCTTTTAGTTCTTTAACTGCTTTGGGATTGTGATGTGTGCATTAGAAGTGGTGCTTAAAACCAGAATTCAGGTTCCAAACCCCCTGGAGCCTGGCACTCGCTGAAAGTCTGAGTTCTTCAGTGAGCCCACCCAGACACTGCAGAACTGGGAACAGTTCCTAGCCTCATGCCCACTTGGGGTGCTGTACCCTGGTGATATAACACGCTTGAGAAGGTGGCAGTTCTTGCATCCTCTCTGACCCAGTTTCCTAATACCTTCTGCTACAGAAATAGCCTAGCATGTTCTCTCTTTTTAGACATTTCCAACTCAGTGTTTTCCAGCTCAGCTGCTACTTGGTGTGTGACTCACAACCCCTCCCCTGCCCCAAGCCTGCCTGTCTTCCTATGAGGGTAAGCTTCCCCATAGAAACCAGCTGGTATGTTGGATATCATGAGCAGCTGTGCAGACAAACAACCCTACAACCCAAGGCAGAGCCTTATACATTAGGGTCTGAAACTTACTTTTGGTCCTGATGAGATGCCTGTTGTCTCCCAAACCCATACTCTTATTTCATATCTTTGGGATAAGACAGTGAGATCTTTAAGATCCCTCCATTGTACCTGGGAGCCCCAGTCATGGATGAGTTTCCCATGGTGCTAGGTATTACAAACCTAGAACAAACAGCTGCTCCCAGAGAGCTTCCAAATTGAGTAACGGGTAGTACCAAGAAGCCCTGTTATGCTGGATACCATGCAGGACCAGCTCTTAGCAGGTGTCTTGCCTCTAGAAGTCTATAGTCTGGCTGAAGCAGACAGAGGATATAAGGGAGAAGTGGTATTCCCATTTTACAGGTGGTAGGGCCGGGGGGCGGGAAACCAAGGCACCATGGGATTGAGGAATTTGCCCAAACAGCATCTGGTAGGACTAGAAAACTAACTTTGCTCTCCCAAGTCCCAGCATACAAGATGAAGATGCTGCCACAAACCAGTCCATAGGCTGAAAATAGGCATGCCAATTGTAGTGTGGGGGTGGGGGCAGGGATGAGGGACAGGATTGTGGTGGGCCAGTAGGGGGCGCTCCTGCATTGAGCCGCCCACCTCCCTGCGCCCGACCACCTGCCAGGCTCCGAATGCCTCCCTAGGGGCACCTTATGTCTGGCCCGACCCCTTCCTGGAGCACATATGCTAGCCTGGGGGTAACGTTGCCGCCACCACCCCAAGAATAGACTCACTCCCGGCCCTGTGTCCTTGGGGTAACACAGGCCTAATGTCCTACAGGTACTCGACCCAGTACAGGCACTTGGGGCACTTCCCCAAGTCAGGGGGCAATAAGTAAAGTCTCCCTTAGTCTGCAGACCTAAGGGGTCTCTTAGGCATAATTTAGACCCGCCCCTCAATAAGTCTCCCACACCAGTCACAAAGGAAGACTTTATTGGTTACAGGGGTAGGGTGAAAATAGGATACAAGATTGAGCAATATCCTAGAAATCCCGAAGAGCAAACAGTCTGGCTGAGGTAGCCTTTTGATCATGCATCTGAGTTACTGCCAGCTAGATATCCATCAGATCTCGAGTAGCTTACTCACACACTTCATCCAGAGGCTGGTGAGATCCTTTCTAGCATCTGGCTGTTCCTGGTTCATGAGTTTTTGGGGGAGAGGGCCCTTTCAGATGTTTATGCTCCTCTGAGTCCCCCCCTCATGGCTCCAGCCTCACCTCATGGCCGAAAAGGCCACCTCCTCTACCGTCCTAACTTATATAGCCCCTGTGACCTCATTCACCTGGTCCAGTGGAGGCCAGCCCCGGCTGGCTGTCAGCCAACTGATTTGAAATACATCACCTGATGCAGATTCCAGCCCACCAGGTAGATGCCTCTCACCCAGGTACCAGTCACGTAGGCAGAGGGAGCAGGTTTTCCTCCTCCCTCAGGAATGTAGCCAGCTCAAGTTAGCTAAAGACAGAGGGTAACAGTGTGGTCTCCTCTGCTGAGCCCACCCTACTCAAATGGTCACAGCACAGAGATTTTATCACATTGTCACAGGGCAGAGATTTTGGGGAGAAACCAAGGTGGCTTTCTGCCACAGGATGCAGGAAACCATGTCCTGTGGCTAATGTCAATACAGTCCCATCTGGCTGGGGTAGGAGCTGAATGTGCTGCGTTGCCAATGTTTGCTGTTAGGAGTCTCTTGCTCTCCTTTTATTTCCACCCAGTCTAGCCCCTGATCCTTTCCCCCCTTCACCAACCTCGCTGTCATCAAAGTCACTACTGACTGCCTCCTAGTGCCTCTGGCCTTGTTCTCCTTGGCCTGTGCTGTTTTTGGTGCTCCCCATGTTCTTCTTGAGATTTGTCCTCTTTCTTATCTGTTCTTCCTTTAGAGCAGTGGTTTTCAAACTTCCTAAAGTCACAGTAACCTGTCATATAACTTCTGCTGCAGATCCCCTACTCTTATCCCAAAGACAGATGCGGAGCAAGGCACCCAGCCTGGCAATGGCAGTGCACCACCTCCTGGCCCACTCCCCGAGTCTCTTTGCAGAAACCCTGATGACTTGTCCTGGAACAACCACTGATCTAGAGCAGTGGGGGCCAGGCTCTTTTAGCAGGTGCCACAAATTAGCCCCACCTGCCCCTCATCCTCTTCCCCTATCCAATCTGCTGCACTGCTTTCTGCCCTATCTACTGCTGTGCTGCTTGTCCCTTCTCTGATCTATTGTTTGCCTGTGCCACTTGTGGCCCACATGATGTAGATCAGCCACTGCAGATCATTAGCCCACATGGTGCAGACCAGTTGTTCTCAACCTTTTTTGTACCAGGAAGCATTTGTAAATATCAGGGGCCAGTCCTGACCCAGTGCCCCTCACTTTTGAATTGCTGCCGCCCCAGGTCCCAGCCCCCTCATGTGTGGGGTATGGGGGGGGGTTCCCAAGCAGCCCTGCGCAGGCTGGAACTCTGCCAGCTTGCAAGGGGAAAGCCATGCTTTCCCATTTTTCTAATTAAAGGAGAATCCAGTTTTAAAGTTTGTTTGTAACCCTTTTGATCTACTCTTGCACCCCACTTTTGGGTTGTGACCCAAAGGTTGAGAAACACTGTTCTAGAGGATCCTCTTCAAAATACCCTCTAACTTGTTGTGGGGGTCCCAGAGGGGCTTTGTCCTTGTCCCCTTCCTCCACCCTCTGGCAACTCACACACCTTCACCCTAGGTGACCTCATCTTCAAACACTAGCTCAGCTACCATCCCTGAGGATGATTCAAGATATGTCTCCTCTTGTCCAAATCAAAATCTCAGGCTGTCTCTGTTTCCATATAGCTTTCAATGTTGGTTCAAACTGACCATGCTTAAATGGAGCTTTTCATCTCTCCTCTCACCAGACCTTTGTGCTGCCTCTGTTCTGCATCTTGCACTCACCTTTTAATCAAGAGGTCATCTTGGACTCTTCCTAGTGATGAAGAACCACAGAGAGGTCTGTATCTAAATCTTGCAGGTTTTCTGCATAGTATCTCAAAGATGCAGCCTGTCCTCTGCGTCCATTTTGGTTCATACTCTAAACTATACTTTCTTCATCTTGTTTCTTGATTGTAAAATCCTCTGCTCCGTCTCTGAGAAGTGCAGTGTTGCCCTGGCTGAACGGTGCTGCAAAGATTATCTTCCTAGCCAGTCATTGTGATGCCCTCCTATTCACTTTTTGTTTTAATGGTGTCCCCATCCCTGCTCCATCAAATGGAAGCTGCTTATCATCGCTTTCATGATATCTCTGTGCCCTGTAGCTGTTGACTCCTGTGTCTGATTGGCTTATGATGATACTAGGCTCTATTGTTCATTTGTTAAAGTTTTCATCTTTTTTGCTTTTTTCCTCCAGATTGTCTCATGCTTGGAGGAGCTCCCTGCAAACATTGCCAAAGCTATTTCCTCCTAATCCTTCCTTCACGCACTCTTGGACTATGATGCCTGGGTATGTAGGACTGGCAGGCACCTTCTCAGCTGTCAAGTCAGTGCCTGGCCTTGGCAGATGACCATTTCTCCACAAAGGTCTACAGGGACTTAAACTCTGGCTCCTCTTTCACATCACAGTCACAAAGTACCCATGAAAAAAACTTTAGTGTGCTAAGAGCAGGAGGAACAAGAGAGCCTGGTGCAATGTCAGGGAGTCTGGGTATTTTTTTTTTTTTTGCTTGGACAAGCCTGGAAAAGAAAGGAGCACAGCCTAGGCTAGACTAGGTTAGGAAGGAAGGAAGGAAGGACACTCCCCCACCCCCCATAAGCCTTACCAGTCTCATCCGAGGGAGAATGTCTTGATTTCCAACTCAGGTCATTAGTTTGATCATAAGCAAGATTCCTCTGGTAGGTGACTGAATGTCAGGAGCACAAGTGCCCTCCAGCCAGATCCTTGTTTAGCTGCAGCCAACTGTAGTGCTTCATAGGTGGGCAAGAAAAATCCCCACCTTTAACTCAGGTATGGTAATATTAACTTGGGTATAGATATGACTGAGTGAAATATTGGAGGCACTGTCAAGACGCTCAAAAGGCAAGATTTTGTTTTATGAATTTGAATAAGAGATGTACATCCAAAAGTGGCATTCAAGTGAGAGCGGTGGGAGGGGCAGGAATCTTATTAGCTCCTACATCTGTTCAGCAGAAGTCCTGAAGCTTGAGATCACAACAACACCTCTTGTGTACAGGCAATCTACATGAATATAATGTCTTGTCTTGTAAACTGGCTTATGGGGATACAAAATGCTCAAGGCCATATTGCATATTCACATTGCTACTTCCAGATTAGCCCTATTCTATCATGCTGTCCCTTCCACAAACTTTTAAAGATTTCTTTTGGTATTATCATAGGGCTGAAAGAACCCTGTGGAAGTCTTCAAGCCTAACCTTCCTGCCCAGAGCAGGTCTAGGATTTTGAAATGGAGGGGGGGCACATCATCACATATAACAGCACTTTTTTTCTCCAGTTAAAGAGAAATTAGAAGCTTTACCAATATGGCAGGGGGCTTGCACTATATTAATCCATTTAAGATGAAAGCAAAACCAAATATAACTACTAGAATATGCACTAATTTGCTAGAGCATAATAAAGTTTAAATGCCCCCCACAAACCAGTCAAAAGATATTGTATCATTAGTCCTGTAATTAACATTATAGTTAAATGTACATCTCTTATTTAGATTCATAAAACAAAATCTAGCCTTCTTGAATGCCTCCAATATTTCATTGTCAGTCATGTCTTCATCTGAGCTTAATATTACCATACCTGAGCTAAGGTTTTTAGCTAGAGCTAAAAACAGTCTGTAGGACTGTGAAAAAGAACAGACATTATCAGCAATAGCTAACAGACAGCCAAATGCAGAAGAAGGGATGGTTTGAATAGTGAAACATCAAGAGCATTAAAGGAGAGAGAGTTGTTGACACCTGTGGAGTAGAGAGATTAATAGGAATCAGAGAGATGATAATGAGCCGTGAAGTCAATTGATTCTCTCAGCACTAGCTGAATAGAAATGCTGCAGTCCCTCCCAGGCAGTTAGTTTTAAAGTTTGGGTGGAGGAGGAATCAAAGGGAGATGCAGCTGGACCACTGCAACCCCCCTGCCCCAGCCCCTAAGAGTATTAGCCCTGACTAAACCACCCTAGTCAAGTTCATGTTCTTCTCCTGTTTTTGTCTTTCTACTGGCTTCCCCAGCCCCGTGGCATCAAACACAAACTGCTTGTCCTTGCCTTCAGGGCCTGTCCTCACCCTGTGTATTGCTGCATTTGCTTTCAAGTTGTCAACTCCTCCATCAGGTTGCCACTGTCCCACTTGTTCAGTGAAGCAGGTAGGAGGACTCTTCCAGAACATTTCGCCTTCTAATGATGTAAAAGTCTTTTACTAGTTTAAGTTTGAATGTGTTCCTCACCGGCTTGTATCCATTTGATCTTGCACCAATAATGTCCTTTTCACTTAAGCATCTCTTTTTTCTTCCCAGATACTCACCCTGCCCCCAGTGTATTTATAACTTGTAATCCTATCCCCTCACAACATTCATTTTCTAAGCTCAATAAGCCAAGCTCTTTTAATCTCTTCTCATAAGATTTGGGCAATGGAAAATCTCTCCTACAGCAGAACTTGACTGCACTTCAGCTGCTGGTGCAACGATACTGCTGCCTGGCAGGCTAACCAGGATTGTTTTGCTTTTTGCTTGTACTTGCCCATCTATTTGTACCCACCTGCTGTTCCCCTGCCTTATACATGTATGCTGTCCCAGGGACCTTATGGTCTCTCTGTTCTAGGTTTGTATGAAGCCTGGCACAACAGTTTTATTGGGGAGGGTGGGAAGGAAGAAGGGTTTCTATTGGCTGTGGTAACACAAGTGATTAATAATCAAGGAAGATGTGTGACAAGGCCTGGCCATGCAGGTTGGCTTGGGACTGGATGTGCCAGTCAGGCAGGTGCCTTTTGTTTGTGACTTCCATTTTGGGTAGTGGAAGGACCCAGAGCAACCAATGAAAGCACACTGGAGGGATCCTGGGCATTGCCCATCTGGCCGTGCCCCTGGGAGAGTTCTTACTAATCTTCTCTTCCTCCTGTCCCACTCGGGGCATGTCTGCACTGCAGTGACTTCATTTTGTGGAGACTTGCCTAAATGTGCTTTAAGCTACCTAGCTTAAATACTAGGAGCAAGTTAGCCTCTGCATGTGCTGAGCACCATGTTGCTAACTGCCTGAATTTTTACCCAACTCTTTGGGTAGGCTTTGCAGCACACACTAAGCTCCACACCACCTCATTTATGCTACTAGCAGTGCCCCTGCCTGTTAGCTTTAAAGCTATCTTACATACACCCATGGAAGCCACAACAGCTGCACTACAGACATGCTTTGTCTCATACAAGCTTCTTTTTACTGTACTGGGCTGCCCTGTAACTGCATAGCTGGCTCTTAGTCCCCACATGTTCCCAGGGGTGTGCACATATGCGTATTTGAGTGATGGCCCTCCTTCCAACCTATATACAGAGCCTGAGGAAAAAGGAACGTGCAAGCATCCCCTGGAAACTCAGGTGTCCTCTTCAGTTATCTGACTACCCTGGTATTGGAAGCCACTAAACATCTTGGCTTGGTGAAGGGCGGTGTGTTCCTGCATCTCTATTTCTAGTGCTAACCTTTGTGGGGAGGGGAGTGGATGTGCAGCTGAGGCCATGTTAGGAGATAAAGGGCATGACTTAGCTGTGCTCTGTGAATCCTTAACAAGTCTCCCTTCCCACTGACCAGCCCTGCCTGTGAAGGTTTTACTTCCTGGCTAAAGGAGTTCTTGCCATTCCTGCAATCAGCAAAGCCCTTTGTTTTAATAAGAAAATCCTCTTAACTGCAGGAAGAATCAGCCCCTTGTTAAACAGCTGGCTTTTCTTGCTGTGTGTAGGATGGTGGCTGGAGCTCCATGGGAAAGGAAGAGGATGGGAACTTCTCTTTAGCAAACAAGGTGGATACAGAACTGCAGTGCCCTGATTCTGCTAATAGCACGTAGGGAACGGGAGCCCTCCAGAGAGGGAGGAATGAATGCACCAGTCAGTGGTGACGCCAGGCAGGAGAGTGTGTGTGCACATATGGATGGGGTGGGTGGCGGGAAGCTCAGAAGGGCCAGTGGGGAAGAAAAGGGCCAGAAATATGAGAAGTGATCAAGGGCTTAAGGAATCGTGCTTGGACTTTCAGTGCCTTGACAGCGACTGGCAGTGCTGGCCTAGTCTCGAGGAGGGAGCATGCATCAGCAGACAGAGAACGTCGTGAGCGGAGGGAGCTCAGCCCTTTGGGAACATCCCTTATGCTAGTCTGCCTTAGCAGGAAGGGAGCTTCATCTCAGAGCAGGGAAGGATGGGGGTGGGGGGTGGTGCTTCAGTTTGTATGGAGGGAGAGAGAATCGCTGGGCAGGCTGGTCTTCAGCCGGGCAGCTTCTATCTGCTGTCTCTTCATGCCAGGGAAGCAGGGAGTGGGGTTGGAAATGGACTCCTTTTGTAGCTGTTGGGCATCATGGCTTTACGAGCCCTCGTGGTGCTCTGGTGTGGTGCCAGAGGACTGGAAGAGGGCCAGTGTGGTTTCCATCTTCAAAAAGGGGAAGAAGGAAGACCCAGGAAACTATAGGCCAGTTAGTCTTACCTCGATCCTGGGCAAGCTTTTTGAGAAAATTATTCTGGCACATATCCACGAGGGGCCAGCAGGGGAGGTCGTGCTTAGGGGCAACCAACATGGGTTCATTAGTGGCAGGTCCTGTCAGACCAACCTGGTGGCCTTCTATAATCAGATCACCAAATCCTTAGATGCAGGGGTAGCAGCTGACATAGTCTTTCTTGACTTTCAGAAGGCCTTCGACACTGTCTCTCACCCTATTCTCATTAAGAAACTGGGGGACTGTGGTGTTGACACTTACACAGTCAAATGGGTCACCAACTGGCTGGAGGGCAGCACCCAGAGGTTGGTAGTGGATGGGTCATTTTCGGCCTGGAGGGATGTGGGCAGTGGGGTCCCCCAGGACTCGGTCCTCAGGCCCGCACTGTTCAACATCTTCATCAGTGACTTGGACGAGGGGGTAAAAAGCACCCTGCTCAAATTTGCTGATGACACTAAGATGTGGGGGGATGTGGGCATGCTAGAAGGGAGGAATAGGCTGCAATCAGACCTAGACAGGTTACAGGGGTGGGCGGATGAGAACAGGATGGGATTCAACACCAACAAGTGCAAAGTGATGCACCTGGGGAGGAACAACTGGCACCATACCTACAGGCTGGAGAACTGCCTTCTTGTCAGTACAGAGGTGGAAAAGGATCTTGGAATCATCATTGACTCCAAGATGAACATGGGCCGGCAGTGTGGGGACGCGGTCAGGAAGGCCAACCGCACCTTGTCGTGCATCCACAGATGCATCTCGAGCAGGTCCAAGGAGGTGATCCTCTCCCTCTGTGCGGCACTGGTCAGGCCGCAGCTGGAGTACTGCATCCAGTGCTGGGTGCTGCACTTCAAGAGGGATGTGGACAACATGGAGAGGGTCCAGAGGAGGGCCACCCGCATGATCGGGGGGCAGCAGGGCAGGCCCTACGAGGAGAGGCTATGGGACCTGAACCTGTTCAGCCTCCAAGAGAGAAGGCTGAGGGGGATCTAGTGGCCTGTTATAAACTAGTCAGGGGGGATCAGCAGGCACTGGGGGAGTCCCTGTTCCCCTGAGCACTGCCAGGAGTGACCAGGAATAACGGTCACAAGCTGGCAGAGGGTAGGTTTAGGTTAGATATCAGGAGGCACTACTTCACTGTCAGGGCGGCTAGGGTCTGGAACCAACTTCCAAGCAAAATGGGGCTGGCTCCTACCCTGGGGGTCTTTAAGAGGAGGTTAGATGTATACCTTGCCGGGGTTGTTTGACCCCAGTACTCTTTCCTGCCATGGCAGCGGGTCGGACTAGATGATCTACTCAGGTCCCTTCTGACCCTAGAAACTATGAAACCTATGCCTGTTGGACTTGAGGGTTAGGATACATGATCCTGCCATATTGGAGTCATTGCTTTAGCTGGGCAAAGATCAAGCCCAGGGACTTGGCTTTCAAGAGGGAGGGATGCAGGTCTGGTGTGTGGGCGGTGGTGGTGGGGGGACTGGGCACTGACTGCTGGGAAACATGGGTTATGACATTTTTGCACCTCCTGCTCCTGCAGTACTTTTCTGTCTACAGTACTGGGGGCTTTACTGAAGTCAAATCTCATTGGATCTCCTAGGCAGTAGGTGACCTAGCCTCACCTCAGAAATGAGGAAATGGTAGCAGTGCAAGGCTAGACGACCTGTTCAAGGTAATGCAAGGAGCCAGTGGGGAGTAGGGTGGGGGGGAAGGAAAGAGGGGAATGGGTAGAACCCAGGAGTCGGGCTTATAGTCCCCTGCTCGAACTACTGCTCCATGCTGCTTTGTGTATGAGGGTGCCTCTGCCTTATGAGCAATTCTAGCTGTGCCAAAGGGTCCTGTGGTAGCAACCATAAGAGTCGTGGTTCTGAAGAGGAGGTGAGGGCTTAGAGCCAACTTACATGAAGAAGTATTTATGAAGCCTGGTGAGACCTCTGAACCTGCAGTGTCGGGATTAACCTCTTTCTGTAGGCTGTGCAGGAGCTGTGTTGCATGGATTACCTATGAGCGGGGAGCAGTGGCATAAATAGCAAATTAAGGTGCTGACTTGGGGCATGGCGGCTGGGACTTCTCTGTAAGACTGCTTCCCATCTGATTCTGAGCCAGGACAAGGAGGGGTCCTGGAGTGAACCCCTGAGCTGTGCCCAGGGTCTTTGCTTTATCAGGGTGCTGCTCTAGAAAGGGGATGCAGGACTGTAGCAGGAGCGAAGCTTTGTTCTCCAGCACATTGCTCCTGTTTTCTGCCCTGTGTATGTAGCTAGGTCCTCATTCTCGGCAAACTGGGTAGCTGTCCCTGGACTGTGTGGTTATCTCCTCTCTTTCACTTCTGGGTGAATGTAGATTGGTGGAAGATGAAGCTGCATGAGGCGAGGCTTAGGCAGATGGCAAATACCCACCCTTTGCTTCTTATGCCCCTGAATCCCAACCTGCAGGTTCCTGTTGCAGGATCCTTAAACATATAGGACTGATAGTGCTCCAGTCTTGACTAGCAACTTAGGCTAGGCTTTTCTACTCTGCCAATGCATTCAATCATGAAATGCAGCTCCTCCTACCACCCCCATTATCCTGGGATCCTAATGGACAACTGTACTGATGCTATTTGGCCCTGACCTCCTGCTCTTCCAGTCCTGAGTTCTCCACACATGCAGCTCTGCCAAAATGCCTGAATGCACTAGGGAATGGGAGCTGCAGTGACTCGTAAAGTAGTCTTACAGCACTGATGAGCATCCACCAGGGCTGAAGCTGATGAAAGGCACTTAATACCTTCTTTTGCAGCTGGATTTGTACCCAGTCATGACCATCAAGTGCCCCTCCCCTCATTGCCTGATCTGTGATCTGCTGGAGAATGGCTGGTGCTGCCTACAGTCTGCTCCAGGGTGCAGACAGGGGATTCTCCTGTCACCAAGGCTTTGCTGATGATGACTGAGGTGTTTTAAAAGGGTTTTTCATGCCTTTTTTTGTTACAGCTGAAACTTGTGCCTGAAGCAGCCTGGGCTTAGCTACTCTTAGAACCCTTCCCTGTCCCCATCTCCCCACACAGCCTGTCCTTCCTGGGTGAACAGCGCTGGGGTGACTAGCAACTTAGCAGAGACACAAGTAGATGCATGTGCATGCCTTAGCCTGTGGAAAGGGAGCACAGCACAGGACCATCTGAGGCCAGGGCCCTCCAAGCTGCTGATGCTCATGGCGGGAGATCCTAACTGCCCCCTGCCTCTGCCCCTGGGCCTTCTCAAAAAGGGACTCGGTTGGCCCATCCTTTCCTTGAAAGACTTTGAAAGTGATGGGCAGGGAGATGATCCTCTTCCTCTCTCTGCTACTGACTTGTTGTGTGACCTCAGACAAGTTACTTCAACCCTGGACCAGTATCCTCATTTGTAAAAATAGTTTTCTGGCCTTTATCTGCTCCACAGGAGTGTTATGGAACTTGAGGATCCTCTGGGGAGAGGAACAGCCAAGCTTCTGCTATTCTTCCTTCTCACTGAAATCTCCATGGCACATCAAAGGGGACCCAAGAAGAAATTACGCTGTTCTGCAAATGGCTTTGTTAGTTCCTTCCTGACCCTCCCCCACCTCTTGCCTCTCCCTGTCATGGCACTATTTGTCTTGCATAGGCATGAATCAGGGGTCATTCATACATCTTGGATTACAGCTCTTGTCCTCAGATCTTCTACTCAAGAGCCATCCCTAATACCCTGCCCTCCTGCAGAACAGCCTTGCTTCTGATTATGCAAAGCATCTTCCCAAACCTGCAGCTCCTGTCCAAGCTGGTTCATTGCCTGTACCTGTAAAATAGGCACAATGGCGGCAGAGACAAGTGAAGACTTGAACATTGGCAAGGCCACAAAAAGGAACCCAAGTATCCTGAATCCCAGTTCCCTCCTCTAACCAGTAGATGTGAGGGATCTTCCAAAACCATTGTTACTCAATGGGATTTGTGCTCTTAAATTACTTGGATGCTTTTGAAAACCATACCCTAGATACACTACTCAGCAGAGTCCTGACACCTTCTGCTTGCTAGAATCCTGCATGGCTCTCCAAGCATCCAATGAAGGGGAAAATGTATCATTATCTGTGTTTTACTGATGGGGAAACTGAGGCCCAGGGTGGGGCAGTGACTCCCATACAACTACCAAGATGGTCAATGGCAGAACCAGGATCAGAGTCAAGGGCACAGAGTCCCACTACAGGGCTTTGTTCCTGGAACTGACTCCTTAAAGTCATTATCTTGCCCCCATCAGCATAGTATCTGTGCATCCTGCAACCCCTGTGAGGCAGGGCAGTGCTGTGACTACAGACTGGGAGTAGGGGCCTGGAGAGACCAGGAGTTGTCCAAGGTGTCAGAGGGTACATCTATATGTTTGTTAATGCACCATAGTTACTGCACATAACGTTTAGTACTTGCATAACCAAGTACTAAATTGACGTGTGGTAATCGGCACTACTGCACAGTAGTGCCAGTGTATAAGCTTTTACAGGCACTAACTGTGCAGCAGCCTAACACTACTGCACAGTAGCCTAATAATACTGGCTAACACTTAATATGCTACTGTGCAGTTAGTGTCTTGTGTAGATGCACTCAGAGTCTGTGATGGAGCAGACATTGGAACACTGATTTAGGCTTGTGCTGTAACCACTGGACCGACCGCCTCCATCCTATTCCCGAAGGCGCCACTCCTAGTGCACAGGAACTGTTCTTCTGCCTTGGTAGCAGGGACTCCCAGGGCCTACTTTCTGTACAGCTCCTGGGTGCTGTGAGCCCCCAGAGGTCCGGGTATTCAGACCCACAATACAGTTTCTACCATCCTGCTGGGTTTTGTTGCACTCCCCTGTAATGGCCAGCAATAGTATCAACAAGCATAAAACTCAGCCCCAGTAATGGGGAGAAGGCAATTGCACGGACCATACATGTGATGTAGCAGACTCCCTAGTACTGCTGGTTCAAATCTTGACCTCTCCAAGATGAGGGCCACTCCCCACAGCTGATTGTATTATAATATTTTGCAGGAAACCTTTAGAAATGAAGTCCTTTCTGCTCTCCTCTTTCTGTCACAAAGGCTATGAGTTTGTATCCTGGACCTTTCCTGCAGCCTTCTACATGCCTCTCTTCCAACACTCTGCCCCAGAGGTGGCTGTATTTAGGTGGTGCTGTAGAGTGTCTAGACAGAAAGGGTGCTGCCTGAATATGCTCCCTGAAAGTGCCTTCATAATATTTCTGTTAGGAATGGGAGGGGAAAATGTAGATCTTCTTATTATATAACTGCTTCTCTGACCTTGTTCTCTTGAAAGTAACAGCCCCTCTTTTTTTTCCTCTGAAAAAACCACAACGATGCCCTGGAGCCTAGAATGCTCCTTTTCCACTCTTTCTCTCATTTTTTTTCTCTCTGCTTCTGTGCCTCTCTCTTTCCCTCTTTCCTTCCTTTGCTCCTTCCCCTTCTGCTCCAATGTCCATACATTATGCATTAACAATTATTTGCCCACGCAGCACTCATAGAGGGAACCTGGCTACTGGGTGATGCATAGCGCTGCCTCTTTAATGATAGCACATCAGACTGGCTGTGGCCCATGTGAAGCCAATGTAT
Source organism: Crocodylus siamensis (assembly GCF_052110815.1). NCBI lineage: Eukaryota > Metazoa > Chordata > Crocodylia > Crocodylidae > Crocodylus > Crocodylus siamensis. The sequence goes on from NC_143398.1 coordinate 160,140,276, forward strand.
TCACGGCACATCCCACTCTCCTCCTCTGAGCCGGCCTGTGAAAACCTGCCACAGCTCTGGAAGGTAGTGAATAGATATCAGAGGAGCGGAATAGGGCTGTTGGTCAGCTTTGTAGGGGACAGTGCAGTAGTGGTCCAGGTTGAGAGAGTGAGGAGGATGGGAGGTCCAGGGGTCCAGGCACTTGGCTGGGACTTTGAAAATGCTGGTACAAATTCCAGGTGCTTATGTCCAGTCATTTCACCTCCCCTCACTCCCAGTGATAAGACCTGGATGATAATACATCACCCTGGCTCTGTCTTGTCTATTTGGATGATAATAGTCAGTCCCTGCCCCAAGGAACTTACCTTGTGTTTCATACAAAATGGCCTGATGTCTACTGGGAAAGTGCAGCTATATTGAAGTAGAAATGTAAGTCATGGGCACATCTCTCAGTTGCTATGGAAACTTTGTTTTTTTCTCCTCTGGATGCCCAGAGGCCAGAGGTTTGTAAGGGTGGCAAGAGGCAGTAGCGCACATTTATGGCTAAAAAAAAGCATGTTCCCTACAGTGTCTGAAAGAAGCTGATGGAAGCACCTTGCATTCAGATTGAGGCTCTCACAGTACTATCTTGCATTGTCAACCAGAGCTGAGCAAGTTGGCCTTTGTCCATCACTGAGATTATTCCTGGTCTACAGAAGGGAAACTGAGGCACTGTGCTTCATCCAAGGTCCTAAAGTGATTTATCAACAGAGCTGGAAAGAGAACCCGGAAGGCCTACCTCCCAATTTCTTTGCTGTATTCAACCATGCTGTATATTTTAAGATCTACTTGGGCAAATGAGTTTCAGAATAAGTGTGTATAAATGGGAAATGATACTGTTTATAACTACAGCAATATGGTTACACCTGTAGGGTAATAATGCCAGTTCACTTCCCTGAGCAGTTAAATGTGACTGGTATTATCAGGAGAACTGGGTGTAAGCCCTGGCTCTGAACACCCAGAACACTGCGGGGGCAGATTAGGAATTTTCTAGTCCTTGGAGGGATGTGCTGGAAATCCAAACCCCCCCGGTATGGGGTCTTCCATGTTGGGAGCTGATGGTTTGATAGAGACAGCAAATTTACAGCTAGATGCCAGATAGAGACAGCAAATTTACTCTCTTTGAGGAAAAACCAATGCTGTAAACTGTAAATCCCCATTCTCAGAGCCCCATGTCCTGCCCATTTCCACACTGAGCTCTTCAGCCTCCTCCCTTCCATGTCCTGCCATGACCTTGCTGGGCTCCTACTTGTTCCATCCAACCTCAGCAGGGCTGGAAGTTTTGCATGCTAATTTGGAGTTTTGTGCACAGCACAGGTCAATGATTCCTTGAAGAGGACAGAGCCATATGAAGGCCATGATTGTACAGCTCCTGTGTCAGCTTCTCCTTCGACTGCCTCCCTCCCCTCCCCACAGTAAGGATCTGGGCTAGTAGCTCTTTCACTAGCTCTGGTTGTTGAATAGAAGTGCACTCTCTCTCGTTCTCTCTCATCTCAGTACAGTTCAATTCATTTTGCCCACAGGCCTAACAGAGAGCCAGGGTAGAGGATAAGGGATGTTCTTTCAGAGGTCGCTGTGTACACGTGAGCTTTCCAGCTCAGCTGCTCCCAGTGGAAATCAGACATGGACAGGCTCGGAGATGGACTGTCGGTTTCCTTGAACCTTGCAGATGGGAAGGGACAATGAGAAAACAGTCGGTCCCTTTGTGTGGCAGTACAGCATAGCCTGTATGTGATAGCTTTGCTTATCAACATCTGCCAATACATGTATTATTTAACTGGTATTAAGATTTCACCACCTCCTGTGAAAATACCCTGCCATTTTCTCCCATGGATGGAGCTGGTTAGATAATTTATTTAGAGTTTGCAATAATTTCTGTTTTATGGTGTTGAATGACTTGCACAGCTCAGTATCTGTAGCAGTAATGTCCCTTTTACTGCTCAGTCTCCCAAGTGCATAGTTCAGGGGAAGATGGGATTTTCTTGAGACTAAAGTAGATAGGCAAGAGTCGGGACTTCTGAGTTTTATTCCAGGCTCTGATACTAGCTGCCCATGTGCCCTTGAACAAATCACTTCTGCTTCTCTGTACCTCAATTTCCCCATCTTTAGCATGGGCATGAACGCTGTATGGAGCCCAATGTGACTAAATTAACTGAAACCTGTGTATGTGTCCTGACTGATAGGCAGCGATATAGAAATACAAAGCATTGGAGGCTGGATGGGACCACTCCTAGTCCATGGAGCTGCTTGTATAGAAGGGTGTACTGAATGCAGATGGAAAAATCTGCCTGTGTGCAAATCTAGTAGGTGTTGGCAATGCAAGTATGTGTGTTATGTCTTGGAGGCCCGAATCAGCACTGTGAGGATGGGAGAAGAGAACATGAAGGCTTTCCTGGGCTGAAGAACCAGATGAATTTCAGAAGGTGATGCGAATGGGTGTGTCTTCCTGCATCTGTGCAGACAAGGAGATGGAAAAACAGGCTCATCTCTCTGAGGTGAGGATATATCCATATGTGGCTGGGGACACGTAGGACTGCTTTTCCGTGACTGGGTGCACCTATAAATGGAAACTTATGCGGATACGTGGACATGGTGGGCGATGGGGCTGAGTGCCCGGGTGAGTGCGTGTGTGCTTGGGGGGACAGATGTGTGTGGGATGTTGCTGTGTGAAGCTATATAAAAATATAAGCAAGATGCACTCTGGTGCTTCACATGCTCAAGCCTTCTTGCTTCAAAGTCTCTGAGCAGAGAAGACTCTGATGCCAAATTGTGTGTGGCATGTTTTGTGGGCCAAGGCTATTCACTTGAGAGAGGCTGCCAAACTTACTTTGTCTTGTGACATACTCCAGTCTCTAGTGGGGAAAGGCCATAATCACCTGCGTAATAGGTGTATTGCAGTAGCATCTAGAGACACAGGCTGAAGGCTGGGCACCCATTAGTCCAAGCACCATACCCATAGCAAAAAGAGTGTTGGGACCTCTCAAAGAACTTATGAGAAAGGAAGGGTCCAGTCAGAAGGGGACTAGGGTGGGACTTCATACTCCTAACTCAGCCACTGCCCTCCTGGGTGACCTGAGGCAAATCTGGTCCCCCTCTCTGTACCCTTGTTTTCCCTCCTGTCCTTGGCCTGTTTTAATTAGGTTGTGAGGTGGTAATTAGGTGGTTTAATTAGGTGGTACAGGCACCTACCCAGGAGGTCTTCAAAAGGAGACCGAACACACACCTTGCTGGGGTTATTTGACCCCAGCAGTCTTTCCTGCCCAGACCAGGGGGCTGGACCCAATGATCTCAAGAGGTCCCTTCCAGCCTTAAACTTTGGTGAATCTGTAAGATCTTTGGGGCATTATATTGGCATACAGGGCCTGGCATAACTGAGCCCCAGTTGTAGTTGTGGCTTCTCACAGATATGGCATTAGCCACATTTAGACCTTATAACATGTTGTTATTTCCTTGCTTTGCTGACCTTGGGTAGCACTTCAGGAGGGCCATGAGCTGGAGCTCATCACCATTAACCCCAAGAGGGGATATCAAGGTTAGGGAGGAGCCCGTGCATCAACCTTTGCACAGTTTTCCTTGAGCACCAAGGGGAAGGGAACGCACCAGTTCTACAGCAGTGAGAACAGGGGACAAATTCAAAACCAGTTGGAAGAAATCGCCTTTTCACACAGGTCTCACTGTCAACTCATTGCCAAAGGCAGTCACAGAGGATAATTTAAAAAAAGGCTAGACCGATGTACATAGAACAAGAATATTGGGGGTAATAATAGTGTGGGCTAACAAATTTTGGAAGAGATATCATATTAGACTTCCTTTTTCAAGGGATATGCTGATCTGTGAGAGAGTCTGGGATCATCCCTGTCTGCTATTGCATGCTGTTCCACCTTCCTCTAAACACCCGGTGCAGGTCACTGTTGAAAACAGCCCTGACCTAGCTGGAGCTTGGAGCTGGCAATTTCTAGGTTTTTATTGGAGAGGGGGAGCTGGATGGCTCCAGGGATGAGTGTTTGTGCCTGGGACCTGTTGCCTCTAAGCCTCAGGTCTGACTATGGCTGAGATTTGGCAGTCGGTACCCTCTGACTGTTCAGGCCTGTCAGCAATCAGCAGGTGGGTCTCTATAGCCATCCAGATTGCAGGGATACTTTGCAGTTGGTGCATACCAGCCCCCATAGTTAAGCAACCTGAGGTCCTGGAGAGATGGCACAAAGCTGAGCTTGCATTTTGCCCACCAAGTCCCTCTGGGGTAAGGATGAAGTACAGGTGGAGGAGATCATGGGAGAAATTTGAACTGGTTGCTCTGGGTATAACTGAAGCAGTCTGGTCTTTCAGGTTGTTCGTCCACCATCTTTTTCCATCAGGGCCTGTACAAACACCAGCAGGTGTTAGGCAGCAGATAAGAGCTACTTGGTGTCCTGCATCCCATCTGGCACTAAATATGTGGCATCCTCTGCCTGCAGCATAGCTGAGATGGCCTTAACTGCTGCTCATGGCTGCCAGGGGTATGAGGCTTGGATGTCTGCCCCTTGTTGGCCTAGTGGGGAAGAGGAAACCTAGGATGGCGATAGCTTGGTCAGAAAACAAATTTGGTTTTCAGGCTTCTTTTGTCCTGCCACCCAAATACACCTGACTGGTGATAGCTTGGAGGGGGGGGTATGTCTGGGGGCTTTGCTCCCCAGTATTGCAACACACTTGGCAGTCCCTGCTTCCTCCTTCCTCAGCCCTAATCCTCTTCTATCCACTTCTTACACAACTCCCACACTTTCTTTCCAGCCTGCCTCCACCTGTGTACAGTTGTGACCAACTTGCCTTTCCATGTTGCCAATGGCAGGAGGGGTCTGTTTCAATGAGGTAAGGGAGGGGGGTAAAGAAGGGTTATGGTAAAGAAAAGGTTGAGAACTGCTGTTGGGGACTGAGACATCTGGGGCAGCTTCCTGCATCTGTGCATCTTTGTGTGGTGCCTATTGCAAAAAAGATACTGTTCCCCAAGGGGTCCTCAGATACTGCCATGGTAGAAATAAGCCATAGATCTCTTGGTGCTTTCTGATTTGTGTTCCACCCCAGAGGTGGCTACATTTTAAAGGTGGTGGTAGGGATGGGGAATTCTCTCCTTTCCAGGGTTTGTTGTGAGGCTTAACAAGGACCAGACAAACCTCAGGTTAAAAGCTTTGCAAAAAAGACAGCCTCAAAATGAAGCAGCTTATTCATGTCTCATTCCTCCCCTCTGCTGCATGGAGTCAAAGTGCTCAGCTGTTTGTCATGTGCTCTATACAGCTGAGATGGATCCCCCTGTAGCTCAAGCATCCTTGGCTTTCACTTTTGGAGTACGAGCACGTGTGAGCTCTTCTTGCTGCGATCACAGAGGTAGCACCTTGGCAGGACCAGCAGTTGTAAAAATGGGTGCACTGGAGATGGCTGCAACCTGACACCCAAGCCCTTGCTGTCTCAATTATTTATCATTTATTTCTTTTTTGGTTTGCCTTGTCTTAAATAGTCTTTTAAAATTCCTCCTTTTCCCACCCCATTTGCTTTCCAGCATTGGAGCTGCTTCCCCTTCTTCTCCCCCTCACCCCTCTCCAACCACTCTGCTTTTCTTTGCTCTCTCTGTACCATTTTCCCAAGGTAGTTACCTGATCCATGCAGCAACTCCAACCTGTACAGAATAGTGAGTGCTGTCCACGCCCTACTTAACCCGGCTCTTAAAATTACAGGTGCTAAATGCCAAAGCCATCATGGCTTCCCCGGCCCTGCTGCCTGTCACGGATCCCAGGAATAGCTCAGTACTGGTTCTCAGCTAGCTCCTCTCCTGAAGCCTAATGTTGGTAAGTAAATTGCTTGCTTATTAGGGCTTGGTTCAACATAATAGGCAGTATGTATCGGAAGGGTGTTGGCAGGAATGGAGGACAGGGGGAATAAGGGGGCAGCTGTGTTGTGGTTATGAAGCGGGGGGGGGAATCCTTGGTTTGGCCAGAGGGAGGGAATGGTCAGTTTGGCGGGTACCTGTATTGGCAGTGGGTTGGGAGGCTGAAAGGCAATGAAACAGAAGGCTGCCTGAATCAGGAGTAAGTACAATGTGTCAGTGGCAGACCCTTTGTAGATAATGGAGAAAGTTTTGAGGAACTGTATTTCTTCTTTCTTCCGCTGTTCAAAAGAAGCAAAAGCCTGGCTTCTTTTGAACAGGGAAGGCACTTGCCAGCATTTTGGTACAACAGTTTAATTAAAGTGAAAAAGCTGAATGGGAGCTGAAGAATAGGAAAATCCAGTTAGTTCCCTGTCTGTAGAAAGAGCGGTAGGCAAGGGAAATCTTTTGGGAGCTGCTTTCCTGGCTGTTCCGAGTGCTCTCTGTACATATTTCTGTTCTCCCTTTTGGGTCTCTATCCTTCCAAAAATGCTCTTGAGACATAGTTCCAACCTGTCTAGGATAGTGCAAACTGAATGTGATCCTCCTAGCAGCAGAAAAGGACATTCCTCAAAAGAAGGGGTGGCTCCGTCCCACTAATACCCCTTATCATTGTCACAGGTCACCCAATATTTGTCATTTAACCTTAAAATCCCCAGCTCCAGGAATCTCAGATTCATGTGCAAATTTTAGCTTTCAGGCTCTTTGTTTTTGAAGTAACATTTCTATCTATCATAGTTGCAGGAAAAGGCCTGTCCATATGACCTCTTACTGGCTGAGAACCCAGAAAGCAAACAAAAGAAGAATTCAGCTCTTCTAAAACTTCCTTTAAACCTCATGATTCTGGGGAGTGGACTCATGACTGAGGAATATTTGAGGCTGACAGCACTGCATCCCAGACATAACAGTTCACAGTTAGCCTGGCCATCTTTGCACAGAGGCCAAAGACTGGATTGTAGAGAACAGGAACTCTTTTCTTAATTCCAGTATAGGGCCCCCACTAAGAAGGGCCTGGTGTCATGCTATTATGGACTGTCACTGGCCCATGCTGTGTAGCCTCAGGGCACAGGCTCAGCGACTGGGTCATTCCAGCCCTTTTAATAGCACTTGCTTTACTCCAGACATGTGTTTAATGGGCTTTTGAAAACAGAAGCTTGCCTGATGGTCCCCTGCATACAAGGTTATTGGAAGGAGACCAGCAAAGGTTCATAGCCTCTCAGTTGATGAGGATGAAGTACTTGTGGAATACCTTTTTAGCTTTCAAATATTTCTCCTTAATGTGTTTCTGAAATGACTTGAGCTCAGAAGGGAATATGTAACTTGTTATAAAAGAGATGTGAAGATTAGCCCACATTTCAATTCATTTAGATGCATTTCACTGCCTCTCTCTGCTTTGCTATGATCAAGACTCCTTCATCTTCTTAGATGACTGCAAAGTCTTGGACCTTTCAGTTGGCCTTACCTTGATTGTGGTCCGATAGAGTCTGCAAGGGCTCAGTGCTGGGTTTTCTTTGTTACAAGCCTCCTTAGATATGTGGGTTTCTTTCACCCACTCAGACTTGAAAGGAAACTAGCTTCACTGCTGAGAACTGTGGGGGTGTAGGCTGTCAGGACATGTTGGTATTTCATAAAGTTCACTAGATGACATGCTTGGGTCCTTGGTGCGGATGGGCTGACTGCAGTGCTTCAGAAAGTTACCCTACCCATGGGGCTTTTGGCTGTAAAGACTTTATATGCACAAAAAAAAAAAAAAAAAGCTTACCCTGATTAAAGTCACTGATGAAATGAACTGTACTGGAGACAGTTTATTCATCAGTAGAGGCTTTTTTGGGACCTTGTCCTGACTAGCAGTGTTAGCATGGTGGGAAATCTTTATTCAGGAGTGGCTTGAGGAGTGGCCTGGAGTTGGAACTGAGTAAGGAGCACAAGGAGAGCTCTGTGTATGGGTAGCCAAGGCCTGGGATAGCAGGGAGAGCAGCAAGTTGGAACTGAGGAGCAACATCTCGGCTGGAGGAGCAAGTTATCACAATGCGCGTAACTTGATGTCTGACTCTTCTCAGCCATTCAATTTTATATTATCCTGGCTGTCCCAAAATTGGCTCTGAACTGCTCCTTGGTGGCCCAGCTTTCAAAGTACTTGGTGAGGATTGCTGCTCATGGCTGAGGAGGGAGCAGTTTTTAGCTGTGTTTGTGAATTTCTCTCTGATGAGAAATTCACTTCCTAGGTGAGTCTCACTGGTTGCTACACTTGCTGAGTGCCCTGGGGAGTCTGCTACAGATTTTGCGGGTCAGGGTTGGATATGGAGAGCGAGATCCTTGTTATGTCGTTAGACAGATACTACTGGGAACTGTGTCATTAAGGGAGACTTTTTTGTAATGTCTTACCTACAGATTGGGGAATAAATACTGTGAATAAAGGTAAGGGTCAGATGCTGCCGGATGTGATCTCTGACATAAAATAGTTACTGAACCGACAGGAGGTAATGCTGTTTTAGACTGGGGTTTGGCAAGTAATGTAAAAATAACATAGATGGAGTGGTCACCAAGTTAATTCAATTTAAATTTAAATGGAAGAATAAAACCAAATCTTTCACTAAGTGGTTCTCTACTTCAAAAGGGCAAACTTTGATAAAAAAGAGAACTAGTTAGCTCAGAAATTTGAATAAGGAAGGAGAATTTTTTAAAGTCAAAGGTGCTAAAACTGTCAGGATTTTGTTTTCTGAGCAAGGAGGAGAAAACACGTGGGGAGAAGCCCCAGACCCAGCTGGAGGAATAACTGTTTTGAGGAAGATATAAGGAATAAGCAGAGAGAAAACAAGGAATGAAAATAAAAAGGACTGCTGCACAAAGAAAACTGCGTCCTAGAAGTCTGGGACTGTAGGGATAATGTACAAATTGCCAAAAGTCATCATGAGTTGGACCTTGCAAAGGATATTAAAACAAAGAACCAAAGGCTCTTCAGAAAAGAGCAAGAAAAGAAGAAGTGGAGCTGCTGTGCAGTGAAGATGGGTTAGGCAGAGGACACTCTCACTATGGCTCAAAACCAAAATGAATGCTTTGTGTCAGTTCTCAGTATGGATAATAATCTTGACCAGGAGGGCAAAGGCAGGCTGGGTAATGGGAATGTGGGTATGAAAACAGAAATTGCCTAGCAGCCAAGATGTAAGCAGAACTCATGGAACTTAATGCGCTCAATTCATGGGCACTGGATAATCTCTGTCCCAGCATCCTGAAAGCATTGGCACATGAAATTGCAAGAGCAAATATTTTTGTCTATCAAGTTAGGGGTGACACCATATGATTAGACAGTAGCAAATCTGGTGGCTGTATTTTAGAAAGGGAAAAAGATGATCCAGGTAATAACAGGTCTGTAGGTCTGACCTTAATAGTCTGCATAAATTTAGAACAAGCATAATTAAAGGCATGGGCAGAGGGAAGGGATAAAGAGAAGGTTAGATAAAGTGCAACATGGGTTTGCCAAAGGGAGATTATGCCAGACTAACTTGATAGCTGTCTTTGCAACTGATTTTCTAGACACAGCAAATTCAATAGATCCTATGTATTTAGACTTCAGAAACCATCTGATATGATGCCATCTGGGAAACTCTTATTTAAGCTGGTATAGATGGGGATTAGTTAAGGAACTGTAAGATGGATAGGGATAATGGGGAAGTAGCAGGTTGGAGGGAGGTTACTAGTGGAGTTCCTCAAGGATCAGCCCTGTGACTGGTTTTTGTCTAATATTTTCATTCATGACCTTGGCACAAATTTGCTGATGACTCAAAATTGAGAGGCATTGTTGATGTAGAAGATGTGAATACTGTACAGGGTACTGTATAGGTCATGAGGAATGAAGTAATAGAAATGAGCTGAAATTCACAAATATAAAATGCAGGAGCATGCACTTGAAGACTAATACAATTTTGTGCTTTAAGCTGACTAGTCAGAAATGGCCGAAGTGGAGAAGGACTTAAATATGATAGTTTAGGGGTATCAAATTCACCTGGTTCCCCCAGCAAGCTCTGGACTGTGGAGCTCCTTGCAGGCCTGATTCAGCCTGGCGCACTGGGCGGTTCACATCTGGGGCAGTGGTGACAGGCAAAGAGGCTGAAGGGCACCCAGAACTGTATCAGTTCTTGCTTGCCTTCCTGCTGCCAGTCACCCAAAGGCCTTGGATTCTGTGACAGGCAACTCCCCCTCGCCATGGTCCCAACTTCTGGTGACTTGCCAGTAGCCCAGCAGGCCTTACAAGCAGCTGGTTAAACTCTGGAACAGGCTACCCAGAGAGGTTGTGGACTCTCCATCCTTGGAGGTTTTTAAGACCTGGGTAGGCAAAGCCTTGGCTGGGATTATCTAGTTGGGGATGGTCCTGCTTTGAGCAGGGAGCTGAACTAGATGCTTCCTGAGGTCCCTTCCAGCCCTCACTTTCTATGGTTCTGTGTACATGACCCACGGGCCATACATTTGGCAACCTGGTGCTAGTTGATTACAGAATGTCTATGAGCCACCAGTGTGAGGTAGTGAAGTAAATGCAATCTTTGGGAAGTATTGGTGCTGTTATACAAAGCCCCAGCAAGCCCTCATTGGGAACACTGCATGCAGTTCTGGTGGCCCATGCCCAGGAGAGATGAAATGAAGCTGGAGCAGAGGCAGAAAAGGGCCCATCTCATAAAAGGAGACCAGGGGACCTTGGCTTATTTAGCCCAGCAAACTACAGGTTGAGGGGGGAGATACGAATGCTTTGTATATTACCAGGGAGGGTAAACCAGCACCCAGCAATGTTTTCTAATGGTGGGCTGGAATGATCCAGCTCGGAGCTAAGGCTGGTTGGCACTTAAACCTGGTCATTGGCACTGCCACTGCCTCACCCTGTGGCCTCGCTGAAGCTCCCCTGCTCTGTGGGCCAGATCTGGCGGCTCTGCAGGCTGGATCTAAGCCATGGTCCATAGAATGCCAACCTCTGAAGTGTAAGCTAAGAGGCAATAGCAGCATAAGAGCATGAGGGGACATACTGGCCAAGAAGAAATTTGAGCTGCAGACAAGGTGCCAAACTTAGTGATTAGGCTCTGGAGCAGCCTCCCAATGGAAGCAAGAAACCCAGACGCTTGTAAGGTGGATAAGTTCATGGAGGGGATTGTATGATGTGGTTGCCTGTGATAGGAGACTGGACCCACTGACCAGGAGGTCCCTTCTAATCATGTGTTCTGCCACAGTCCTCATGAGAGCCTCTCTGTTATTGTATCAGTTTTTGTGGGACTGGAGTACAAGATGATGCCTGTAAACAGTCAAGATTCAAAGGGGACTCTGTCCATTTGGACTTCAGCCCTGGCACAAAGTACAGCTCAATGTGCAACTTAGGTACCACTGCCCCCTGTCTGCTGCCTCCTCTGTCCTGGACACTTGGACAGGGCTTCATGGGCAGGATTAAGTGTTTTCAGCAAGAGGCATCAGCTCTTAGCAGCTTTGCTCTGGGCTCAGTATAAAGACACCCTAAATGTGCCCCACTCTCCCCTCAGGCAGCATCTCAGGTTGGGGAGTTCAGACTTTTCTGCATTGTATTTGGAGGTGGGGTCAGGGGCTTGTTTGGACTATTAAGTGATAGATATTAAGGACATAAGGGACTATTAGATCAACCAGTGTGTCCTCCTGTATAACACAGGCCCGGGAACATTGCCCAATATTATTAAATGTCACCTATCATAAACTAGAGAGCAGCCTACAGATTTGACAGTTACTTGGGTCTTTTCCTACCCCATTCTCTCTCTCCTTCCCATTCTTTCCTCTTCCATTTTATCATTTCTCTTTCTCATTCCTCTAGTCCCCCACCACAGAGCTGTGGCTCTGCTCCTCTTGCTTCCTTGTAGAGCCTGTAACCTGGGCACCTGGAGTAATTGTATATTCATTAGACTGAGGGGGAAGGGAGAGGGGCAGCCTGCTGGTTTATGTGCCTGAGTAGGAAAAGAGCATATGAAGCAATAAAGCCTGTCACCCCATTAAGATAAGGGATGCTAATGCCCACATTTTGTATGCCCTTTCTGGGGCTGACCCCCATCACTGTCTCTACCAACAGCAAAGGCCGAGAACACTGTGCAAGGGGCATTCCACTGTTAGTAGTCACACATCTGCTCAATCAAGATGCACTTCACTGGAGCTGGAAAAGGCTTTTGTCCCATGGATGTGCTCCTAACGGAGCCAGAGATTTCACTCTCTGCTTCTGCCCTCTGGGTACCAGCTCTCCTGAGTGGACTGCTAATACATCACTGTTGTGGGAAGGATACTGTAACCAGGGAGTACGGGGGCTGCTCTTGGGTAGGAACACGAGGTGGTACAGAGCCAGGGCACAGGCTGGCATGGAGGAAGGTGGCTTCTTTTTAGCAGGTAAGGATGTGGGTGTCTCTTGTCAAACCTCTCCTCCTCCCCCCCGCCCCTTGCTGTCCCTTGTGGCAAGTACTGGCTGCAGCAAATCTCCTAGCTCCTAGTCTCCCAGCCCCATCCAGTGGGAGCAGGGGCTGGAGGGGAGCTCCTAGCCCCCCTGGAATAGCTCAGGGAATGATGTGGGACCAGAGACTAAAGGCAGAGGAGAGAACCTTGGCTTCTCCAGCCCCTCATGAGCCTAGAGGACTTTCTACCCAGTTCAGAGGGATAAAACATGAAGTGGCTTATTATTTTCCCCTGTTCCTGTTTAGAAGCCTCACTCTGAGTAGCCTTTCTTTTGTCTCCTCTTGGAGAGACAGTGAGGTGCCCTGGGAAAGGTACAGAACAGAGACTTGGGAGACCAGAATTTGATTCCCAGCTCTGCAGTATGACCAGGGACCAGTCCCTCCACCACATCCCCTCCTGCACTGTAGCCTCTCATCTTTTTAAACCATAAGATTTTGGGGGTTGGAGCTGCATCTCACTGAGCTCCTGCGTGGTGCCTACCATAAGGTGGTCTGAACCTTGGTTGGAGCTTCCAGGGCTGGTGTCATTTTCAGAACGAGTGCCATCGAGGTCATTGCCCATCTCCCACCAAGGGGGTATTTGCCAATGCTCATACAAGAAGTTTGCAGTTGACTTGCTTGTCATTTGACATCTCAGAGACCTAAAGCAGGGGTTCTTAACCTTTTTTTTATACCAAGACCCACTTGTAAACATCGATGGCCAGCCCCAACCCCATGCCCCTCACTCCTGACCCGCTGCCTCCTGCTCCCAGGACCCAGCCCCGCTGTTGGGCAGGGAGTGGGTGTGTGGGTAGGGGGGCCCCAGGCAGCCCCTTGCAAGCTGGGACTTTGCCAGCCTTCAAGGGAAAAGCCGCAGTTTCCCATGGTTTTCTCCTTTAAAGGAAAATCCATTTTTTAAGTTTGTTGATCTATTTTTAAAGTTTGTTCACAACCCTTTCATATATACTTGCAGCCCACTTTTGGGTTGTAACCCATGGGCTGAGAAACGCTGACCCAAAGGATTGCCCCCCCCCCCCCCCCACACACACACACCTTCGTCCCCCAGCCTGGGCAACAAAAGGAATTCTGCTGCCTGTGGCCTCTGCCCCCCTCCTCCCCTTGTGCTGGTACCATCCCTGACCTCCCTTTACAGGGAAATCAATACCCATTTCCATGCTGGGTGGTGGGGGGGAGGAGGGCTGCCCATTCCCCTCCCCCAGCCATGTGCTGCACCCAACATGTATGTGAATCCTACACAAGTAGCACATGCATGTCAGTGAGACTTTATACTGCCTTGTATGTGGACCAATCTGAACCTCATTAACGGAGAACAGCGGTGGTCCATGAGGGTAGACAGGCAGCTGGATCTTTACCGATAGATACGAGACATGTTGCTGCTACCTGGGTCCTACTGCCTCCACCAGAGCCAGCGGTTCATGGCAGTAATTACACACTGCCCTTATTATCATAATATCCTCCTGGCATTTAGACTAGACACCTATCACCGAATAAAATGTAGGGGCCTTTAAGAGCGAGTGAGTGAGGGAGAGATCTCCCAGCACATTAATCTATCATGAGCTAATGTGTTTTTCCCATTTGTTCCTTTGTACATCACCAAGTCGCGCGCGCACACAGCACACACACAGACACAGACACACACAGGCACGCACACACACAGACACACACACAAGCTCACCAGCGCGCTCTCACACTCAGACACGCTTGCTCTCTCGCACTCCTGCCTCCGATCTCCGATGGTTGGCTGGGCCTGAGCCACTTGGAGAAAGAAAGGAAAGAAAGAAAGAAAGAAAGAAAGGAGAGAGAGAGAGAAAGCCAGGGCAATAATGGGAAATACACCCTCTCAAGGCATGTCACTCTCACTATGTGCATCCATTCTTAAGTAGCAGGTATTTTTTTTTATTTGTGTGTTTTTTTTTCTCCTCCCTCCAACTGCTGGTACAGTATGATGATGCTAAGGAATTGGTGCTGCCGTGAGATGCTGATGCCGGAGTTGCTTGCTTTGAATCTGAATGGGGGCTGGGGGGATTTTGTTCAACAGGGGATGTGTTTGGGCAGGTGAAGGGGGAACAAACCCCTTCCCCCTCCCAAACAGCTACAAAGCAGGAATCCTTCCTTTCCCCTCTCCACCCTACCTGGTGGTAATGGTCCCAGGCAGGAGGGCTGGCTGCGGGGGGATGCTGGCTGTCAGATGCAGGCAGCAGGGGATGTTAATCTGGAGCTTGTGGCCACTGCTGGTTGCCAGTATTGTTTTGTTGTCAGGGCTGCCTAGCTCCAAGGGGATAAAGTATCTATAGAGCTGGCTGTCCTAGAAATGCTGCTGAAACAAGGTGTGGGGAGTGGGATCGGGAGGCAGGTGTGGGGGAAGACAATTGGGTTGTTGGTGGTGGGGGGACAACGTTTTCTTTTTTTATAGCAACGTGGTTTTATGCGCTGTGTTGTTTGCCGGTTTGGTGGCTGCTGGCTTCTGACCGATCCTTTCTCTTTCTTTTACGGGGCTGGTGCTGATGCCAGCTGCTTTGGTGAATAACGGAGACAGATGGGTGCAGGAGAGAGAGGGAAGGAGATGGGCTGAATGGCTAATACCTGCTCCCTTGTCTTTTTCCAAGGTGGGGGGTGGTCAGGCACAATGTGCAGAGCAAGTGTTGGGGTTGTAGGTCGCCTGGGTGAGTTATTTTAAGCATCATTGAAGGAGGAGGGAAAATCTGGCACATCACCAGCTGGGGCTGGAAGCAGGAGGGAGGTGGGGAAGAGAAACTTAAAATAACTCTGGTTGCTTGCCCCTTTCCTTGATGCACCTTGCATCGGCTTTGTTCCTCGTGTGTGTGCAGGGTAGGAGGCGGCATGCTTTTCCTGGAGTTCGGCTGGGTGTGTGAGGCAGGGCTGTGGCAAGGCAGGTGTGTTCTCCATCTGTGTGTGTGTGTGTGTGTGTGTCCACTTAAGGTGTGCTTATGTGTGTGCATTTCTGCACGTGCAGATGTTACCAGCAGGTTGCCCTTGTGTCACTGTACTGGCACTATCCAAGAGTCAGGCTCCAGCAGGCTGGTCAGGTGTGAGATAGGACCAGACTGTTGTTTTTGGCTGTTGATAGGGGAGAGGGCATGAGGGATTTTAAGGGGGTAGGGCTGAGGTTCAAGGACTCCCTTCTCTGTTCCCTGCTGGGTTTCACGCCCTGTCGCATCTCTTTGCCCAGTGTCCTAACTCAGCAGTGCTTTCAGTCTTTTGTTCCCTGTACTTTTGCTCCTTGCTGTGATGAGACAGAGTAGGGGCTGCAGGGCTGTTTCTCTCTGCCCTACCCGCCCCCCACCCCCCGGGCTCTCCCTGGGGCTGGGGGTTGTGCTCCAACTGGGTGGAAGTTCCTTTAAGGGGTGCTTCACCCTTGGCATGCACATGGCTTGCTCTGCCCACAAGGGGCCCTCAGGAGGGAGTGTGAGAAGGAGCTGCTCCCCTCCCCCAGCAAAACAGGCTGCCATAGCCTGAAGCAGAGCAGGGTACAGGGCAGGAATGAGGTTCACTGGGAGCTGTGACTGCCTGAGTTCAGGTGGTGAAGGGGGAGGTTATATTGCTGCTGGCACCACAGCTTCTGGGCCCCCCTGCCAAGGGAGACCACTCTTCAGGGCATAAGCAAACCCAGTAGCTTATTGCCCCAGCTCTTCCCTGCCCCTGAGGTTGCTGCTGTGCTGTTCAAGACTTTTGACATCAGTCACCTCTGCCTCATCTGGTGCTGCTCTTTCCTGCCAGCCTCATTCTGACAGGTGCATTGCCCAGGCAGAGAGATGGGAGATGCTCTCGTGTCACCCTAGTGTGCCTCTGCTTTCCTGACACAGCTCTGTCCAGGCCCTGTGTGCCCTAGAAAGAAGGGCCCTGGAGTCCCCCCTCCCAAAGTAGCCACAGATGTGATGCTCCCCTCACTGAGGCCACCCAGCCCCACACTTGTTTCAGCTCCAGGGCTCAACACCCTTAGTGATGAATGTTGCCCCTATGCTGCTGCCTGGGCTCCGGGCACCCCTGCTTCTTTGGAAATGGCTCCCTGCATGCTTTGTCAGAGCCCTTTGATTTCCTGAGGAAGAGCATGATGACTGCAGGCCTCCTTGGGGCAGGAGAGGGGACCTGGTGTCCCTAGGCCCAGGCAGAGTGACCAAATGGGTAGTGGCAATGGGCAAAGGGGATTTTATTCATGGCCCAGCTAGGGGTGAGGGATGCTTCCCCTCTTCCAGGGAGCTCAAGTCTGTTGAATCAGTCCCAGGTGCTCTCTGACACTGCTTCACCCTAGTGTCTTTCAGCATCACCTTTCAGTAAATGATCCACCACCACCCATGCCCCCGAACTGGTGCTGAGCTCAGTTGGGGTGGGACATAATGGTCTTTGGCAGATGTTTACTAAAGCCGAGCAGGTCAGCATTGCTGCTGTGACTTGGGCCTACATAATATAGTTCTCCTAACAAAGGCCCAGCCCTGGCAGGTCACTCCTTCTCCTGGCTTGCCCTTCCCCCAGTCACTACTTGACAGCAAGTCTATCCCATCTCAAGGAGCCAGAGTTCGAGGGATGCTGCGTAGTGCACAGTGACTACTCAAGGTACCTTGTTAGGATTGGATGTCAGATGAATTCAGCCTCAGCTCTCTGGAGCTAGCCATGGTACCAGGCATTGGCAGGGATCCGCTCTAGCAAAGGCCCATTGTAAACCAGCGAGCGTGGGAATGGAAACAGCTCCTTTGGCTGCTTCTGGGACAGGGGGAGGTGACAAAAACCCCAGCAACCCAGGATTAATTATAGAAATTGATTCTTTTCTTTGCCACACATTGATCTGTTCTGTGCAGTCATTGTCAGAGACAGCACAGCTGCTTGCCCCACCTTCCCCCCTAAGTGAAACATCCTCCTTGCGCACGCGTGCCACCCCCCCTCCTCACACACACACACTACCCTCTGTGCTGTTGATTGAAGCCAGGGATGGAGTGGGGAGATACGCAGAGACATCCTTCTCTAAACATCGCTTGCTCTGTTCCTGAGCCAGCTGTGCGTCTTGGAGGAGGGGGCAGTCTGGATGGCCAGGGAGGAGGGCTCCTTCTCAGGTTTGAGGAGAGGAGGGTGTGGAGGAGAAGGCAGATGGGAGATGGAAACAGGAGTCCCCAGAGTGCAGTGTGCATCGGCGAGCTTCATTGAGTTTCCTGTTGTTAATATTTTATTTCCTAGTGTGTATGTGTGTTGGAAAGAAAATGAAAGGAGGCTGCATGCCAGGGAGCATGTGTTGGGTAGGATGGAGTGTGTGTGGGCTGTGTCCAGGTGGTCATGGGGGGAAGTTGGAGATTACAGGGGTGGATCTGGGATGTTGGGGCAGGGACAAGTACGAAGGCAGGGCCAGGACTGGGGGGGAAGGTAGTGGCAGGAGATTGGAGTTGGGGCTGAAGCAAGTCAGTGTTGGGGGATGGGTTGGGAGGCAGGTGCTGTCTGGGGAGGTGCAAGGAAGAGGTTGGGAGAAAGGGATGGTGTGGAAAGGTGGCTAGCAAGCAGTGGGTGTGTCTGGGATGTGGTGGTGGGTGCATGCAAGTATTGTTGAAGGCAGGGCTGGGGCCTGGCGGCAGTGAGGGTGCATCTGGGAGTTATGGCCAGAGGTTGGGTGGCATGGATGACAAGCAGGAGGTAGTGGCCATGGCGGGAGGATGGTGGATTAGTATGATGACAGTTGCCACTTGGCAGTGCTGGGCACTCTGAGCTGTGTGGACATGCACATGGGGGAGGCTTGTATAAACCTCCTTTGGCCCATGGACTTTAATGTTGTGCTGACATGCTTGTTCACAGCCCCTGGCACTACTGCACAGTGCAGATCCCTGTTAGCTTGGCTGCCCTGACCTGTGTGGCTCTGCTTCCTGATGTCCCCTTATCTCTTCAGCCCCCATTTGCCAATCCCCTTGGCTGGCTGTGGTGCTGTTTGGTAACCACGAGTCCCATTGTCAGCTAGAGAGTGTGGGGATGGGAATAGCTCCCTTGACTTCTTCTGGGACAAAGAGGAGGGGACTAAAACCCTGTGATTTCATTGTCATCTCTCGGTGACAGGAAGGTGGCCTCTGCAGCAGCCTCAGGTGTCACTGGTTTGGCCCATGCCCTCTGACGGTACTGGTTGTCTAAGAAGGCTGATCACTTCCTTGGTTTTTAAGACCTCTTCCTCTGCTGGACCCTGTAGGAGGAGGCCTTGAATCAGATGCCACTGAGATGTTGGATTTTTGTCAAAGCAGTATGACAAGGACTTGGAGCCCAAATGCTTGGGACTGGGCTTATACAAAGATCTAAGAGCCCCCAGGGGTCTGGGTGGCATTGAACTGGCAGCCAGGCAGGGTACGTTTTTCTGTTCTCATTATAGGCTGAGAAGCTCCTTTTTTTCCCTTGGTGTTTCATTATAATTTGGGGTAGGCTGGGAAGAGGGGAAGCACAGGGTGGAGAGCTGAAACTGGGAAGGATTGGTTCCATAGACACGTGGAGGATTCTCAAGTCAGCCAGCTGAGCTGACCTGCAGCTCATAGTTTGCTCTATTTGCATGTCAGCCGGAAAGCTATGCTGGCTGCCATAATAAATACTACTGTTTTAATTCATTGTTATTAAACCCGTCTTGGGTGAGGGGAACTGCAGTTTGAAATCTCTTGGTTGGGGGGTGGATCTGGGGTTAGATCGGTCTTGCAAACCTACTGGACAGCCTCACGGCTCCTGATCTCTCGAAGGTCCATCTGTCCCTACAGCACCATGGGCTGGGACCATCCATTCTGTTAGGTTCAGGTTCTTCCATGATGCCTGTCATGGCCTGACAGAGCTGGCTTTAGGGCAAATGGCACCCTGGGTGAACTTGTATTTTGTCCTGTCTTCCTTCCCCCCTCAGTCAGCAGTGCTGCTTCAGGCAAAGGCAGATGGGCAGGGGTGTGGGACAGATTCTGGTGGGGAGGCAGTGACATGGTGCACCAGGTAGGCACTGCTGCTGTGTGGGAGCAAGGTGGGTGGACTGGAGCAGGTGCCACCCCCACCTGCATGTGTCCATCCCAGCTCTTCCTGAACAGCAGCTGGAGGCAGGGAGTGGGCTGGGCTGGGTTGGGCACCTCTTCTCCTGCCTAGATTGGGGAATCGGCCAGGGTGGGACAGGGCAGGGGGAGAGTGCTGCTGTGAGCGTGGGCTGCTCACACATGTTTGTGCATTTGTTTGTGTGTTTGGTGCCCCCCTGACACAGTGCCCTGAGTGGTTGCCCACCCCTAAGGCCTGCTCTGTGGCTTGGTGTATGATCATGTTAAGTTAACATAGTTAGTGCCTGTCACGTGGGGCTGTTTCTTTCTCCTTTCCTCTTGCTGCATTGTACCTGGTTACAAACTACCATTGCAGTGCCCAGAAGCTAGGTCCTGGGCTCCCGCCCCTGGAGCTGTAATGAGGATGAGGAATTTTTAACCTTAGCAAAAGACCAGGTGGAGGCAGCAGCTGTTGTGTGGGTCCTGCTAGAGCCCTTCAGAGGGCTCTGGGCCATAATGTGTTTGAGGCCCAAGAATCAAGGTGGACCACAGTCCCTGAACAGGGCTTGGATCCAGCTATGCTAGGAAGATGTGCATGCGCACACCCACACAAATGCACACTCATTTGCACATGACACGGTGACTTGTTGCAAAATGGCAGGTTTGCTGAGCTGCGTGGTTGAAAAGTTTCCTTAGGGCTGGGTACCTTGCCCGGGAAATGGAGGACATGCTACAGTCTCTTTTTTCTTCTCCAAGTCACTGGCCTGTGGGAGAGTGGTGTGGAGCCTCAGTGTTAGCCTCTTTCGAGGGCTGACTCCTTTGGGTCTGGAGAGGGGATGGGGCCTTAAGCCTATCTCTGAGGCTGCAGACAACTATAGCATGTGCTCCTCTGTGGGTAGGGTGAGGGTGGGGTAGAATTCATTCCTTCCTTTATCCAGCAGGGATATCAAACTCATGCAGTTCTGTGGGCCAAATCTGGACCATGGGGCTTCCTACAGACAAGATAACCTGCAAGTGGTGGAGACGGCGTTAATCCTTGGGGCTGCCGTAACCACTGTTTCAGCACAGCTCCTTAACCCAGGGAGTTAATGCTACTCCTCCCCCTTTTCCCCTGCTTGCCAGTTTTTAATCACTAAGAACCCCAGTTCTGGGAGTGGTTAAGAGGAGAGGCAAGTGGTGTTAACTCCCTGGGTTCCAGAGCTGCGCTGAAACAGCAGGTCTGGCAGCTGCATGGATTAATGCCATCATCGCCTTTGGAGCTCCACAGCCATGGAGGTGGGATGTTTGACACCCCTGCCTTCCAGCATTGGCAGCTCCCCCCAGTGCTACAGGAGCATATGGGCATTCTCAACACCTCCCACCCATCAGCCAACCTGGTATCTCCTCCTGCACTGGGGCAGTTGGCTAGAGCCAGGCCTCCACCCCCACCCCACACCTCCCCTTCCCATGGTTTTAAGTGGGAAGAGCTCTCAGTAAGGGAAAGACTGAGGCTTAAACATTGCCAGCCTGTGAGGGCACCTGCCTGTGTTCAGTGCTTGGCTTGTTCTGTCTGGCTGAGTTTGGGGAGCTCGTCTACATAGTTCAGAGCCACCCAAATCCAGCGTGGCAGGTGCCCTGTTGTATTGCATGGCAGCTCATCCTGGCGTGGAGCCCGTGACAACCCTGCTACGGGACAGTCCCAGCTGATCCACTGGCAGTCCCTTCATTTGGGAGGTGGGGATGGAGTGAAGTAGGGTGCTTGCTTTGCTCATGCATGGGGCTTGCTCTTCAACCAAAGTCCTTTATTACAGTCACCCATCTCCTCCTCTTTGCCTCTGGGCTCGGCCTGGGCTGCAGGTGCAGCGGGGCTCTGTGAAGCACTCAGCAGAGGCACTTAAATGCTTGTTAAAAAATTACTAATTTGCTTCTCTGCCACCGCACAGGGATAATAAAATTTTGCTGTCAGCTGTTTTTATTTTATTTTTTTCCCTTCGTTTTTTTTTTTTACCCCCACTGCTGCACAAATTCTGCTTTCAAAACACATGCAAATGAAGGAGAGGTTTTTTTTTTTATTCCATTTCAAACAGAAGGCCTGGTGGAGCTGATCGGTGGGGGCGGGGAGGAAGGGAAAGGAAGAAGAAAAACACTTGTTTCTTTTTTTCCCCTATGCAGAAATGTTCTGATTACATAGGGAGGGCAGCAAAGGGAGAGGCTGCTAATGAGCTTCCCGTACAGCTAACCCAGCATCTGCACCTTGTCCCCAAATTGCAGGGGTATGTTGCAGCAAAGCGAGGACAGGATGCTCCTGGAGTAGTCTCTTCTCCCCACTTCTCCCTACAGGCATCCCCCTCTGCCTCTGCACTTAAGCTGCCACAAGACATCTTGGGAGAGAGTCTCACTTCCTGGGAAGACTTATGACTTTGGTGGCATTTGCTGTGGAAAGTACTTACCACTACCCCAGTGGACAAGCCCCTCAGTTGTCCAAGTAGTTATTCTTAGAGCAGCTGCGTGAGGCAGAGAGCACAAATGGGTAACTGAAGTCCAGAAAGGTTGAGGGACTCATTCAAGGTCATGCAGGGGCGATGAAATCTTCTTGGCCTTGAATAGATTGAAGTATAGTTAGAGGGTGAAGGCCTGTCCCTTGCACTGCAGACAGGTTGACCCCTTTGAGTCTGCAAGTGCCTCCAAATGCAAGGATCTCAGCTACACAATTTATGGTGATGGGGGATTGCTTTTGGGCTTGCCCCCTAGCTTGCTCCTTTGGCCTTTTGACCAAAGAGTAGGGGGATTCTGAACTCCAAGGCCTTTGGGCTTGGAGGTTACACACATGATGCCTGCCATGGATTTGGGAGTATCTGAAGCTCCAGGCTCAAGAAGTGCTGATGGTAGTGCCACACAGACTTGAATGATTGAGGTCTGCTCAGTTGAAATTTGGAACTCAATTCAGAACTGATTTGGCCCTTGAAACAAATTGTTAGTAAAAAAAACAAAACAAAGGTAATGTAGGAAGTGTGTAGCAGAGCATGGAATTGGCTAGCCCCCTAACCATCCAAATGTGCTTCCACTCTTGAGTCAGTTCTGGACCTAATGCCACCCAAGGCATTGGACTTGTAAAGAAGATATAGACCAGAAGTCCTGACCACTGGGTTGCTCAGATCTCCTCTGGCACTTTTGTGCAAGAGCAGGTCTGTTAATACCGTCTAATGCAGGAGTATCAAACCCATCTAGCCCCACAAGCTGGATGTGGGGCACAGGGCTGTTCCGTGGTCTGGGTTATGCCCACAGACTGGCCCTACACGCTGGATCCAGCATGCAGGGCTGGGCTGGAGTTAGGGCTGCCTGCAGCATGCATCCTGGACTGGCTCTGTGTGCAGCATGCACCCTGGATCAAACCCATGTGCTTCGTGCAGTGTGGGCCCTGGACTGGCCCCATGCACTATATGCAGCGTGCATCAGATCGACTCTGCATGCCATGTGCCGCATGTGGGGCTGGTCTGAGATCTACAGGCAGAACCACGGACCAGAGGATAGGGTTCTCTGGGCTGGATCCGGCCAGTGGGCCATATCTTTGACAGCTCTGATATAAAGGAGCTCAATTTTCTGCAGTATTCACAATAACACTGTACTGTCCTTTCCCGTGCTCAGCCCCTGCTATTGCAAAGCTGGTAAAATTGTACCATGGAAGCTAGTGGGATGGAGGAGCTGGGATGAGTTCCTTTCATTCGGGTTCCTCCTTACAGGTTTATTCCTGAGGTCACTGGAGGAGCCTGGTGACAGCCATAAGAATGAATCCAAAGCATCAGGAAATCCCCAAATCCAGGGGGTCTTAAAATTTAATCACTGAAGGGTCATTTCCAAGTGAAAGTCCTGGGTGGTAGGTGCATTGGACCACACTTTGGAAAGCCCTGTTTTGTTGTGTCTGCCATGGGTACTTGTATCTCTCTTACTGGCCTGGAAACCAAGCATCTTGCCATCTGGAAAGTATCCATCCAGGGAGCTAGGAGGGTGTCCCCATTTCTCATATGGGAACTGAGGCACAGAGAGAGATGAAGTGACATGCCCAGAGTCACACAAGGGGTTTGTGGCAGAGCAGGTTACTGCACCTGTGGCTTCCAAGAGCCAGATTAGTGCCCCAATCACTGGAGTGCCTTTGTTAGCCTGTTATTCAGTTTATAATCCAGATTTAGGAGCATCTGGGCACAGAGTCCTGCCTCTTTGGGAAGGCTGTGTGTGGAATTTACCCTTGTGTTGCAGATGCAAAGTAGCTAGGAGATCCCGTAGGGAATATTTGCTATGACATGTGCAGAGCTGGCTTTGTTCATCCCAGCAGGAACCAGGTCTGGGGTAAAAATGATCACAGCAAGGGTATTTCTACATCCTTGCTGTCCTCAGAGGTCATAAGAGTCTCTGAGGATGGCTACAGCAGTTATGACCCAAATGAGGACACTTGTCCTGTGCCCTGTTGCTGCACTCTGTGCCAGGGGCTGATCCCTTGGCAGGTCCAGGTCGACAGTGGCACCCTGCATTCCCTCACAGCAGCTGTGTTGGGATGAGTTCTTCCCCGAGGGGACTTTTTACATAGCCTCCTCTACTGCTTCTTGCCAGGCTTCGGTCTTTTGGGAGAGGACACATAGAGAGCAGCAAACCCCTTGTAGGCTTCCAGCAAGAAGGCCCTGTGCCCTGTCCCTGGCCTCTCTTGGCTGCATATCAGGCAGCTATAAAGCCCCTGGCTCTCTATGTTTTCTGTAATTCTCATACATTTGTGCTGTAATCCTGGCCATGTTGTGTAGAGATGGCCCAACTGCCTTAAAACTAGCTTGTGTGGGGACTGAAGCAATGTAGCCTCTGCAACAAGATGCTCAATAGGGGCTGAAAAACCTGATGAGCTGGGGAGGTATCTGGGCAGTCAGCTCACATTGAGCTGCATGCTACTGCAGCCAGAGTGATGCAATTGCAGGGTAGATGTGTCCTAAGCCAGTTGAATAGGATGCACAGTCAGACCATGGCATATAACCCTTCCCACTGCTTCCCTCTGGGGCTGAGGTTGACAGGGATTGATTCTGGTTTGACAGGGAAGCCTGGGCAGGGAGGAGAGGTCACTGTGAATGTATTCTGGGTCCTCTTAGCTCAGTGCTCCAGCTTAGAGCTTCAGTGGTTAATTGGGCACCAGGTTTGATGTGATGTCTCCTATGCTCCATCAAGGCAGCACTGTGGCTATCTGTATTGGGGACCTACACAGTCTGGTGTGGCCAGGGCAGTGGAGGGGAGGACATTCTTATATAGGATGGAAGGGAGGACATTCCTATATATATAGGATAGTGGCAGGAGGATTCAGGGAAGGAGGAGACCCTTGTGGGGGCTAGGATGGCTGGTGTGATGGGAAAGAAGCTGCAGAACTGGCGGGGAGCTGCCAGTGGTGGGAGCCAGTGGTGTAGCTTGTCCCTTGCTATAGATGCCCTCCATGCTCTCTTATCTGGCTGAGCTTGCAGACAGTCCCTTGGCTGGTGTTGCCGGATCTCTGCCACCCCAGAGTTTATATATTTCAATTACATCCTGTTTAAAGCCTCCACATTTTAGTGGGCTGGCTAGATTTATAGGCTGGTGCCTTGTAGTTACTCTTGTCAGCTCAGGTCCAGAGTCTGTCTGCTTCCCCTTCTGAGTCTTTTCTTCCCTTCTGTAGGCTGAGGCATTGGGGGTGGATTTGTCTTGTAGCATCCAGGGTCTCATCCAGCTCCTAGCCCCTTTTGCTCCTCTCTTGTTGAAGTGGTGGAAGCCCCATCACCCAAGTGATTTGCAGCAAGGCTGTATAAGCACTGCAGGAAACAACTCTGTCCTGGCTACTGACAGGGCATTTGGCATCTATGAAGGATGTTTCCCATCAGGCCAACCAGGCCAGAGGCATTTGGGCCTTGTTGGAACTAAGCTTGCCCTGGGGTCTCTCTGTCTGCTGTGGTTCTCTCTACCCACTTCATGAAATGCCTAAGCAGGTGGCAGAAACCAGGACAGGTTGTAGAATGGTCATCCCCCTGTCACATTAGACTGACCCACAGGCCTATGACCTAACCCACTATTCAGTTTTGCTGCTTCTTTCCAGCTCAAGCTGCCTGTTTCCCCACCCTGTTGCACCCATGGGAGGAGTATGGGAGTGACAGACCAGCTACGTTTAGTTTCTGACCTTGCACTGCTGCTACCTTCCCCAGAATGTGCACTGTATACCCCCTGAGTATCCCACAGTCGTGACTGCTTTCATTGAATGGCCTATTCACTGAAGGATAGAGGGGTGGGAAGGGCTTCCAGCAGGATACTTTCTGGTGGCAGATGTCAGGTTATGGGATTTTTGTCGATGGCACGTTTTGAGCCAACATGGGATCAAATACACAGGGACAAGAATACCAAGGCTTATGTGCTACCCTTCCCTCCAGCTGACTGAGTTCAAGTGGGCTGTGCCAGAGGCAGCTGTAAATGTCACACATTGTGGCAGCATCTGGCTGGGAGACTTGGATGGGAGAAAAGTGACAGCACAGGTGGCTTGGAGCCATAAAAGTCTCCAGCACGGGTTGCAGGGTTTTGGTGCTAAACCTTTCCCCTTCTGTTGCATTTCTGCCCAAGATCACCTGGCCTTTATGAGACATGTGTTCCATGCAGCCTCACAAGGCTGGCAGGCAAGTCTGAGTGGCAAGGAGGAGAAGTGGTGTGCCTTGTCGAAGGTGACACAAACAGGCTGAGGCTGGGTGTGGAGGACAGTTTTACTGTGGTTAAAACACTAAATTAGGCCATCAGTTGGATTACTGGCTCTCCCACTGACTTCCAGTGTGACCTTGGGCAACTCACTTG
This sequence comes from Crocodylus siamensis, assembly GCF_052110815.1. Lineage (NCBI taxonomy): Eukaryota > Metazoa > Chordata > Crocodylia > Crocodylidae > Crocodylus > Crocodylus siamensis. The sequence continues at coordinate 160,166,417 of NC_143398.1, forward strand.
GGAGAATGCAACTCAGTTTTTCTAAAGTTGTGGTGCTCAACCTATGGCCTGCCAGCCAGATCCATCCCATGGCACTGGGGATCAGTGGCAAGCAGCTCAGCTCAGCCCAGTGTGTTTCCCTTCTCTGTCCTGTGTTGTGCTGCTGATTCCCTCTGCAGCCCTCCTTCCTCCATCCCCTGCCTCCCCTATGGCAGGTACTGTTTACCAGAGGTAAGCTCTCTCCCTGTCTTCTCCCTCTTGTCCCTACCTCCTGGAGGGGAGTGGTGGCCTACGGTACAACCAGGTGGCAAGCATCCAGACTACCACTCTAACAGGTTGAGCATGGCTGTTCTAAAGCCCCTGTATGATTTGAAGTCCTGACTTTTCAATGTGATTTAAGAGCCTAAATCCTTTAGGCACTTTTGAAGGGGTTCCCTTCAATCTACCTGTCAAAGGGCAGTGTTGCTATGTCTTGATATCCCTGCTCTGTAGTTCTTCAGAGCAGGATCTGTCTCTGGCTGGGTGTGTAGAGCTCCCTGCCCAGTGAAGCTGCATTCTTATTCAGCCCCTCACAATGCTACTTCTAGAGATGTAAATCCCAGTCTCCTGGTCTAACCTGGAGAAGGACGGGGCATGGCAGCTGTTTCCTAACCTTGGGAAAGGGCACGAATAGTGCAGCTCTGTACCAGCCCACCCTCCCTGCCTGCCGTCTCTGCAGGCTGTAACCAAGGCTAGAAATACCATCCATCTGTCAGCGTGGGGGCGGTGGCTAGGCCTGTGCTGAGTGACACAGTAATAGGGTGTGAAACAACCACCTGTCAGTTGACTTTCTTACTGCGGCTGCCATTATGTTTGGCAAGGGCAGAATTGGAGATGAATAAACTCTCCTTTCCCATGTTATTTGGAGTAACGCTGTCACAGCACTCATGGTTTTTTATTTGCCTGGGTGGCTTTATGTTAATGAAGCAGGCTCTTGCTCGCCAAAAAAAAAAAGTGTAATTTTGGATCTTCATGCATGGAAAAATACAGAGTTGAATCTCCAGGGAAGTGTGAAGGGAGAGGGCCTGAGGAACCCAGGCTGTGATGAAGAGTCTGACCCCATGTGTTGCAGAAGCAGCCCTGTCCAGGGCCAGTTTGCCTTAGCCCACTGCCCAGTGCTGGGATCTGTCTTCCCCTGTCATGCCCAGTGAAAAGCCAAGGGTTGGCAATGACAGTTGGCGTGTGGTCCATCAGTGCAGTTGAGAAATGGGGGGAAAGCACAGGAGATGCCTGTGGAAAGATGGTAGGATGAGAGAGGCTCTTGGAGCCAGCACTGCCCCCAACTGTGGGACAAGTGGCTTAAACTCACTGTGCCTCAGTTTCCCAGCTGGTGAAACAGGGTTGATAATATCAAACTCCCAATGTGAGTCTGAGCACTTCCAGATCCTTTGATAAGTGGTCCCAAAGAAACACAAAACATGGCATAGCCTTGAGTCAGGGAACTGGGCCACAAAGCCAGAGGCCACAATCTGGAGGCAAAGGTTGTGGGGGGTGGGCTCTGCTTTCATGGTTTTCCTGTTGGTGCTGGGAAGCTCTGAGTGGTGCAATTCCCGAAGGAGAGAAATGGGCTGGCTGAGTGGATCATTGTGCTACTCCTGTGGTCACTGGCTCTCAACCTCTTTTGACTTGAGGCCGCCCTCATTAGACTCAAGATCCCCTCCGAAAATGCCAGCTCAAAGCTTTCCCTCATCGTTTGACTATAGAAAGATAGTAGAGCACCTTCTTTGTTACAAAGAAGTCCAAAAGCTCACAAGAAGTCAGAATGCTTTTGACACTGCGGATTCCTATTGTAAATCTCTGGGTTTATCTTGTGAATCCAGTGTGGGTGATGGCACACCTAATGGTGCTAATATTGTGTGGCCCTGCCTGGCACTCTTAAAAGGATCTAGCAGCACCTCAGGGTGGAAATCACTGCTGTAGCACCAGGGCTGCTTCTCTAGAGGCTCGGGAATGCAGACTTCTCTGAGGAAAACTATCTGTGGCAAGCACTCACTGCCTGGGAGACGAGAGGGGTGGGCTGGTTTCAGCTCTGTTCCCTGTTTGTGTGCAAAGCTCTTCTCTGGACTCCAGGGAGACTTTTGGCAGAATGAGGCATATGGGATGTGTGCACATGACTATGAATGGAGCAGTTTTTCCTTCGTCTTCTGGAGGGCCTGGGTTGAAGCTGTTACCTTCATCCCAGCCTGGAATCTCATTTCTTCCCCTTCCCTTCTGCTTTCACCTTCCTCCCTTCTCAGTCTAAAGCCTCTGTTATTCAGTCAGCAGCCCTCTGGCCCAGGGGAACTGAATGCTTTCTCTCTACCCCATCTGTTATCCTGCAGCTGTGCCCCCCCCCCCCCCCCCCCCCCCCCCCCCCCCCCCCCCGAGCATACATCTGGGGCCTGCTGCACCAGAGGTGGAGGTGCTGGGGTCAGGAGTTCAGCTCAGAGCTCCCACTTGGCTGGGCAGGCTGATGCTGCTAAGTTAGCCCAGCTTTGTCGTAGATGCTGAACCTGCCCTTTGCCAGAGCTGTGAGGTTCTTTGTTTGATTTCAGAGCTGGCTTTTCCTAGGAGAGAAGGAGTTACCAGGCTGCTTGGTCATAAGGGAGCAGGGCAATATTCTAGGAAGGGTGTGGGGCTAGGGAGGACAGTGCTTTACACTGCCATGGGCTTGACTTTCATACTGAGGTAGAGAGGAAGACCAGCCTCTTGATTAACGTATTCATCTCAGACCTGTAAGGGTGGGAGCCAGATCTTTGCTCTGGTATAGACTCCCTCTCTGACCTGATTTTAAATCAATCAGTCCCTCTGCCTCTCAACGTCCCTTGTCTCTGATCCCTTTCCTTTGTCTGTTCTCCTTAGGACAGGGGCACTTGCTGCCTCTGTGTATGCATGGGCCCTCACAGACCAGGGCTCTGATCTCAGCTGGTGCTTGTCAAATATAAATAAGTCATAGTCAGCTCTGTTTTGGCCTCTCATCTAAAGAACCACAATTCCCATGCTGTTCTGGTTGGGGAGGAGGGCTAATTTCACCCCTCCTTTCCCTCCAGCATGCAGGCCCAGGGGAGCAGACCCTCTACTCCTTTCTTCCCATTCTAGCTTTCCAACCAATGCAACTAGCAGGCAATAATATCCACAGCAAGCCCTAGTTCCTGGCTATCCCCCTCCCCTACTCCAGCAGCCTCTCCATGGGCTGGTTACCTAAGAGTCTATAGCAGGGGATGGGGATGGGGGGAGGTTGGATGTGGGACCCTTCTCTAGGCACCACAGGGCTGCTTTAGGATGGTTTTGCTTTCTGGCACTCTCTGTCTGTTTTCACGATTTCATTTAATTTAGACATTTCCCCTGCGGAGCATCTCCAGCGCTGAGTGACTGCCTATTTATGTCATCGTGATGGGGGCACAGGGTAGCTGTGCAAAAGCCCATGCAATGTGACTACTGTGTCCACAAAGCAGGTCTGTGTGTTTAGGGGTGGGCAAGGGTGGAAGAGCTACCCATTGACCAGACCCAGCTTGGAGCAGCCAGTGACTATGGGGTTGTGTCTGTACTGCCTCTGTGGTGAGCACAGCAGTGACACTGAGAAGTAGGTCTTATTCCTTCCCTCCTGCTCAGAATGTACCAGACCAGAGCCCAGAAATCAGGCACAGTAGCCCATGGAGTGCAGCTCTGAGAGTGCACCAGGCAGTGTACCCAGGATGGCCCCTCTGCCCCTGCAGTCATGTGTCTGTCGATCCCTTGCCCACTGCATCTAGGCCCCGTGTAAGGTCATTGTCTCCTGCTGTGGGTATAAGCCCGACTGGGTGCATGGGGCACCACACCCTGCACTGGGCACTCATGTATCCCAAGCTGCCGCCAGGCCCTGTTCCCATACCTGCAAGTGCACCAGGAAAGAAAAGGGCCAGGAAATGAGTATTAATGGGGCATATACCAACAGCCAAGCACCTTGCTCCTAGAGCAGTAACAGCATGGAAGCTATCCCTTCCACAGTTGTGGCTGCCTTCTGCCAAGCTATGTAATGAGACATCTGTCTTGGAGTCAGCACCTCTGTTCTTCATGCCCCCATGCAAATGGCTTGGATATCCTGGTCTGTCAGTTGGGGGAAGAAGCTGCAGGATCCTCCATGCAAAAGGAAGATAGGACTTGGGTCAGATCAGCATCTGCTGCCAAGCTCCTTTCCCTCAGGGAAGGGAAGGGTTAATGTGCAGCCTCTGTGTGTGTGTAGGTTGTGGGATAGGAGAAGTTGCACCTGTAATTGGAGCTGGCCTGCCTTAGAATGCACAGTCCAGATGAGAATCACTGGGGCATGCTGCCCACCAGCCGTGGCTGGAATTGTTTTCTTTCAAACCCGGGGTTGCAAATGCATTAGCCAAGGAGAGGAAGGGAAGGGCTAGAGTTTGCAGGGAATGCTTATTGGATGGGAGATGCATCCCTGACCCTGGCACTCGCATGCTGCAGCTGCTGAGAAGGTGGGGGGGGGCATGTTTGAGCTTGCAGTTGCTTTAGACCATTGCCAGATTGGCCCTACCTGGCATGGAGGATGGGTATAGCCTCTGGTCTGTGGAAAGAGAGATCAGAGCCCTGTGGTTTGAACTAGTTACAGCATCCTCTTAGTCCTCCCTTCTGGAGGCTCAAGGCTTCATTTTGCACTGCAGGTTATATATGACCCTCCACCTCCATCCTCCACCCCCTCACTCCTATGCCAAGGGAAATGTGAAGGGCCTTCACATGTTCTTTGTGAGGCAGGACCATAGTGCAAAAAGCCCACTACTGTCAGTCAATCAGAATTTGAACCTAGGACCTTTGGCACCAAAGCACTTGAGCAAAAGAGCTGTATCAGCTTGCCTGTGGATAGCCATACACTGTGGATGAGCCATACACTTTACAGGCATGTGTCCCTGGTTTGTTTTCTGGGATGGGCCACCTTTACCTTAGAGCTTTGGTGGTGCGTTCTAGAGGGGTAATATTTGCTGCAAAGCATGGGCCGTATGAACTTTGGAGGCAGTAGGATTTTCTTGACGATTCCTTCTGGACCAACTGTATAGTTTAGAGAGATGTTAGATCAACTTGCAGGCACAAATTGCTTTTCTTAGGTCTTGGAGTGGGTGACATCCTCACATCCCAGTCCTACATGCTCTGGCCAGAAGTGGCTGTACTGGCCCTGCATTCAAACTGACGGGCCTCTGGAGTCCTGTACTGCTTTGTAGTTTGAGTAGCTGAACCATATCCATGATGAGGAGGTGACAGGGGCTGAGAGCAAAGAGTACCTGCTTACTTGAGGATGGAAACCAACATGTTCTCCTAAGGAAGGGTTGGAATGGGACCATATCCCTAATGTTCCTGGTAGACTTTTATCCAGGCATTTGGACATGAGTGTGAGGATGCAGATATGAGCTTTGTAGTTTCAACATGCACTTCCGAGGTGGCCACACAGCAGGGACTCAGCACCCACAAATGGATTATGGCTCCTGGAAGGAGCTGAAGGAAAATTCCCTGAGCAGGCACGGCGGAGTGCTGTTGTCAGTGGTCCTATGTTGCCCTCTCTTTAGAAACCCCACCGTATTGTATGAGGCTTACAGAGTGGAGAGGTGTGGGCAGGAGGATGGTGCCATCCATATTTCATGCTGCTAAGGTGACTCTGGGTGTGATGCGGCCCATGGGTAATAATAGACCACTCACAGCTCTGGTCAAATTTACTTCAGGGGCTATCACAGCCTTCAGAGGCATCCCAGAGCCCTAAATTTAGATCATTTTTGCTTCAGGCCTTCTCTGCTGGGCTTTCTGGAGAGACTCCCCAGAGTGCTGTCCTAGCATGGGTGGGTGGGAAAGTATCAGACCTAGGCATGATTCTTTAGTTCATTGGCAGGCAGTTTTCCATAGTCCTGCTGGGAATCTAAGGGGTTCTTTCCCAGGACATTGTTGGGGGAGGAAAGGCGGGGTCACAGAGGTGTCGAGGTGGCCCCCAGCTCTGACCACCCCACACTGCATGCAGGTGCCCAGATCTGCAGGTAGAGGGCCATCCTGCTCCCCACCGTGGTGCCATTGTCTTGCTCTCTGGTGTGGGCACAGCAGACTGTTTGCATTCAGCTCCATGCCTCTGCCCGGCACAGCCATTTGAATCCTGTCATCTCTTCTGACCTCTAGTGTTAAGAATACTTTGCTTTGTGGTTTCAGTGCTGCTTCTCGGCTGCCCTTTCCTGTTAAGGCACAGGGACGAGGGTGTGCGGGCATGAGCATGCACTCGTGTGAGGGCTAATCCAAGCACTGAGTCATGTGAAATAGCCCTGACATGATCATAAAGCGAAGGAGAGCAAAGAGAGAGAGAGAGGCTCTGGGAGTGTGCGTGAGTGCAACAGGCGGCCCTGGCATTGCCTGAGGACGGCGGGATCTGTCTCATTTTGAGAGAATTAATGATTCCAACATAATTTGAAAAACATTATATGGCTCATTAAAAACACATTGCCCAGACCAAACAGAGCGTCTGCCTGCTCCTGGGCCTGTCAGCCTGCACCCCCCAACTCTGCCTCCTATGCCAGGCAGGGATTGGAGACCAGGGGCAGTGCCTGGTACCTGCTCACAGCAAAGCAGCAGCCAAGGACTGGGGTCTGGAGGATGGGGTTGGATTCTCTGCCTACCCACATGACTGATGGGTGCCTGGTGAGAGATGGGAGAGGGGCAGCTATTAACCCACTGTTTCTTCTTCCTAGGGAATGTGCTGAGGTCTTAGTTTGTTCTTCCTGGCTTGGAAGGTCCCTGGGTTTATGCCCAGATTGTTGCAGGGCATGAGAATAAGGGCAGTGAAACAGAAGGGGTGTTGGGTCCCGCTGGCTATATTGCCCAATGATCTCAAGATGATGGGGCCCTTGAAGGGCAGAGGAGTTGCTCATAATAAAATCAAGGAGTAGTGCCAGCCTTCTTGTAGGGGGTGGTAGGCATCGCTTCCAGCGTGTCACAGTGATGACGATACTTCTGGCTGCAGTCCTCCCCCTCCCCTTGCCTGCTTTGACTCCCCTCCTGTGTGTGAGCAAAGACCCCTCCTGCTTCAGCAGCCTCTCTCTGCAGTGGGAGGGTCATGGCATTGTACATGGGGTGTGCTGGGTGGAAGGAGGACTGGCTGCAGGGCTGACTCTGTCTGCCTGTGTTACAGGCAGGAAAAGCACCACGGGGACACACCCAGGTTCTTGATGCATGACCCAGGTTGTGGGCCGGAGATGGCGTCCATCCCGGGGTTCCTAACATAAGCCCTTGGGGATGGAGGACAGCATTGGTGACTGCTGGGCACTGAGAAATTGCTCCTGCTGTCTTGCGGCCACTGAGGCTTCTCCAGGGCAAGCCGAGTTAGTGATTTTTTTTTTCTCCCCACAGCCCCCAACACACCACCTCCTTCCTCTCTCTTGCTGTTTCCTTTCAACTGTGTCTGTAGGGGAGGAAATCAAAGAGAAGAGCAGGTTGGGATTTTCAGTCCTGCCTCATCTACTGCACTGCATGCAAAGCAAAGCCTCTAAAGGACGCTCAAGGACACTGCGATGGAGGAGCCCCCCCCCACCCTCGAACTCCTTGTGCTTCTTCCTTCCCAGGCTTCTGGCCATGCCCAGTTCCACCCCTGCCCTTTCTCTGTGCCCCTGTCCCCTGGCATTGGCCTTTGGATGTCCAGCACTTTGGCTCCATTGTTGCAGAGGCTCAGTTGGGTGTTTGGTTCTTAGGTAGGCGATAGCTTCTACACTCGCATCTATTTTCAGGGGACTGGGAAAGTGTGTATGTTGTTGGGGAGGGTCCAAGGTCTTATGGCACCTTGCATGGCTTCTATTTTCATAGATGTTTGGGTCGGAAGGGACCTTAGTACATCATCAAGTCAGACCCCCTGCCCTGGGCAGGAACTCAATCAGATGACCCCAACCAGGTGCATATCCAGCCTCCTCTTAAAAGACCTCCTAGGTAGGGGACAGCATGACCTCCCTTGGGGGCCCGTTCCAGATTTTGGCAGCCTTTATGTAAAGAAGTTCCCCCTTATGTCTAACTTAAATCTGCTCTCCATCAGTTTATGGCTGTTGCTCCTAATTACTCCAAGGGGTGCCCTGGTAAACAGAGCATCTCCTATTCCTCGCTGTCCCTCCCAATGAATTTGTAGGCAGCCACAAGATCCCCTCTCAGCCTTCTCTTGTGGAGGATGAAGAGATCCAGGGCCCTCAATCTCTCCTTGTAGGGCTTTGCAGGCCCCTAACCATACAAGTCACCCTCCTCTGAACCCTCTTGAGGTTGTCCACATCCCTCTTGAAGTATGTCACCCAAAACTGAATGCAGTACCCCAACTGTGGCACGACCAATGCCACATAAAGGGGAAGTATCACCTCCTTGGACGTGTTTGTCATGTACCTGCTAATGCATGATAAAGTGCAGTTAGCTTCACTGATCACTTTGTCACATTGTCGACTCATGTTCATCTTGGAGTCAGCAATGACTCCAAGATCCCTTTCCACTGATGTGCTGCTGAGAGAGTCCTCCCCCAGCCTATAAGCATGCTGAAGATTTCTTCTCCCTAGGTGCAGCACCTTGCATTTGTCCTTACTGAACTACATCCTATTCTGCTTCGCCCATTTTCCCAACCTGTCCAGATCTGCCTGGATTCGTTCCCTACCCTCTTGTGTGCTAATTTTACCCCATAATTTGGTATCATCTGCAAATTTGGACAGAGTGCTTTCCATGGCCTCATCCAAGTCACTAATGAAGACATTGAACAGCACCAGTCCAAGGACCGAGCCTTGTGTGACTCTACTGCTTACATCTTTCCAAGTCAATACTAACCTATTCACCACCACTCTCTGGGTGCAACCTCTAAGCCAATTTGCCACCCACCTGACCATGTAATCATCTATGTCACAGTTGCTCAGTTTATCTATGAGGATATAATGAGCTACCGTATCGAAAGCCTTCTTAAAATTCAAGCAGATGACATCCACCTTGATTCCTGCGTCTAAGCATTTTGATCTGTCAGGGGCCAGTTTCCTGGACAAGTTGGCACTAAGTCAGGGTTTCTCAACCTTTTTCTTTGTGAGGCCCCACCTAGCATATTCTAAAAACTCCATGGCTTGCCTGTGCCACTCCCTGCATGGGAGAGGACCAGCCCAGCTCCCCGGCCTAGCCCACAAGGCCCCAGGTGCAGCGGGCAGGGCTTGCTAGGGGGAGCCCTGGGGCCTAGTTACCTGAGCAGCAGCAGCATGAAGCCTCACCTGCCAGGCTGCAGTGCTGCCTGCAGGATGGAGGGTGGGTGAGCCCACCCCTGCCCCTTCCTTGGGACCTGCTTCAGCCCTGGGGGGGGATGAGGTGGCTTCCTCTCTGCACCAGGCTGATCTTGGTGGACCCCCTGAAACTTGCTGGGTGGCCATGGACCCTGGTTGAGAATTTCTGCACTAAGTGACATCCCCAGGGTCCATCAGATCTGGGCCCCACTGAGTAGAAAAAGAGTGGATCACTAAGACACATCTTCATATTGGGATATGTATATTAATGGGTCCTAACTCCTGCAGTTTGTTTTGCAATTGTTCCTGACCAAATTCCCCTTCTCCTGCATCCTTGGGTGGTTATTATGTTACCTGAGTGCACAGCATGGCACAACTGCTTGTGTCTGGTATGGTGGCATGTTGACCACTTGGTCTGTGATAGATTGGATGGAAGATCTGAAGCAATGCAGTGCAGCAGGTGGCATAATGAACGGGACCTCAGACCAGCAAAGTACATTAATGGAGCTGCACGCATGCTTCAAGTTATGCATGTGCTTGGGTTCTTTACTGGTTCAAGGCTTAAACCTGGAGAACTGGGAGCCAGGTTGCCTGGGTTCTCCTCATACCTTTGCCATTCTGTGGCTCTATGATCTTGAGTGAGTCATCAATCCTTTTTTTGCTTCTGTTTCTCAAGCAAGATAACTCCAGGAGGGTTTAATGTTTAACTGCTAATAATTAGCACTCTGTTTTTAAGGAGCTGAGCCCTTCAGGAAAGGGAGTCTGTATTACTTCCTTTCTGCAAGTGAAGAAACCAACACACCGGGATGGAAAATGATTCCCTGCAGTAGCAGAACAGAGGAGAGAACCCAGGACTCCTGACCCCCTCCCCACCAGGTGGTTCTCTTTCGACAGGCAGGGCTGAGGGATGCTGTAGCAGGGCTCCCCTCTTCCCAATCAAGTGAGTCCCAAAGAATGGGTTGGAGAACCGGGACCACAGGACTGTGTCTCTCTAATGTTCTTCACTCCTTTCCCATTGGGGGTTTTGCACAAGAGGGATCTTGTTTGGGTCTTACATGCACACACTGGTGTTTCCCCACCTCACACACTTCATTCTGTCAATAATGAATAGATGAACCAGGGCAGTTCACTAAAATTCATTACTGCTGCAACCAGGGGTGGATCCAGGGGAGTGCAGTGGTGTGGCTGCACCCCACTTCAGATTGGATCACATCCCAGGAGCCTCTGGGGGCTTTTTGTCCCCAAACATGTAAGAACCTCCCTCCTTTCCAGAAGTACATTCCCACCCTTCCCCTCCCTACTGCCCTGGGTGCAGGGGATCCCTCTGAGCTGCTCAGGGGTAGGTTCAGCTGAGAACAGTGACAGCAGCAGAGGCCATGGGAAGGGGAGGTTCCCCCTTCCTGTGCCTGCTTTCTGGGGGACGGGGCAGGGTGGGGGAACCCACCCCTGACCCATCTCCGGTGTTACCACTGTCACTGTTCCCCACTGAGCCCAGCCCCTGAGCCCAGCTGGAGCCCAGGAGGGACTTTGAAGCCTGGGAGAGTGGGGAAAACAGTAGCAGGGGAGAGGGGAAGGGGATGTGCCTCTGAGCATGAGGAAGGAAGGATTCTTACTTGCTTTGGAGACTTTAAAAAAGTCCCCAGGGACTCCCACAGTGCAATCTGAGCAAACCATTAGGTTGTGGGGGAGGAAGCTGGGAGCTGGTGTGCAGTCATACCTACAGCAGGGGTAGCTGTTCTTGCACACCCCTTTGCCAAATCCTGGATCTGCACCTGGCTGCAGCCCAGGGGACAGGTCCATAGTGAAGGCACTGGACTAAGACTCCAGGGCATTATGTTCTGCTTTGTGTTCAGTTCTCTGGGGCACTGTGTTCAGTTCTTCACTCCCTGTATGACCTTGGGCACATCATTTCATCTCAGCTGGCCCCAGTCTCCCATCTCTAAACTGGAGAGAGCAACTGTTCCTTTCACTCATTCTTAGTTATGCTCATGTATTTGGCTTGCCAGCCCTCTGGGCCAGGATCTGCCTAGCCATATGTGCTCAGACTATGTCTCATCCAACAGAGCCCCGGTTGTGGCTGGGTCCTTGAGATGCTACCGTAATATGATGGTTCCATGTTTTATTCCACAACATCCCTAGGACAGCATGAAGCATGGTGATTAATAATTAAACCTGAACTACAAGTGTCAAAACAAAAGAACAAAGCACATTTAGGGAAATGTTCCCATTGAAGGGTTTCTTCTTATTGTGTTGTGGGTTTTTTTGTTTGTTTGTTTACTTGCTCCTTTGCAGAATCCATTCATGAGTCAGAACTTTCTAAATTCCTAGTGAGACCACAATCAGAGCCTCAGCAGGGCAGGACCACTTTACAAACACCACAAGAAGATGTAGTGCAGTGGGAAGCAACATTTTTGGCAGGTGTGCCACAATTCAGTGCTGCACACTCCCTGAAAGCCACTTCAGTCCCCTTCCCCTATCAAATCTGCTACTCTGCATTCTGCTTCCTGCCCTGAGCCCCTGCCCAATCTGCTGCTGTTTTCTGTTTTCTGCCCTGTTTGCTGCTCTGCTGCCTGTCTCTTCCCTGTTTTGCCACGTGCCACACACAGAGGCTGCCTCTGCACTTATGGTATGTATGCTGCAGGTTGGCTATCCCCGCTGTAGTGCATTCATAATAATATGAGGTGCATCCATCCTCATTTATCCCACTGCTTGTTCTCCTATGATAGGGGTCATACGTGTTCTTACCTTGCATCAGTTAACATGCAGCAGCAGCAATAAGGTTACAGCTTAATAAATGCTACGTGGTTTATGGGGTACCCATGAGGTAACAGGCTAAGATAAGGACTCTGTGGCTTCTGGGAGGATACCTCAACTTCCTAATTCTTGTTTAAACCACAAGATGCCTTCTCCTTTTTGGGATTTTGTGCTCAGCTGATGGCCACATTTTAGCTGACAGGTAGTGCGAACGCACCCATATTCCTAATGCAGGCACAATCCTTGGGACTTAAGCACGTGTCTGAGCACTTTGCTGAATCAGGGCGGACTTAAACAGATGTTTTATGTGCTGATTTGGAGCCAGAATCGCACAGCTTCTCCTTCCCATCACATGGCTCTGGGCGAGGGCGGCAGAACAAACTGACAACTACTCTGTAGCTTACTGAACTCGGGCTGTCGGCTGAGCCAGCCTGAATTTTCTTTTTCAGCAGTGATGACTGCCTATAATTTCTGCTGAGGCCAAAGAGAGCTGCAGGGTCTCTGGAAAAATCGGGATGCTTTTATTTAGGTGCCAGGCTGCAGGGACCCATGTTGTACCATTGATCCTGATCTTGTGCTGGGAGCGGGGTCAAAATCCTGTGCTATCCAGGGTTGTAGCCCTATCACCAGGCCATGGTCTCAGCTCTGTGCAGTGATCAGTAATAAACTCAGAACTCTTAGTGAATACATACATTACAGAAATGCCTCAAGGGTCTAACGGCAGTGAGAGCATTTTGCTAGGTGTTGTATGAATACAGTCCCTTCCAGTCACGTAACTGGAATGGGGCAAACTGGGGCAGCCCAAAGCATGGACTTGGAGGGGGTGGGCAGAAAAAAAACAGCTGCTACTGAAGATGTGCTGGTAAGGGTGGTGGCAACTAGATGTTGCTACTGCGCATGTGTGTGGCAGCTGCCTCTGGTGCCTGGCTGCATTGTTATGCCTCTGGTCCCTGCTCCAAATAGACAAGATAGCGTGGGATTAGAAACAGAGGACCAGAGCAGGGAAGTGACTTGCCCCAGGTTGCTATACAGGTCAGTGGCAGAAGGGGGATTAGACTGCAGCTCTTTGCAGACTTAGTGCTGCGCTATGCTCTCTGGGTCTTGCTGCTTCTGTGCCTTTTACTGTGGAGGGCACTGATTTGGCAGTGGTTCCTCCAGGTTGTCTCTGTGCAGGGAGTCAAACTTAGCACTCTCCCCCTATACATTGCCCAAGTACCTTTCCCTTCCTCCAGCAGCAGCTGGTGGGAGGGACAGGACTTCTTGGAAAAGGCTTTGCCACTTGTCTGAACCCATAGGGCCGTGACCCAGAAAGGCAGTGATGGAAAAATTGATGCCCAAGCATGGATACCAGGGATCAAAGCGGGGGTGATGGAGCTGGGGCAGGGGGTGTCAGGGGTGGGGGAGGGAGGAAAATGTCAAGTTGCAATGATGGCAGTGATGGATGATGAGAGCAGAGCTGCTGCTTGGAACCAGGCGCAGCTCCCCCTGCTGCTGCCAGCCTGGAAAGAATGAGGCCCTTGTGAGAGCAGAGGCCTCCTTCCATCTCTGCTGCTCCCCCCCAGCCACATGGACTTGAAACGAGATGCACAGAGGGTGAAGAAGAAAACAACCCCAGTCCCTAAAAACAAAGGATCCAAGGCAGGGCTAGGGCTGTGTTTTCTGTTTTCTACATGCCTGGCACTGCTTGCCCTCATCAGCTACAAGTCAAAAGCTTTTCAGTCTTCAGGCCTATTGGGGGGCATAGGTTTAAGGGGTCCCTTAAACCTCACACACTATCTTTCTATTCTTCGAGGGAGCACAGTTACTTTCTGGAGGGATAAATACCCTTCCCAAGGGATTTAAATGCTGCTGCTGTTGGCACTGGGGTTTCAGTGATGACAGCAGAGCCAAGCCGGCTTTTCCAATGCTCTTTGCTGCCTTTGGGCTGTGTAGTTAAAGAGGGATGATTCCCAGTGCTATGATGCCAGTTAGGATGGGGGGTGTGGGGTGGGCGGCAGCCTCACTGAAAGGAGCTGTGCAACAGGCAGAGTGCTGCCATGGGCTCCAGCATGGTACTAGTAGAGCCAAATTCCCCATGTGGCAGGATGGCTGAGTCCACGTCTGTGCACGGGTGAGGGGAGAAGGAGCCTGTTGGTTATGTTTCCTCTGCTCAGATAGGCTCTTTGCGCCCATTCCTAATGTGTGTCCCACACAGATGCATCCTGTCAGGAGGTTAAATCCCATCTGGGGAGAGGAGGTGCAGCTGTCCAGGATGAGTAATTGCCAGCAATGAGTTCAGGCTTAGCCCCGTCCCACCTCCCCTCAGGCCTTAAGTGTCTCTGGGCTATGGACATCACTGGACAGAGCAATGGGCATTTCCAGAGCCACAGCATCCCTGCACTGCGAGACCGCTGGTGAGTACAGGACTCTCTAAGCAGACTTGTGCAGCCTCAGGCCAACAGTGAAGCCATCAGAGAGCACAAGCAGAAGGATTTATTGCTAAGGAGTCGCAGAGAGCTTGTCCAGGCCCCAGGGGAGCGAGTGGGAGTTGGGTGTTTGCTTCATTTTGTGACAGTGGCTCATCTGTCTTTCAGTGCTGTTCTCTTTCCTCCCATTCCGGTTGAACGTGGCAGTCGGGATCGTGCCGGGACTGGCACGTGGTTCTCTCAGCTAGTGCTCTTCTCCCCGGCCTCCTCCTGCCCCTGTGCTCTGGTCTGAGCAGCCAGTCTTCATCCCCTGGGTCTCTCATGTCTCTGACATGCAGGCTGGTTGGCTGTTTCACTAGCATTGTGCGTGGTATGTGCCATGGCTGCCACAGGCAAGAGTTGGGAGTGTGTGAAGGATTAAGTGATTCCTCTGTCTGTGCTGCTGAACAAGCCCAGGGCCAGATCTCCACCTGGTATAAATCCATCCCCAGGGTATAAATCAGTATAGCCCCATTCATTTTGCTGGAGCTATGTGCATTTACACCAGCTGGGAATCTGGAGCCTCATTCTATGAGGTGCCTTTGCCTTTTGCTTATGGAGAGTGTGTGTTCTCCTAGCCCAGCTCCGTCCAGAGGCGCACATGTACACAGAAATGTATTCGCATGCACACAGTGGACACAGCAACTGGGGGGTTGGGCCATCTGGTCCACCAGCAAATTTTCAGGCACTTCGTATTATTATCAATAATAATAATATTGTAATGTGAAAGTTATGTGTGTAACAGCAGGAGGAACCAGGGGGCAGTCTGCAGAGCTGTGCTGATTGTTAATTTGGACTGCAACTCCCCAAAATGCCCTGGGGCTGGGGAGAAAGGGAAAAAAGAAGAGGAAGTCTGAGGCTGGAGTAAAGGGAAGAGGGAACAGCGTGCATACATATCCTAGTCGGCCCTACACAGAGGAGTGCGTAGTAGAGCTGGCTCGGTCAGCCAGGACTGTGGACTGAAGGAGCCAGACTCAGACTTAGGGGCAGCTGCAGGCTGTTCTTTGATCCTTTGGCTTGTGACCCTAACCCCTTTGATTTCCTGTATAAAAATGGGAACTCCTCCTTGCTTCTTGTGCCAATTTCTGGGGCTGCAGGGTCAGCACATTATTATTATTGCTACTTTTTGAATCTTGCCAGCATAGAGCATGAGGCACTGAGCCGCTGGGGCTGAAGGAAAGCAGGAATCCTGATGGCAGAAGGCCAGCTCCATCCCTCTGGACAGTTTATGGGGAGCACTGTTTCCTTGGAGGCACTTCTCCATTCTCACCACCAGGGACCTGCTGTCGTCCAGGTGTTTGGTTGGGTTTTCATTCCTGCCTGGTGAGTTGTGGTTGGGACTGTGCGATGAAACCAAAGCACAGACCTGACTCCCTGGCTGTTGAGGCATAGGTAGAGCTTCAGAACTGTCTTTGTATTCACAGTCTATCTATATTGTGTGCATGTGTGTGTATGTATGTGTAGGAAACAGCTGGCTGTGGATTATGTGTGTATATGATAAGTAAATGGATCCACCCACATGTGCTTTGGTATGTGTATACTTCCATATGTGCACTGGGAGTGGGAACAAGTAATTGTGCAGATGTGTGCCATTGTCAGTGCACACTTATGAGGCAACTGCAGTGGGGCTGCTGAGCTCTCCAGAGGGCAGCTAAGACCATGCAAAGTGCTGGTGCAAAGTTACGGCCACACTCTCTCCTTTTCATCATTCATTGCTGTTTATTTAATTCTTGGATGTTTCCCCCTGCTGCTTTTTTGCTCTTTCGTTTCTTCTCAGTTTGATCTGATTTATGTGTTTTTGTTCTTCCCACCCCTCCATCCGTGGCAAACTTTTCCTTCTGGATTGCGTTCATTCATGAATTTCCTCCTTTCCTGTCCTTAACCAGGGCTCGATCGCATTGCAGGAGGGAAGAAGCCAGGACTCTGTTCCCTTTGTTTAAAGTCACCAGGTTAGTAAATGTGCAGGGGAGGGGACTAGCAGTGTTCCCCCTCATCCTTGTTCAATGTTGAATGTTCCACCTCCCCTCCTCACCTCTCCTAGACTCACAGCTGATTGCTGCAAGCTCACTCAGCACTAAACCCTTTCCTGCTGTTCATGGCTGTGCTCCACAGGAAGCCTTCAGGCAGGTGTCTGGTAACGATATTGTCAGACATTAAGGATATGTGAAGGCAGCACCTGTTGCTTATTGTGGTTTGGGGGCTGGGTGGGAGAGCTGGGAACATGGGTATTCATGGGAAAGCACCTTGATTTCTGTTCTCCATGAATAATGAAGTCATCAAAGTCATGCTCACATCCTCTCTCCTGGGCAGAGGGCTGTAGCTGGGGAAATCTTTCTCCTTGGAATATACTCTTGTCTTCTCTCAGCGGCAATCAGAAACAGCTCTGCACACCCCAGGCGCTGGCTTCTGGTTCTGTCCTTCTCACCCTGACCCCCTCTCACTGCAAGTGTTGCTGATGAGGAGGAGATGGGAGCATGGGGGTGATGCAAAAACAGAGGGGATGCGGTGGAAGAAGGAGAGGCCTCTCAACCTCATTGGCTTTGGAACCGTTACCTGCACTGTTGTGAAAGTCTGAACGGCAAGGGAGGGTTTCAAACAAAGATAATAAGGAAGAGGAACGCATCAGAATCTGTTCAGCAGCAACCCCTGCTGGGTCTGTCATAATAATAGATTTTGTTTCTATGGCATCTGTCGGCCCCTAATGTGCTGGGTGGTTTGCAGTATGGAAAGAGGGTTGTAGCAAAGGGTTTAAGTGCTTTTTTAAAAATGGGAACTGCATTAGGATCTTGTCAATCCAGGATAGTTGCAGGGATTTAAAATAATAATAATAACAACAGCAATAATGATGATGATAATAATAATAGTAATATATCCAAATCTGTGGCATCGTGATGCTGTCTGCTGCCAGAAAGTGTGCCTTAATCCCAAATCCATGGACACTTCTACACTCCCTCCAACTTCCTTCCCAGTCATGTCCTTTCCAGGGTGGTATGACTACACCTTAGTGGGCCAGAGGTAGGATCCTGATCCATCACGGCCCCTGCACCCAGCTTCTCTCCCTCCATCTCATCTCTCTCCAAGTGTGATTCCAGAACTGGTCCCCCAGTCACTGCCCACCAGTCCTGCTCATGTGGATGTTGTGGTTTTGCTATGTTTATAATTTACTTTAACTGAAAGCCTGAGGCCAGGGGTGTCAAATTCACCCATGTACTAGACCAGATTAGACCTATTTTTGACACCCCTGCCTTAGGCAAATTCCTGTTCACAGTGGAGTTAATGGGAGTCTTGCTACTGACCTCCTCCTGCTACTGACCTCTAGTGGGGGCTGAGTTTTGCCCCTTATCTATGCTGGGGTTTTGGCAATCTGTGCAGCTGCACTGGGACAGTGTTGTGCTTCAGCATCTGGTCTGAATGTGGGGTCGCCTTCCTGGTGTGCCTTTTTACACTGAGAACTTGCACCAGTCTACCTACACTCATGCCAGGGCCCACTCTATAAGCTAGGGTGGCACCGAATTGTGGACAATGAGGAAGGACTGGAAGTACATGAAACAAATCCAGGAGAACTCAGGAGTGGGCTTGGCCTCCTCATTCAAGGACCAAAGTCTGGGCAGTAGGAAGAGATGAACCTTCTTGATATAAAATCCAAGGCAGTGGGACAGTGCAATAGAATTTAATTGTCTTCCACACAGGTGGCTTACTGGCTGTTCATATAACACATCATACTGAAGTGTGAAGAGGGTAGCAGACTTGGGCAACAGCAAATGGCTGGTCCAGGCCTCTGGGGCCGTGAACTCTGCTTTGTCTTGTCTTGTTCACTAACCCAGATCTATACATAAAATGATATTCCTGATTATACAGGCCTGTGAGTTTGATGCTCAGCTGGAGGGCAGGTTGGTGGCATCTTTCTTTGGAGCCATATAGAAGGGCAGTCTTAGAATCTAAAGTTACATTTCTGTTGCCCCTTGCAAAAGGTAATAGTGGACTGGTTTTCAAACCTGGAAAGGTCTGTTATAGATTTTTCCCCTCATTGCAATGCTTCTGGATTGGTCCCATGGATCTTCACAGGTCCCAGAATCACCAAGTGTCATGGAGTTGCTGATATGCCCCCAGGTGCCATGTAGATGTGGTGGGAATGAGTGAAAAATTTAACATACTGGGGGCATGTAGAAGACAAGTAAGAATAAAAGGGAGGGGGATTTGGTGGGTTAAGCCAGGGGTCTCAGGCTGTGTTCAGTTCCTGAGTCTGCCTTGGGCAGGTCACTCCAGGCCAGATTTTCAGCCCCTTCTTAACATCCACAGTTAAGGCTAGATGTTTTGGGAGCTTGGTACCCAGCAGTGCCCCACTGTGCTAGTCAGGACTACACTTTCAAATATTTGGACCTGATGGAGGATGCTGAGCTCTTTTGAAAAAAGTCCACATCTTAATGTCTCTGGGCTTCAGGTCACAGCTGTAAAATGGGGATAAAAATCCTACATTTCTTCAGCCTGCAGCGCTGTAATAGCAGAAGCCTGGAAAGGGTTAAGAAGAGATCCCTGTCTAGCCCCAGGCTGAGCAGACAATAAAAGGAAGAGGCAGGTGGGGCTGGGCTGGTGTATCTTCTTTGCTCTAGGCTGAAGTATGGATGCTTTTTGGGCCGATAAGCAGCTTTTTTTAGCTGAATGTACTTCCCTTTTGGACAGCAAGCAGTGCCTTGAGCAAGGGGCTTTGGGAGGGTTGAGTGGGGGGATTTCCTTTCCCTGACTGATGAAAAAGTTTATGCCACCTTTTTATATCTCCCTCCTCAGCTTGTCCTGTAGGAGATACTGGGCAGAGACTGACTCACTGAGTCTGCCCAGCACAGCAAAGCCCTGATATCAGCTAGATGCTGCCATTGCGCAGATTGTAAATAATGGCTCAGTGTAAACAAGACAGTCTGTCCTGACCATGCTGTTCAAACTATCCCTCCCCCAGCTGGAGACAGCTAGCTCTTGCATCATCCCCAGGACATCACCAGATCCAAGCCTGATGTTATGGTTCTTGGTAGGCTGGGAGTGTTTGCATAGCAAACAATAGTCATGACACCACAGCACAAAACTCCCCATGCTGTGCCATAGTGGGAGGCAGGAGCATTTTCCAGCACCTGAGAAGGCCAGTGGAAAAACCAACCCTAGAAGAAAGTGAGCCCTAGCCATTTGCTGACCTGATTGCTTGTCCCCTGTTTAGAAGCCCCCTTGAACTGTAAGTGGGAAGAGACATCCACTTAATTTTTCTGACTGTGCTGGTTTGGGGCATACACCTCTTTCCTCCCAAAGAAGCTTCTCAGTGGCCTTTCTGCAGCCAGCTCACTACTCTGGGCTTCTGGTGGAGCAGGTGTTCACATCTACCATGCACATCTACCACCCCACATCTACGTCGTGTGTGGCATGGCACAAAAGGGACATGTGACTGAAAAACACCACTCCTTACCCTCCCTTCACTTCATCAGGGCAGTTCAGTAACAATTTCAGTAATTAAAAGGCAGCTGATTTGTGCACCTTTGTTCCCTTTTAAGGAGGGAGAGCGCATGGGGAAATTCTGTTTCACAGCACACCCATTGGGATGCTCTTTTTTGCTAGAAATGACAGAAGAATGACCACACTTGATTACTGGGACAATAAGATCCTGGCCAGGGGAGTCAGATCAGTGGCTCTTGGGGCTTCACAACTGCACAGTCAATGCCTCTCCCAGCCAATGGGGTTTGCCAGGAGGGCCTGATCCACCAGTGAGGGCTTAATGTGAGGGATCAGGGGTTCTGGCTGACAGGTTGTGGACATGACTAGTGCTAAGACCTGCATGAATCTGCTGCCCTATGGTTAAGATGCCAACCTATGTCTTGTGAGATTTTGGTTCAGTTCCTAGCCCTGCCAAAATTTCCTTGGATGACCTTGAGCAAATCACTTAATCCCTGCATCCCTTAGCTCTCCAGTGGCAATCCTTCCTTTGCTAGTTAGTGTCTTAGTACAGTACCTAGCATGATGAGCCTTCAATTTCCCTTTTGGCCTCTGGGTGCTAATGTAACACAAATAATGTCATCAGCAAGAATCCCTCCTTGGCTGTGAGACTTGCGCAAACTTCACAATGGTTAGGCAGCTGGTGAGCTGAGACTGCTGCCCAATATGCTGACCAGCATTGCCTTATTGTTTCCTTGTGTTCTCTCTCTCTCTCTCTGTATCCACCTGATGTCTCAGGCTCCTATACCTCCATTGTCAGCTCTTTGGGGCTAAAGACTAGCTCTTTGTTCTGTGTTTGTACAGTACCTCACATAAATGGGCCCTACTCGATGACAGGAGCTTCCAGCTGTGACCGCAGCATAAATAATAATCATTATTATTCATAGATTCATAGATGTTAAGGCCAGAAAGGCCCATTCCGATCATCTAGTCTGACCTCCTGCATAATGCAGGCCATAAAACCTCGCACAGTAATTCCTTCATCCAGGTCATAACTTTTGATGGAGCCAGAGTATATCTCTGAGAAAGACACCCTGCTGTGATTTAAGGACTGGAGGTGACAGCAAATCCACACCTTCCTTGGGCACGTTGTTTCAGTGGTTAATTTTTCTGATCATTGACAGTGTTTCTCCTCTGAATTTATCTGGCCTTATTTTCTGGCCCTTGGGTCTCATTCTGCCCTTGTCTGCAAGATGAAAGGGCCTTCTGCTCCCAGAAATTCTGTCCCTGTGTAGGCCTGTGGGCTGTGGCCAGGTCACCTCTTCACTTGCCGGTGGCAGGTATGAGCTTGGCCTGCACAAAGGAACTATGGGCACCTTCCTCAGGGATCCTGGCACCTAGCTAGAATGACAGCCCTGTGGTCAGGCACCTGCTTTCCTGTCCTGCTTCAAGAAAGGCGAACAGAAAAAATTGGGGGTGGGGAGTATGTTTCTTTACCCCAGCACTGATGCTCTGCTAGGGGCATTACTGCAGGGTTGCTGTCATGTGCAGTCATTGGAGGCCTCAGAAAATTTTTCAAAAGTTTCTTAGTAACACAGAAGCCTGACCCCCACACTCATTAGTGCTATAGGAGCCGCATCCCACTGAAGGCTTCTAAGTTACTTGGGTGTCTTTGAAATGTTCTCCCCTTCATTTGCTTTTCACCAGACCAGGGGCACTGACTAGATTTTAACTCTGGTAATTTCCAAGGTACAAACTTTAGCTTTCTGCTGAAGGTTGCACAAGATATGGGGTTGTCATTGTTTGCCCTGAGCTCAGGTGTGGAATTACTGTGTGCTGTTCACCTGCTGCCATGTGGGGACCCTGGCCTAAGAGATGCAGGCTGATATTTGCCCACCTGGCTATATATCAGACAGTCAATTGGGCAGCTCTGCCATTGAGCATCTCATGGAAAAAGCCCATTAATGGACCACAGTAGTGTGAAGGATCAAAGGAAAATTATAGGATTGCCCCTGGCAGCCTGCTGAGGCCCTGGTCGGGTTAATGCAGGATGCTGAGCTTTGTTCTCTATCATACTGTTTGACCTAACATACCCAGCTGTAATATGGGACTGAGAGCTTTTTCAGAGGGTGGATTCCTGCTTGCCACAGTGTAGTGGCCCTGGGGTGGTTGGGAAAGCAGCTATGTGGAGGGCAGTGATGACAGCCAAGGGAAGGGGACCGCTTCTTCTCCCAGGTTCTGTGAGTGTCTGTGGTGCAGCACCCATCCTCTGCCCTGTGCCTGCCTCTTTCCCATGCTCACAGAGCTGGGATATTAATGCAGCCGATGCCATTTAATCACCCTCCCCCGGCGGGTGGCACAAGGAGGAATAATTCACAGCATCAACGGCTTTTTAATAACGCTGTGCTTCAAGTCAATTTCCCAAGCGCTCGTTTGCCTTTTAATTAAAATAATCATTTCCCCCCCTAAAAAAAAATCAACAAAGCAACGACAAACTGGCTTCCTCCCTGCACCCGCCTGTCTCCTCCTCCTCCCTCCTCTCTCTGATGTTGTCTGAGCATTGACGCTACAGTAGCCCTTGGGATAGATTCTTACCCTCTCTTGCCCCATCCTCATTGCAGAGAAATTGCGGCTCTGGTATACAGGCAGTGAGGGATGCTTCTACCTCTGGTTTCTCATCTGTGGTATTAAAATACATGTAATGTACAGGGTCAGGACCTGAACTGATTTAAATCAGCACAGAGCCATTGAAATAAGTGGAGTGATAGCACTCCACACCAGATGAGGTTCTTGTCCCACATTATCCGGTAGGGTTTGAACCATGATGGATGGGATTGATTTAGCTCCAGGAGATGCAAGTTTGACCAGTGGTTGGTGCATTAACCAAGGGGTTGGGGGACCTGGGTTTGAGTCCTTGTTCTGTTGTACTTACCTGGTGTGATCTTCTGCAAATCACTTAGGCTGTCTTTTGCCTCCAATTCTCTTCTAAATCATGGGGAATAGTGTCCAGTATTAGCAGGGGAGGGCCCAGGAATTGTGGGGGCTTTACAGATGGAGGTCTCTTTCCACAATTCAGCACAGTTCCCTTAATTAAGCATTTTGGAAGAAGGTCCTTGTTTTCAGTGCAGTGAAGAGTGCAGCAGCCTCCCTTCTGAGAAGTAATCAGGGCACTGTTCTGGCCTGTCATTTGTGTGAGTAGGACGGGCACAGGCATCCATGGGAAATATGCATGTATTTCTTCATTTGAGGACAGTACTGTTCCCTGGCTTGGGAAGAATGAATTGCTGAATCATAGCTATTGCAAATTGATCTAGTGAGAGGAGGGGGGGGCAGAGAAGGCTGCAAGCCCAAAGTGCTCTGCAAATATTCACTCAATCCCACCCGCAGCTCCTCTGCAACATAGGGAAACATTACCACTGCATAGCAGAATGGGGAGACTTAGCCACAGAGTAGGGATGGGAATGAACTGCTCAAAACCATGTAGCTTAGGGCAACCTGGGGCATCTCTGCTCTGAGAAGCTGGTAGAACTGCCCTTTCACCTTGCAAAACAGTCCTTCTTGGCCGGAGTACAGTGCCCTGATGCAACACCATGATCTAGAGACACTTGCCTTGAGATGGCTGAGAGCAGGATAGGTCTATGTGTGTGAAGAAGGAAGAAGGTGGGACGGTGATCCCTGGAGTCTCCAGTCACTAAACATGGTGTTGGTTCTGGCTCTCTTTGTCTCAGTAGATCTCCTATTGGAACTGTGTTTTCCCATATGCTGCTGTCTCTCAGTTTAGTGTAGGTATCTGAGCCCCATTTCAGTGGTGCTTGAAAACCATGGTCTGTCATGTATTTATCTGCACAACAGTTTGCTGGGAGGAATTACTCCCATTTCATAGGTAGGAACTGGGGCCCAGAGGAACCAAGGCCCAGATCTTCAAAGATCTAGAGGCAACTCATTCTTATGTAAGGCAATAGAAGTTCAGGACTTAACTAACTTTAGTGGATCAGGCCCTGAATTGCTTATCCTTGGGTGAGACAAAGTGGGCAGAATCCTGGTCCCTCCCAGGCTGGGATAGTGCTGGGCAATCTTGTCTGTCTTTCCAAAACATATGGCAGTGCATGCACAATAAGGGACAGGGTTAACTTCTCAAGCCAGCACTCTGACAGGTTGCTAGGTAAGCAGCCTCAGGATGGCCCTCACCTGTGGGAGCTGGCTCTGCTTTGCACTGCTCTTTATCCTGCTGCAGAGTTGTGGAGGCCTCTGGAGCAGCTCAGAGCCAGAATTTTAGCTCTTCTGTTTCAACGAAGCTCTGCTGAACAAAACTCTGTCGATAAACTTGATTGTTGTTTTTTAATTTTGCTACTCTAGCCTCCTGACTGCTCTTCTAGACACAGCACAACTCCCTCTCTTCCTACATCTTCGATTGTCCCTGGGGAGTTCAGGGAGTGTGTTCTCATCTTGGCAGTGCTTTGGCTCGAGAGCAGAGAAGAAGGATGGGGACCCTAGTGAGCGGGGACCGGGCAAGCAGTAATGTGTGAGGCTAGCACTGGGGCAGGCAAGGCAGGAGCTAGCAATTCTGCCACACAAATGAAGTCATTGAACTGGGGTCAGCAGATATATGGCAGCCTGACTGGGAGCCAGGGGCCTGTGTGCTGAGGCTGTACCACCAGCAGATTTGATGAGCAGCGAGAACGCTCTTAGCAGCTGGCAGTGCAGCAACTGTCACCTTTTGGCAGCCTGTGGAAGGTCTCATTCCTCATTAACTCATCTCCAAAACAAAGGAAGGGAGGAGAGAGAGAGACTTGATTTGCTGCATCATGTCCAAAATCTGGCCGGGAAGAATTCCATATTCATATGGATCAAAAGTTTTGGCCAAAGTGTTTGGCAAAATGAAAGCAGCTGACAACATACCTAGGGGTGACTGCAGCTGTATGGGTGAGGATGATGCAGTGACAGAAACAGTGCAAGGCAGAGACCAGAACTTGGGGAATGAGCTTACAAACAAGTGACCACCAGGTAAACTAAAGCAGGGATTTACAACATTTGACCCCAGCCAACTTCCTGCCTACGGCAGGGGGGCTGGACTCAATGATGTCATGAGGTCCCTTCCAGCCTCTGATGACATCATTTCATAGACATTTACTCCATGGTATCCATGCCTGTGTGCATGCTCATACCCCATGGTACGTGAGAGCTTGCTCCTCAATGAAAGAGGGGCAAGATACTTGTAGGTTAGCTTTCATTTGTCCTGCGGTAAGATCATGCACCTGGGTGGTTACTGAGTAGCAGGTAATACAAGGTAATATCTGTCCTTGTTCACCTCATTAGTAACTTGCTTGTGGGCTGTGCCCAGAACTGCAAAGCATGAGGAAACATGCTTGTGTGCAATGTGTGTAATGACAAGAGCAAAGGAACTGAGTCAGGACCCATTGATTTTTTTTTTCTCCTGCCATGTTGAATGACTTCAAGCAGGATTGTCATTTGTCTGTTGTCCATGTAGCCTTGTCCATACCACAGCCCCTTGGGCAGGTCATGCTTGGCACCAGATATCAAAAGCAGAGCTAGATTTTCTAAGGAACTTGGCTCCCCTTCTGCTGGGGGCCAGGACACCCCTAGTTCTCATTAGCAGCTGCCAGGGTCTGAGTCCTGATCAAAATTCTGACTTTGAGGACTTGATCTTAGGTGCTAAGCACATACAGCTGCCACTGAACCCAGTGGGAACTATGGGTACTCAGCAGCTCTGGGAAATGGGTCAGATAAGACATCCCTGTTGTGCTCAAAGACAGTGTTTAAGTCCTCAAAGCCCCATGGCTGGAGCACGATATTGGGATTGGCTTTGTCAGCCTGTATGTCACACAGCCATTTACCCCAGAGTTAAGTGCTTCACCCTGGTGTAAATGGTTCCTCAAGGTGTGGGGTGACGGGCTGCTTTTGGCACCCAGGATTCCTGAGTGGTCTCCCATTCAAGTCCTAGGCAGACACTGGGCTGTTTAGCTTCTGAGATCACATACGCTGTGAAGGATGAAGGGGAAGCATACCCTCCTCTGAGGCTGTTTCCTGAAGACTGTGTTTTTGCCCATGTTTGCACCTTTGGGTTACTGCATACCATAGAGACAGACCACTCCTCTAGGGCTGAGGTTAGGCTGGTTTGAATGGCCTCTTCCCCTCTTCCTTGTTAGCAGCTCTGCTTCTACAGACTCTTTATTGTCTTTCTAAGTGACGTGTCACTGTGCCAGACAGCTCAGCCATTTGCAGGTAACTCCTGGTGAACTGTGCTCTGTGCTCTTTGTCTGCTTCTGGCAAGCCATGGAATCAGGTTAATGCTGAAATTGAGCTCTTTCTTGCATCTTTTTCCTCTAATGAGAGAGATGCAGGGCACTTGCCATGAAGGTGAAGCAAATCAGCCCAGCAGTGGGGGTTACATTGCAGAAGGGCTAAGTAGTTCATCAGCTGGGGATGGGCAAAGACCCAGAACACACAGTACCTTTGCTCTCCCCTCTTCCTGCCCTGGGAAAGAGCACTGGCTAGGAGCTGTGTTCAGGCCCCATGGGTCCTGTCTTCTGAGTGACAGAGAAGCAGAGCACACTTTTGACAGCGGCGGGCAAACATGTCCTGAAGTTCTCGCGGCCACCCGTCCAGGTATTCGTGCCGTCTCAGTTGCTGACCTCATGGAGGTGCTAATCTGGGGGATCTGTCTGGGAGCATGGTAGTTGCTGACAGGTGATTTAGGGAGGCACAGAAAGGGGGCATGGAGCACGGATGCCAGTTAAAACAGAAGCCAGACTTCCAGGCTAAAAACAGCGCTGTATTTTTGGGGAATGTTATTTTTCATTTGACCTTAGAAAATGGTCTCTGTGCATTTGTCTGCATGGTGCAATGCCAAACTAAGGAGACAGCAATGAGATGACTCTAAAAAGGAGTGTCTGTGCTCTGTCCCTGCCATGTCCCAGCTGGGATGTCCCGTTCACCTGCTCCCAGAAAATTCAGAAACTTGCTGGTGAGGCCACACAGGAGCATCACCCCTCAAGCATGTCAGAGACTGAGGTCTCAAAACTGACTGAGGAGGGACTTCCTAGGTGCCACCACTGCCACATTTCCAGGTGAGTGGTGTGTGTGGGCAGGAGTGGGAGCAGGGCATGTTTGGGGGAATCCCAGCTAGGACATGCCAAGGACATGGAGTATTTCCTAGCAGCTGAACTGACTCAGGTACCAGACTCAGTGCAGCCATGTTAGTCTAGGCAAAGTGCCACACAAACTTACTTACACTGCTTCTGGTATGTCAGCTACTTTCAGTCTTCCCATAGCCTTGCCCTGTGGATATACGCTGGATGTATGCCCTTCCAGCTTTCTTTCTTTCTGCCCAGCAGTTCTAAATTGTGTTAATTTTAGGTATTTGGTGTGTGCAGATGTAACCCTTGATGTGCCAGCACCTGGTTGCCTTACTATGAGTTTCTCTTTGGAAATTTAGCAATGCACACATTTCCCCCATCACTTGATGAGCTGAGAAGTTCACATGTGTTGTGAGATAGGACAGTATTGGCATCTGTGTTTCAAACATGGGGACTGGAGGCACAAAGGCTAAGTACAGACAGTCAAAAAGCCCAAGCCTGAATCAATTCAGTCTTTGCAGGTTAGTCTAAACTGCATAGATTGAACTGATAGGCAAGTGAGCAGGCATTCACTTTTGATTCTGGAAATGCAGCCAGATACCTGCAGTGGCCCAAGCCAGAAGCCTGCTAGAGCACACCTCCCTGCATAATTCCCCATACGCAATGAGGGGGAATTATGGGGGAGGTGCAAAGCATCCTGGGATGCTGGGAGACTGAGAGTTAACTTGACTCTGGAGGGGATCTGGGACAGAAGTTCAATAAACTAATTTAATCTGAATCAGTTAAGTCTGATCCTACATTCATCCAGGTTTATCTTAAACTAGTTTTGGCCATTTTGAAACTTCTGTTGTGTTACAGATTTGAACCAGTTTCCAATCATTTATACCGGTGTATGTGTCACTTCTGTCCCTAGCCAAAGAGGGTCATGGGAAGTCAGCAGCTGAGCTGGGAAATGAACCCATTTTCCTGAGCCCCCCTTCCTCCCTTGTTGTCAGTATCACCCTTGGGCATGTTCATTTTTCACCTGCTTATAGCTGAGAGCTGAATGCAGCCTGCCTATGTGGGCAGGGTATGTAGTCTGAAAGATGTATAGGACCAGACTTTCAGCCCCTGTGCCAGGACTTTGTGTGCCCAGCTCATGCTTGTGAACCAAGGTAAACGCCCCCCATGCACATGAAGGTGTCTGGCTGCCCAGTTCATGGAGCCTCACATTTCTGGGGGCAGCCAGCCAGGGATGCATGAGCACTGGGGTCAGAATGCTAATGTCAGCCCCAAGGGCTGAGAAGATGTGTCCCCAGGTGCACACTATGTAAATTACTGACTTGGGAGCCATCTCCTTTTGTCTAGGGCAGGGAGATGACAGCCGGCATCATGTTTTGCCGATGCCTGTGAACTGAACAGCACTGAGAGAAGTTACCAAAAAAAAAGAGAGAGAAGGGGGAAAGAAAGGAGCCTTTCCCTTCCCCCATTCCATCCTCAGAGGTGTCTGCAGTTCTGCACTGACAGGTGCAAGGCTGATGAGCTTCAAATCTGTCATCGCTGTTGATATACCTATAATTACTGTCTGATGTGCCAGAATTAGACTGAGAGCTGAGTGGTTTGATGCAGACGCGGGTGTCCTTGGCTGCCAGCAAGAGGTTTAACAGCAGTGAGATTGCGCATGGAATTGACCCCCACGTATCAGCCTCTAGGTCTCCCCCTCCCCTCTCAATATTATGGGAATGATGTGTGAGGACTGGCACATGGAGCCACCCATGCGTGATGCCATTGCCTAGAAAGAGGCCCCCGAGAGAAAATCTGGAGGCTTGAGGATGAGGAATGGGATGTTATATTTACTTACACATCTTGCAAGAGGCAGAGATCCACAACTGCCTCATCTGAGGTGACCGGACAGGTTCTGTACTTCACTTGCTCTTGGGCATCTTGTTGAGTCATTTCTGGTCTTGGAGCATAGCTGGGGGGTGGGTGGCAGGGGAAGAGGGGATCTTCCAGTTTCTTGATGGACCCACTGGGGTTGTCAGTTCCATCAGACTCCAGATCGTATACCCTGTGTATAGATCCAGGCCAATAATACTAATGCTAGTGAGTCTCAGGCTGCTTTACCTCTAGTAAGGAATCCAGCCTCATGCCTGTCTGCCCATCTCTCCCACTAGTCACTCCTGTTTTGTATAAAGGGAAAAAACAGACGTGGCATTTTGGTTTTCAGAGACACTCAGCACTGGCTGGCTGTTCCCATTGATTTCAGTAGCCAGAGGCTTAGGGGTGAGGAATAATATTAGACAAACGAGAAATTAATAGAGCAGGGAATGGAACCCAGGAACACAGAGTCCCAGCAAACCAGCTCTCAGAGTCTCACCAGGCTCTCGAAGTCAGGCTCTCAGCAGATGTAAATGGGTGAAGCTCCCATGCATTCCTAATTTACACCCATCTTGAGTCAGACCCCTGGCTTCTGTGCTTTCCTGCCTGTGAAGCCATATTAAGCTTTTGCTCCAGCTTCACGTCCATGTGTGTTCAGTTTGTCTCAGATCAGCAGGCAGTCTATACAGAGGGCATTGGTGAACCCCCATAGCTCTAACCCAGCGGTCTCGTATCCCGATTCCCCATTCTTAGCTCTGCTGTACTCCACTATGCTCACCAGCCTTCTGTTGCCAGCCATTGTTGGCTTAAATGAGGGTTACCCCCAACCTGTGATAAGGTATTAAAGCCCTTATCATAGTCCAGGGCCTGTAATTCACATCACAAAAACCAATAAATGGGAGCGATTCAGAATCGTTTAGCAGCTTCTGCATGGGAAGAGAGAGACCAGGACCTCAATTAAGCTATTTGTAAATTGTTAATTTAAGCATCTCGCTCAGATGCCTTAAATTGCTCCCTCCCGCAGCTTACAAATGGGTAAAGAGCGCAGAAATATAAATGGAGCAGTGGGGAAATGGCAGTTAGTTACCGTTTTCGGCAGCGGTAATAGTACTGTAGCTAACAGCGCTTTGATTTAAATCAGAGTAAACCATAGCATTCTTTAAAGAAAGATCAGTGCGGGAGTGGAGGCCCACAGGTAAAGCAGATCCTGCAGAGACCTGGTGCATGAGGCTTGGGTTGCACGTGGGAAGGTGCAGATATTTCCGTGTCCTTCAGAAGAACCACAGGACGCACCAGCATGGTGGGAGCTGGAGGGTTCGGGAGAGGCAGAGTGCCCCCAGCTCCTACTGGTGTGATGGAGCCATGAGGGGCTCAGGCCAGGTTTTGAGGTCAGGGATAGTTTCCTGCTTGAGCTTTGTGTGTACTGAGGGAACTTCCAGGCTCAGGCTTTCCTTGTCAGGCAGCCTAGGTTAGTAGATTCTCATTAGCGGGAGCACAGTAGATTGTAAAGACCCTAACTAATATTGAGGCCCTGTTGTGCGTGGGCAATGGACAAATACAACAAGAGAGAGCCCCAAGAGGCTTAGGCCCAGCTCCTTAGAGCTGTGTAAGCACTTAACTCCCATTGATCCCAATCCCAGGGGAGTTAAGCACCCAAAGACCATTGAGGATCTGAATGTTGTTTAACACGTAAGGGGAAGCAGAGACCCAGAGAAATGAAATAAATCCTGCCAGGTCACACAAGAAAACCCAGAACAGAACTCAGTGCCCCAGCTATTAGTCTGTGGTAATGCTTGCACGTAGGGCGCTGGTACTTCTCTAAAGAAGTCGGCATCGGG
The DNA here is from genome assembly GCF_052110815.1 of Crocodylus siamensis. Taxonomy (NCBI): domain Eukaryota; kingdom Metazoa; phylum Chordata; order Crocodylia; family Crocodylidae; genus Crocodylus; species Crocodylus siamensis. The sequence goes on from NC_143398.1 coordinate 160,197,046, forward strand.
CTGGTTCTTGCCATATACATAGCTCTGGACCACTTCTTTTCCAGAAAATGGCGATTTGTGGCTGTTTCTATAATAGAGGCCAAAGCACTGATGACTTGCATAGCTACTGGGACAATTTATAACTGAAGAATACCTCTGCAGTGTATGATTTCTTCCCTAAAGGGGTGAGAGGTCACCTTGCGTGGTAGTTAAGTGTCTCTATTGACTGCATCTCTCTTGCCTATAGAGCTATTGGGACAGGGTTGTATTTAAGCCAGTGCACCTGGTACCCTTAGGACCACTCCTCCTTCCCGTCTGTTCTGCAATGGTTTGACTGTTCTGGTTGACTCCAAATGATTGTGAGTCAGATTCTCAGCTGATCCAGAGTGGCTTAGCCTCCATGGTAGCAAAAAAACTGCACTAATTTACACCATTAGATCTGCCCTGTGCATCCAAAGCACTGCATGCAGGGTGATTTAGCAGCAGGGCTGCCCATTAAAGCCAAGGAACTCTTGAATTTAAAAACCCCTCTGTGGCTCTTTGGAAATATACCTCCTACAGAGTCTGTCTGAGGAGGAGGATAAAGCATGTGGGACCTGGTTTGCCTGATTTCACATTTTTAAATGTGTCTGCTGCCTGCATTTGCTGAATTTTTGGATGTAGGAGGAAGATGCTTGCAGCCTCTCGGTCTGGTTGGAATCATCGGTGGGCCAATGGGTGGAGAAATTTCCTGTCCCCTACTCCCTGCCCTGTGAAACAGACCCACAAAGGCCACTACTATAATAAGCCTGCCCAGCCCCCAGCCATGGGTCTACAAGTCCTCAACAGTGTAGCAGGCAAAAGATGTTAGCATCTCAACAGCTGCAAAGCAGACAAAGGCTGCAGTGGAACGAGATTTCCAGTTGTCTTGGCCTCCTTGCCATTGGATTACGGTCCTGTTCTGTCAAAAACTGTGGAAGCTGATGAGCAGAAGCTTCTCCACAATAAAAGAAATCGCGCACAAGCATCTTCCATGAAAATGGCTTTTCCAGCACATTTTTAAAGCCCTTTGGCAACCAGCTAGTGACGATAGCAGGATTGTGAGGTCTAGAAGCTCCTAGTCATGAACTGGCATGAAGATGGCAGTTATAAGAAGATTGTCTAGTACTTGGATGAGGCGGAAATGCGATTTGGCAGCTGTAACTGTGACTGAGCTGCCCTCTTCAGGATCCACTCTGCTTACCCAGTGTAGGGAGGGGGCTAGAAAAAGTGCCCTAAACATAGCCTGTCTACCTTTTTCTTGACTGGATAACCACATCTAGTGGGATCTTCTTTATTGAGGTCAAAGACACACAATCAGTTTCAGGACCTGGAACATCAGGATCCTCAGGGGCAATGCTAATAATGAACACCCAGAGCGCCACACTGCAGTCATGGCTCAAGAACTCCGGTGACACAACATCAATGTTGCTGCAAGAGCAAGACCTGGTGAACAGGAGATGGGCAGCTCAAAGAATGTGGAGATGGTTATACCTTCTTCTGAGTGTTCAGGGACCCACCCCCCTTGAGACCTAAGAATGGAGGAGACTTGATCAAGGAAAGGGGAGCCATCAACCCTCATTGGAAGGAGCATTTTGAAGACCTTCTCAATCAAGACCGTTGTTGATGAGAGTATTCTCAACTCCATCCTGCAACACCCAAGTCAGAGATGGTCTCGGCCTCTCTCCAACCTTTGACTAGGTGAGGAAAGCCATCAAGCAGATGAAGAACAACAGGCACCCTGAGCTGATGGTGTCCCCAAGAAAATCTTCAAGCAGGGGCAGTGGAGGTGACATCACAGCTCTTGCCCTTATCTTAAGGATCTGGAATGATGAGGAGATCCCAGATGGCCTCAGGGATGCCATGATCATGACAAGCTTCAAGAAAGGAGACAAGTCCAACTGTGGAAATTGCAAAGGGATCACTTTGCTGTCTACCACAGGAAAGATCATTGTGAGGACCCTCCTGACCTGTCTCTATCCACTTGCTGAAGAGCTCCTGCCAGAATCTCAGTGTGAGTTTAAGCCATTAAGAGGTACAACTGGCATGATCATCACAGCTCACCAGCTGCAGGAAAAATACTGGGAACAACATAAACCTCTTTACGTGGCCTTCTTTGACCTCATGAAAGCCTTTGACTCTGTTAGCTGAGAAGCACTGTGGAGGATCCTGCTCAATGATGACATGCAAGTGGTGGTTCTTAGTAACAAATCTATCACAGATCCCTTTGGATGCATTCAGACAAGTGCACATGTGCATTTTCCCAGGGAAAATAGCAGTGGCACATAGTTGTGCCACTGCTTCTTGTCCCTGGGGAATACCTGTGCATGCATGCTCTGGTGTGTGGCAAGTTGCCCTGGGTGGGGTAGAGGAGGCTGGGGCCAGCACTTGGGCTGGCCCCAGCAGCCTTACCTGGGCTCCTGTGGGTGTCTTGGGGCTCCAGCAGCTGCAATTCAGTGCGCAGAGCCTGGCCAGTAGCTGGAGTGTGGCTCCAGCTGACCAGGCTCCGGTTTCAGGCAGTGCACACTGCTGCTACGTGCTCCACCCTGCTTTTTTCAGGTGCAGGCTTTTTTGACACTAGGATCTCTTGGTGATAAAAGCAAGTTTTATTCTCCCAGCTCAGTCAAAGCAAGCACTTAAGAGGACAGCAGAGAAAGCACTTCAAGGATGTCCTCAAGGACATCTTGAAAAAAATGCAACATGGACATCAACTTATGGGAGACTGTCACTCCAGTCCACTCCAAATGGAGGAGGAGCCTGCTGCGTGGATCTTAGTACTTTGAAACCTTACAACAGCAACAGGTGACAGACAAGCGTGAGCGGCAGAAGCACCACATCTTAGACCAACTCAGGAATCCAGAGCCACCCACCCCGCACAGCAACACGTGCCCAAGTTGCAGCAGAGTCTGTTGATCCCAGATCAGCCTTGTCAGCCATCTTCAGACTCACAGATAAGACCATCATGGAAGACAATCATCCTCACCTGTGAGAGATGGCAGAAAAGAAACAAAGCCTGTGAAAAGAATGTATTTTAATGTAAGTTTTAGAGGAATGTAATTTGAAGGATGATGGATTTGTCCCTCCCTCAGGCTTCCTGCACCTAGCTCATGGCAGACTGGCATGCCAGTGCTTCAGTGTTTCAGTCTGCCTGTAAGTGGGTTGGTCAGGCTGTCAGACAACCATCTCTTTTCTGTGGTCCATCCCATCTTGCTGCTCTCTTCTGTTACACACCTCAGCGCGTTTTTCATCTTGAAGACTGACATCCTACTGCACAGATATGGCCTTAAAGTTTTGCCCTGCTCTCTGCCTGGCAGCATCTGCTCTCCCTCTCCACAGAGTGGGGAATAATGACACCAAAAAAAGGCAGGTGGCTCTAACCCCTTTCCTCTGCTTCAGTAATAACTACTTCACACATGCACCTGGCATTCCCTTCAAGGGACCAGCTTCCCTAGTTTGATTCTTGAAGACTGAGAAGCCAACTGCTGAACCGCTGCTAAGAAAACAACCTCAGTAACCAGTAGACTGGGTTGTATTCCCAGAAGTGTCTCTTGCAAATCAAAGGAAGTGATTCTTCCACTCCTTTCAGCACTAGTGAGGTCTCACCTGGAGAACTGTGTCCAGTTTTGAGCCCCATGCTTTAAGAAGGATGTGGGCAGTTTCGAAAGAGTCCAGCACCAAATGGACAGAACAACAAAAATGATGGGGGGCCTGGCAAGTAAGGCTCATGAGGAAAGGCTGAAAGAGCTATTTAGTCTGGAAAGAGAAGACTGAGGGGGAGTTTGATAAGTCTTCAAATACCTGAATGGTGATTACAGAGAGGATGGAGATGAGCTTTTCTCTGTGGCTGTAAGGGACAGGACTAGGGAAAACAGCTTTAAACTGCGTTATAAGAAATTGAAGTTGGAGATTAGGAGGAACTTTCTGACTCTGAAGTTGGTCAAACATTGGAACAGGCTTTCTAGAGAAGTTGTGAAATTCCCACCTTCAAAAGCAGGTTAGACAGACACTTGGCTGGGATGGTTTAGTCAGGGGTGATCCTGCCTTGAGCAGGGGGTTGAACAAGATGATTTCATGAGGTCCCTTTCCTATGATTTCCAAGAGCCCCTCCTACACTTTAGAAAGCACTCATTTGTTAAGTATCATGAGGGAGCTTGGTGTTTTGTGAGCACAGAGGAAGGCATGGTCTTTGTCCCTAGGATCATACAGTTGAAATTAGCCAGCTGATCCACTTGAAACAATATTAACATACCAGATGACCAGTGAAAATCCGGTTAGATTAGAAATAGGTTAATTATATCCTTAGTGGAGTAAACATTTAAACCTGACACTGCCCTTAGGAGCTGTTGCCTGGCATGAATCCTCTTCAGGTATGACAGAGCATAGGTGAGCCATACAGGATAAATGAATGAGGTCATGCACTTTCTTCCAGCATTATCCAGAATGTTTCTGTCACCCAGCTTGTGTGTGCTAGTTTTTGTAGACCCTTCCTACAGGACTATAGCTTGGGTGATCATTGTACCTTAGTGGGCATGTCTACATGAGATGCTAAATATGCAGTAAACTCATTCTACTGAGCCATAGCATGTCATGGCAAAAGCTGTGCTAATGTCACTAAAGGCAAGTGCTGGCACTGCTGTGCAGTAGCAATGGTTACTTTGCATTCATATTAATGCACGTGTATATGTGCCCAGCTGATCCTATCCAGAATCTCTCATAGTTTCATAGTTAGTAGCGTCGGAGGGGACCTGAGCAGATCATCTAGTCCGAACCCCTGCCATGGCAGGAAAGAGTACTGGGGTCAAACGACCCCGGCAAGGTGATTGTCCAGCCTTGTCTTAAAGACCCCCAGGGTAGGAGGTAGCACCACTTCGCTTGGAAGTTGGTTCCAGATCCTAACCGCCCTGACAGTAAAGTAGCGCCTCTGATATCTAGCCTAAATCTACCCTCTGCCAGCTTGTGACAGTTATTTCTAGTCACTCCTGGCAGTGCTTGGGGGAACAGGGACTCCCCCAGTGCCTGCTGGTCCCCCCTGACTAGTTTGTAACAGGCCACTAGATCCCCCCTCAGCCCTGTCTTCTGGAGGCTGAACAGGTTCAGGTCCCGTAGCCTCTCTTCGTCGGGCCTGCCCTGCTGCCCCCTGATCATGCGAGTGGCCCTTCTCTGGACCCTCTCCATGTTGTCCACATCCCTCCTGAAGTGCGGCACTCTCTTGGAGCATGTAAGAATTAACATCACTGAACCCCCTCTCATCTGAAGATCTCAATACACCTAAGTACACCTCCAAGATTCCCACTAGTCCCATGTGGTAGGGAAGCATCTCTGTCATTTGGGTGGTAAGGGAGCAAAGGCACTGAGATTTGCAAAGACTTGCTCAGGATCACACTGTGCGAAGTGGGAGGCCAGGGGGTGGAGGGGTGGAGCCGAGGCCCTCAGGAGTTGTAGGGTTGTATTTCAGCCATAAGGCCTAAATAAAGTGGTCTTGAGGGAGTGCATGATAGCACAACAGGTCATAGCTAGCATTCAGCAATATGATTCTCTGCAGGCCCCTTTTCTCTCTATAGCAGTAACTTCTGATCTGCTGTGGCCTCTCTCCTGTGGCAGAGGAGGCGGGATACTGTTTCTAAAAAGTGGAGAGCATAGTTAGGTCACTGTATACTCACATTTCAGACCCCGCCTTGCTGGAATATGATCTGTTGGCTCAAACAATGCAACATGCACACAGTGTCAGTAAATCCAGTTTTAATGCCATATTGCAAAGCCAGGCTGAATCCTGAGATGCACTAAGCACCTGCCTCTCCCATTCACTTCAGATCTCAAAATTAGTGTTGTAGCATGAGTGTTCTGGATTGCAGAGGCCTAAACTACAGTAACTGCTGGTACCATCTCTTTTTACACATGCATGAAGGTATGTCAGGCTGATGCAGGTGAGGCACCTCTGGGCTCTGATGTGCTATCCCGAAGGGCATGGCCTGCAGCCCCTTCGTCTGTGCCTACTGTGGGTGGCTCTGGTTGCTCACACTCATTCTTATAGATAGTGCTTTTCATCCAATGAGCTCAAAACTCTTTCAAATGGAAGTTCTTAACAGTCTTCCCATTTGACAGATGGGAAAGTAGATGCACAGAGAAGCAATATGACTTGCCCAAGTTCACACAGCAGGTCAGTGGCAGTGCCAAGATTTGAACCCAGGCTTCCTGGATCCCCATCCACTGGGCCAGTCAGCATGGCCACATGAGGAATCAGAGGAAGTAAAAAGAACCTCCAATTTATTGTGATTTTCTTGTACTCTCATGCTTTTTGAAGCTACTCTCCTGAGTTTTGAATGTATAGGGTAAACAGTGTTCCCCCTAACCTCCCGGCTGAGCTTGGGAAGAACAAGTTTATTTCACTCTCCCTTTTAGGACGAAACCTGTGTACTGCACTTTCCCACCCTACAGTGCTCCACTTTTTCAATCAGAGATTTGGCAGCTCTCTCTCTCTCATTAATCTCCTCCCCGCATCAAGCCCCCTTATTGTGGACAAGGACATCTAGGCACTTTCTCTCCCTGCTGTTCCGATAAGATTGTACCTTGTGATGTCGGGTGTGTTTGGAACGTGATGTGTCACATTCATTATCATATTCTTCTCATCCTGCTGTCACTACACATGATTGCAGGCTTCAAGCAAGTGAGTTTTCAGGTTATCAGTTTTAGAGTTTAAACAATGTGTTGTTATTTATCTAGCAGCTCCTGACATGTAACGGAGCCTGTTTTTCTATGTGGTTAGTCACACAGCCTGTCTTGTGACAAAATAAATTTGGTGCAGGTGTCTTTTGACTCCAGTGTCTGGACAGGAGCAAAGCTGACATCAGAGAAGGGTGGAATGAGTAGAGACTGGAGAGTTTTGCCTTTGTAGGTCTTGAATCAGAATACAGACATGCTGGCATCCATCTTGGTTCCTTTCCAGGGCTGCCATTTTGGCAGCATGTATACTTGAGAAATGCTAATGGAAGGGAGAAGGAGCTGAGGGGTTCCAGTCTATGCCAGAGCCATTGTGCATGTTTCCAGAGAGGGAGTGTCTCCTAAAAGTGAAATAAGCAAAATGATCAAGGGGTTGGAGAGGAAGGTTTATTATCCCCCATTTTCCAGATGGGCAGAGGGGTGTTGGACAAGTCAATTCAGGGAATCAGTGGCAGAAGCAGTAAATGCACCTGGCTGTCCTGAGTGCTGGTCCAGTCGGGTAGCAGAGACCACCTTTCCTCCCCAGGAGAGACTGTTCCTTTCCCAGGACTGCCGTGAGAAAGGGACTTCCTGCTTACTACCCAAGAGACCAGATCCCCCTGGAGAATCCCTGTCTACTAGGGAAGACATTGCAGAGGGAACAAACACAAGACACCAGATCACTGCTCCTCTTTAGGTTTCTCCCTGACAAGTTCCAGTAGCAGAGCAAGGTAGCTCAGAGGCATGTGAACATATGGGGTGCTTGTACATGTTATGTGGAGTGGTTGGCATCAGCGCTGCAATGCGGCGGCGCCTTGGAACTCCATCTCTCTCATCCCAAGCAAGAGAGTGCACTGCTTCTTCAGGTGAGCAAAGCACAAGATGGCACCAAAACACATCATGGAGAGAATGCAGGTCCTCAGGTCGGATCCGACACCCCTGGAATCATTGTCGGATTCGGGCCGTTGGGTTTCCGCATCTCAGGGCTGGCATGTTTTTCCATGTGTGGCTTCAGTTAGGCTGCTAGGGAATGCCAGGCGACTTCATAGATTCATAGATGTAGGGTTGGAAGGGACCTTGTAGATCTTCTAGTCCAACCCCCTGCCTGGGCAGGAGAGAAAACTGGGCTCAAATGACCCCAGTTAGGTAAATGTCAAACCTCCTGTTAAAGACCCCCAGGGTAGGAGCCAGCACCACTTCCCTTGGAAGTTGGTTCCAGATCCTAGCTGCCCTGACTTCTTCAGGATGGTTTTGGATTCCCTGTCATCTGAGAAGCAAACTGCAAGCCTGGGACAGCACCATACCCAGACTCCTGGCAGCCTAGGGTGAACTTTTAGTATCACACCCCCCCTTTGCCAGAGATAATGATGATAATAATAAAAAAACTACCATTTTCAGGACCCCCTTTCTGTCCGGGTCATGGGCAGCTGCCCAGTTCGCCCATGCCTGTGTCCAGCCCTAACCTGAAAGCACATCTTAGGGGCGCTTTGGGAGTTGCCCTGTTGAGCTGGACCATCGCTTCCTGCAGGAGATTCTCAGAGTGGCAGAGATGCTGGGCACCTTCCCTCTCAGTCTGTCTGGGATGGGGATGGGAGCGCAGGCTCTAGATGGCTCAGTAAGCAACAAGCGCTCTTCTCTGCCTCCGCCTCCGGCATCCAGCTGGCAGATACCAGCTCCGATTTATGACTGTCAATTCAGATGGTGCGTCAGACCCTGCCAGCGCTCCCTGGCGATGCCAGGCTTGGCAGATGTTGCCTTCATCCTAGTCATTTGGAGTGGCAATTTAGCTTTGATTTCTGTCTTGCATGGATCCCTTTCCTCTGCTCCTCCAAGGAAACTGAGCCATCTTTAGAGCTGGCATTACACCTCTGTACCATGGTTGGGCTTTAAGAAGTATTTATTATTCAAGAGCACATCAGCCTTCAATCGTCTCACTTTAATATGAAATTACACTCCCCTGCCATTGAAATATGAAGAGCCATTTGGCCATATGATATTGAAGAGGGCTTAATGTATTTATTTGTCTTAATCTGACTTCCTCCCTGTTTCTAATGGGAGTAGAAAAATTACATTTACTGGTGCCACAGGATCGCATGCCTCTGAGATGGAAACAGCCTTGTCCGTAAATCAGCCAATATGTTCCAAGACCGAAGCAGGGTTGCTGTTGCAGGAGTTCTTAGTCTGCTCTCAGATGTCCAAAGTGGCATGCGTCTTCCACATATCCCTGGCTGTTCCCTAGTCTGATCCATCTTGCCATAGGCCTTAGGCCCCTTGGATTGAGGTATCACATCCTACTGTGCTGTGTAAAATTCCTCTCCCTCCTTCATTTCCCCCTTCTCTCTTCCCCCCACCCCCGCCTGTCTCTCACCCATTGACTCCTCAATCTACATTTTCACTGACTACCTGTCTTGTATGCATACTAGCCCAGTCTCTGGCTGCTTTACTTTTCATCCCGTCCAGGAAGAGCACACGCCAACTGCAGAAACTTCCTTAGCCTGACGAAAGGTTTTTGAACCCGAAAGCTTGCTTAATAATTGTTTTCTAACTATTTAAGTTGCTCTGATAAAAGATATCAGATTCACCCAAAGAACCTTGTCTGCCTCTCCCTCTTGGTGTTTCACACCTTTTTGCTTTTGGGGGACACCAAGTCACATTTCTTAGTTGTTACTTAAGCAAGCTCTATTGGTAACTAACTGCCAGGTGTATAAGCTGAGGTTTTTGCCCCACTGGAGTTGCTGGGAGTTTTGCCATTAACTTCAGTGCGGGCAGGTGTCACCCTTTGTGGCTTTTCTCCAGAATTTGGCCCTCTTAGCTGCTTGATTTTCCTTGATTCAGAGCTGAACCTCCACCATTTGTAGCCTGGCACAATGTGTTCCCACCACTCCTCCAGGCACATCCCTATGCCACTAGCTGCAAGGGACAGGCTGGGGAGATATGGCACAGTCAGCCAAGGACCCTTGCTCAGCGAGGGAATTCCTGGACAGAGAGCTGCCCTGGGTTCTGGCAGGGACCATCCAGGAGCTGGATCCCAGCCCAGAACGGAGGCTGAATGGTGTATTCTAGGAACACCTGTTCCCTGAGGGAAGAGGTGTCATTTGCCCAGACAGCCCCATTACTGCTCCACGTGCCCCCTTGTCTGGCCAGTCAGATTCTGGGGAAGACTTTTTCCCAAGCTCATATTTCTGTTCTCTTCAAGGAGTAAGAGTAATTGCAGCCTGTGGATCAGCAGGGAATGTCTTACCTCTCTGATTTGAGGCACAACTCACACAAGAATGTGGCCTTTTGTGGCCTGGTAATTGATATTGATGGTTTTTGGAGCTTTCCCCATGCCTGAGCGCCAGGAGGGGAATTTAAACCAAGCAAGGAAAGTGCCTTTCCCGATGAGATACTGCCGTCTCATTTCCCAGCTGATTCTCGCTGTCCTAGTTAGCAGCTCTCTCATCTTGTCACTCCCCAGGGAACAATGGTAAAGAAAATCCCTTTCTCAGACTGCTTGGTGACTCAGCTAAAAGCAGGTGAGAAGCAAAAGGCCACCTGGCAACATGCTATGGTCATTGGGGTGCTGAGGCTATGAGCTCCTGGGAAATTTATCCCTACATCCCCTCCTTCCTTGCCACCAGTAATGCAAACCATCATATTGCAAAGGTGTCCTGAATTAAATCCCACTGCCCCTCACTTGTGCTGGCTTTCAGAGACTTTGTGAAGCCGCCAGCTGGACCACTCAAACCTCCCAAGGCACTTTTCACAGGAGGGAGAGGTGCTGACTCCAGCATTCTCTCCAAGCTAATTCTCTTTCACCCCCCTTCATTCCCCAGGTGGTGTCAGTTGGAGGCAGTGCTTTTTCTACACTTCTTAAACTAATAGCCTGCTAGTGTTACGGGCTGCTGAGCAGCTGCTGTGTTCTATCCAAGAAGTGGCTGCATTTCTTTGGTGTTGGAAAGATCCCTTGCATCTAGTTATTTCAGTCCTTCTGTGTACCCATTGCTATGGTGCATCACGCACGCAAGTGCCAGGATATGCCATGTGTCCTGAGAAGTGATGAGCACTTCCCAGTCCTGTGGGGGTCATGGTACTGGGTGTCAAATGAAGGCAGATACCCTGCCCCTGAGTGTGCTTCCCTCCAAAGGGAAGTGGCTGCAGAACTGTAAGATGATGGCATTTTTATTGCAATAGCACCCAGAACATGGCTGAACTGTGCTGGGTGCTGCACACCTACACCTTGCAGAACAGTCCCTGTGCTGAGAAGCTTAAAATCTATATAGACAAAGAGAAAGGAAACAGAGAGGGGAGGTGACTTAGCCCCCCAGCCAGCTGGCGTCAGACCCATCAGCCCCTTCTGTCTCAGTCCAGACCTCCCACCTTGTGGCCGCTCAGTTTGGAAAGGTGTATTACCCTATAATTAAACCTATGGCAACTGAGTCCCAGTTCAGTGCTCTGCCCACTAGATAACACTGCCTTTTACCAGAGAACATTAAGCCCTTGATAACGGGGTCTCCTAATGGGAGGGGGGGGGCTCATTCCATAGTTTGGACGTGGGGCAATGATTTTTTTTTGCAAGCCCCATCTCTTCTCCCAAAGAATCCCCAGGGCAGACTATTGCCTACCAGCCAGTGCCACATGGTTAAAGATTATGATTCCCCTTCCGCAACAGCCAAAGAGATGGGTACTATCAATTGTCCTCCATAATCCAGATGCTCAGGGAATTGAGATTCTGAAGCTGTCTGGACTGATGCTGAGAGCAAATTCCTGTTGGTAATGCAAGTGCAAATACACAAATGTAACCCTGACACATTTGTTGCTTTTACCAGTCTGTCCCGGGGGACTGGTTTGTTTGCATACAGCCTCTTCCAAGCTGACCATGTTCCTAGGTAGGCCAAAATGTCACCGTAAAAACATGCTTGCTACGTGCATGGAAGACAGGCATTTCCTCGCCTGCTTCCCTGCTGCTGAGCACTCCATGCCAGGCTCCATGCCACGGCCCCTGTGCTGGCTGCATTGCATGCTTTCAGAATGCTTGGCCTCAGCTTGGTCTCAAGTGTAAGGGATTCACACTAGCACCTTGTCTCCCTCACTCCTGGGTAGTTTGCAGTGTCTTCAAAAACATCGCCACCAGTGATCCCTCTTGCTGGCAGTATCCTCAGAGAGCCACGGGGTTTTCCCTTGGCCCTGAAAGTGATCCTTACGGAAAAACTTCTTCTACCATTCTCTGTGCTGCACCTGCTCAGCAGCTTACTGTAGGCCTAGAGCATTCAGAGCTGCTCATCATACAGAGTAGGCTGGCAGTTACTGCCATCCTGGGACTTGGCACCCACCAGGTGTGCCCGTGGCTCTCCCACAGGTGTTCCACATGGCTGTAGACAAGTCACTGAGCTTTTCTGTTCCTTGGTTTCTCAGCTGTAGGGTGTGGATATTTAGCCCTGTCCTGCTGGGCAGTCATAAGTGCTTAATGGTGCATTAAAGACTGTGAGAGGCTCAAGGGGTATAGTGATGGGGGCCATGGAAAGGCATCTTTCAACTGCCTCTGGGTGAAATGGCTATTAGTTACTTTTAGTGGGAGTAAGGGTTAAATTATCACCCTTCCCTCCCTCCAGCCCTTGGTGGAGCAGTAGCCCAGCTTGATGGAAGGGAACAGGCTTAGTGAGCCCTCCAGCAGCAACGGAGGGGAATCACAGTCAATCATGATAAGAATTTTTACTTTGCAAATGCTGAGGAAGCTGTCAGCCCTGCCCACCAAGTGTGTGCAGTCTGAAAAGGGCCCAAGATGGGGACATGGAAGGGATGGGGCTTGGAGCACAGGTTGCTGGTAAAGTGCCAGCAGCTGCTGAAGTTGTAGATATTGAAGTTCAAGCCAACTGGACAATATGCATGGCTGCCTGGCAGTTTCGTTCTACAAGCCGGAAGCATGATGGGGCTACAGGGCACATGTAAGTCCCTCCCACCTTGCCCCAGAGATTACCCCTCACCCCATGCCTGGCTGCTGCACCACCTCCTCTAGACAAAGGTGCCTGTGGCAGGAGTGGATGAGGGCAGGATCTGGCTATGTTGAGTTCCTGCAGTGGCCACTGCAGCAGGGGCACAGTTAGAGCAGTCCTCAGGCTCACACTGGGTTTCTACATTTACTGAACAAGGAGACTGTGCAGGGCAACTGCACAGGACCTTCTCTCCTCCCCTGCATGTCCCTCTCTTCAGCACCCTCATTCCACCACCCACCCCCATCACCTCTAGCTTCAGCTCCAGCCCCCAAGTGCCCTGACTGCCTCCAGCCATGGGACTCCTTCCCTCTGCAGAGAAGAGCACACCAACCTCTTGGCAGAGGACTTAGCAGCCTTGGGGCTTGTGGATGCCCCAGAAGAAGCTGGTCTTGGGGAGGCCTAAGGCCCTTCTGGCACCTCCAGAAGGGCATTTGAGGGAGGAGCTGCCAGATTGAATGGGATGCAATGGAGCCAGAGATGCTTCCTCTGCCAGGGGTAATCCCCATGCCATCTGGAAGCAGGTGGTGGGAATGATAATGAAGCCAATGAGGCAAAGGAAGCAACAAGATAGAAAGAATTTGATGATCAATCAAAAAGCGATCGGGAGAGGAACCAGCCAAGGCAGAGCAGCTGCGCTTGTACGGCCCAGTCCCACTGGCAGCCTTCCTCTGTGTGCAAGCCTCACTCCTTTCCTGGGTGTGCTCAGATCAGGGCTTTGGTCCAGTTCTTTAGCAAGGGTCAGGAGAAGGCACTGGGAGACAAGTTAGTTGTTTGGTGCCATGTGGTGCCCCCCTCCCTTCCCTTCTCACCACTGTGCTCCAATCACTAGCCCACATAGCAATTTTAGGAGGGAGAAGAGCTGGGGTTTGCACTTCCATGCTAGGCCCCGGTCCATCAAGTCTGGTAGTGGCTGATACCGGATGCGGTGGAGGTGGTAGCACCAAGGAGAACCAACCAGACTTTGTCTTTTTAGGGGCAGTGCCTGAGCTCTGAGGGGGCAATGGTGCTGTGGCTACTTATGCCAGCTCCATGGCCACCTTTTGTTATACTAATGGTTGGGAGGGAACCAGCCTGAAAGAGAGGAGACTGGAACTGTATTCCCAATTCTGCCACTGAGCTGCAGTGTGCCCTTGGCCAGGGCCCTTCTTTCTTCAGCCTCCCATGCATTGTCTCTCTGCTGAATTACTTCAGGGCAGGCCTCATCTCTTTGCTCTGGGGTTGTGCCCAGCACAATGGAATAAGTGCCTCTAAGTAGCAATATAACATGAATACCTTTAATAATACAGGAACACATGACCCTAAGGTTTCTCAGGCCCAGGCTGGTGACCAGTGCCCACTATGTCCAAAAAAAGGACATTGGTATGGGAGGCTCACATTATCCACCTGCATTCATCTGGAGGCTCTAGGTGTCCTGAAAGCCTCAACTGTTCAGGCCAGCTACATAACTCACCAGGGATGTTCAAGGCCCTGTCAGTGAATCCCAGACAGAAATTCAAAGACTTGGAGTTTCTCACTCCGCTGTGCATCACCAGAAACAAAGGAACCCTCCTTGGCACTCTACTTCACTTTAGGCTCAACAGAGGACAATACCTGTTCCTCATAGTGTTAATATTACGCTGTCCAGCAGCAAGGCCTAGGAAATTGGGCCTTGGAACAACAGGGACCAAGCTGTCTCTGAATAAATTTAGGCTGGAAATGAGAAGGAGGTTTCTGGCCATCAGAGAAGTGACACGCTGGGACATCTTCACAGTTTGGAGTCACACAGGCAAAGAGTGGTTTTAAGACTGGTTTGATATGTTTCTGAAGGGCCTGGATGAAGAGGTTGCATGTGGTAGGAGGAGACTAGACTTGATGCTGGACTTGCGGTCCTGAATCTTCCAGAAGCAAGCGTGGGGGTGTGAGGCCCTTCCTGGAGCTGTCAAATGGGAGGTACCATGCAGGTGCCATTTCATTACTTGCGTTTATTACTGTGTGGTTGTGGAAACAGGTGAAAACAGGACCCCTGATGGACACTGGACACCACAGGACAGAAATGTCCCTGTTCTGAAGTGCTTGCAGTCTAATCAGTTGGGGAAGAGAGGTCATTCATACCCAGTTACTATATGATTGTCACTGATTTCAGCTGCTGCACCCCAATGTAAGAGTTCAGCTGTTCTAGTAGGTAGTGGGGTCTTGGGAGTCAGAACTCTTGGGGTTTAGCCTGCGTGGTGTGGGAGGTATATGGTCTGGCTTTTAGAATAGAGGGCTTAGAGTCAGGACATCTGGGGCTTATTTGCACTGGTGCCCTTTGTGTTTTTGGGCAAAGTTGCTTCAACTCTCGCTTCATCTAGTCCATCAGTGTCTGTGCCTCAGTTTGTCCACCTGTAAAATGGGCGTGCATCGTGCACCACGTTCATAAGCCTTTGGTGTTATGAAGCATGAGTTATACTTATATTACTGCAAGTTTCTCTAGGTTACAATGTCAAGGTTTAGAGCAGAGTGTGTAAATAGGATTTAAGATCGGGGGGGCAGGGTCTTAAGGTCTATTAATGTTGCTGTAATTTACCACTGAGATGAGTGGGCATTATCTGTAAGAAGCAGGTTAGGTAGAGTGGCATCTGTAAGAAGCAGGTTAGGTAGAGTGGCATATGCAGCCTAAAGAGGCAGCCACTCAAACGGAGGCTGCTGAGCAGCAGGCACTCTAGTCATGGGTTACAAAAATTGCTGTGCCCCTCTTGGAAGCCGTGGTCCCTCTGGCTCTTCCCCTGGGGCTTGGATTTGGTCAGAAACTTCTGGGGTGGTTAGAAGAAAAGGTTTACAAAACCTCTTCCCAAAACACGCTAGTAATACAGGAATTGATTTCCAACCTTGGCAACCGCATCCTGCCCTTCTGCATTCGCTGTGCTCTGTGTGCAGAGGGAGAGTGAAGAGGAGAACAGACGTAAAGGGGGAGGTGGAGGTTGCAGGTTAGGAGGGGAAGGTAGGAAAGGCTGAGAGAGCAAATTAGAAAGAAGGAGACTGAGGTGGATAACCAGAGAGAGAGACAGGAGGAGACAAGGCAAGCCACTGAATAATCATAAGCCTGTTATCTGTGGATTTCTCTGCCACAGCCATCAGAAGAAATCCCCCTTTCAGATGCACACCACGCAACTGGGTCCACCCAGAGACCGTGCGAAACGTGCTGTGCTCATCGGTGAACTGGCAGGTCCCTCCACCTCACAGGGAGCGTAGGGAAATGCAAGGTGTGCACGGGAGCTGAAAGCCGGAGCCAAGCGCCGTCAGGCAACGGTCCAGCTTGGAAGTGGTCTCCCGAGCAGGTGAGTCGTCTTGAAGCCAGGCTGCTTAATTGGCTTCCATCTAGTTGATCAGCAAAGTGCCCTTTGGTGGGTTTTAAATCTGTGCAAATTGGTGTTTCAGAGAGATGCTGAGACTTGGCTGTTTTCAGTTGGATATTTAATGCTTCCAGCCGGCAGGACTTCAACCCCCGGCTATTTCTGAGATTGTACGTGTGAATGCACACAAGCCAGGGGGTTCATGCGAGTGTGTACGTGCAGGCACGTGTCATTTCTAGGCACTGCTGCAGGCGCTGCTGTTACGAGTCTGGGCAGCCGTGATTAAATCCAGTGATCATTTCTGCGCTGCATTTGGACAGCTGAGCTGAAGGGGCTCTCTCTGCTGCAGCTGGTGTGAGGAGACTCTTAAGGTGCTCTGGGTAGGAGGGGAGGGCAGGGCAGGGCAGGGTGGGGAGACTGGTGGAGGCTGGGACCCTATGATGTGAAGCCTCAGGCCTACCCTGTCCCTGGGGTGCTGCCAGGTGATGTGGCAGGTGGCACTTCCTGTGCTGCCTACCCACGAGACCAGCACTCAGCTGGTGCCCCCCAACAGGAAGTCTTTGGCTGCTGCTCTGAAGGAGCTGTTGCCTTCTGGGCAAGGGGTAGAAGTGAGCCCAGCAGGGGGAGCAGGGGCAATCAGAGGTTCTCCTTCAGAGCCCTGTGAAAAACAGCATTCCCCCAGCATCCTGGGTGAGCACTGTGCTCTGCATGCTTGCAGTTCACTTGCGGTCTTGCTCTGACACTGCACCCTGCGTTCTGTGGCCTGGGGCCTTGTCCAGCCCGGCTGCATCTGTTTAAACAGCTGGTTCTGTGGTGGCTGAAGCAATGTTGCAGCACCCAGTTTAGCACTCTTGGTGATGGCAAACCTGATGGCAAAGCAGGCCTTAGATGAAGGAGGCATATTTCACCCCTTTTGAGGGGCTATCCCAGGCTATGGCCAGCCCACATACCCCAGCTTATCAGCCATCCTAAATCAGTGGTTTTCAACCTTTTTTCACTTGTGGGCCCCTAAAAAATTTTGAATGGAGGTGTGTACCCCTTTGGAAGTTTCAAATGGAGGTGCAGAGCCCTTTGAATTGTAAATGTGAGTATTCGCATAATTTTGATTGATCATAGTCATCTTTTGCAGACCCCTTAAACATAGTCTGCAGATCCCCAGGGATCTGCAGACCACGGGTTGAAAACCACTGTCCTAGATTGCCTTCTGTCAAAAGCCCCTCCCCAGCAGGCCCTACTCCTGGTTTATAAGCAGAAAGGCAAGGGATGAGGTAGGTTTCACTTGCAAGAGTTTGCTTGGCTTTGCCCCTGTCACTAGTTGAGGCAGAGATGGGCCTGGACAGATAAGTTCTGATCCACTTTGAACACTTCCTCAGCTTATGGTTCTTCAGACCCAAGGCTTTGGTTCACCAACTCCAGCTTGCTCTGTTTTATCTGGGTTGAGTAGGGAGAGACCCTCAGGGGAAGAGTCTGTAAGTGGGGAAGAGACAGGACAGAACAGGATGCTGTTGGTGGGGAGAGTTGGAGATTGGATGGGGTTGGCGGAGTGCCCTGTCAGTGGAGAGGCCAGCAGGAGGTCATGCAGGGTGGGGTGCACCCAGGTCTGGGGAGCAAGGTGCCATGGGTGAAAGGTGGCACCCCCTCTGTTGGGAACTTGGCAGGGCCAGTGAGACTGAGCCTGGCTTCAGCACAGAGCCTGCCTGCCTGCTTCCCACTGGGCTCCATGCCTGTCACTGAGACAGATCCATGCCAGGGAGCCCACCCTGGCATCCTTCCGTTGCTCATACCTCCTCCCCTTGCTCTGTCCCAGGTGTGCTGTGGTGACTCAGTTTGCCCAGTCAAACTCACTCTCTGGCCATGTTGCCTTGCTTTGTAAAGCAGCACTCCAGGGCTGTGCCTTGGAAGAAAGAGCCTGAGAGGGATGCTGGCTCTGGGCAGGGTTGTGCCCTGCCCTGTACTGAGACAGGACAGCCTGATCCTCAGCCTAGCACCATGTATGCAGTGCACTCTGCCTGTTCTGTGGCAGGGAGACATTCATTGGGTAGAAAGACAGAGCAGTCAGCCTAACTAGCCTACTAGTTCCTTGCTGAAGACCTGACATTTTGCTCTGGCTCCTCTGGGATCTTTGTTGCCCTTTGTCCTCTCCCTTACACTAACCTCAGATGCCCCATGGGAGGCTGACCAGGCCTAGGGAGATCTCAGTGGTTCTCTTGGCCAAAGGGGATTCAGCAAAAAACCCATCCAGCTGCCTCTTCTGGTTCCCAGGATGAGCTGGCCCTGCCTGGGCCAGGGTTCAAGGCCCTTGCACTGGCTCCCAGCCCACTTTGCTCTGGGAGCAAGACTTTTGCCCAAGACCCTTCTTACCTGGCTGGAAAGAGAGCTCAGCCATGAGATGGACTGGGTGTGGTTAGGATTGCAGGGATGCCTGGGGCATCCAACTTTAGAAGGCTGCAGCATGGGGGTCACCCTGGCTTTGCCCTTCTGCTCCCCATGCCAGATGCATGCAGATTAGCTGCATCCCATGCTAGTGCTGTGGGGGCATTGGCCATTTGCAGATGCATGGCTCAGATAATGACTCTTTTGGGCTGAATGTGGTGGTTTTCCAGGCCTCAGGGCCAGGCACAGCTATTTAGAGCATCTAGATTGTTGCAGGTAACCTTGGTGGCCTCTTCCAACCATGCCCACCTCCATGGTGCACACTCCATGCCCCCTTGTGAACCAGGGCTTCTCTAGAACAAGACACTGATATCAGGCAGGTCCCTGTGGCCAGTTGGTCCCCTCATAAAATGCTGTCAAAAGCATGAAGTATCAGGCAAAGAGCCCTGGCATCAGTTGAAGGGACAGCAAAGCCAGCAAGCAGGTGGTGTCCCTTCCTGCTCTCTCTTGCTCCCCTCAGGTGCTCAAGATCCCCCAAATCCTTCTGCAGCAGGCCCTGATTGACATATGGTACTGTACTAGCTCTGCAAAGTGCCCTCCACCCTAAAGTGCTTTGTCAGACAGAGGTCCTAAGGAGAGTGGGCCTAATTTGAGATGTAAGGGCTTAGCTCTCTCATACTGCGAGACTAGTTTCAACCCTGCAAGTTGGGCCATGCATAGGGGAAGGCTGAATTGAATCTATCAGCTAAGGCATGCATTACAAAGATGAATGTGTTGAGCTGCCCAGCCTGCTTCAGAGTATCATTAACCCCATATTGCAGACAAGAAAACCCGCCAAGCAGTGTTTAAGTTGCTTGCTTCAGAAAGCAAAGCAAGCGAGGAGCAGAACTAGGAACTGGAGCATGGGTTTCTGAGCCTGCATTCCCCAGTTTTTGCTAGGCATCCCTTTTCCTAATTCATTTGCCACTTGAATGCAACTGCTTCTGGTGTGGAATGCAGTGCCTGTTTAGCCACCTTAGTGGAACATGATACAACAGGCAACACATGAAGGAAGACATGGCTCTGAGTTGAAACGACAGTGTGAAGAGTTGAGTGAGGTGGAATGCAGTCAGCCAAGCTGGGATTCAGCTGGGACACTGGAGACTTTTGCCCCTACATACCTTTGTGGATGTGCCAGGGTCCCTGAAAAGCAGCAATGGGACATCCACTCCCTGACTTCTGCAAGGAATTGTTTCTTTGGCAGATCTCAGCCAGAGAGGTCTAAGTGTTCAGGCGGCACAGGGTATGTCTATGCTGCTTGCTTGGCATCCTTGAAAGTGCCACAGGGAAACCTCCCAGTCTCACCTGGCACATATCAGGCCCAGGAATGAGAGGGTGAAGCTGCTATGGGGGTATACCCAGCTGCTGCTCACAATACCAGGGTTGTGTGTGGAGCTGGGACTTCTAGCTGGGCTTGCCCCTATCAGGCTTGCTCAGGTAGCAAGAAAGGAAACTTCATTAATAACCAGCAGCCTTATGTGCAGGGCTCTTCAGGACTGAGCCAAGCAGAAAGATTGGGCCCACTTATCTCCCTGGCATCACAATCGTCCTGAGTGTCCTGCCTGCATTTTTGGTGCCTTTCTTCACTCCATCCTGCCTCATTAGCTGAAAGGATGGCTCCTAAGCAGGCTTGAGAGCTGCCCTGCCTCTTCCTCACAGGCACACCAGGTGTTGTTTGCATCCAAGGGGCGGGCATGGACATCAGTTGGAGGGGAGGGGTTTGTGCGGCTGTGTCTGGGGGAGTGGGAGACTGTGTCTTTAAGAGCAAAAGAGCTTGCTTGGAATGCAATCAGCTACGCCTGGATAACTGCATCCCCAGCCCCTAGCACGCACAGTGGGTAGTGCACAGAGTGGCCTGGCTCTCCGTCAGCAGACGGGTGGTGAAGCTGCAGGGCCAGGGGGAGACAAGGGCATGTGGGTGCATGTGCGCTGGCTCTTGGCACAAGGCCCGCATGATTCATTCAACAGGGCACACTGACGTTCCGGGAGGAAAAATATCTCCGGCAAGAGACACAAGGCGCTTTAAAAGTACTGACAGCGAGAGAGTCTTCCTTGCAGAGCAGGGGAATACAATGGGACATTGGGGGAAAAGTTACTTGGGCAGGGAGAGGATGTGAGCAAAAGTGCTGGCTGGGAGCCGGAAGGATGCGATGGGCCCTGGCCGGGAAACTAGGGCAGCAATCGGCCACCATGGAGACAACCTCGCAAGCACTCCTGCCAGCCTGACTGCCCTGCCAGCAGGTCCCCTCCCTTCTTTAGCTCAGTGGCGGGAATAGCTGACGGGAGCCTGGCACTGGGAGGCTGTTGTGTTCGGGGTTGCCCACATCCGTAGCCCAGGAGCACCGGGAGCACGCTCTGCAACCCGCACCCTCATCCCGCTACAAAGATCTGGATGTCGCTATCACAGGGCAGCCAGCGGGTGACTTGCCAGCGAGAGACTGGGAAGTACACATGTTCTCGAGGTCAGTGCCCGCATACTCAGGTTGGTAACAATCCCACCTAGCCTCTTGCTTTTGATGAATACATGTTTCCTAATGAACTGAGTTTGTACTTCATTAACATAAGCCGCTAACGCAATGCGATATGTCTCCTTAGATTTAACTTGACAGAGATGGTGTGTTGCTTTAAATGCCAAGTGACTAGTAAAACCATATTTAATTTGGTTTAAACATACGTGAAGCGATGCAGGAGCATGTTGCACCGAGCGTGCCATCTCGCTCTGAACTCCCTCTGGGTGCCTGTTCAGCTGGCCGCATGTGATTGCATTCTGAAGCCAGCCAGAGCCTCCTGAGGGCATGGCCCCTGGGCAGGAAGCAGGCCAGACCCCCCCCCAGGACAACGGGCTGCGTGGAGCATCTTGAAGCAATATGGTCCTTGTAGCGGGGTTTGGAGGAGAGGGCATCACGGGGAAGTATGTAGTGGGGGGTAGATATTATCTGAATACTGATGCATCAGGGTGTGTTCAGAGGCAGTGGAGAGCAACAGACAAAGAGTGCCCTGTGTGTGAGCCCAAAGCAAGTTAGTTCTCCCCTGGGGACCCTCCCATGAAAGGCTGAGTTGTTGGCTGGGGGAAGGGGAGGGGCAGGCAGAGGAGAAAGCATAGTTGCTACTGCCCTGCTCTTGCTTGAATAAATGTTGCTGGCTGGACAGTGTCTCACTGCAGCTGGTGGAATCCCAGTGCCAGGTGGGCTAGGTCTGCCTCTGGTTCCTATAATTACGTCCCTTCCACTTGGCAGCAAGTGTTCTTACAAGCTGGAAGGAGCCATTGTCTTCTCTGGGTAGCAGCTGCTGTTCAGGGACACCAGAAGCAAAAGGGACAAGGTCCAATTTTATTAGAAGGGACCTGTTATTAGATGCCCTTTGGAGCTGCCAGGAATGGCTCTGTGATGGCCAAACTGGGGAGCGGGTTCCTCCCGGGATCAGCTTTTATGTCAGAGTGTTGATCCCAGGGCTGTTCTGCAAAGCACCTGGGCTTACTCATACGTGCAAGATCCTTGTGAATACAAACAATGCTGAGATCAGTAAAAAAATTCCCTCTTATTCCACTGTGGATACCCCATGATTCATGTGGATCAAGCTGCAGAGTGGGGGAGCTTACTGGTTTGCAAGGCTGTTATGTTCAGTTGTGGCATGGGATAGTGACATGTCATCATATCATTCCCTAGTGATGGGTTGTACCATGGGGACACATGGAGAAGCAGACACTTGAAACAGATATATGGAATAGGGTTCCCCAGTGTTTGACTTTCCACACTGAGAACTGAGCAGGAGAGGGACTCGGTGCTGATGTAAAACCAACGGGTACAAATTGAGGGTCTGGGCCCTTCCTCTAGACAGTTCCACATTACAGGATGCAGTGTCCCACAAGGCAGTTTTTAAGGTTACCTGCTCAACACACCCCTAAAGTATTTAACTAGCCAGAGACAAACTGTCTATCAATAAACATGGACCTAAACCTGCAAGCCCCACCATATAAATCAGAGTCCAGTCTCCCTACTCCAGCCTGTAACAATTCAGGACTCCTGTGCTCATCCCCATCTGGAACCAGCTCTTTCCCTCTTACCCTCAGGGCAGTAGTATTCCCCTCCATTTTACAGATGAAAAAACTGAGTCACACATCAGTAAAGAGATGAGCTAAGGTCACATGGCCAGGCAGTGGCAGAGAAAGAAATTCACCCAGGGCCTTCTGACTCCACATCTAGTGTCCAGCCCACAAAAGCAGCAGTATTTGGATTGTACCTATGCCTAGACGATTTCAATGGAGACCAAGGCCCCATTCTACTGTTAGAGTTTCTGTCTGTAAGAGCTTACAGTGCCAATAGCTAAGATAAAGGGGGGAGATGGGAAGGCTTATCTTCATTGTACCATTGGCAAATAAAATGAAGTGAGGCCAGACTATCAGAACTGGTTGGGTGGGACTTCCAAGTACAACCAATTGCTTGGGGCTGGATCTTCAGATGAGCTCAACTTTCATTTAAGCATCTAAGAAAGAACTGAGTTACCTGAACGGCTCATCACCCACCCACTATCCTTGGTGACACAGGCCTTCCAATGGAGCCCAGCTATGGACTTGCAGAGACCTTGAACATCTTCGTGTTTGCATTGCTGCTTCTGAGAGACCTGAGGTCTTCTGCTAATCCGACTTCCAATTGCTTGTCAAAGGGAACTTTGGGAAGAATTACAGACTATGCTCCACTCTCTTGTCTTCAGGCTGGGCAGTTCTCATGAGGCTGCACTTCCTGCTGGAGCTGATGTCCTGGTGGGTCTGTGTATTTTTGCTCCCTGTGCCACTTGCTCTCAGATGCATTTGGTTTTGATGAACTGCAGCTGTGCAATTGCAGCCTGCTGTTGGCCACCTCTCAGCAATGGAGCAGAGAGTGCCGCTGCACTGTTGGCTTTGGATTAGGAAGAAGTGATGAGCTGGCCAGAAAAAATGGTAGCAAGTGCCTTTAAAGAAAGCAATTGCTACTAACCTTTGAGTGCAAAACAGCTTCCCCTGCTGAGCTGTGGAGCATGTGATGTGCTAGCAAAGTGCAAGGATGCCCTAGGGGCAACATCTCCAAGCTCCAGGCTCTTTTAAGCGCTGGCTTCTTGTTTTGCCTTCTAGCTCCTTCTCCATCTATCTCTCTGCCCTACCTTTCAAATCACATTTCTTTCTGTGCCATTGCACCCCGCCAGTGGCACCAGCCTCTGCTTTCAGCTTGTCTCTTGTACTCACAGCCATCTTTGTTTCCTTCCAGACCACCTGTTTATAAACGGAAGGGTTGTGGTAGCTGCGGTAGGGGGTGGGTGGATGGCTATTGGCACTGAACCTGTGACTGAGGAGATTTGGGTTCAACTCCATACGCCCCCTGGGCAAGTTGTTTGGTTTGCCATGTGGTTCCGTCTGTGAAACACTGTCGGTAGTTGCCAACCATGATGATGCAGGGTGTGTGCATACCTACCTGGATCAGGCCTCCCTGTGCTGGGAACACCTGCAGAGTGCATGTGGCACTGGTGTGGCTGGTGCCCCTACTAGCGTGGTCAGCATGTGCAACCCTTGTGCCCTGCCCCCCGCCATGTGTTTTCCTGTTGTGTTTTACCCTATCTTTGGTGGGGGCTTCTCTGGGGCAAGGGGGGCATTTGCTTCACAGCTTCACAGCACAGAGTCCAATTTGGATCCCTGCTTGGAAGTTGTAAGTGCTGCTGCTGTACAAATAATAATAGGCAGCTAAGTCCTTACCCCTGGGACCTTCTGGAGCCTGGCACAGGGTGCCAGGGGCTCTGCTGACACAGTGGGGAAGAAGCAGGCAGCCCCTGTTTGTTCTCATTTTTCCTGTCACTGGAACAACAGCAGTGGCCTTGCTCTGTTTAGTGACTCCACTCTGTGTCTCATTAGAGGAAGAAATGGCCCTGTCGGGAATTGATTTTCAATCCTGGTTTGTGTCCCCTCCAGCCCTCCCTTCCCGCCAGTCTCCAGAGCTGTCAGCTCTGCACTTTTTATTTCTCTGTCTCTCTCTCGCCCACCTGGCTGTCTCTGCTGCCTGCACTAACTAGGTGTGTCCCCCCACCACTCTTGCAACCGATGCACAGCAACTTGAGGAAGGAGTCCAGCCCTTGGTCCTGGTGAGGTACCACACATCCTGCCATGGCTCTAAGGGAGAACGTTCCTCCTGCCCGGCTAAACTGATTGAGTTCCTGGCCACTCCAGATGCAAGTGGCTCGGTCCCCACACAGCCATGGCTTGTCTGGGTGTGTTTCACATCCGCAGATCTGGAGTTTAGTTCAGCTTCTCTGGAATCCCCCATCCTCCCTCAGAGAGTTAGACATATGAACAATTTCCTGCGGAGATAAGGTGGGCAGGGATTTACCACTCATCAGCTGCTCCATGTTAACTGCCTCTGTGTGTGCTCTTACCCTGTGGTAAGTGAAAGCCTAACTGCAGCAATTTGCATCACTTTTATTGATGGTGCAGTTTCATTTCCACTTGCTGCACACATGGGCACTCGCCATGGAGCAGGTGTTGTGAGATAAATCCTTACCTCCTTCTTCCCTATGGTCAGTTCCTCTCTCCTCATGGTACATTAAAGCTTCATTTGATTCCTGATCTGCCTTGAGAGGCAGAAGTCTGAGAGAGAGGCACTGTGGGGTGATGACTAGAGCAGCGTGGAAGCCAGGGAACCTATGTTTTATTCCTTCCTTTGCCACTGATTTACTGAACAACTTTGGTCTGGTCACTTCGCTCCGTGCCTCAGTTTCCCCATCGTTAACACTGTGATAACGCAGAGCTTCTACGAACAGCTTGTGAGTGTCATTGGATGAAAGGTACTACACAACCCCAAATGATTGTAGGCCCTGTCTGTGCCCCTGTATCCATCAGCACTACCCCCTGGGCCTTCAAGATTATCTGGTGAGGAATGGATAATATCCAAATGCACCACACATCAGACACTTGGCTGGGGTGTTTTAGTCAGGGCCTGCCTTGAGCAGGTGGCTGGACTAGATGACCCTGTGAGGTCCCTTCCAGCTCTGCTTTCCTATGTTCCTATGATCCTTAAGCCAGCACTCCCTTCTGTCCCCCATCATGGGGGTCTTTCTCTGTTCCCAAGTCAGGATTCCTCCTTTCCTACATGGAATTAGGGAAACCCTTGCATCCTACAGCTGGCTTCATGTTCATAGAACATGATTTGCTTGGGAAAAGGGCTCATTATGCACTGGTGGCACACTTGGGCACCCGTGCTGACTCATATCTGGGCACCCTCACTGACTAACACCTGCGCTGGCTGTAGCACGTGCTCATGGGTGTACGCCTGCTGTTCCCTGACTCCTTGCTCTGGCTTGCACGCCCACGTGCAATCTGACAGACCCTCTCAAGCAGGCGCTGGCTTACTAGCAGTCAAGCCTTCTCTCAGTTTGTGGGGGCAAAGAGATGGCAGCTGTGAAGTATAGGCTGATGCTGTAGGGAAGAGGTGAGCTGGAGCCTGAGCTGGCCCTTTCCCTTGGTGCTAAACACTGCCTGCTTCAGTCTGAATGCAGCCCTCTGGTGGGTCACAGTCACCTAGCCCTGCCTCCTCCCAGTGTCTGCACCTCAGGACATGCACAAGACCTCCTCTGAGGGGCATCCACTTCCCTGATGATGAGGTGGCACACATGCCATTAGATTGTTTATCTGCTATATTCTTACTGGTCTGTGGGTCTCTCTACCATTTCCCAGGGTTTGGGATCAGAGATGAGCCATAACGGTCCCTGAACCACCCAGCTGGGAAGCCACTGCAGCTCACCCTGGGCCAGAAAGAGCAGCCAGACTCAGGTGGGCTTCCCTTTCAAAGCCACTTCCCTTCTTTCCTAATCCAGACCAGGCAGAGCCCCCAGTCTGGCACTCTGGAAAATGGCAACTCAGTCTGCAGCCATGCCAGAGTCTAAATTCAACACTCAAGCATGGGCCCTGCCCTGCTACTGTGCAGGTCCTGAGTACCTGCTCCCTAGGAAGCTGATGGGGTAGAAACTGGAGGTCTGTATGTATGCAAGCACGTTTGTGACAAAGGAGGCTCTTGGTGACTGAACACAACAGACAGGAGGTGACAGGAGGGTCTAAGCTCCGTGCAGTGGCCCCTCCAGCGCTAGCTGCCCTGTGTCTGACATTACACCATAACCCTGTGTCTGGGCCCAATTTCTCTACCACTACAAGAAGGCCATGGAGCATGTCACTCCTGAGCTTCTGCTCACACCCTACCCCCACTACCTGGGGCTAGGAGGGACCCAGCAAGAGAGCTTATCAGAGCAGTCAGGACTTTTCCTGCATTACTGCTCAGACTGCTGCAGCCCCCTTCTCATCTGGCCTTTGTGGGGCTTATTGTACTCAGCATCCTAATGCCGGGGAGATCATGCATGGGGGGGGAGGGAAGGCTGCCACATGAGCAGTGAGGGACTCCTCTGCACCTGCCCTATTCTCATGCTTTCCTGCTTATTCTCCCATCTCCCCCAACTGTTCCTCCCACCCCACTCGGCTGTGCTAGAAAGGTAACAAGAAGCATTGATGTGGTGCCAGGAGGGGGAGGATATTACTTTTCTGATGCCTGATAGATTGGAATTGATTTCCAGAGCAATTTACTTTGCTAACACAGCTGGAAGCAGCCAGAGCCCATTTTAACCCTAATTACAGCCCAGTTCTACAGGAGACAGGGTAGCAGGGATGGGAGGAAGGGGCTGCATTTCTAGGGCCACATGAAACAGCCTCTGCTGCAGCGCCAGATGATGCTAAAAACCTCTCCAGCTGCTGGAGGGTGGCTCTGGCTGCTCTGCTAAGCCAGGTGAGAATGGCTCTGTTGGGAAGTGTTAATACAGGTAAGGTATGGCACTGGAGGGAAGCAGGATGCACATCTATTCCCTGTTGATCCATACAAGCCTGGAACCCCTCACACCCCTGAGCCTGGCTAATGCCCCTGCAGGCTACAATCTTGCCCTAAAGCTTCTGAAAACTCCTTCCCCTCCCAGTCCTAGACTGTTTCTGCAGCCACTCCTCTCATTCACCTTCTTTCTTGCCTGCAACAGCCTCTACTTTTTCTACCTCTTTTCCCTGCTCCACCAAACCCTGGCAGGCTTCTCACTAATGCACAGTTAGAGAAGCAGCTTTCTCCCACCTTGGTCCTGGCAGCCACTGGAGCAAGCATGGCTGTGTATGTCCAGTAGAGGGCACAGTGCGCAGATGCAAACTCGTTCATTTCCAGTCCAGAGGGATCTGTGCAAGAAATGTTTTGCCATCAGGCAAGGAGCTCTGGGGCAGCCACGGACATAGAAGCATGTGCAAAGGCCTTGATGTCACATGCTGGGCAGTTAAGAGCAGGGAATGGAGCTGAGACCAGACTCCTGGTTGTATTCTGTGGGCCAGTCACTGCTTTTCCCTCACCACCTTAGTGCCTCCTTTGCTGGCTAGCCTGGCCTCTCCATCATTATCATCACTAGTCCTACCTGGAGAGGGCACCCACTGGCTGCTCCAGACTCCAAAGCTCCCTGTCATCCAGTGAATGGGAAGGCATCCTCACTCACTTCCTCCTAGCTGCCAGGGTTCACTGCCCGCACTTACTGCTGCAATGTAGGTGGAAGAGGAGAAGATGTTGCAACTCGTGTTTATATTATTAAGCATTTCTTCCTTCTATAGGCTTCTCCACTCTGTTTTTTGTACCAGCACCAAGCTACTGGTGCCCCTTATGACAGAACCCAGGGCCCTTGAAGAGAAGAGCACGGAGCTAAAGGGGCAAAGCTCTGAGGTGCCAGCTGTAGTAGACATCCTTTATGGCTCTGGATTGGAGGAGGACATGAAGCACAAATGGAACAGCAAGTTATAATAGGACCTCACTGGCTGGCCCTAATTTTTGGTGCTTTTCGGGTCTCCGTTGTGATTATATGTGAGCACCTAAATCATAGAATCAATGAGTTGGAAGGGACCTAGACAGATCATCTAGTCCGACCCCCTGCCATGGGCAGGAATGAGCACTGGGGGTGGGAGGGGTCATAAGACCCCAGCCAGGTACCTGTCCAGTCTCCTCTCGAAGATTTCCAGGGAAGGTGAGAGCACCACCTCTCTGGGAAGCCTATTCCAGGCTTTGGCCACCCTTACAGTAAAGTAGTTCTTCGTAATATCTAACTTAAACCTATCCTCCCTCAGCTTGTGGCCATTGTTCCTGGTGAATCCAAGGGGGGCCCTGGTGAACAGACTTTCCCCGAGTCCCTGCTGCTGGCCCCTGATAAGGTTGTAGGCAGCCACAAGACCCCCCTCAGTCTCCTCTTGTGGAGACTGAAGAGATTCAGGTCCCTCAGCCTCTTCTCATAGGGCTGGCCACGGAGGCCCTCAACCATACGAGTGGCCTCCACTGGACCCTCTCCAGGTTCTCCACGTCCCTCTTGAAGTGCGGCGCCCAGAACTGGACACAGTACTTCAGCTGCAGCCTGACCAGCGCCGCATAGATGGGGAGCAAGACCTCTCTGGACCTGTTAGTGATGCCCCTGTTGATGCACGATAGGGTGTGGTTGGCTCTGCCTATTGCTTCGTCACATTGGCTACTCCAAGATCCCTCTCTGCCTCTGTGCTGCCGAGAGGGGCAGCCCCTAACCTATAACCATAATGCTGGTTCCCTCTCCCCAGGTGCAGCACCCTGCACTTGTCCTTGTTGAACTGCATCCTGTTCAGGTCCGCTCACTTCTCCAACCTATCCAGGTCTGCCTGGATGCGGTCCCTGCCTGCCGGTGTATTCACTTTACCCCACAGCTTGGTGTCATCAGCGAACTTGAACAGGGTGCTTTCCACACCCTCGTCCAGGTTCCTAATGAAGACATTGAACAGCACCAGCCCAAGGACCGAGCCCTGGGGTACTCCACTGCCCACACCCTCCCAGGTCGACATCGACCCATCCACCACCACCCTCTGGGTGCGCCCCTGGAGCCAGTTTGCCACCTATGTGACCATGCGTTAATCAATGCCGCAGTCCCTCAGCTTGCCCACCAGAATTGGGTGGGACATTGTGTCGAAGGCCTTCTGGAAGTCCAAGAAGATGACATTGACTTCCTCCTTCACATCTAAGCTCTTTGTTACCTGGTCATAGAAAGAGACCAGGTTAGTCAGGCAGGATCAGCCTGGCACAAACCTGTGTTGGTTACCCCTCAATATCACTTCCCCTGCAGGGCTCTCACAAATGTGGCCCTTGATAATTTTTTCGAAGACCTTCCCCAGGATAGAAGTGAGGCTGACTGGCCTGTAGTTGCCAGGCTCTTCCTTCCTCCCCTTCTTGAAAATTGGGACCACATTGGCCCTTTTCACCTCATGATCATCAATGTATTTATCCTCATAACAGCTCCTCCTTTCACAATAGGCCAGCAGAGGCATCAGGAGGTTAAGTGACTTCTCCAAGGCCATGCAAGCAGTCAGTGGCACAGCAGGGCTTGGCCCTGCCCCTCCCCAGTCCCAGTTGGCAGTTCCCCTTCCTATCTGGTTACCCTCTCCACTTTCTGCCCTGGAGATCCCCTCACCCTTTCTCTCTCCATGTCTTTTCCCAGTTTGGCTCCATTCCTGTGCCCCTGGGATGCAAGAGTTTCCCTGTCTTAACCATGCTGCCCTAATGAGCCAAGGCTTCTTCCCTGGCACTCTGGACACCAGGAGTGATGGCAGAAGGCAGGCTGGAGCCCTCAGGTGATGCAGGAATTCATACCCTGCCCTTTCCCCAGGAGGAACAGAGGCTCCCCCCTCTATCCACTTCTCCCAGTGGGTATTTCTATTGACACTGCAAACAGCGCTGTGCTTCCTCAGCGGCACTGAGTTTTCTACAGCCTCAGTTGCTGGCTAAGCTAGGGTTGGCTGAGCAGGGAAGGTGGGGTGTTTGGACAGCTCTATACTAAGCACCCATCTGAGAAGAGCCAGGCACTCCCAACAGGAGCCACCGCAGCCTGTTAAAGGTGAGACCCTTCATTCCTGGCTCCTTGTCTCTAGGAGCACTCCGCCAGAGATATCCAATTCCTCCAGCAAGGCCAGGAGGCAGTGATTAGGCAAAGTAGTTGGCTTCTAACTCTGGGGCAGGCATGGTAGAGCCAAAGCCCCTCTGACTTCTTCACTGCACGATGACGTCCCAGAGGAAGAGATGTTGGTGCGAGCCTAATTCTGGTCCCCTTCCCATGGGCAGTGAAAAGACAGCGGGGCCACTGTGCTTCTTGTGTGATCCTCGAGACCACACTGCAGCCAGTCCCTGGCTGAGAGTCCCATGGCTTAAAGGTGCCCTGCTGTCAGTGCCTTCATGCCTTTCCATCTTGGCTATTTCCCTGAAAATGTCAGGCTGCTTCCTCCCAAACAGCCATTGTCCAAAGTGAATGGGCTTTTCTGGGATCCATCGCCCACCCTTTGCCCCCTCCTGTTCTGCCTCAACCTAGCACCAGACCAGCAACTCCAGGAGCTGTGCAGGCTGCAGCGAAGGGCTGTGCTGAGGACAGAAATAGCTCCCATGTGCAGCACATTGTCAGAGGTTTGAGCAGTGATGCTAAGCTGATGAGACAGGGTGAGGTAGGGGAACAAGGCTCAGGGTGGACAGGGCTGGGTGCCAGCTCTTGGCTTCATGAGCCTGAACTGAGACCCCTGACCAAGTACTTGACATTGGATGGCCTGTGAGGACAGGAGCAGGGAAGCCTGCCCTTTGGGAAAGCCTCTGGGGAGGGAGTTGAGCCACCTGAGCTGGGGAGTGAGTAGGGGGATACCCTTGACTGTCACTTGTTCCAGTGGCTGTGCAGTGTGTTACTAGAAAACTGACTGCCTTAGAGAGCATGTAACTTGGCAGCAAGGCTCCTGGCTTGTGTCTCCTCTAGGCAGGAGTGTGATGTAGGTACAGACTGGGGAGAGATGGGAGGCAGGGCACCTGGTTCATGTTCCCTGCCTGGGGAGAAGTGTCCTTTGGTATAAGAGCAGGGGGACAGGGAGCTGTGTGCCCCACTTTACCAAATAATGTTTGTGTGAGCTGTTGGGTCCTCTCTCCCCACCCCCCGCCTCAGTTTCCCTAGCTGCATGTGGGCATAATAGCATTTCAGGAGACGGAAGGATCTGTCAGTAGTTGCGGTGCCGCACGGGGGGAAGGTTTGATGAAGGGTCTGGCACTTGGAGAGGTACTCGTGCTGTGTTCTCTAAGCAAGGGATCTGTTTCATGCTGTGGGGAGGTGTTGGCAGGACAGTCTTGGAGCCTGCAGGCTCAAACTACAGCAGAGCAGCAGGGCAAGCTGTCCCCATGTCACTCATTGGCTTTGCTTCAGTCCTGACTGGAGATTGAGACATCCTTGGCTTCTCTGCTGAGACTGGCCATGAGAATACCCAAGACACTTTAATGTCCATACCCTTGTCCACTCAGGGTGTGTCTGAGACCCATCAATTCATCACACACAGACCACCCAGGTTCAGAGGGGAACCATAATGGTCACTCCTGGATCTGAACCAGTGACCTGAAGGAACCGTGGGTATTAGGTTTGCAGTTACCTGAACCACCTACACATATGTTTGTGTGCACATACGTGAGCCCAGCCCCTGCTAGGCAGAGACTGCGCCTGCACCCATTGCACACGCAAAGCTCATTTGCACACACGCTCTGTTGCACACCCCATCTTTTCCCTTTCTTGCCTGCTCAGGGAAACTGAAGTGGGTCTGCAAGCTCAGCCCGTGTCAGCCATCCACACTGGGCTGGGATTGCCCAGGACTACTTTAACTTACTCCCCGGGGTTCTCCATGGAATGGCTGGTGGGTGGTGTTTTATTTCCTTGGTTCTGCTTAAATCTGGGAGTGAAAAGCGCTGTGGGGAGCCCTCCATCTGCCTTCTGGTACCAGGCTAAGCTGTAACCACTCGGTGCTATGCTGGTGGGAGGAGGGCTGCCTTGTTTCCGGGCAGCTGAGAGGCAAGTGTGCTGCAGGAATGACAGACTAGCAGTGAGTGATTCCTCTGCCATCAGTCAGAACCCAGGGGTGTCAGGCTCAGGCTGTGCATGGAAGCGGTTTGTACCTGGAGACTATGAGCACCATGGCAAAAGTCCACAGGGAGTGAAACAGGACACCCAGTAGGATGAGTTTTCAAACTGATATTGGAAGCAAGAGAACAGGAGGTGGGAGAGGATATTGTTGAAGCCAGTGTGGGAACCCAGGGACCTCAGGGGGGAGAGGCATACGTCTTCACAGAAACCTCTATCATGGAGGGGCTACAGGATGCCTGAGTTACCATTCCTGGCTAAGCCACAGATTCACTACATACACAATCCTTTCCCCTCCCTGTGGCTCAGTTTTCCTTGAATGTGGTTCACACCCTTCCTTTGCTGTAAGATTTCCAGAAACCCTTGTGATTTCCTTGTAGTCTCATGGTAGCCTCTGTAGTCCTTCTGGGGAGATGGCACCTGGCATAGCTTGGTATTCGGAGATGAGGGGAGGTGTGGTGTGTGGAGGCAAATGTTACCCCTCTGTGAATAGGGAAGGCTAAAAGGAAGTAATTCTGTGCATGGTATAGGATTAACCTATAGGATGCGCTGCCACATGCTAGCAAGGCCAAGAGCTCAGTAGGAGTAAAACATGAATGAGGCATTTCTAAGGCTAGTGGAAGCCTGCAACAGTAGCTGAGGAAAATGGGTCTGAGGGCCAGAATCCTTCCTGCTTCAGGGCCTTACAGAGTGATGGGGCCAGGAAGGGACCTTGTTCATTCCTCTGTGGCACGCCACCCAGCCCTGGCTGGTACTAGAGATGTGATGCTGACCCTGGTCTGAGCTAGGCTGGAAATACCTGAGTCCTACTCCTCCCCAAGTTTCCTTCATTGCCCCAGGACAGACTGGGCTGTGCAAAAGAAGCTGTCAGCACTGACACCCACAGGCATTCTTCATCTTGTCCTTCCCTTTTTTAATGAGGCAGACATGAGACTAAAGGCTGGGTGTTTTTGAGGACACAGACTCTTGCTCCTTGATGCTCACATACTGGGACAGCTCCGCTTGAGCGTGCCGCATATAAGTACACAGGCATCATGTGAGCAGCCTCTGTTCAGGCACATGCACACAGACAAGCATATACACAAATGTAAACCCCACCACAGTTCAGTATTTGTGTGTGTGGAAATACTGCTACTATTCTCACACTTCCACATACCCACTTCACATTCCCCTAGATCAGGGGTGGCCAACCAGTGCATGCCACAAGTGGCACAAGCAGGTTCTGTGTGTGGCACATGGCAGACCAGGGAGGGGATAGGCAACACAGTGGAAGATAGGGCAGGAGGTAGAAGTCATAGCAGCAGATCAGGCAGGAAGCATAGGGCAGGGAGCAGAAAGCAGAGTAACCAATTGGACAGGGGAAGGGGATCTGAGTGGCAATCCAGGAGGGTGTGGAGATAATTTTTGGCAGTCATGACAAACAGGTGGCCCTGACTGCACTAGATGCATGTCCAGACACAGGCATCTATTCATCCCCCATTGGCACCCACAGGCACACAGGCATCTATTAAATTCCTTTGGGCGCACATAGATGCACACATGTGCATGCGCACATACACACACATGCAAGCTTACAGTGTTTGTCCCCAGCAGGCCTCATCTTTGACTTACTGCTACCCTGAGTTGCCATCTACAGTCTCCAAGCAACTCAAGGTGGTTTAGCCAGTTAAAGATAAGCCTATGAGGCTGCTTGCTTGGCACATATTGCTTTTGGGTGGCTGGGTCTGTGCATTGCTCAGGGTTTCTATTTTTTTCCTCCCAGTGCTTATCTCTTGCAGGCAGGGGGATGCGTTTGCTGACGACTCTCCTTCATGGCAGACGGAGACTGCTTTCCTGCCTCCAGAGCTTTGGCCTTTGCTGTTGTGTGCAGGCAGCAGATCTGCCTCTGGGACTGGTACATGAGAGATAACTCACCCCGGCCACACCCCAGTTGTGTGGATCCGCCTTTTATGGCACAGGGGCGCAGCTCTGGGTGCCCCCCATAGAGATAAGGCATCCACAGAGGCCGGTCCTTGGGGACAGGGGTGCTTTTGATTCCAGCTGGATAGTAAATGCCTCTGAAACTCAGCTGCTTTACTCAGGCTTATTGTGTTCCCACTGCAGCCTACTCCCACATTAAGGCCTATCAAAGTGTTCTTTATATGCAGCTTGCATGTTGCAGTGGTGCTGCGCTAAGGCACAGCTTGTACCTAGAGTTCAGGGATTTGTTGGTGCCAAGCGCTGTACAGAGCTATTGCGTTGGAGTGTCATGGTTAGCAGGCACTCCAGGAACTGGCCCATCAGGAGACGAGGCCTTGCTCTTTCTGTGGGCAGCCCAAAGCTGTTCAGGCTTTGGGAGGGCTGGGTTTGAGTATAGGGCACTGGACTAGGGTTCTGTTCCTGCCTCTGCCACAGACTCCCTGTGTGACCTTGGACAAGTCGCTTCATCTCTCAGTTCCTTGGAGATGCTGATACTTCCCTTCCCCTTAGTAGTGGATTAGCAGAAAATAAATGAATGCTGGGGGAGTGCCAGGTGCTGAGAGTCTTATCTGCAAATTGCTGGAATCCCACAGGGCAAAGGATCCTGCTTACTAAGACAATCTACATAGACAATAGTTCCATGGGTTATTATTCAGTTTTGAATGGGCTAATATATTCCAGCCCAGTGCCTCTCCACAGCTCCATTTTCCATACTGGAAACCCTCCCATTTAGCTGGGATCAGGCTGGGACTTAGTATGATGAGAAGGGTAGAGGAGTCAGCACACCTTCCAACTGCCCAGGCTCTCTGAGGGGTTACAGTGTCAGGCAGAGATGCACAGAGAAAGGCTGTTCCCTGGGTGCTTTACTTCAGGTTCCCAAAATAAGAGAAGAGTTCAGCAGCAGCACCCAAACTGCATGAATGCATGCCTTTGCAGCTTGACTTTAAATAGGCAGAGCAGACTGCGTAACGTGTTGGCAGTAATCAGCTCCATTTGGCATGTGGCAATAAGATGAGATGGCGGCACTCACGTTCCTTGTCTGTTTTGTTTTCATTCCAAGTTGTTCTTAAATATGTTTTTGATGGATTAAAAAAAAGAGAGTTGTGCTGAGACAGCCAGTTTATGGTGCATAATCACCCAGCAGCGAGGGGGGTGGGGCGTGCACAGCATCCCCTTATATTGGATCCGTGCAAAACAGGTGTCGAGTGCTGGCCTGGATGGAGCAGTAGCTGATCAACTGACTGGACAAAACACCAATTAACCTCCATCCTCTCTTCATGGGGTAGGACTTGTATCTGATCCTCTTATAAGCCCTGATGCATCTTTAAGCTTCTAGCATCCCTGTGAAGGAAGGCATCATCACCCCCAGTCTACAGACCAGGAGCTGAGTCTGCTGAATGACTTGCTTGAAGGCAGACAGAGAGTTGGTGGCAGAGCTGAGAACTGAGCTCCGGCATCCTCAGTCCCCTGCCCACCATTCTTTTCTTGGTCTGTTGCATTCAATGGCAGTGGTCTGGTCTCAGCTGTGGCTTCTGAAAACTGCTCCATGCTGTTAACCAGGCCTCGCCTGGCAGCAGTTGGGTGGGAGCCATGTTTTACCAAGCCTGGAGTACACTCCCTTCCTAGCATGGAGAAGGAGCTGAGTGCATCCAGCTGTGAGTGGCTGACTGGGGAAATCCCTGTGGTTGTACAACAGGGTAGGCTCTGAAAAGCTCTTGCCAGCAAAGTGTTGTGGTTGGGATGCAAGTGGTCTCTGGGTATTGCCAGAAGGGCTGGAGTGGCAGTGGGGTGAGCCAATGCTCATTTAGCTCTTCGGGAGCAGTTTGCTTGTGAAAAGTGGCTGGCCCCCCACTGCTGTCCACTTGAAGGAGCCAGTATCACAGTGGAGGGTAGCAGGGGGAGGGAGCCTCACCCTTGTGACTGAGAGTTTTGCTCTAGCCTTTCTGATCACACAAGGCAAGGCTACAGTGGGCCCACTGATTTCAGCAGGCTGGCTCAGCCCAGGGGTGGGGGGTCAGAGAAGGGTTCGAACTGCTCTTTGGGGGTGTGCTAGCACGTGTACCCAGCACAGTCAGAGGAGGATGCTTGCTAATTGGCTCTGGATGCCTCCTGCATGTGGACTGGGGGTTACTATGGACATCTTTCCTGCAATGCCAGCTGCCTGAGCTGCTGTCCCAGAGCGCTTGTTAATGGTGGTAATAAAAATATTACCTCCTTTCCAGGAATTGTAGGGCAGATCGGAAAGGGTGGAGAAGCAAACAACTTGCTCTTCTGGGGGGTACCAGGAGGGGCCAGCAGAGGTAGCCAGAAGCTCTGGACCAGCCTGGGCTTGAAAGTAAATGTAGTGAATGATGGGGAGAAGGATGTGTTTGCAGGTAGCCTCCACTCATCTTACACTGTGATGTGGCTCTGTGCTACTGGCCTGGGCTGTACAAGGCACAGTGACATGGGGCATTTGGGGCTGTGTTTCAGGAGGAGCAGGGGCAATGGACAGAGTCTGACAGTTCCTCCTGCCTGAGGAGTCTCAGATCCAGCCCTAAAGGGAAGGCTCCAGTGTTAGTTTCCCCAGCGCCTGTTATGGCCCCTCCCAAAGCAGGTCACCTGCTAGTTGGGCCATCTCAGTCCTTGCTGCTGATAGCTGCATTTGCTGTAGTTAGTTTCATATTTGTGCCTCATTGGCCAGACTGAGTGGGGACCTCCTGGACAGCAAGGTTTGGATGAGGCTTGGCTCAGGGTCAGGAGCTGCTTTTCCCCAGGGTCCTCAATGCTTTTGCTTGGGGATCCAGCCTGCCACAGTGCCTCTGTTGTACAATGGCCTCCTGCTCCCAGTACAGCAGTACCACCTATCCTGCTTGGAGTCATCCTCAGCAATGGCTGCAGACCAGAGGAAACCTGTGCTGATTTCCTGGATGGGCCCAGCCCCTACTCTTGTCTTGTCTAGCTTGGCTGGCAGAAGTGGGCTTGCACAGAGGCAGTGGACCTCTGGCGGTCATCTAGTCCAACCCCCTGCTCAAGCTAGATCATCCCAGCCAAAGCTTTGTCTAGCCAGGTCTTAGAAACCTCCAAGGATAGAGATTCCACAACCACTCTGGGTAACCTGCTCCAATGTTTTACTATCCTCCTAGTGAGAATTTTTTTCCTAAGATCTATCCTAAACTTCCCTTGCTGCAACTTGAACCCATTGCTCTTTGTTCTGTCGTCTGCCACCACTGAGAATAGTCTAGCTCCATCCTCTTTTGAACCCCACTTCAGGTAGTTGAAGGCTGCTATTAAATCCCCTCAGTTTCTTCTCTAAATAAGCCCAGTTCTCTCAGTCTCTCCTTATAAGTCATGTTTCTCAGCCCCTAAACCATTTTTTTTGCTCTGTGCTGGACTCTCTCCAATTTGTCCACATCCTTCTTGTAGTGGGGAGGGCAGGGGGTGGACATGACAAAGCTGGACACAGTACTCCAGATGTGACCTCACCAGTGCTAAAAAAGGGAAATAATCACTTCCCTTGACCAGTTGGCAATACACCTACCAATGCAGCTCAGTATGCTATTAGCCTTCTTGGCAACAAGGGCACACTGCTGGCTCATTGTCCACTGTAACCCCCAGGTCCTTTTCTGCAGAGCTGCTGCCCAGCCAGTCATCCCCCAGTCTGTACTGGTGCATGGGATTTTTCCATCTTAAGAGCAGGACTTTGCACTTGTAATTGTTGAACCTCATGAGATTTCTTTTGGCTCAATCCTCCAATTTGTCCAAGTCACTCTGAATCCTAGCCCTACCCTTCAGTGTATCTACTGCTCCCCACAGCTTGGTATCATCTACAGACTTGCTGAGGGCACACTCTATGCTATCTTCCAGCCACTAGCCCCAGACACCCAGGCTGGGTGCAGGAGAAAGGAGCAGGGGCAGCAGGTGACAATTGCCCATTGGGTCCCTGTTTCACAGAGTTTTGTCCATTTCCCCAGGGCAGATTGGTGAGTCAGGCCTCCCCAGGAGCTGTGTGGTGTGCCAGTAATGGATATTTCTTCTGTGAGGACTGAGGTATGCACCATTCCAGCCCCCATGCTCACATGAAGCAGGGGTAGTAACCGTGCATGAACACTACCAGCAGAGTACACACTTATGCTGAACACCATTTGGATCAGACCTGTTTTCCCTGGGTTCACCGCGCGATGTAGATGCACCTGTTTAGTGTGGCATGGGCAGTGTCCTAGCCCAAGTGGTTCTTCTTGCAGGTAGCTGGTGGCCACTAGAAACTCTCCCACACTGAACTGCTTCTAGGAATGGTGGGAGAGGTACCCAGACAGCATTACCTCTGCACTGGCTTAGATCCCTTCCAGTGTGGAGTCACATTGCAGCAGAGGGAGCTCTGGGGCAGCCTGCCTGAAGGGTGGCCTCCAAACCATGCAGAATCATAGAAAACTAGGGCTGAAAGGGATCTCCAGAGGTCAAGGTCATCTAGTCCATCCCCATGCCTGAGGTGGGATCATCCCTATCCAAACCATCCCAGACAAGTCCTTGTCTAAGCTGTTCTTAAAACTATACAATCAACTCTGTCAGACAATGACAATTTATATTTCCCAAAAACACCAAAAGCACCTTAACTCACCCCAGGTAAAGCAGATGGATGATGGTCTGTCCTTCTGCTGCAAAGGGTGTTAATATGCACTCGAGATTCAAGAAAGATGGCCAACCCCCAAGTACAGTGGAAGGCAGAATTCCTTCTTCCCCCAC
The DNA here is from genome assembly GCF_052110815.1 of Crocodylus siamensis. Taxonomy (NCBI): domain Eukaryota; kingdom Metazoa; phylum Chordata; order Crocodylia; family Crocodylidae; genus Crocodylus; species Crocodylus siamensis. The sequence goes on from NC_143398.1 coordinate 160,236,077, forward strand.
AGTCTGTACCAATCTGACCATGGGGTAAAATTTCTTCCTGACCCCAAATGTGGTGATTGGACTGACCCTGAGCAGAAGGGCAAGACACTCTAGCCAGGAACCTCCAGGTTTTAATCCCAGCAGGAGCATTAGCACACCCCAGTCACAATCCCCAGCCTCAGCTGCAGCCAATGTCTATGAGGAAGGCAAAAACAATCCCTAACACATGCACCTGCCTTGCGCGGGATGGAGGGGAGGAATGTCACATGATAACCAGCACAAAAATGAAGTGAAGGCATCTTACAGCTCCCTAAAACCCAGCTCCCGACTGTAACTCTAAAAATGGGTTTTAGGTGGGAAGGTATTCCCAAGGGTGGGCTCATGTCTAAGCCAGGTGTGTCCACCTGGGGCAGTCAGAAGAAGTCCTGGTCTCTAATGCAGCCCTGGTGCTGTGTACAGGGACCCTGTGACTGGGCAAACTGACCCTCACAGGAGCAGCTGAGCTCACCCCATCAAAATGCTCTGATGTACACCTCTCCAATTGCTCCTGGGCAGGGATTTGCACGTGTTCTGTCGCTCTTCCCCACTCCATTGCTCCAACCATGTACCTTCTAGCCACATTCAACACTATGGGTTGTGACAGCACGAAGGAGCTCAACAGGCAAGAGCCTATGTAGAGCGAATGTGACCCTGCAGCAGCAGAGGAGAAAGCGCTTACGTAGCTGTGGAGGGATCGGCCATGCAGGTGAAAAGAAAGCGAGAGCATGAGAGGGAGGGGGGTGGCCATGCTGGGGGGAGCCAGCTGCAGATCTGCAGGCAGGCTGGCGTGGAAGGGGTTATCTCCCTAGCAGGGAACTCCAATAAGCCAGCGTGAGTCTGGCAGTGTCTTTGGGTGCTGTGTATGCGGCGGGGAATGGGCTAGCATCTTGATAGCTGCAGCAGTTCGGAGGAAGGCGAGTGCATCTCCTTCTTCTTCTGCCTTCCCTAATGGCTGGACGGAGAAGACTGTCTTAACTCTGAGGGGTTTTTAATCCTCTCCTCTCTCCCAAGGTGCAGTCCCTCTGTGTATTCCCTTTCCTCTTGTACGGTTGCTTTCCTGGACGATTTTTCATGCTCTGCTAACTGCTGCTGCATTCCTGGCCCGCGCGAGCCTTGCTGCCTCATGAAGATTTATGAAACTGCAGTAATAAACTGTGTTTGAAAGATCTTTATGATAATTCCCATCGAGCTCCTGGCAAGGGGAATCCATGCAGCCCCTGGTGCCGTCCCGCTGGGGGCCCTCGCTTCCCAGCACGTCTCTCAGGGCAGTGGTGCATCAGGACGCAGTGGCTTTTTTGGTGTGGTCCTCAGCCACATCCTTTCTGGGTGAGGAGGACAGGGAGATGTAAAGGGACTACAAAGCCTGAACAGCTCCCTCAGAGTCAGAGTTTCTTTCTCTTGCTTTGGGAGAACAGGGCTGACTTGCACGCCTTGCATTTCAGTAGGTCTCGCTGGAGAGGCGGGTACGACTGTGTCCTCAGCCCACGTCCCATAGAACTGTGGGGTGTGGCTCCATGGAGCAGAGACCCCTTCACCAGCTGATGGGGAAGATGCATGGATGAATCAGCACAGAGCGCCGGAGCTTTCTTGAGCCACCATCTGCCCAGGAAAAGGGCCTCAACTGAGACGCTGGGATCTTCTTTGGGATTGCTGCTGTTGTGGGGATTCTGCAGCCTGCCAAGGAACCATCTTCTGTTTTGCTGGAGGAGTGTGGGGGGGTGGGACCCCCTGCCCCAGGAAGGTGGGCTTAGACACTCAGAGGCTGTCTGTCCATCCTTGGGAGCAGCAACGTCCCTCTGCAGCGTGTTCACCAGCGTGGAGGCATCCCGTGCTAACAGAAGGGTAAGCGAGTGATGCTGGGAAGGGCGACAGTCTGCTCACTAATAGGGGTGTCCCAGGAGAGTGAGAGTGAGAGGCTGGAGCTGTCACCCATGTTTCCATGCAGGTTAACCCCTCCTATGACGGTGCCCCAATAAGCAGGGTGCAGAGAGGGTCAGCTTCCTCCTGCAGCACCCACACTGAGTGTCTGCCAGTAGCTGGGGACCCATTCTAAGCAGATAGTGCCCACAAAGCCACCAACCCAGTAGGATAGGAGATGACGGATTGTGAGTACTACCCCAGCCCTCTTGCTTGTATGCTCTCTGCCTGCTGAGTTGGGTCAGGGCAGTCATGGGAGACACTCCCAGGACAAAGCTCAGTGGTTATGGGAGACGAGGTGGACAGTGCGTCAGGGGTGCCTTTCCTTCTGTGTCAGTGCAGAGGTGGCAGGGCTCCCAAGCCAATGGAGCTGGCATCTTTGGGAGGAGGCTTGTGGCCCAGATCCTAGACTGTTTGTGGGTCTTAAGGAGGCTCACAGGCTGGTATGCAAGAACAGGAGTGGGAAGGCAGCCTGTGAATCTGGCATGAATGACTGGTGCCTCCTGAATCTGGGGGGCACCCGCAGAAGCCACCAATGGAGATGCCCTGTCAGGGGAAGGCACCAGCCCTACTGACAGCATCAGTGTTGGCCATCAGGGGGACACTTGCACTTCCGTGCACCCCCTACCAGTAGCCTATGGAGTTTGGGATGTAACTCTGGGTAGGCAGCAGTGTCCTGCCTCCCAAAGTACCCTGCTCAGGGAGGCTCCCTCTATGCCCATGAGCAGGAGCACAGATGAGCTCTCCTGATGCTTTCTGCCTGGCAGATCCTCTGCGGCGCCCATATGAGTGCTTGGAGATCTTCTGCAACCTGGGTGTTTGGCTTCAGTCTCTGTTCCTATCAATGAGAACTAGAGGCTAGGTTGGCAGGGGGCACAGTGGGAAGGTGTGGGCATGAAGACCCTGAAGCATCAGTGTTGGGGAAGCTTGTGTCAGGGCTGGGTTAGTCGGGGGGAGGAGAGGGTTTGGCCACAAGGAGCCTGTGTTCAAGAGGAGAACCATGGTGAGGACTGGGCATTATAGAAGAAGCACCCCACCCCAGGAAGGGATTGGCAGAGTACTGCAGGCCCTTGGGTGTGAGTGAAGCTGAGATGAGCGCTTTTTCTCATCAGGGTCTGTGGGGAGGGGTGAGGGTTGTCTTCCCCTGTGCTGCTAGGGGGTCATGAGCTAGATGTCTGTGCCTGAGGCTGATTCTCAAGGGTTTCTCATGCTTAAAGCCAGCGTTGGAGTGTTTCCCCCACCCTGCCTGTCCCTGAGGCTCTGCTCCCAGCTTTGGGGGCTCAGGGCAGCAAGGGGTTAAAGCCAGCCAGGACTTCTTTCACCCAGCTCTGCAAACCTGCAGTGCTGGTGACCTGCAGCTGGGGCCAGGCTGGAAGCAGGGAGAGTTTCCTATGTGCATCTCAGTAGGGCTGTGCCCAGGGAATTGCTTCTGGCCTGGAGGATGCAGGACTTCACACCTGCTGCCCATGACACTGACAGCACAGGGGGCTGAAATGTCAGTGGCTTCTTCCCACCCTGGGGCTTTGCTCTTGTTTGGCAGTCCATTTTCTGTGGAGCAGAGTGAAAATGCATCCCTCCTCTGAGCCCCAGGGTGCCCAGAGTGCCCTACATGCCAGACCCTTGCTCTTTTCCTGTGGGTGTTGCCTCCTCCTCTTTGTCATCTTTCCTGATGCAAGTCATCAGGGCTCCATTTGAGGGTCCCAGGTCTAGGTGCCACATGGCAACATGGCAGGAAGAAAAGGTGGTCCATACACTCTGTGTGATTCTCCTTCTGAGGTTCAGCACTGCTCAGTCACTGGGATGGTTGTGGCTGCATGGGGCACCTGGGCTCCATGCTCCTCCCAGATGCTGGAGGGGTTAAGTTGTGCTGGGAGCACTCTTGCTTGGAGCCCTCCTCTTTGCCTTCTCAGCCAAGGAGAAACATTCCCTATCAAACTTTTTTGGTGTAATTGCTGTTGGGGTGGCATGCTATGCCCAGCCAACACATTGCCATGGAAAGCAGCAGGCCCTCAGCCTGGGCAGGGTGCCATCCCCATGTGGCACGGAGGGTAGTAGAGAGATGTTGGCAGTGGAGCAAGTGGGAGAGGTTCATGGCAAGGCTGCTGTCCTGAGATGCAGGAGGAGGTGGAGGGACCTATGTGACCCTCCTCTAGCCCTCAACTGTGCCTTGCTCAGCAGCCCACTCCTTGGCTGTAAGACCCCCGCTTGCTGGAGACTCTCCCATCCCCACGACCTACTTGGAACCAGCCCCAGGAAGCACTTAACAAAGGAATGCACTTGAATCTGTTGCTTTCTCCCCCTTGCTGAAATGCGGCCACCTCTAAGGTGGCGCATGGCGGCGGTTTCCACTGCCTCATTGCCACGGTGCCTGTCAGCCTGGAGGGAAAGAAAGAGAAATTCTGCAGGGTGGGGAGGATATAGGTCAGCAGAATATAATTACCCCAATTGGAATTTGGCCAGGAAATGAGGATCAACACCCTTACTCTCAGTGGCATGTCCCAGATGGATTAACATCTTCCTCAAAGGCTGGCATCACCAGCACTCACGGTGGTCTCCCATCCACACACAGACCCAGCCTGATCTTGCTCTGCTTGGGAGAGGTGAAAGCCTCACAGAGAGCAAGACAAGCCTCTGTCATTACAGAGATCTTTCTGTTTGGGGTGCACTGACTTTAGTCCATGCAGGCAACTGGCCACAGGGAGAAGCATGGGGGAGGAGCAGGTAGGCTTGGGACAGGGGCTTGCTGCCTGCTACCTGCAGCTGAAGTTCATGCTCAGATACCCAAGGGGGTAGTTCCCCTTCCACATACTCTGTCTTTGGGATGAGGGTGGCTGATGGGAGGAGAGGCCCAGCGATTAGAACCAGCAGGCCCATGCCGCCCTGCTGGAAACCCCACCCTCATGCTTTGCCCGCAGCTGCTCCTCTAATTGCCACGCTGGCAGGATTCCAGGCCATGGACCAGGAGGTTAATTGCACCGAAGCACCTTCTCTGCACTTAGTCCCTGCTGGAGCCCATGTTGGGTTTGCAGGGAGATGGTGTGTGGGGAGGGCAGGCAGTCGGTGCCGGCCCCCCCTTCCCTCCCAACCACAGGAAGCGTAGGTCTGACCCAAGTGTGCACCGTGCTGGGCGCTCTAAATCATTCCCTTTAGTAGTTGGGAGAGAGACAGGGAGCTGCGCGTTCCACCATCAGAGCATGTAATTAGGGAGCTGGGCTGTGCATGCTGATGGGCTAGTGATGGGAGAGAGGAGGGGGGTTGAAGGGAGCTTGGAACAGGGCCTCTTGTCTCCCCAGAGCAGTCACACGCTAGAGCAGGCAGAGGCGTCCAGCACTGCAGCATAAGCCTGCCCTATCGCCAGCCAAGGAAGGCAGGGGCAGGGGAGGCTGCTGCTCCATTGCAGTGCACCAGCACCCCCACCCCCTCAGCTTTCTCTGCCTGCCCCTGTCCAATGCTGTGCTGCAGACCTCCTCCCTGCCTGATGAAGGGTAGAAGGACTGTTTGCAGAAATGGCAGCCCTCAGCAGCCCAGCTTGGCAGGACTCGCCTAGCTCTGGGCTTCGTGCATGCTCATTTGTGGTCTCACATGCTCCCACTCCAGCCAGGTTCTGCTCTCACTCAAGAGGCTGCATGCTGGAAGGGCTGGCAGAGACACCTGGGCTCTCCTCCCTGCAGTGCCACTGACTGGCTATGTGGTCTCAGGGCAAGTTGCCTCCCGCCTCTGAGCCCCTGGTTTCCTATAGGTGAAACTGAGATACGATCCCTGCCAGCCCAGAGTGTTGGTGAACCAGGTGGTGTCTGTCTGGACACAACACCTCGAGGTGATTGATAAGTGACTGTCCCAGTGGCTGACCACCCTGGGCAGTATCACCAGAGGCAGGTATTAGGTACATCCTCTAATGGCTCTTTTGAATCAAATCTACCCTTTCCCCACCCTGTACCCCTTCAGGATCCAGCCCCTGCTAGTCTCTTAAACTGTACTTTGATTGCTTAGTGTAGGGCCTTCGGTGTGGGCCTAGACATTGTTTAAAAGTGCCCCCCCCCCCGAAATGCTTTCATGGCTCCGTGTAGGCTAAGGAAAAGGAGTCAGGACTCCTGGGTTCTGCTCTGTGACTGAAGGGCCCTCTCCCTGCTTGTCTCTCTGTCAGAAGGCCCTGGCAATGCCTCCCTGCCTCCTAGGCAGGTCATGATATCTGAAAGTGTTCATCACCCCCATGTCTAGAGAGAGGCTGGTGTGGAGATCAGTAACGGTGTCACAGGCTGGATGCTTCTGCCTGGGATGTGTTTGTGGTGTCTAATGATGAGGAGGCAGTGGCTAGGTGCAACAGCCAGTGAACCCCTTTTGTGTCAGGGAAGTACTCCTTCCATACAAGACTTCCAGTGAGGGGCCAGCATTAGGGATACTCTCAAATCCAGGCTACCACGTTCCTCCCAGCACAACTGGGACTGATGTTCCAGCATAGCAGGTACTAGTGGGCTGGCTCCAGTCCTGCCCAGGTCTCATGTCAACCCCACATGGGGACACATTTCATAGATTTCATAGACATTTGGGCTGGAAGGGACCCCGGAAGATGGAGTCCAGCCCCCTGCCCCAGGGGCAGGAAGTCAGGAGGGATCATAGGATCCCAGCAAGATAAGCGTCCAAATGTGTCTTAAAGGCATTCAAAGTGGGTGCTTGAACCGCCTCTGGCAGCAGTCTGTTCCAAACCTTGGGGGTTTGGACAGTAAAGAAGTTCTTCCTTATGTCCAGCCTGAATCGGTCACAGTGGAGTTTGTGACTGTTCGATCTTGTCGTCCCTTGGGGGGTCCAGTGAACAGTTGTTCTCCCAGATCCTGATGAGCACCCCTGATAAATTTATAGGTGGCCATGAGATCACCCCTGAGCCTGCGCTTTTCCAGGCTGAATAGCCCCATTGCTCTCAGCCTGTCATCATAAGGTCTGTTTTCCTGACCTCTGATCATGCACATGGCTCTTCTCTGCACCCTCTCAAGCTTCTGCACATCCTTTTCATAGAATCACAGAATCAATGAGTCGGAAGGGACCTAGACAGATCATCGAGTCCGACCCCCTGCCATGGGCAGGAATGGGGTGGGAGGGGTCATAAGACCCCAGCCAGGTGCCTGTCCAGTCTCCTCTCGAAGATCTCCAGGGAAGCTGGGAGCACCACCTCTCTGGGAAGCCCATTCCAGGCTCTGGCCACCCTTACAGTAAAGTAGTTCTTCCTAATATCTAACCTAAACCTATCCTCCCTCAGCTTGTGGCCATTGTTCTTGGTGACCCCAAGGGGGCCCTGGTGAACAGACTTTCCCCGAGTCCCTGCTGCTGGCCTCTGATAAGGTTGTAGGCAGCCACAAGATCCCCCCTCAGTCTCCTCTTGTGGAGACTGAAGAGATTCAGGTCCCTCAGCCTCTTCTCATAGGGCTGGCCACGGAGGCCCTCAACCATACGAGTGGCCCTCCTCTGGACCCTCTCCAGGTTCTCCACGTCCCTCTTGAAGTGCGGCGCCCAGAACTGGACACAGTACTTCAGCTGCGGCCTGACTAGCGCCACATAGATGGGGAGCAAGACCTCTCTGGACCTGTTATTGATGCCCCTGTTGATGCACGATAGGGTGCGGTTGGCTCTGCCTATTGCTTCATCACATTGATGACTCATATTCATCCTGGAGTCAATCCTGACTCCAAGATCCCTCTCTGCCTCTGTGCTGCCGAGAGGGTCAGCCCCCAACTTATAACCATAATGCTGGTTCCCTCTCCCCAGGTGCAGCACCCTGCACTTGTCCTTGTTGAACTGCATCCTGTTCAGGTCCGTTCACTTCTCTAACCTATCCAGGTCTGCCTGGATGCGGTCCCTGCCTGCCGGTGTGTTCACTTTACCCCACAGCTTGGTGTCATCAGCGAACTTGAACAGGGTGCTTTCCACACCCTTGTCCAGGTTGCTGATGAAGATGTTGAACAGCACCAGCCCAAGGACCGAGCCCTGGGGTACTCCGCTGCCCACACCCTCCCAAGTCAACATTTGCTGGAGAAAGTGCAAAGTCAGAGGGATGATAATGGTTATGGGGCCCTTCCTTCTGCCTTGGCACAGCACTGGTCTCTAGGCATATATCATCATGGAGCACTGGGCAGTGGGCAGTCCAATCCATTGGAGGAAGGCAGGAAAGCATAGCTTTGACTTGGCTATAGAGGGGCACTAAAGCTCCTGGGGATTTCTCAATACAGACCCCATTGTGCTTCTAAATCTGTTAAGCTGGAGAAGTCTGGAAAACTCTGTCACATCTCAGAGCAGTGAGTCAGAGCACTGACCTCCATCTCCTAGCCCAGTTCCAGTCCAGGCAATTCCCCAGCAGTTTGATACTGGAGACACTAAGGTCAAAGTTGATTCTCACAGAAGCCTGTGGGAGATGGAGTCCCCATTGGACTTTCCCACTGGAGTGTGTAATAGGCCAAAGCTGCCTCCTGCAGCCATGGCTTGGAGCTACTGTCACCAGGCTTCAGATCAGACACCAGCTGACCAGGTGACCCTTGGCTTTCCAAGGCCAGGCTCTCAGGGCAGCTGTGTTGGCATTGCTGAGGCGCTCTCATGAGCAGCTGGGTGGAGAGACAGTTGCACAGATATCTCCTGACAAAACCACAACCCTGACATTTTCTGTACAGCCTGGGCTGAGGCAGCCACAAGGCAGAAGGCACCCGGAGCGGAGGTACGCTGCTGTTGGCCCAGGCTGGCTGCTTAGACGTTTCCTTCGGGGCTGCTTTCCCACCAATGTGCTCATAACCCTTCAGGGAAAATCCAGGGCGCAGACTGTCTGCTTAACTCACACTGGACTGATGTGTCCTGAAACAGGCAGGATCAGCTGGGCATGTGGGGCAGGGCATTGGGAGGGAAGCAGGGAGCACTGCACCCTGCAGTGGGCAAGTGTCTTGGGCAGAGCAGGGGAAGGTCAGCTGTAATAGAGATGGCAGGACATGGGAGGATAGTGCAAGGTTGCTAGGGAAGCAGGTGGTGGATGTAGTGGGGACAGCAGCATGTGTGGAGGAAAACCAGCCTGAAGTGAGAGGCTGCTGCTCTGGAGGTGGAAGGTGGCTGCCACATGCCTGATCCCTCTGGGTTTGTCAGTAACTCTGCTAGTCTGGTAGGTGCTATTTGGTACAAGCCCCCCATGAATACTCAGGGCAGGGGCAGTAGCAGGGTGTTTGTTAGGTATTGGCCATTCTTCTCCCAGTGATCATCCATAGGTTTGCCTGTGCACATGTGGCCAGATTCTTTTTTGCCACCCGGGTCAAACCTAGGTCCATGATATCCTCAAGCCTCCTAGGCTCCCCAGCAAGGGGAGTAGGGATTGGAATGGGCTCCATGGTCCCAAACTGTCTTCTTACTGTCCATGGCAACAAAACGCCCTCCTTCCCCTCCATGGTATCTGCCTAGTGCCTGCTCTCTGCACTGAGATAGTATCGGGGCAATTAATATAGTACAGCTAACTAGTTAGGAACCTAGTTGTCTTTTTCCCTGTCAACACCAAAACACCCCTTTTATTTTTAAGTTGAGATGTTTAGCTAGGACTTCTCCCCTAGCCACCTGCCTATTCATGGTGCTGCAAGATGGCAGCACTAAAGTTCTCTGTGCTTCCACAGCGGGACAACAGGTCCCTCCATGCCTGCTTCAGGACATGACTTGAAGCTCATGGCATTCCTGGATCTTAACAATTGCACGGCAGAAACCCAGGATATGCTGAGAGAAGCAGCACAGGAGAAACCATGTAAGCTTCTAGATTTCTCAATGACTGGGCGATCCAGGGAAGTTCACAGTAGCTCACCAACATGATTCAAGTAATGTTAGAGCTCTCTGTTGCTGAGTCTCGTCACCAACACAGATAAATCTATATGCCTGCAGCCAAAACACGGAGTCCATTGGAGCTAAGTTAGATTGCAGGCCAGCAAGAGCTTACCTTCCCCAGGAAGGATTCCAGACTTCATTATGCCTCATAAAGTCCAGGCTGACCCAAGATGTCATGAACAACGTGTCTTAAACACCGGGGACATGGCTTCATGCCCCTTTGCAACATGTTTTGATGGGCTTCACCTCTGCTTCATGCAAGAGGGGTTGAAATCAATAGATCTGCCAAGCAGTCACCTTATGGATGTTCCAGTTCTGGTCCTGCAATGAAGTTCCCTCTTTGCTAAATCCATGGAAAGATCTTCTTTGAGTATGCAAGGGTGTACACTTCTCCACCTCACTACCTACCCAGGCCCTGGGAAGGGACGTGTCCCTTCAGCACTGGATACCTCATCAAAAATCACCTGCCAGCTCAGGGCCAATGTGTTCCCCTCCAAACAGCTCATCTGCATGTAGCAAAGCATTTCTGCTACTGGTTCAGGGATGGGCAAGCCAGGTGCTACCAGATGGCATCACATGTGCATTACATCAGCAGAGAGGCAGAAGCCAGGTTATCTCTGCTGTCAGGAGGCCAGTTGTAGTCATCATGCCCTGTCCTTGCATCTTAAGAATGCTTCAGCAGAGCCCCGAGAAGACAGTGCTTGGAGGAGATTCCAGTCTGGGCTTGCTGTCAGATGCCTTTCTCAGTCCCTGCATGCCAGGACTGATGTAGGGCCATCATCCCAAACCCCATAGTACCCAGCGTCTTGTTAAGTCTGGGACCAGATACTGGACTGATGATCATGATAGCCCTGGTACAGGCTGGGCAGTTCTGATATTTGAATCTGATAACTCTCACAGTGCAACTTCTAGGTCCTTTATCTGTAGCAGCAGCCTTGCTGAGTAATGGACAGCTTCTACTCCCAGATCTAGCACTGCAACCTCCGACAGCCTGGACGCTCCCCAGAGGGCATCGCTTGGCAGAGGCGGTCAGCCGAAGCTCAGAACGTTCTGTTCCAGGACTCGGTTGATACATTTACAAGATGCTTCTCTTTGGTGGAGGCTTCCAGATCGGTAGCTAGTTTTGCCTGGGTGGTGTCTGTCAGCATTGCAGTAGGACCTCTCTTACTCACCTCCTACAAACAGGTAACAACTTGAGAGTCACCTAGAACAAATCCATGTGGACAGTCAAAGACCCAAAGAGCAGTTACTTATCTAAAGTAAGTACAGTTCTTTGAGAGGTGCCATCCACTTGGATTCCCCCACCCCTTCTCCTTTCCCATGAGCAATCTTTGGGAATTCTGTGTTCCTGAAGGAACTCTTGGGTTGTGGTGCCTGCTCTGCCTTCTGTGCCTTTGCATGGGGAAACACACGTATATTTAGGGCATAGGTATGACTCCGCCAGATGTCAACTTAATCTCCCACACATGTACATGTCTTGGGGAATTCATTTGGATAACGTATCTCAGAGAGCCATAGTCACGGAGACCTACTAACCATTCTTTGCCAACATCCTTGTAGTCGGGTTCTTGCTTATCCCAGACCATCTGCAGCCCACACCAAGCCTGGCAGCCTGAGGAAGGTTTGAGGTAGGAGGAGTCCTGTGCTCATCTGGTTGTCCCTATTGTAGTATCAATGGCCTTGGCAGTTCCATCTGCTTCAATAAGGGTGAACCACCCCTACACCCACCTGCACTGTATTCAGCTCAGAAGGGATCTGGAACCTGGGAAACTCACTAAGGATGTAGCTGGAGCCAGGGACACAGACGGCATGATCCTGGCATCTCAGTTCCCTCCCCCCAGCAGGCTGGGATTGTCCCTCACACAGGCTGAGATGGAGCCAAGGACATGGGTAACAGGAGGGGAAGGAGATGGGTGCAAAGTCCCATCCTGATGGGAAGGGGGCAATGGAGGAAGTTGGGGTAGATGAGGTAGGTGATGGGCTTCCCTGCAGAAATACACAGGCACTGCAGCCTGGAGCCAGCCCCTTTCCCAAGGCAGATCCATCACTGGCCTGGCCAGTAAATGGCCTGGCTGGGCCTTGCTAGACCCTCCAAAAGAGTCTCCTCCTTCAAACACTGACTGGAGAGGGCAAGCATGGCCTCTCAGGTTGCCACAGTTTCTGCTTCACCCTGCCCAAAGCCTGGACCTTCCCTGCCCCCCTGTCCCAGCTTAGTTCCTAGTGACAGCTTTAATGAGGTATCGGAGAACAGGGAGGGGCTGCACTGGTGGGGCTGCAGACTTGATGTCATTGAGTGGCTTGGAGTCAGGGCACTGCTATCCCATGCCACTTGAACAGGGAAGGCTGCTGTGTGGTAATAGAGTGAGTCCTTCAGTAGCCAGCCAGGTGGAAGGAAGAGTTCAGACACTGTGACAAACATATTTTATGGGAGAGGTTCCATGGAGGATGAATTGGGGGAAGCCAGGTCCTGAAAGAAAGCAGTTTACCAGGGTAGTAAAGACATGGGAAATGGCTCCTACTCCATTTCAGGTACCTCCCATGAATGGTGGCATTTAGCAAAGGTTTCTTCAGCAAATTGCTTATAGTGGCTAGTAGCCCTGAGTTCCTCTTCCAGCACCCTGCCTGGTCCATGCCCTGCACTGGCTTCCCTTTAAACCTGGGCTGCCACAAGAGCCAGGAATGAGGTATAAGATGTATAAGATGCATTTCTATGGAGTGAACTTCCTGTAGCACCTTCTATTGAAGGATCTGAGCTGTTCAGTTGAAATGGACATTATCCCTGTTTTACAGGTGGGCAAACTTTGGCACGGAGAAGGTGTTGAGTGACTTGCCTGAGATCACAGAGGAGGCTGGTGGAAGAGGGCCCATAAGTCTTATCTTCCATCTTTTTGCTTCAGCCCATTTTGTTAGCAAGAGAATTAGAGCTTCATTGATGTATGACTCACGCTCAGTTCACTGGAGGACAGTTGGGCCTGGTTGTCTCTGAAGGAAAACAGAGCCTTGAGATAGGAAGGGAAGTCCTGTGGTGGAAGCCTCAATGGCGAATTGATCAATTCCTGGCTTGGATAAAGACTTTCTGCATGTCTTTGGGCAGATCACCCAGGCTCTGTTCAGGCCTGGCATGAACTGAAACTAAGGTTCATACTTGAATACTACTCTTATTCTCCTTACATGCTTGTTCCCCATCCATGACATGGGAACAATGCTTCCTTCTCAGCCTGCACCCATCTGGTCCATTTAGACTGGAATCTCTTTGGAACAGTCTCTTCCTTGGTTTGTATAGCCTGCACCAAGTGCAGTAAATCCTCATTCAAGTGGAGCCTTTAGGGTATGTGTATACTGTGGGGGCTATATCTCTTCACAGGGATGCATCTGGATATACCTGTCCACCTGCTCCTACCTTGCATGCTCCAAAGTTGGCAAATCAGCAGTGAGGCCATTCCAGAGATGTCCCCACCATGGTCAGTTCTCTAGGTTTGTCTCCAGTGTACTTGAGAGCAGGTGTTGGGGATGACCGTGGAGCAGCTTGACCAGCATATTTCTGGTCTTGAACGAGTGGATAGAGCAGCTGGACTAGCATATTTCTGGTTTTGGAGTGAACGGGTGGAGTTAACCTGGGGACATCCCAGCTGGAACCCACTGCCACTAAGATGTAGACATGCTTAAGTTCTTACCACTGTCGTACAATGAAGGGTGATGATCGCACTTCCTCTGCGTTGTCCTACATTAATAACAAAGCAAGTTGTTATAAAGCTAATATGTCAGGCTGGTAAATAATTAAGGAGAGAGGGAAAATCTTCCCTGACTTAGTTAACAGGAAAGGGAAGGGGGGGAAAAAAAACAAAGGATGTAGATGAATAATGAATCAAGGTTAAGTAGCTAACAAGAACGCAAAGCCTTAATGGGACAAATTCCTAGGATGAGAATGTTGCAAGTAGCCAGAATAGTCCATGCACTGGGCAAGTAGCAAAGACATCTCATGGCCTGCTTCCATGTACTCGAATAGTGGCATCTAATGCTTGCCCAGGGCTCCTTTGGGTTCAGCTCCTGACACCAAGAGCTTTAAAGAGGCCCTCCAAAGCAGCTTTCTGCAGCCAAGATCTCCTTTTATAACTAGTGGGATTGTTCTTTGTCTGGCTGAGTAAGCTGTGGGGGGAGGTGGAAGGTGTCAGAGTCGCCTCAGCACATGGAAAATTTAAAAGGCCATTCTTGAATTGGCCAAGGGGAGATGGAGCCCGAGCTGCACTCCTCTTCCAAGCACCAGGAAAGCTACAGGCATTCGCAGCATGTGGGGACTTCTAATCATTAATTACCGCTTGCATTGTGTACTCTCGGCACAACTTCAGTGGAAATTAAAATTGCAATGTGCAGCTAATAAATTATCCATGTCTGCAGACTGGGCAAACCTTTCCCTTTTTCTTTTGCTGCTTTCCATCTGATTGCCTCTCTTTCCCTACATCTTATCATCCTTCCAAGGGCCACAGAGCTGACAGGTGGGCTACAGGTGCCAAGCACTAGCCTAGGAAGTGCTACCTGGTTGTGACCACTCTGCTACAAGGCTCCTTGTGTGATCTTGGGAAAGTCACTTTGCTGTCCCCCAAGCCTCACATTTGTCCCCATTAATAAAAATGAGTTTGTTGATACTTTCCTCCCTTGCTGGGAGTTTGTAAGCATTATGAGAGTTTGGAAAGGATCTGGGTTTCTGTAGAGCTTTGGAAGGAAATTATTTGAGAGAAGGAAATGTATTATAATAGGCCTAACAAGCAGTTTCTGCACCCAGGGCTGCAGTGGTGGCTGGGGCAGCAGCCGGGCCAGTGGTAGTGGTGGTGGCTGGGCTGGTAACAGCTGCCATTTTTGCACCCCATTGGCACCTGGGGTTTGTGCCCTGCTCACTCACCCCTAGTTCCATTATTGGTTTATGATGATTCCTATTCAGGATGAGGGAGGAAGGCAGAACCAATGGTGTGAGCACTAGCTTGGAGCTCGAGAGATCTGCATTCAGCTCCATACACTGCCACAGGCTCTTGTGGAACAGTGGGCAAGTGTCTTAGCCTCTCTCCTGCTCGGGTCTCCACCTGGGGAACACAACACTGCCCTTACCTCACAGGGAAAAGGCAGTAAAGATTATGAGTGCTTCAGAGATGAGTCACAGGGGCCATATAAGTACCAGAGAAAGATATTATACTGGGAATCCAATCCCTGACCATGATGGATAGATACCGCCCTGACCTATGTGTCATAGGCTGTAGACCGGTGAGTCTTAATTAGAGTGCTGAGGCACCCTGAGGTGTCATGAGATTTTTTTTAGGGTCCTGTGCAATATTAGCACTGTTAGGTCTGCAGACAAGTACACATAATTCACAAGACAAACTCAGAGATTTCCAACAGGAACCCATACTGTCCAAACCATTCTGACCTGTTGTGGGCTTTCTGAGTTCCTTGCAACAGAAGAATTGCTCTATTTATTATTCTGTAGTCAGAAAATGGGTGAAAGCAAAGATCTGGCATTTTCCCAGGGGTGTTTTAAGTCTAATGAGGGAGGCCTCGAGTCTAAAAAGATTAAGTACCACTGCTCTAGACAGTAGAGATTCTCCTTTAGTGCCAGTTCAGCTGTCTCCACAGAGAAGCTAGAAACTGCATGGCAATAAATAGAACGACCCAGCTCCTCATGCACAAGACCATCCTTTCTCTCTGACAGCAGTTACTTTATCCCAGCTTGAGGTGCCTTGGAGCTGGGGCTTGGCCGATGAGAAAGGGGCTGCCCATTGGAGCTGCAGTTGCAAGTCTGGCATTGGGAGTGAGTAGAGGCTCCTCAAGAAGGGGTACTGTCCCAGCTTGGCCAGACAGAGACTGGCCTGAAAGGGGTGAGAGCAGACCTTTCCTGTGCGTAGGAAGAGCTCTTCCCCGCAGCAGCAGGGGAGCATCCCGCCAGCTCAGTGCCTCTGAGGCAGGGATGTTTTGCTCTGGGGAGAGAGGCAGAAGTTGTTCCTAGTTTGAGATGCCAAGAACCTGCTACTGGCACATGAAGGGAAAAGTCCCTGGGGTGACTGGTTCTGTGGCTAGTGTGGAGGAGCTGTGTCTGCTTGGGAAGAGCAGAGATTTGGACTACACAAGTGCGGGGAGAGAGAGACTGGGCCCTACGTGGGGAAGAAAACTACTGCAGGGAGCTTGCTGGGCACAGGCCCTGGGCAGGCTTTGTGAGATCTAGGCAGGCTGGTTGTGCCTCTGTGCAGTAAGGACATCCCCACACAGGGCAAGGAAGTGAAGGGATGCATAAGCTCTATCCTTAGCCTCAGGATGTTGCTGGCGCCGATGGTTGGAAAGGATCCTTCCCACATATTGGCCTGCATTTCATTTTCTTTTTTTGGTTTGTCCATTTGTCTGTGTCCTTCTGTCTGTCTCTGCTCCAGAGCAGCATCCAGGCCTCCGTCCTTTGTGGGTCTCTGACTGTTTTATTTGGTTATTTTATCCTTTTTTTCTTTTGAAGCGACCGTTTAGTATTTTGTTTTGAATGTCATGTCTCCGTGGTTCTGCCTGGCCTGTCCCTGTGTCTGCCCCTCTCTCAGGATGGTGGCCCTGCAGATCCAGTCTTGCCTCTTCCTTCCCTTTCATGGCCCTTGCTGCAATCACCTTCAGGACAGAGCCTTGATTGCAGCCTCAAGCCCCTGCCCTCCTCTCCAGGCCTGTATTTTTACCCCCACCCACCCCTGCACGGCCCCCTTCTCCATGAGCCTGAAATCAACCCATCTCCTTCTCCCACATCCCTGTTCAGACCTGAGGCTCCGTGACCCAGTTCTGGGGCTGAATGAGTAGGAGAGAGAGAGAGAGAGAGAGTAGGTGGGAGAAGTGCCAATTCCCTGGCGAAGCTGTCATCTCATCAGTGAGGACAAACCCAGGGCATGCCAATTTTTCCGGTGGTTTCTATTTGAGGAGCAATTTAAACAGACGCCATCAAACATTTGAGCCCTGGTTTTAAAACTCACTTCCATTGCCGGCTTTAAAAAATCCCCCTCAGAAGTTTAAATGATCCCCTTCTTGAGTCATTTGTCCTTGCTGTGTGACAAACAGCGTCTCCCTCCCTCCCTCCCAGTGCACGCACCTCTCTGTTTCCCCATCTGCCCTGCTGGATGCTGAGCATTAAATCTTCCCTGATGTATATGCCTTTGGACGTCCTTTGGATGATCTAGCCCCCACGGCGAGGGCTGAGGCCTTAGAAATCTGGCCCTAAGCCCCCAGCCTTAGCAGAGAGCTAGGCAAGGCATTTTATTCCCAGTCAGCTCGGACTCTATATTTTCTTGATGTCATTTGGTGCCTGCTGGCTGGTAGTGAATGTACCCAATACATCATGAGATACTTACCAACCTGGGGATGCTTCTTCATGAGATGCCATGCTTGGTCTCGACTGCTTTACAGTGCCCCTTTAAATATCTCCTGGGCCAGCGAGTGGATCCATAAACTACAGTACCCTGCACAGTCAAGAACCATGCCCCCATGCAGGTCATTCAGGATCCTCCCCATCTGCTGTCCCCACCCTGAGGACCCTTTATGTCCTGTGATAGCACTGGAAAAACCTATGAGATGGCTTCTGGGATCTGTTGCCTCAGTTGAGTGGCTGAAATCCCAGCTCCTGTTAGACCAGGCTCAGATCCTTCCAGCCCCGTCATGAATTGCTGGGCTCATTGGTATCCATTTCTTTCATTGCAGGAGTTGAGCACCTAGATTAAGGGTGAGGGAAACAGAGCCAGAGAGTGCACTGGGAGGAGCCTAGGCTTTGCCAGGGACAGGGGATTCAGGTAGTAACCAGGTCCCTCCCATCCAATGCAGTCACCCCCTTGCTTCAGCTCATCCCAGCCCCAACCCAACCACTCCACAGTAAACCAGTCATGGCTGGGGTCCCCCTTCAACCCAGCCTGTCCTCCAAGTCATGGCAAGGAGTGGCCGACAGGGCCAGTGGCAGGGTCCCTGACCCCTGCTCTGCTTTCTCCTCCCACCCTGTGTAGATCCCGAGAGGACTAGCACACACATGATCTCAGCGGACGATGCAGAGTACCCACGGGAGTACAGGACCCTCGGCAACGGGACCCGGCGTTTCTCCAATGTAGGGCTGGTGCACACCTCAGAGCGCCGGCACACGGTGATCGCCGCCCAGAGCCTGGAGGCCCTGACCGGACTCCAGAAGTCAGAGATGGAGCGTAAGCGGGATGCCTTCATGGACCACCTGAAGAGCAAGTACCCACAGCATGCCCTGGCAATCCGTGGGCAGCAGGAGAGAATGCGGGATCAGGTAAGAGGCACTCTTCAGTCAGGGGTTCTCCCAACCCATGCAGCTTTTCCAGATGCTCCAGGGGCTCTAGCCCAGGGGTGGGGGATGGGGAGTCACATGGAATATAACTAGGCTGATAGGCTTGGGTTGGCATTTGCTCCTTCCCTACTTCCCCAGGGTGTGAGTACACTTGGCATGTCATGGTGGCACATGTAGGTGGGGAGTGGGCCTTAGGGGAAATACACTGGAGACTGACTGGCCCTTCGTGTGGAAAGCCTGGGGGCGTACAAGGGGAGATGTGATTTCTGGGGTGGCTAGTATGTCCTGGAGTGGGAATGGATGTGGTGGGGGCAAGGGGTATGCATGATTCAACTTCCCTGGGGGCTATCAGCTATACAAGAGAAGAGGATGGATTTCCCTTCCCCAGAAGTAGGAAGGGTTAGGGGCAAGCCACACCCACTTCCCCCCAGCCCTTATTGAATCTCAAGCCCAGAGATGGAATTGGGCTTGGCCAAGGTTCAGAGAGAGGCTAAATGGACCTAATGCTGATGGCTAGGACAGTCCCTGCCTCTACCCCTCTGCCTCAGGGGGTTGAAATGAAGGTGCACGGTATATCTAGGCTCTTCCTGGGGCTAAAACCCCTGCTCTGGGCCTCCCCCAGGTCTGTAAGTCCTGCTCTGCTCAACATTTCTCACCTGCCCTGTCTCACTCAATGCAAAGGTTCACAAGGCGACAGAGACCCTCAGTGCATACATCACACTGGCATATCTTTCCCCGTTCACAAGGTCCCTGGCCCCATGACAAACCCCCGAATGCCTCTCTGGACATGCCTCTAACCAAGCAATTTTATTAGCCTTCTCTTCCTGGTTAAGCACCCTTCTCTAGTGCAAGGTCAGAAGCATGAGATAGGCAGTGGAGGTGGTGCTGGCTGTAACTCTGCATCTGCACATATGTTTGTTTATAGCACATTAGTTTCCCAAGGGGTTCAAATCCTGATCCTCAGAAGAGCTCAGCTCCCACCTAGGCACTGAGATAAGAACCAGATTTTTCCCAAGAGCTCAGTATCCAGTATGCATCTGACATGCTGGGCTCTTAGTTCTGAGCATAAAGTTATAGCAGTTTGGCCCCATGGATTTATGTGATTATACTGTACAGTAGAGACCAATACTTAGCTTTTACCCTTATTTGGATGGGCTGTTACCAGGAACTGACTTAAATCAGAACCTTGCAACTGAGCCCTGGTTCTCCACTGAATATGTTGTCAGTTCAGGCATTGTAAAACTGATCATATCGGTGTCAAACCACCTTGTGCTGGCAGAGGGCTTAGATGTGGGTGGATTGTGTGGGATCTGACCCTGGAGTGGAGGTTTCCCTTGAGCTTGAGCTAGTGGTGTAGACTTGGAGTCTAGATAAACTGGAAGTCCATGTCCCCAACACTGATATCCTAATGGATGGAGTGGAAGAATGACTGGCTCGCCAGTTCAATCCAGTAAGAGAGAGAGCAGGGCCACAACAGGCAATGAAAGGGCAAGCTCCTCTTCCCCAACACATGCACACACAGATGCCACACTGAGCTGTCTAGGCCTTGGCTCCTTGTACATGTGTGTATGGAAGCAGGGTGGTTGGATAGGATTGTGAAGTGGATGTCCATCCTCTGGCATGTGGGCCTGAGACCCTAGATCCACACCCTGTTGGACAGATCACAGCACCTGAAGTGGGCATGGAGCCTAGGACCTGGATGGAACTAGTCCTGTATCCTGTCGCAAATTCCTAGTGCCCTCGGGCTCAGCCTTGTGTTGCAGGCTCACGTGCTGACATGAGGTCCCTTCTGTGATCCTTTAGGGCTTGAGGGAGCTTCTGGTCCTTGCTGAAGCTCAGGTCTGCAGTGAATGGAAGGATTCTCCTCTCTGCCACAGCCCTACAACACCAGGCTGGTGCTCAGGGGCTGGGTGAAAATTCCCCTAGTTTAGGGCCTGTGTGTGGAGCTCCCTGGAGGTTTTGCTGAAGTGGTACAGCATGGAGCTGTCCAGAGGCAGCCCAGGAAGGACAGTCAAAAGTCAGAGCAGCTGCCCAGGTTCTGTGAGCTGTAACAGGGCCATTCCAGGCCCTGTCCAGCTTGGAAGCACAAAGGTACTCTGCTCTTCCTCCCCATCCTGAATTGTGCCTGCATGGGCCACTCTTCCTGGAAACACAAGCGAAATTCCTCCCTCAGCTCTGAGGAATGACACTGCTTGGTGGGGCCAGGTGAGAGGAACGCCTGAATTATTTCACAGATCTCTGAGCAGCCACCTGTAGGTGGTTCCTGCTCCCCCACAGCCCTGTGCTAACTCCCCACCACATGACGGTGCTCTCCAGTGCAGAAGGGAAGCCATTTAAAGGATAACACCTCTGTCTGCAGCAGAGGCATGGCCACCCCATTGGGATGTCCAGGGATAGGCCCAGAGCTGTTGTCATGTCTCTGGTGGTACTGCTTCATCCCTCTCCAGTGGCGCTCACCTGGGGAATGCCGCAGAAGTTCCCTCCCTTGACAGCCAAGCAATGAGCTTACTAACAGGAGTGATGATGGGCTTCTAAAAGGGCCCCAAGGGACTTTACAGCCTCACCTCGTGACTTCAGGTATGTGACATAACCCCGGGGGGCTAGCAGCTATACAAGTGTGAGCAAGTGTATCAGCAGGAGCCTCTGGAATAGCAGCCTGAGGCAGAAGCCACCTTCCTAGGATCCTTTGTGAGGCCTAATTCTGGGGGGAAAAGCAGGGGCCTGTAGAATCGTGCTCTCTTTCTTCTGCTGCTGCTGCTGAGCTGCCACCCGGAGCCAGCAACAGTGAATGCAGTCTGTGAACAGAGCTATGTTGCTTTGTAGGCAAGAGGAAAGGGGTTAGCCCTGAGAAGGGGAGGACA
Source organism: Crocodylus siamensis (assembly GCF_052110815.1). Lineage (NCBI taxonomy): Eukaryota > Metazoa > Chordata > Crocodylia > Crocodylidae > Crocodylus > Crocodylus siamensis. The sequence continues at coordinate 160,257,005 of NC_143398.1, forward strand.
AGGAGAAAGGGGATCCAGCTGGAGCTTGCAAAGAAAGTGAAGGTATTTCTAGAGTGACTTGTGCTTTCCCACGGAGGCAGCAGGTCTGAGCCTCAGAGCTCCTCCATCCTTAGTAGTCACAATAGCTTTAAGTGGAAAGGCCTAAGATAACAGGTCTGACTCACCCTGTTCCCACCACTGCTGCAGCAGTCCTGCTGTCTGGGAATGAGCTGGGAAGGCAGCTCTGGCTGCAGTAGGATTAGACTGCTCTGCTAGAGACCTAGCATCCAACCCCCTCTTTAGGCACCAACAAGCTGAGTTTGCTGGTCTCGCTCCCCACCTTGGCAAGTGGATTCCTATGTACAGCAAAATCTTGCTGCCTCTTTGGCAGTCTGCTCAGGAGAAGCAGAGTCGTGGGCCTCTAGGGGAGGAACAAGGAGTGCTAGCAGAGCTGGGTGGGGAGAGGATACAGTGGGGATCAACGGTGGTGCTGTGGATCAGGGTTCAGGGGCCCTAACAGCAAAAACATCTGGAGGAGTTATGGGTCAAGACTGTAGTGCCCTAGGTCCAGCTGTGTGGACCCTGGAGCTGGAGATCAGAATTGAGGCACATTGGCAGGGCTGTGTGTGCAGAGCAGTAGGGGTTATAGCACAGTGCCAGGTCACATCAAAGCCAGGGACTCAGTGACACCCCTGAGGATACAAAAAATCATTCAGAAATGCTAAGAACCCCTTCTGCCCATGCACATGCCTTTTACCTGCCTTCTGGCCCATGAATTGCTCTTCCTGCCCAAACCTTGTCTTCCAGGATTGTGTCCTGGTTTCCTTCTGAAACCCACACACCTTTCTCCGTGTATGCGACTGGACAGCTGTAGACCCAGTGTCCAGAAATGCCAACACACAGTACCTTTGTCTTGTTGTACCTCATCTTGACTGCCCTTATGGGTTGTGGGGCTGGGCATCTGACTTGATGTTGGGTTCGGAACTGGTCCTCCAGGTTCTGTAGAAAACTGAGCCCTCTTTAGAAACTGTGCAGAGTACCAGTCACCAGCATATCTCTTCCTTTTAATCAGAGATGAGTTTTTACCTAGTGAGTGGCAAAATAGAGGAGTTGCTCATAAGTCTTGCGCAGCACAACATCTTGGTTAAGGTTTAAACCAGTGACTCTGGACCAGGGTGCCATAGCACCATGGGGTGCCTTGAGATCCTTTCAAGGATGCCACAGGGTGCCACACAACATTAGCACTGTTAGATGTTCAAACAAGATTTACAAGACAAACCCAGAGGTTTCAAATAGAAATCCATGTGTTAAAACCATTCTGACCTGCTGCAGTCTTTCTGAGTTCTTTGCAACACAAGAATTGCTCTAGTAGTTTTCCATAGTTAAAAAAAAGAGTGAAAACTAAGAGCTGGCATTTTCCAAGGGGGACCTTAAGTCTAGAAAGGTTGAGAACCACAGGTTTAAACTGTGAGTATGAAAATGAAGAGGAAAGCAAAAGCCTTTCTATAGCATTGCAGTTCCCCAAGCACCCAGAGGCATAACGTTGAGCCCTTGCTGTACCCTGGCATTCATGGCAGCCCTCTGCATCTCCATGTAATGCGCGCATCAATCTGTGACACGTATCACAGCTACTTGACAAATTGAAACCTCTATGCCTTCATTGGGTCCTGAGGGCATCGTTTAAATTCCAGGTACTTTGACATTCTATCTGCTGCTGATGCCTTTATTATTCACTTATTTATATCATGGTGCTGCCCAAAAAATCCCATTGGAGAGAAGGGCCCCCCTGGTGCTAAGTGCAGTACATGTAGATAAGGAGGGTTTGTTCCTGCCCCAGATTGCTTATGGCCTGATCAACCAAGGATGTGTCATCAAACCTGTTTACAGATAAACACTTGAGACATGGGGACCAGATCCTCTTTCACCTGTAAGATTTAGGCACCTTAGCTCAATCCTATTGCACCCAGCACAAGTCCCTGTTAAACAGCTAATGTAAGTGATAGGCAAGTCCTCTTCCTACTTGCTGCTTGCTTTGTGGGACTTAGTTTTCAGGCCGAGATGATGATGTGTCAAAAAGTAAGCATATAAATGATGTTTCAGGGATTTGAGCAGGGTAGAATAGGATCACTCTGAAGCACCTAGTAGGCAGACTAGGATCTGACCCAGGGACATTCAGTGGCTTGCCCCAGGTCATACAGGGAGTCTGTGGCAGAGCTGGGATTGCACCCAGTTCTCCTGAGCACCAGACTAATATTGTGCCCACATTACTGTTTATCAAGGTGCTCTGGATGCCAGTACAGCCTCCCCTTGGCTAATGTTCCTCTGCCCTTTCTATTACCAGGCGCCTCGCTGCCTTGTTAGAATGGCACCTTGGGCATCAAAGAGCCTATCTGGTGTTTTATATTCTGGCTGCAATGATTCTGGTGGCATGCACCAGATTTCTGAAGCAAATACATTGTTCCTTTACACTTGCAGCATCCTTTTAGTCCCAGACACCTTGTTCCAGTGAGCAATGGCCAGATTTCCAATGCTGCAGAAGGTGGGGAGACCCATGCTACAGATGAGCTGGTGGCAACTTGTGGCTTGGGAACAAGCAGTGTTCTTAGAAAGAGAAGGGTGGCCTGGGAGTACTGCGAAGGAGGCACAGATTTCTGGGTAGCCTCTGGGCTATGAATGTAGCGGCCTCAGCCCAGTCCTCAGAGCACAGGAGTCCCCCTCATAGGAGCCATAGCCATGGTGGATGCTAACGGCATCACCTTTTTTGGCAATCTCAGCAGAGAATGCAGGGTGTGAATAGTGTTTTCTCTCCTGCAGGGGCATGACTAGCCATGACTAAGTCTCTTGCCTCTGGGGATGGTTGTACCAGGGCTGGGCCAGGGGATAGGGGGTGCTGAGCTGGGCTGAGAAGAGTTTGTCTTGCTCCTGGACCTGTTCTGGGAGCAAAACTAAAGACTCTAGTCTTCAGGCTTGTCACTCCAGTACTAAATTCACACCTAAAATATAATTTATAAAAAGACACAGAGGAAGGTGAGCATAAAGCAGCTGGAGGAAATGCCTGGACATGAATTCTATATCATTTCCAACAAGACACCTCCCCAAGGGATGGAGACGAGTGCTCCCAGATCTATAGCAGCAACCTGGGCAGAAAGAAATAGAGGAAAGAGATAAAGGAATAGAAATCTTTAGGGCTGCAGCTTGGGATCCTTTCCATTCATAAGGCAGAGATGGCATTGTCTGCTTTCATCCTCCACACATTGAACAGATCTGTTCGTCTTAAATCTGTCCATATAGCATTGACAGATGCTGGGGGGGACTGCAGGGGACAGACTTCCTTTCCTTTGTGAGGTAGCTACCTTTTTTAAGGCCTTGGAAGTCAACCAAGATTGGTAAATACAACAGATCAATTTGAACCCTGACTGGGGCATCAGTCTTACTGGAACTTCATTAGCACTCAGTGCTCTTAAAGGATATTTATTTCTTGTGTGACTGCAGCAGCATATCAATATCTGCTCCTGAGCACAGAATCATTCCCAGGGGCAATGTTTGAGCACTGAGAGTCCTGGGAGTGTTGATCTCATTGGACATTGCAGGAGGTAGGTGAGCTTGATTTCATGTATCCTGAGGTCTTTTGATCTGCTTTCTCTGGTTTCAAACTTCCAGCTCCCAGTGCTCAAGCTTGTCAACGCAAACATGAAGGCAAGAAATGGACTTGGTTAAAAAAAAAATGACGTTGAGGTTCACACATAATCACCTGACTCCAGGAGCTGAGGCTTTATACTCCAACTATCCTGAGGCTTGTGATGAACCTGCAGGATCTGGCAATATCGAGTACATGAGTGGCAGTATAGTGTCCATCCCTTTCCCTTCCATGCCGTGTCGGATGGGTTTAGCTATTCTGCTTATGCTTATGCTCCCTGTCTGGAGCTGGGGCCAGGACAGAGTCTGTGAAGTGCCTTTGACAGTAGAATCCACTTCTTCCCCTTGGCCAGCGGATACTTGCTTGGGCCATCACTGCTTACCGTGAGTCGCAGCTTCTTTCCGAAGGGGCAGGAGGGAGGTGTGTTGTTGCCTTACAGCTTCTCTTAGAATTTGAAGCTTATCCATTCATTTCTGGTTTTTAAGAGGCAATTTTGGGCAGGTGGAACAGGATTGTGGGGTGCACTTATAAGAACCCAAGGAATAAATGTACAAGTTGGGAAAATTATATTTAGGCTCTTGTACATGAGGGAAATAACTATTTTAACAGATGCTTTAAAACATAACTTCTGGTCATCTGTGTCATAACACCACTTCTTCCAACCCATGTGGACAGAAATTGCTTTCTATGGCCCGATCTGTAGCTTGGATAGATAAGTGTAACCCTACTGATGATGTCAGTGGAGTTCCACTGATTTATACTAACTGAGGATCTGGCCTCATGTTTCCAGCCAGATTCAAACTTACCTCACAAACAACAAGAAAATCCAGGTCTACAGTGAGGTTGAAGTTACATGTTACACTTAGACCGCACTAAATCTGTGGGATGTTAAACAGAGGTAAATTTAGAACGTGCTGTGAGCAGTCGTGCATTAAGAGTTAATACCATTTCTTGTCTGCACAGTTCTGACTTGCCACTAGAGGGCTGTGAGCAGAGACATGGCTTAGGACAGGGACAGGCAATTATTTTGGGCAGAGGGCCACTTACTGAGTTTTGGCAAGCCATCGAGGGCCGCATGACAGGCAGTCCAGGGAAGATTAATATTAATTTTCTAATTTTTTTAAGGGTCCTGCGGGCTGGATAGAATGGCCTGGCAGGCTGCATCCAGCCCCTGGGCTGCATTTTGCCTACCCCTGGCTTAGGAGCAAGGGCACTTGGGCTCTTTCCCTGCTCTGGGGGAGGGGGGTGCTTGGAGTGGTGCATCCTGGGGTACTGGGGGGATGCAAATTACTCATTTTATCTCCATGGAGCAGACTGAAGATACCTTAACACAAACTAGGTAACGTGGCCTGGAGTTAATCCTCACCTGAAGTGGAGTAACTTTGAGATGCTCAGAGGGCACTTAGTTAATTTACTTTAATGAGACAGATGCTTACGTTTTGGGTGCCCTTAGTATGGTCTAAATGTAACACATAACTTTACTCGGAGCAGCATTTCCCCAATACATTCTTTGTAGAACAACAGGGGACAGACAGGTGTTCTGAAAGGAGGGCATCCATTCCCAGAGATCTAGCGAAGTAAATCCTCTTCTTCATTGTCCTCAGCTTTCTGATGTAGGCCATGTTAATTATTGATTGCTGCTTTATCATCACCAGTCCATGGCTGTGCTAGGTCATCACTCATGAGGCATTTTTCAGTGAGTCACCCACCATGCCTCCAAGAGGTGCGTAATCCTTAATCCGTTTCTCTCTGTGCTGGAGATAAGGGTCTGATATTTCCTGCCACAGAGAGATATTTCTTAGTAAATAATGGGAACTGTTTCAGTTACTAATACAGTGGTTCTGATTTTTCTTTTAAGCAACACTTATAGGAAAGTCCAACCAGTGTGGACTCCAGATCTGATTAGCTTTTAAGGATTATTATAATGTGGTGGAAAGAGATGCTTGATTGTAAAGGTCTCTTTTTTCAATAAAAGTTGATCATGCAAACTCATTGTTTCATCTCAGAAGGCAAAATCCACCCTGGTGCAAAAGACCAACTCTACCCCCTTTGCAGCTGTTGACCACAGTTTGAGTGGGATTTAAGTAACGCAAGACCTTCTGCTGGTGCTGTTCACCCCACTGAATTTTAACCAGTGCTCTTCCACTGGATCAGGGGTGTCAAGCATACCTGGCTCCCGGTACTGCCCTGTTGACCCACATGCTGTGCTGAACTAGCTCCATGCACAGTGCCCCAGACATACAACAACCACAGTTCTTGCTGGGGCCAGGTCCAGGGCTGTGCCACAGGCAGTTCTCACTGGGGCTGTTCTGGGCTGTACCGTATATTGTGCTCCCTGGGGTCTAGTCCTAAACTGCACCATCTGTGATGCCTGCTCAGGCCAGCATCCTGTATTGGCCCACCCAGGCAGGTGCCACTTGTGCTGGTTCGGGCTCCTCACCACTCATTCAGTCTGCAGGGCCAGATGAGTTTGACAGCCGTGCAGTAGATGCAACCCAGTGTTTTGGGGTGGCATGCTGTAAAGGAGAGTGGGCACTCCCTTATGCAGCCAAATGAATGCATGCCAAACTGGGAACACTGCGATTTGCACCATTTGGGGGTGACTCACTCTAAAGAAGAGTGAGAGCTCCCCATCATAGTTGTTGTGCTGCCCAGACCTGGACATATTTGTGCTGACCCCAGTCCAAAACAGAAGCCAACACAACTAAAGGCGGGCATGTTGATTTTGGCTACAGTTAAAAAGAAACACAAAACATAACATGCTTGCGAAACAGAAGTAGGTGGGAGAAGGGGGAAAAAATCCAGCATTCCTCTTTTCTAAAGGTAAGAGAGAATAATGGAGAGTAAATGAGAATAGGAAGATGGAACCCGTGAGCGACATTTAAATGACATTGGGATGCAAACGTGCTCCGAGCCCATCTGAAATGTTTGAGGCTTTCTCATGTTTTTAATATTTTGAAGATTGGAGGTGGCCAGGTAATTGAGGTCCTATACTTGGCTTTTTGTTTAAAATATTATATACGAGAGATTTTACCCAATTGGATATGAATAGAAACATTTTTATAAATGTCAACACTGCTTTTAGCCTTGCAAACCCTGCAGCATAACACCATTGTACGCACACATAAGGCCTGGAAAGCGAGTACAGAATTAATTTTAATCACATGTATATATAACAGAGAAGGAAAAGCAAGCACACAATAGTACCAACACCCGCCAGACCGCCGGCAAAGCTGCAGAGAAGTCCAAGGCTGCAGCTAGCTAATTTAAAACCCAGATGGGAGAGAGCTTTAAATGGCAGCATTGACAATAAACAGTGGAATGGCAATCAGAAAGTGAAACTGCCTAATAGCTCTGGCTTGTTCTCTCAGGCTCTCTGTCTGCTTGAAGTCTGCATTTAGTTCCTGCCCCACAGTACCTACCTGCTGCCCCCAGCTGGTCAAATGCAGAAAGCGAGAGTCATGAGAGGTACATTTGGATTTTTTTTAAAGATTCCCATTTTTAAATGTGTTAATTCAAAGCTACCCAACTAGTGGCCCAGGGGCTGCATCCTGCCAGCCAGGGTTTAACCTGCAGCTCCCAGGCTTCTAGTTCAGGTACAAGTTCCCACAGCGCTCCAGCTGCTGCTGCCAGTCTCTGGACTCCCACTCCTTCCTGTGGCTGCTTCTTCCTGCCCTTCCCCTGGGGGCAGGGCAGTGGGGTTGAGGGAGTCCATGGCTGGGAGGTTCTGGACCCTGTGTGGCACGGTGTGGGGGCACTAGCATGGTGCAGCGGGGTTGCATGTGTGTTATGGCAGGGAGGAAGCATGTGGTGCAGTGCAACATTCAGGGTGAGGTGTTGGCGTGGCATGCAGCCCATATGGCATGCAATCTGGACAGCAAGCGGCCCACATGGCATGTGGTCTAGGGTCTTGTGGCCCTCAGCACTTGCATGGCGCTGCATTATTATAAAATGATAAAAGGTCATGTCAGTGTATATTTACCTTGGTTCCCTTAGTATGTCCTGAAGGACCATTTAGCACCTGGCAGTTTTCTTTGTTGTTTGTGTTTCAGTAATGCCAAAAGCCCCACTAGAGATCACATCCCTGTTATGCTTAGTGTTGTACACACCGTGGCAGTCCTGCTCTAGAAGTCTTCCTATCCTTTGAGTCAAATGGTAGGAAGAGAAAGAGAGACAAGGAGAAAGAGGGCGCAACTTGACCAAGATCATCCAGCAAGTCAGTGGCAGAGCTCAGAATAAAACCAAAGTCTCCTGACTCCCAGCTCAGTACCTAGTCCATTAAATCATGCTGACTTTATGACCAGCCCTGTCCTTTCCCAGTTGGCATCAGAAATACACACACACATAAGTTACCTACTTCTCACAGCAGATACAGACTTGGCTCTGGGCGTAGGGGAGGTTCTGTGTCCCATCTCCACTGCCGGCATGAAATTCCAAGTGGCTGCTGTGCGTGCTTTAGGGAACAGCTGTGTGTAGTGAGTAAAATGTGCCGACGCAGTGACTAATACCCTCTGAAATAAGCCACTTACAAAGTGAAGCCGCCGTATTGTGCGTGAACCCTCCGCCAAATGTCCTTGGGTTTATTCAGCTTGTGTCAGAAAGTTGGAAATGTTTATAAAAATAATCAGAATCATTTCAGCAGGTGACCTTTTCCCCTCTTCCCCCGCTCCTCTCAATTCACCGACATGAGAAGCTTTTAGAACGCATTCTTCAGCCGAGACCTTGCAGGGCCTGTGCCAGTCTGGAACACATTGGAGTTGGTTTATTTTTGCAGACAAATTATAAACCCTTGCAAATAGGGGATTACAAACACTCTCCTGACCGTAACCCTTAAAGTGCAGGCATGCCAGCTGTTTAGCTGCAAAGCCTCTCCTGCTCCGTTGCCCTGTGGGTTGTAAACTATAGCACAGGGGGGTTTAAGTACAGCCTTGTGGCTAAGGGAGGAATGCTCCTCTTTTACGATCTAAATAAAAATCAAGAAAAGCTTGGGCTTTCAGCTCGTCCAGTTTTGCTGCAGGAGAAGGGAAAAAAAAGGCTGGAGCTGAGTGTTAATGTGCTGGTGACTGCCTGACAACAGCAGATTTGCAGTTGCCCAGAATAAATCCGATTTGGGAATAAATAAATAAATAAGTGAGAGTGCCACATCCGTAAAGTATCTATAGAGAGATGTATAAATAAAGCTCCAAGGCCGTATCCTGCCTCCTGATCTCATTGTCTTGCAAAAGGGACCACATCTCAGCATGACCTGAGCTTAGCTGGGTGGCAGGTGCTAGATGGGGAAGGGAAGAAGGCAGGAGACTCACATGCAGACAGGCTGCGTTCCATTGCTAGGCTTGCTGCAGACGTGCTTGGCAGGCTGGGACAGGTTCTTGTGCCTCAGTTTTAGCATCTGGGAAACAGGGTTTTATAATCCTTTACAGGGTAGGGGTTGTGCAGCACTCGAAGGGTGTAGTGGATGCAGCTGTCCAGTAAAGGTTAGGCCTCGAATCCCTAAGAGTGAGAGAGCACTGAGGTGGCTGCCTTGGGGAGGTCACCAAATTGGTTTCCTTCCTGCATGTCAAACCCATGTTTGACTTCATGGTCCCAAAGGATCTTTTCATCTGCATCCCCTTCAAGATTGTCTAGTGGCAGGGAAGCTGTTCTCTGCATTGTGGCCCAGTTCATCACAGCATCTGCTTAAGTCCATCTCTGTTCATTGAAACATGTGCTTAAAGTTAAGAACAGGCTGAACTGAATAGGGCTGGACTGCAGCAAGCACTTAGGCATTTTGCCGAATGTGTTGCCTGGAGGCAGAATGAACCCTCAGAAGCTGGCACAAGACAGTGCTTGGTTGCACTTTTATAGAGAGCATTTTTACACTCGGGGCTAATAAATAATCAAGAGGTGTTTTACTAAGTAGTGAATCAATCATTACGGAGTTCATCAGGTCAATAGGATGCTATTAACCATCTCACACCTTCCGCTGATGTGCTCCTAGACACCTCTGTATACAACTCATGTCTGCATCACATTCAGAACATGGCAGTCGTTTATTGACTTTTTATGAACTTAGTAGGGAAGGGTCACAAAGGTGTGACTATTATGGCATTTGGATTGCTAATTCCTTCTCACCTTTTCGTTGGAATTTTTTTCCCCTGCCCAACACTCAAGTCCTTTCCCTCCTTGAAGTGAGGTGCAGATCACTTAGACCCTAAGCTCTTTTGGGGCAGGAATCCTCTTTTTGTTTTGGGTTTGTACAGCTCCAGGCACAGCAGGGGTCATGGTCCATCATGGAGGCTCCTAGATGCTATGACAACTATGAAATTAATTGCCCCAGCCTGATTGTTGAAATTGAATTGAACTTTCCAGGGTCACATGGGTTTGAAAGTAGCTGATGTGGTCTTCCACTGCTAAGGGTGCCTGGTTAGAAATGGACCTTTCATTTCTGACAGCAGAAAGATGGAGGTGGAGCAGGCCCTACAGCACAGGCAGCCCATGCTGCACTCCTAATGGTTAGCAATTTTTTGCATCAGTTATTTTTAATAGTACTTTGCCCTTTTATATAGGTCCTGTCATCTGTGAAGTTCCAGGTGCTATACAAGCATTGTTTAAACCTTGGTGTTATTCCTTCCTCTAGCTCAGAGTTTGCTTGAGTGCTTACAGCTAAGGACTGGGAGTGTCTATACTCCTGGGTCCTGCTTCTAGCTCTGTCACTGAGTCGCTGGGTGACCTTGGGGATATCCCTCCCTCTCTTTGTCCCTGGCTGTTGAAGGCAGGATTGTCAGCCCCAAACATTCAAACACCGCCAGTCAGGCCCCAGCAAATCAAAGGATGATTAAAAAGTAAGTAAAGCCCATTTTATCTGCCTTGTGGTTATGGAGCCTGCAAGGGTTGTGCTTTCAAGATTTCCTCAGCAGCCACTTACCTTAAATAAAAGAGCAAGCTGAGCCTTTCGCATGACTGCAGGAGCTAGAGCTTTAGGAAGAAAACTTGTGAAAAAGTCCTGAGAGTTGGCAGTGCTCTGGCCCTGTGCTGATCTCTTGGGCCAGCTGTGTAGATAAACTTTATTAGCAAACCTTGCACGTTTTCAGGAAGAGCCAGCCGTGGGGGCTGAGCATCATGTTGTTTCTCACCTAGCCTCTAGGGAGCAGCTTTGCTCTGATCACTACAATGGATGGTAATTATTCCTGAACCCCTGATTTTCCTTGGCCTGAACCACAGAAAAACAACCCTACTTTAGGCTTGTTGCCCCAGGGATGAGTTGGTTAAAACACTTATCTAGTGAACCAGAGACCTTGGCCTTGGCTCCCAGCAGTGCTTTGCTGGGGGACTTTCCCTTGGTAGTTATGCATGGGATGATTTAGCTCTTTCTTAGGGTACAGACACATATACTATAAGATAAGCTAGGGTATAAACATGCAAAGTTAACATTCATGTTAACTTGTTAGGATGAGGCCAGCCCATTGAGGAGGGGTGGATAGCAGCAGGCAGATATATCTTAAGTTGTTAAGTTAGTCATGTTAAGTGCCTGGTAGGAGCCTGTGTGCCCTCCCCTCTGTTGCTTCTCCCTTCCCCCACTATAGATACACCTCTGGGTTCCTGCCCATCTCTTCCTGTCACTCTAGTGCTACAGTATTATCCTATGCCAGCGAGCTGACATGCCATCTTAAGCTTTTACTGCTGGGATGGGAGGGGAGGGGGGCAAGTGTGTGTGTGTGCACATGTGTGTGTGTATGACTTCCTGAGCTGCCACTTCTGGGATGGATGTTCCAGCCAGTTACCCAACATGATGGGGCAGACCCCACAGAGACGGACATTAATCCCTAAAATGAGGAGCATCATCCCCTCCCCTCTTTGGTCCTTCCATTGCCCATCAACCCTCCTTTCCTCTGCTTCTCCCTGCTCTCCATGGACCCAGAGTCTGTATCCTGTATTGTTGCATGGACTACTTATAGACTGAGAGAGGTCAGGGCCCTCACATGTCACTCTGTCTTCACATCACTCCTCAGTGATGTCTCTGCCAGGGGCTGGCTCAGTCCACTGGCATCCCTCCAGAATGAATACACGTCACAAATCAGTATAAGGGCCCCTGATGCATAATCACAGCAAACATGCATGGATGTCCCTCGGGATGGGACAGCAGTGGTGGCAGTGTGTAGAGCACAGCTGTGCAAACAGCCCTATTCATCAAGCAGGGCCTGAAAAATGGATGTCTTCAGAGGCCAAGTAGAGAGAGGGATGGGGATGAGCCCTCCTCATTGGTGCTGTCTCCCCATTCAAAACCCATGGGACCTCACCCTCCCTCATAGCAGTGATGGTCTGGAAAGGAAGAGAAAAGCAGCAGCAAGGTAGAAGGGGCCTTCTTGGAAAAAGTCATACTCTGAGGTTTATGGCCCAAATTAGAAGATACAAGAGACTGGTACTGCTGTGTCATCCCTGGAGATAGCTCCAGGAAGCATATAAGGCTTGGTCATGTGGCCTGCAGGGATGGAGTGTCACAGAGCAGTGCAAGGACTTTTCCCTCTCGCCTGTCCCCCACCCCCAACGAGGTGTGGCCTCTGTAGCAGGGACTCTCAGGCTCTGATGATGCACTGGGTCATGCTCCTGTTGAGATATGATGTGGTCATGGGAAGGAAAGACTGGTGCCATGGACCCTGGGTTTAGGGCTCTGTTGGTATTGGCAGGCTGCGGTAGTACTCAGAGTTATAGAGAGAAAGAGGGTGAGAGACAGACCCAGGTAGAGGCTGGCAGGACCCCCAGACAGCCTCACTCCCAGCTGCCTCTGCCCTGGGCTGGGTAATTCAAACCACCAGCAATGATTTAGGGAGGTACAAAGCCAATTTCTGCCTCCCCCTGGGTAGGGCTGATCACCCACAACAGAAGACCCGACTGCTAAGCCGCTCCACTTCATTATCGACACATTGCTGTGGGCTGTGCCAAAGCCTTTAACTCTATTCTCTGTGGGTTACGCTGTGAAGGCTCTTTTAAGACCTCGCAAGAACCGACTTGGGTTTCTCCTGCATAGAAATCTCTGCCTGTCTCTGCATGGCTACCATGGTGTCTGTGCCCGCGTCCATCTGCTCCAGAGTCCATGTGTCTATGCGTGTGTGTGTGTGGCTTTCTCCATGCATGTCTGCATGCCCTGTGGCGGTTCGCCGGACTGGTTCACCCCCTGTGCGGCAGCTGCTAAAACTATCCATGAAAGCACAGACTGGACAAGGTGAGCACTGGCAGGCGGGGGCTGAAGGTGCTGTGATTTCCCCACGCCGGGGCTCTTCCAGCCCTCTCTGCTGCAACACTGCTGGGGCTTGGAGAAGGAATGAGCTGCCCGATAGCCTGTGTTCTTAGCAGGGTCCCAGTTTGACTCCTCCTGGGGGAAGCAGGGGCTGGGGTAGCTGGGAACGCACAGCCAGTGCTCCTGCCCTGATCCCCGCAGCACCCCTTGCTGGCAGAGCTTGGGGCTGGCATAGCTGAGAGCTCTTGCCCTGGCTTTGCCTGGCCTGCTCCCCCCCAGCACAGGGCAGGGGGCTGCTGCCTGTTGTCCCCAGCAGCCTCCACTCCGGATGCGTGTACAGTAGCCTTACAGCACTGCACAGCACGGAAAGACAGGTGGAGTCCTGGTTGCCAAGGCGACTGTGCCCTTATAAGGGAAGCAGCACGCTCACATTGCAAAGGTCAGAGTTGTGAAAGGCGTGTGATGGTGGCATCGGATGGAGCCGGGAGCCGCAGCTGCAACGCCACCCCGTTCACCCAGCGACCAGGCGGTGGTGGGGACTGACTCCCTGGCCCTCCCCTCTCCATCACCTCTGCAAACCCCCCACCCACCCACCGCCACCGAGCAGAGCAGGAGAGACGATGCTACCAAGAAGCCAGCGGCTGCTGACGATGGATTTATAGACACTGCAGATCCCATTGTGTGGAGCTGTCTGCATGATGGCAGGAGATTTTTAAGGTGGCCCGGCAGAGACTAACCTGTGGCAGGTAAGGAGATTGGGTGGGGAGGCAGGGTGCGGGGGCGAGCAAGTCGGTTTTAAGCCTGGTTGGCCCTGGCAGTGCTGTAAAGCAGGTTGATTCCTCTTCTCCCCATGCCTGATGCTGATGCCCGAGTGGGTTGGCTTTGCACCCTGGTCCTTCCTCCCCACCTTCAGCAGGGGCTTTGGGGGTGCTTGCGTGCGTGTCCTCTTGTGGCTATATGATGGTGTGCTCAGGGGCTGGGGTTTCTGCAAACAGTTCAGAAGCTTCCTATCAAGGCCTCAGGGTCACGACCTTCCCCAGCAGCTTGTTAACTCAGGAAGAGCTGGGGGTGCTGGGTCACAGCCCCCTTCTCTCATTCCCGTTTCTACCCTTTCTGTTGCTGGGTGCCTTTTTCAGCGGGCTGGTGAGTAAAGGAATTTCCTGCCTCCCCTCTTTCCACCCTAACTCCTTTGCATCACTCTCTCCAGGGAGCGTCTCTCCCCTGTCTGATCTGTACCACGGGGACAACTTCAGCAAAGCCTTCCCCAGGGCAGGCAGTAAAGCCAAATGTCCTCCTCTGTGTGCTTTGGGGTGTGTGGAGGAAGTAGGCAGAGGCTAATGAATGCTCTAGTATTATGTTGCTCTGTTATTAATTTGTGCTGCAGTTTGGTGGGGTCTGGCGCTGCTTGACAGGTGTCTGTTTTCCCTCCTCCACCTGCTTTATGGAGCTGGAATCTGTCTGGCACAAAAAGAGGAGAACAGGGTGTCAGGAATGACCCTGGGTGCAACTGCTGAATGCCCCTCTAGATCATAACCCCCCAGACCCTGCTCACTGGGTCCTGAGAGGCCACTAGCCTGTTATATCATTGCTTTGCCTTCTCCAGTTCCCTGCCTTGCCCTCCCAGCAGCGACTCTGATCCCTGCTATCACCCTGTTTGGCAGCTGGGGATGAAAGAATTTATTGGGGTGTTTGGAGGCAGAGAGGCTGAAGAAAGCGGGTTAGGTTGTTTTATAGCATAGTACCTACCAGAGGAACAAGGCACATGGTGCCCAGAGTGACACAGGGAATTGGTTTCCCTTGCATTAGCTCAGCCTGTCATCAGATTTGGTAGGGGGCCTGACTGTCATTAGGATGGAAAGGACCTCCCAGAGGGTGAGGGACCTGTGCCCAAGCTCAGTGCAAAATTGGCCATCAGATGGCAAATAGGTTGCGAGCTGTCTTAAGGTACCGGCAGTTTAACAGCACCTGGGGATGCCATCCAATCTCCTCTCCAGCCCTTGCTCTAAATTTGCCGGACTCAGGAAGCTGCCGAGTTAACAACCAGCAATAACTCCAGCCCTCTGGAACACGGACAGCTCTGTGCGGCTGAACTGGGCACGTGGAGAGGCATCTGTAGCCGTGGCATGAGATTGGCATCCATCTTGTCCTTTCGTGGTGCCTTGCAAACACAAGCTGGCAGAGTCCTGGCATGGAAGCCACTCTGTACAAGCAAGGGAGGCTTGCTAGGAGTCACAGCCTTTGTCCCTGGAGGGTGTGACACCCTCGACCCTCTGCTCGGTCTCCATTTGGGGGGAAACAGCACAGCGTTAGATCCTGGGGGAGGTAAGAGCTCACATAGTGCCTGTATTTCTTGCCCTCTGTCCCTTTCTCCCTGGGAATATGTTTGCCTCAGTTGCAAAGAGTCCTGATCTTCCAGGCAAGTTTAGAGGCAATGCTGACATGCTGTAGAAACGGCCTGGAACAGATTGTGCTTTGTGGGACTTAGAGATGCAGGAGAGAGTAGAATGGGGGCCCTTTATTTCTCCTCAAAATACTGGACCTCCTGCTCCTTTGAAGTGGAATATGTTGTGGACCATCATCACAGTGAGCTGTAATAGAGGGAGGGGAGTGTATGTAGTGATAGGAGCAAGAGCGAGAGTGAGCACGCTCGTGTGTTAAGATCCCTAGAACTACAATCAGAGATGGCACTATCAGTTTTTCCCTCTGGGTGCAATTCCAGGCTGATTCAGAGATGCAGCCTGGAGTTTAGATGGGAATTTGATCGTAGGAGGTTTGGAAAGCATATGGAAGTCTGGGGGTTGCTGAATTTCATGTAAGGAGGGGGTTTTGGAAAAAGCAAGACCTTGAAGTGATTTAGAAGCGGGTAGTAAATACCGTTCCATTAGTGAAACCGATCACAGCCCAGGGGATGGCATTAATAAGCATGTGGTACTAATCCAGCAGGGAGACACTGAACAAATTCCCATTAGGAATTAGATCAGACTTCATTCCAGTGACAGGCAGGATGCGTCTGGCACTTTCTCATTAGCGACAGCCAGAGCCAACCATTTGCTGGGAACACTTTTGCTTTGTGCTTTTTAAAAATTTGTTAACATATTTAACAGGAGAATTATGGCTCTTCTCCATCAAGGGCTCCAAGTTTGAAGGGTGTGTGTATGTAGGAGCTTGTGTTTAGTGCTGACACTTCCACCCCAAACACATTCTCACCCTTTCTTTGCCCTATTGCTAACACAGACTCAGCTGCTGCTCTCAGCAATTTTGGGCGCCTTCAGGAGAAGACCTGTGGTCTGGTGCTGCAGTCTTTTGCAGTAGGACGGTCAGATCTGCTCTGGACAGGGGGCTGGGACTCAGTATTAGTGACTTCCGTAACAGATGGTGCCCCTCCCCACCCCATCTCCCACTGTTGAAGCTCTACCAGTGTTAACAGTGCAGGAAACTTCTTTAGGTGGGCCCTAGCCTGGACCAGGCCACTTTGGGCATCATGACATCACCTCCAGGCTGTGTCCAGGAGCCCCACCATAAAGCACACCCCACCCACCCTCCGTGCACAGCAGATCTTGGAAATGGCACGAAATGGTGTCTTAGAGCGGCTCTGACTCTAAGGAAATCAGAGGATGGTATATGGGCACGTGTGAGCCAAGCTGGCAGGGCAGCGCAGCTCCTTGCTGCTGAGTTTACCTTGTAAATCTCTGCTATGTTGAACCAGCGACATGATGCTGTTGCCATAGTCGCACTGCAATTTGATCCGCCTGACTACTTCCTGGTCTCCTGCCCATTCCTGCTTGAGTTTCCTATACTGACCTGGCTTCCCTGCTGCAGTGGAAGCCAGGTGGAGAGGTGGAGCCAGATGGCTCTGGTGGAGCCGGATTCACCAGCCCTTATGCAGTCCTTTGCACCCGTGCAGAGGGAGTGTTGAATGCTGATGGATCACAGAGGGTTGGTAGCAGGTGCCTTGGACTGTCCAGGAGGAGTGTGGAGTAAAGGAAGGATCAGACCCTTAAAAACTGTTTGCTTTTAGAATGAGACAGATCATGAGCTGGTGGAGGCTAATTTACTTAAAGCTGAGTGTGGGTGAAAGGCTCATGCTCTTGGTGGGTGTTGCTGTCACAGGCCACAAGTCCAGTATTTGCCTCTGGTCGTAGGCATCTTCCAAGACTCCTCTCTAGAATTCCCTGGGCATGGATTCTCTCGACCAGCTCAGATGTTGCCTCCTCCAGCACAGTCCTCCACCTACTGTTGTCTGTCATGGAGACATGATAGGGAGTCAGACCGAAGCTCTGCCCCAGCCAAAAGATTTAGCAGTAACATGAGTGGGAACGCCAAAACAGGAAGGAGGAGGTAACAGGGGTAGTAAGTAGGGTGGGAGCATCAGAGCAATATCATCCTGCAGCTAGTCTGCTCATAGTGGTGATTTAGTGGGATGAGGCTGGATTTGTGGCTATCTTTGGGTAGCACAGAAGTAGTACTCAAATAAGGCAAAGGCAAGTTGCTTAAGGCTTGGAGGTAGAAATTTCGACTGCACCAATGTGATTCAGCAGCACAAACCCAGTTGACTTGCAGGGGCGCTTGTGGTCCTGAATCATGTAGGTGCTTTTGAAAATCCTCCCCTATTGCGACAGGGCAGCTGCTGAGAGGGCAGCTGAGTACTTCTCTAGGGTTTATGGTAGGACTGGGATCAGGAAAACCCTACACTGCAAAGAGGCAGAGAATGACATGTTTTACAGACCTGTTGATCATTTCCACTGTGGTTTAGTTTATTCCAGTATCCCAGCTGGAGCCCACATGGTCCACTGTAAACTGAGCAGGATGACTTATAGTGTAATTTTTTCTGACCACGTCACTCTCTGGTATTGCTCTGAAAGCCATTGTTTAGGTCCTGATTCTCCTGTGGGCCCCTTTGGGACTTGGGCTTAAATGCTAGGCTTTCAGAGGAAATTTCTCCTGGTGAGTAGTGTGTAGGGCCAATGGCACACAGCTGAGCAGTCAGCTTGAAGACCATTTGCTTATATTACACTAGGAAGTAGAAAACCTAACTGAGACCTGAATCCCTCTGTGGTGGGAGTTGGACAGATGCACCATATGATACAATCCCTGCCCGTAGTGCAAACGGTCTAAAACCCTGGTGTTCAACCTCCGGCCTGCAAGTCAGATCCGGCCTGTGGAGGAGTGTTTTCCAGCCCACAGTGCTCTTCACACATCCAAAAATTTGTCAGGAGGTGAGTGGTGGCAGTGTTAATTGCTACTCCCCTCCTGTCAAATTTCTGGACCCGTGGGGAGCCTCGCAGGTCAGATGACATGGCCCTGCATGTGTGGCTGGATTGAGTGTGTGGTTAGAACAGGTACGTGGGGGTGGACTGGCATGCAGCTGGTTCTGCTGTGCCAGTCACATGCTAGATCGGGCCCTGCAGACTACCTCAGTATGCGGGATCCAGCAGACAGACTCGGAAATTGAGCACCACTGAAGCAAAGAAACAAGAGGGAAAGCATCAGTCAGCCCATTCTACAGCTGGGGAATTAGGGCACAAAGATTAAATGACCTGCCCAAGGTCATACAGGGAGCCCATAGCAGAGCCAGGAACAAGCAGTAGTTCCAATTCAGGTCCTAAGCTCAAGACCAGTCTTCCAATTGCAATCCCACTCCTGTCTGAAGCTGTTGTACCTCTGATAATTGCAACACCTAAAATGACAGGAACCGAAAGAAGTTAGCGCAAACGCATGATTTCTTTCTCTTTCTGTGGGTTTATTTACTTCATGCATTTGATTCTGGCTTTCTCTCTTGTCACTTTTATGGTTTATGCTTGTACTTCAATTTCTCTCTTGCCAAAAAGGCTTTTCTAACTTTAATCAGAGGAGCAGGTAAATCCTTTATATGTTTTTTTTGTAAAGAAATTTGTTTTTTCTCATTTATCAAAGCATTCTGCTTACAGGGGACTCTACTGGATATTGGAATTTTTTTAAAAAGAGTTATTTAAAAAAAATCAACCTGGTGTTCCTTCTGCTCAGGGAAAAGTGTTGAGGATGCTGTCTTCATCCATCTTAGACAACCCTGTCCTGTTTATTTATCAGTAACAGATTTACGTTAAAATTGTCAAGCGAGAGGAAGCTGCCCAATGACTCACTCAGATTTTGTTTATCTCCCATTCTTTTCCTGGGACAGTCTCTAGGAATGAATTTTTGTGCTGTTCCTTTTCTACAAAATGGTCTTAGTTACATCCCCTGCCTCTGGGTATCCTTTCCTCTCTTTTACAGGGGTGCATGCATGTGTGGTTGGGGAGGGGGTGGAATCTGAGTTCCTAGTTAGTCTGTCATTTCACAGTGTTGTGGACATGACTTTCATTGTAATTATAATCTCAGCCTTTGTAATTTTTCATACCTTCTGCATTGCTCTGTCTGCAGTGAGCTGCCTGTTTTATCAGTTGTAACAGGGCTGTCCTTTCAAATCTTCTCTCAGACCATTGTCTCCCTTTGATGCATTTGAAGAGCCAGATATGTTAATTCAGCCCTTCCTCTCTCTTCTTCCTTTTGAAAAAATCCACCCTCTTCCTCCTCACTAGCTGTGGCATTATTTACACGTATTGCAGGCAATGATGGCAAGGCTGGGCTTGGGGATTCAGGCCTACAGTTCTGCTGGATGCTGTTGAGCTCCCCAGCCAGAGTTACTGAGTCATGGCTCCTTTGGTGTTGGTAGAGCTGGGCATGGAGAGGTTTCCTATCAGGAACAGGCTACCTTCCTGGACAAAGACAATGGACAACTTCTTTGACTTCCTGTCCTGGTACTGTTTGCCTTCTTTATAAAGACGTTGTTATTCCTCTCCTCTGTTAGTTAAGGTACATGCACCGAGGAGAGCCTGACTAAATAAATAACTGCCATAGGAACATATGGCCAGTTCTTCAGGAAAGTATAAGGGCATGTGCAGACAAAAAGGGAGTTTACTCTACCTTAAATTGAAGCGGTGGGTTTTTAAAAACACTGCTTCAATTTAGGGAAGGTAAACCCCTGTGTCGTGTACACCCATGTCTTACCTGCTTCTCTGGCAGTGGGGAGGAGAGGGCGAGCTTCCAGTGGGCAGAGCAGTCCCTGGGCTGTGGGGGGCAGTGCTTCCCTCCGCAGCGGTTGCAGCCTCCACACCAGGCAGTACCTGCCCACAGGCACCCAGCTCAGGCAGTCCCGGGGGGTGCCGCAGCTGCGGAAGGAAGGACTGGGTCTCCACACAGCTCAGGCAGGCAGGCAGGCTCCAGGGGAGGAAAAAAATGAAGATCAGGCTCACTGCTTTTTTTTTTTCCCTTTGGTGGAGCCTGCCTTCTTAGGCTGCTGCTGGGCTGCCTGCCCGGGCTGCCTGCACAGCCCCTGAGCTGCACAGAGCCTGGTGCTTCGCTTCGCAGCTATAGGGCAGCAAACTAAAACGCCTCACAGGTGTTTTAGTTTGCTGTGCCCCGAAGTCATTTAAGGCGCATTATGCCGCCAAATGTGCTACAGCAGCTGGCATTAATGCGCAATATGCTGCTGACACATGCAAACACCAACGCC
Organism: Crocodylus siamensis; assembly: GCF_052110815.1. Lineage (NCBI taxonomy): Eukaryota > Metazoa > Chordata > Crocodylia > Crocodylidae > Crocodylus > Crocodylus siamensis. The sequence goes on from NC_143398.1 coordinate 160,277,363, forward strand.
ATTAAAGTGGTGCAAAAGCACGTAACCTGCTTTAAAGTGTTGTGCATACATGCCCCTTGTTTCGTCTACACATGCCCCAAGACAATAGAAACAGAGCTGATGGCAGAGTGGGTCAGGCAAATAACACACTTGCCTTGTGTGTTACTCTGAAATATGTTTCACACTCCACAGATGCCTAGAAAGACAGACTACATGTGAGTGCTCACCACAAAGCCATTTGGCCCTGGTGGAAGGTGCCAGATCGACAGTCCTGGAGGACTGCTGCTCTTCCCCAGGATCCATGCAGTCTGAGCAACACACACTTCCCTTCCCCATCACTCTGCTTCAGCCTACCCTTTAGAGGACAAGTGCAGCTTACAAACCCTGTGCTGCTCTGTGCCAAAGTCATCAGGAAGGTGCTGGTTGTAATAAAGATTCAAGTGAGACCCATCAAACTCACTGCATGAGGGGCAGGGCTTTGGGTGCTGCTGGGCAAAATGTGGCTGGGTAACTGAGAGTCAGAGACCCTTGCTTAACCGGTTTTGTCTCCCTGGGGGGCAAGGCAGGCCTTCTTTCTTTCTACCCATCCTCATTCTTTCTACTTTTCCCTCCCTCCCTCCTTATTTTTCATCCAGCACATTCACTCCTTTTTTCCTCTCAGCCTCTAGCCGTCATTGGCAGAGAGGAAGGGAAGGGGAGGGGAGGCAGGAGGTTCAAACCATCCTTAACAGAGTGCTCTCTGGTTTCAGGTTCTTCATCTCCTCAGTGCCAAAGGCCTCTTGTGGGCTAAGATCTAGTGTAGGGAGTATCTCCAGTCCTGGGCTAAAGAGTCTGGGATGGAAGATGCTTGCCTGTAGTATCTGAAGGCACCCAAACCCCAAGACCTCTGGGTTTGAGCCTGCATGTAGGATGCCTGCAAATGGATTTGGGAGTATCTGAAGCCCCAGGACGATAGGTCTGGGATGGATTATGCTCACTGGTTTTAGTGCCATACATGGTTTTTGGAACGATTGAGTTCTGCTCAATTGAGATGATTTGGAGCTGATTTGGTTATTTTGATCTGGAACACAAAATTTATTTAAAAAAAACAAAAATTACCCTGCTGTACTGAGGTGCATACCTGGGGTGATTACAAAGAGCAGAGAAGGATCTCAACTAACAGAGAAGTGGTGCTGGCTTCTGCCTTGGGGGTGTTTAAGAAGAGGCTGGATGTACACCTTGCTGGGGTCATTTGACCCTAGTACTCTCTCCTGCCATGGCAGGGGGTCAGACTCGATGATCTCCTCAGGTCCCTTCCAACCCTAGAAACTATGAAACTATAATTCAGGCACCTGATGAGAGAAGGAGAGAGGTGGGGTGGAGGACTACCCATATGGTCCTGGTGGGCACTCTCACATTTTAACTACAACAGAGGATTTCCAAGGTGTTCTGGCCTCAGTCTCTCTCTCTCTCCTGGCATTTGAGATGCAGAAGGGATTGCAACTGGTCTCATGCAGAGTGGGTATGTATGGCAGGTCTGGAACTGATGGGACCCACGATAAGCTTGTCCAGTCGTCCTAAAATAATAAATAAAGTATAGACTCAAGGCTAGTGCAAGATAGGATCAGCAATATCAAGGACTGAGGAAAATTACTGATGCTCTTCAACTGCAAAATAAGGAGCCCAAAGAAGAAAAGTCATCTCATCAGTGCCCTTCTGTTCTCTTTCCTGAAGAGCTAACCCTTCCCGACAGGGCATTTGCTCTCCCAGGGATTGGATGTTCCAGCTTGCTGGGGAACATTCCTGCAAGACATCTTTCTAGTTAGTTTATGCAAGGGCACTTCATTACCCAGACTTGAGGACCCTTCTTTGGAAGCATACGCATAGGAGCTGGGAAGGACTGACTTATGGGAAAGCAGACAGGGGACCAGCTGAGGGTTTAGGAAGCTTTGATTCTGGTCATAAATCTGTCACTGAGTGATTCCCCTTTGTGTTCCTCAGTTTTCCCAGCTGTAAAATCAGGGCAAATGACCTGAGAGGAGTCTTGAAACATCAGGATGAAAAGTCATAGGTATTGCTGACCCTCCAAGTTTAAGGGGCTTTTACTGAGGGTCAGTTGATGTGACATGCTAATAATCTTCAAAAGGTAAAAGGCTACTGCAGAGGGGAAGATGAGAAATTGTTCTCTGTGTCCACTGGGAAAAGGACAAGAAGTGATGGGCTGACATTGCAGTAAGGGAGATTTAGGTTAGATGTGAGAGAAGCTTTCTAACTCGAAGGACTGTTAAGCATTGGACTAGCTTACCTTGGGAGTCTGTGCAGTCTCCAACACTGGAGGATCTTAAGTGCCAGGTAGAAGAATATCTATGGGGAATGGTTTAGGTATAGCTGATCCTGCCCTGGGTCAGGCAGTTGGACTTAGATGACCTCTTGAGCTCCCTTCCAGCCCTACTCTCTATGACTGCAACCTAGTTCTCCACAAGTTACTTAAGCCTCCTGAGGGTTCTTATGTGTTGTCCCTGGGAGGTCCCAGGAGCACCACACTGCAGAGCTGCACTGCAGCCGGTTGAAGCATAGGTGCACAGGTGCACTGGAAACAAGAGCAGTGACTGTGTGGTCCATTGGATGGCTAGTCAGCATCAAGCCCTTCCAGGAGCATCCTAAGTCAGCAGACAATGCAGCTCTCTTATCAGCTCCTCCTCTCCGTCCTGCTGGTATGGGCTGTTCTGGTCTCCCTCTTGCTGAGGTATAAATGCCTCAGTTAGATGCAGTGTCCCCTGCTCCAAAACCAGGTTCACAGCTGTCCATTCCAGGGTAAGTCACAGGGGCTCGTGCCTTATGTTACCAAGGCACATCACATTTACCCAGTGGGTTTCACCACACAGCAAAGAACCCCTTACACAAGCAGGCCCCTACGATGTGGAATCCTGAAGGTGATTTCAGGTTAACCATACTTGGTGGTGTCAGTTTTCTTCCTTCCCTGCTGTCTCGGAGTGTTCCCAGTGAAGATGTTTCTGTGTTAATTACTAAAAGCTGGTTTCTTTCAATGCCAGAAAGAAAAAAAAAAAGATGTGTATTTTGTAAGTGCCAACCAAGCTCCTGGTGTTTTGGAAAGCTTTACAAGTCCGGGGAAGGTTTGGCTCCTGCTGCTTGTTATCTAAGAGCGGCTGGCAATCAAGACTCCTGGGTTTGATTTCTGATTCTGCCTCTGAGTCACAGCGCGACCTTGGGAAAGAACTTTGTGCCTTGGGGCCTGTTTGCATGAAAGAGCATCACCCGTTTAACTTCAATCACTTTCAAACCTGAGTTAGTCCGTCCAGTGCAAAGCCTTCCTTTGGTTTAACAGTGGCTTCTGGCTTATTGACTTCAGCTAAATCAATGCAAGTCACTCTTAAACTAAGTGTGTCCACATGGGATTGGTTTGACTAAACTGGTTTACAAACACACTGCTTACAAACTGATACATGTTCACAGGGGGAGACCTGGCCTTGGTCTGCACGTCTGTAAAAGGAAGATAGTAACCCTGGGACTCAACCTCCTGAAACTGTTTGTGGGACACTCCAAGATCCTTGGACAAAGGGAATGAGATGGGCACAGCATACTATCCTGGCTTTTTATCCTTCCTGTTTCCGGAGGGCTGTGATAGGACAGATCTATTAACTGTTGATGAGGCATTTCTACCTCTTAAGGAAGGAAGTGCCTTTGCAAGGGCCATTGCCTGCCTCTTAGGAAGGGAAGTGTCTTACCTTTTAGCTGTACAGGCATCACACAGCATTGACCAGCTGTGACAAAGCTGGTATAGAAACAAGTGCTTTGAAAAGGAAAGGGAGGGGAGCTTTGGGAAAAGAGAGCTAGGACACGGAGAAGAGAAGAGCCAGGGCCACTTGGCCTGGCAGGGCTGCCAGGGCAGAGGGAGCACTGCACACCCTGGCCGCTGTGGGAGCTGCAGTCTGGCAGCGCTCATGTGTTTCTGTGAAACAGGTGCTGTCACGCTCAGGTCAAAATCAAGGAGCCTTAACATCCTCACCCCCGCTCAGGAGAAGAGGTCCTGCAAGACAAAGCCCATTGATTGTCACTGAAGCTCTGCAAAGAGGGAGGCACCCCCAGCTCCTGCCAGACAGCTGACTTCCCAGGGCTGCAGGACTGCAAGGCAGTTCTTTGTTTTGGAAGGAATTTGCTTCCCTCGAGTTAGTGCGGTAGTCACCGTTAGTCTCATGTTGGTTTATATGGCCCTGATCTGAGCTGTACTGATATTTATGGCACTAGCCTGTTTTCATACTTGGCGCAGGTCTTGTTGTGGTAGGAAGCCTTTCTTGAGGCTTGTCAAGAGAGCAAAACCCTGCTCTGAAAGAAGTGACTTGACTTGTTCCGCCAGAGGGCAGGGGATGCACGTCCTGGAGCACGGCATCCTTAAGTGATTCAGTGATTCAGTATCTGTGACAGACTTTTGTTTACTGTGTATTAGCCTCCCATTTGCCTCATACTGTCTTCTTCGGAGCTCGCGGTGACCTCACTGACCTGACTCCCAAATCTTCCAGTCCTTCATCCCACCCTGGCCTGGGGTAGTGAGTGTACCCCACTTTGGGGTGTACCAGAGCATGCTAAACCCAAATGGACTGCACTAATCTGGATTCTACCCTCCGTTCCTCAGACCCCAACTGGTTCTGATAGTGATCTGCTGAGCCGATAGCCTCTGCTTTCTGAGAACAAAGGCTAAGTCATGGGCATCTGTTTGACTCCCATTTTATTACGGGCCTTAGCTGGGATGCAAACAGTGGCCACTTGGGGAGCAAGGATCCAGATTTAGAGAACAGAGGAGATAGCTCTTTATGGGCCTTCATCTCCTTGGTTAGAGAACAGGAATTCAGTTCCCCCCGCGGACGATTGTAGCATGTAAGCCTGAGAGCAATAGAACATGCCCCTGGGAACTGATTCACAGCGTGGGGATCTGGACATAACCAGCTCTGGTTATGATGCCACCTTTGTGGTGATGGTGCCACCAGTCCCAGACTGTGAGTGAGCCATTGTCTTGTTGTTGGCTGTGTTTTGTCCTAACACAGAGAGAGGAGAGACTTGGCCTCATTCAGAGCCCTGGGCCCTTGACTCAGTTCCTCACCCCTCTCCACTGCCCTTTCTCAGGGGACCTTGGTATGTGCTGCAGGGTGTTTTTAAGCAGCGAGGGGTCATCTCCAGCGAGACAGTCACCCAGAAAATTAGGCTAAGCTTTGTGGGCAGTGCTGGAAGCTATGAAGTCCATCTAAACTCCCTTCCTCAGCCAGCAGCTGATGGCTCTGTAAGAGAAGGTCCCAGGCCTTCTGGTACACTTGGCTTCCAATAATATGCCATGATTGATGCCAGCTCCTATACCTCCCTAGAGCATGTATTTGAGATACCAGGGATGCTCCTTGCTTTGCAATCCCCAAACATCAAATCCTTCAAAGGAGCATTTGCCTTCTGTTCCAAGCTTTTGGCACCAACCCCATGAGGGCATGTGGGGAGGTGAAGAGGCAGAAGGGAGAAGAGGGGAGATCCTTTAAAAATAAGAGCTCTTCCCTGACATCCAGGGCTGAGGAGCAGGGAAGTAACTCACCTTGAGGGGCACAGCAACTACCAGTGAGAGCCTGAGCTCACTTTGGCTCCCTTTATATTTTTCTGTTTGGGTTAGTTTTACTCCTGACGTGCCCTAACAACCAGAGCTGGTATGTCCCTGGTTGCCTGCCTGCATGGTCCCCTTTCTCCCAGTGCCCCCCCTGCTAATGCCCAGCACCTATCCCAAGATCATAGCAACATTAGGCAAAAACCACCGGGGAGGGGACTTTAAGTAGAAACTAAACCAGGCTGTGTGTCACAGTTTAAAGTCAACAGTTCTCAAGAAAACAGAATCTTAATGGTATTTTTTTGTTTTGTTCTTTTTGTTTTGTTTTTTGTTTTGTTTTTTTTGTTAGCAACCCAACTACTGGAGCTTTAAGGTCAGTATTTCTGATTTTTCACGCTTCTGTTTAAGATGCATGCGCTTTTCAACCTTTCTACATCTCTGCGTGCTTGGAGGTGGGTGGGGAGCCTGGAAGCTCAGCTCAGACTTTCCTGTGTTGGTTAGTTTGGGGTTTGATTAGCAGTGTAAGCTCATAATAAGGCTGCTACTGATGCTGCTGCTGGTTCTTCATGGTGAGTCTGGTGTGACAAACCTTTCCTATGGAAGAGATGAATGTAAGTCACATCCTGATCTCAGGTGCACCAGTCTAAATCCACACTCAACCCGTTGAAATGAAGAGCTGATCTGGACTTATCTCACCTGACAGAAACCAGAGTCCTGGACTCCAGGATTCTGGAAAAAGAGCAAAGGACACTGCAGCCATTCTGGATAGATTCTGAAATCCAGCCCAGATTGGGCTGTCCTGCCCGGAGGCCAGGTCAGGGCTCCAGGTAATTGAGATCCTCATGCTCTTCTAAGTAAATCCAGGGAGGGGAAGAACAGCAGATGCAGACAGCCCTGCACGCCTGTTGCATCTTAGCATGTTCAAAGTGTAGAGGGCTCTGCTAATCCTTGTACCGCTCCCCACCATGTACTACGCATCCATCACTTATGTGCACTTAGACTGGACAGAGACACCACTGCACTAATGAGTTTCACCTTGAACTTCTCATGCATAAGCACGACAAATTTGGGTTTCCACTGTGCTGAGAAAGGGGTTCCCCAAACTCCCCTGTCTGTTGATAGACTTTAATTAATAGGTATGAGAAAGAGTTTCATGGTTTTCTCCAAAACAAGAGATCAGTGCAAAAAAAAAAAAAAAAAAAGCAAAGTTACTCTGGAAATCAAAGCTGTAGCACCCCACCCACAGGAGTGGCCCCCTGTCATAGCAAGCTTAGGGATCCCTCTGCATGACAAGAGCCTGGGGCACTAGTAGCTTCCTTGAATATAAATGCAGATAAAAATGTAACTCCCCTTCCCCCAGCCACCCATTATTGGGCTGATCCTGCCAAATAAACTTTGGTCTGGGATGTGGTGCCCATCTGGAATGGAGCTGAGTCATGCACAAAGCAACAGCTGCTGTATGTTTGGCTGGCAGAGGCTGAGGTATGGGAGGATGCAAAGCCATCTCCTCACTGTTGGGGAACCGCCCTGCTGCCTGTTATACAACCCTCAGCTTCACAACCTCCCATAGCGCAGCCCATTGGACTAGTGAAGCCTAGTGCTAGACCCAGGCAAGGTGTTGGGTGTCCCCTGAAAGCCACTGGGAATGCTGTCAAGCACTAGGGCAGGGGTTGGCAACCTATGGCACACAAGATGATTTTGATTGGCACCATAGGCGCTGGGGCCAGGAGGCAGCCAAGGCTGGGGCTGCACCCACCAAGGCCAAGGTGGGGAGGCAGCCATTGCCAACACTGCGCCTGCTGGGGCCGGGAGGCAGCCAGGGCCAGGACTGCCAGGTCTGGGAGGCAGCCGGTGTTACGCCTGCCAGGGCCAGGGCTGTGGCCGCTGTGGCCATGGCCAGCCCGACACTGGGCAAGGCCGCTGCCCACTATGGCCCTTTCCCCTCTCCCTGCCCCTTCCCCCTACAGACTTTCCCACCTGGGGGTGTGCCCCCAGACCCTGCCCTGAGTGCCCAGGCCCACTGCTTGGCACCCTGGTGCTGCCTCCGCCCAGGTGGGACAGGGCGTCTGTCTGCCCGAGCCCCAGCTAGGTCTTCCCTCTCAGCTCTGGGCCTGGGTTCTGCCTGCTCTGGGACCATCAGGGAGGCCTTAACGACCCAGCCATGGCGGCTGCTGCTGCTGGCGTGTTGCTGCCTCCTGCTGCCGGACACTACCCTGGGCCAGTGGCCTTGAGCCATAGCTGGTAGTGGCGGGAGACATTGGTGGTGAGGGTCACATCCTCTTTTTTTCTTTCTTTCTCTCTTTTCTTTTTCTCTCTCCCCTCTTCTTTTGTCTCCTTTCTCTTCTCTTTCTGTTTATTGCTCTTTTCTTTCTCTCTTTTTTCACTCTCATCACAACATGCTTAACAAAACAAATACACAAGAGTAAAGATAATATAAGAAGTTTTATTTATTGTCACCAGGTTTAGAATTTTTAGAAAATCAGGTATTTACCATAAAAAAGGCAACATTTATCACTATTAACTTTACTAATACACAGTGTGTCTTGCCATGTACCTCCTGCCCTCGATTTGTTTTTCTGGCATGCCGGCACTCCGGCACCTTCCAAAGTAGGCATTGTAGTTCTTTCGGTGCTCTGGCCAAGAAACTTTGCCTACCCCTGCACTAGGGAATTGGGGCCTGTGATGGGGCAGGTGCATCTGCTTTATAACAAGCTTGGAAGGAGAATACAGCCAGCCCCGGGGCACACTGCTGTATGCATTCAGGTAGTCAGCGGACACCATAGTGGTGTGGAGGACTTCTGTAGAGCACAGGGAGGGCACCTGTTCATGAGCTGTCATGCTTACTCTGAGAGGAAGAAGACAGCTCTGCCACTGTGGAGCTGGCCTGGGAACGTGGAGATCAGGGTCCAGTTCCAAACTCAGAGGCATAACTAGCAAGCTTTGCATGCTGGCAGGATGGGTGGGGAGTGCCATGTGCTGGAGACCAGGGTCAGTGTGTCAGTCTTATCTCCTGCAAAGAGTTAAAACTGCTGGGGGGTGCTGCTGCAGTGCAGGCTCCCTCAGGGCTGCCCCACTCTAAATCTGTGCCTAAGGTTGGTTATGCTCTTCTCTAGGCTTTATGGATATGCTGGGGCCTGTGACTCCAGTTCTCTATCTCAGTTTCTTTATCTGTAAAAGGGGGTAATGACACTTGCCTGTGTGTCGAGGTTAAGGGGGGTGCATGAATGTCTGCACAGGGCTGGGTGATCATCACTGGGCAGAAGGGCAATAACTTTATTTTTAACCACATTGGGCAGTCACTAGCTAAACCTAAAACTCAAGGAAATGCAGACCAGGCATCCCTATGGGTATCTCCTGGCTGTGCCAATGACTTCAGTCATCCTGGCTTTGATCAGTATTGCCCTTGCAAACAGTCACCCCACCGTGCAGTGCAAAATATGTGTGTATCATAGAAAGCTTCCCCTACCTCCCATGAGCACTTCATGGCTGAGGAAGGGGGGTAGCAACAGGTCAAGACCCCTTTTTGGTGTTGTAAGGCGAGCCGTCCCAGCATAAGGTAGAGAGTGCGGTCGGGGGGTGCCTTTTCTGGAGAACATGACGTGGGTCTTTCCAGCTGTTTGCGTTGTGCAGGCAAGGGACCCTCTGGCTAAGAGAGGCATTGCCTCTGACCAGCCTCCACAGCCTGGCTCTCCCAAGGCATGTTGCTGCAGGAAACCAAGAAGGCTGAAACCTCCCTGAAGCAAAGGAAGGTCCCTTGCTGTCTGCCTCTACTATAGTGCAGGGCATAAGCCTGACAGCAGCTGGGAAGGGCTTGTCAAGGGAGAGCTGCTCTTTCTGCCTGGGAGGTGATTTGGGGGAATAGGTCCTCTTGGAGCATGCTAGAAATGCCTCCATCCTCAGGGGGTTTACTAGCTGCAGGCTTTGCCCTTGGCTGCAAGAGCACTTTTCACCCCTGAGCTTCCATAACCACCAAGGCCTCCTCATCTCTGTCACCCTGCATGGGTCACTCCCTACTCTCCCCCATTGCTGGGAGCATCAACCCCCCACCCCCACCCTTACCCCCATCTCTGGTCTCTCGGAGTGAGCTCTCTTCCTTGCCACTGCTGGAAGTGAATGGGGCAAGAGAAAGCCTCTTACAAGGACAGGTGGGGGAACAGACAGACAGACCCATCTTTTGAAGAGTCTGTGGGGCATGACCTGCCTTCGTCCCATCCAGCAGTGCTCCTTGCTCTTTCCTCTCCCCACAGCCCCCAGCCCTCCCAGCCCAGGATGGGCAGGAGCCTGCGGGGGATGCAGTTCTCAATTTTTGAGGCATGGGGCTCCATAGGGATGTCCTATTGAAAGAGGCGCTGCCTCACCTGCCAGTCCTGGGCTTGGGATGTGCAGTTGGTCTTGTCTATCAGTCATGGTCCTGTCCAAAGGGTATCCTGGGAGTGCTGCTCTGTGGGGAGGGCTGAGGAATAGGGGAGAGTTGCCAGCCTCAGAAACAGTGTAGGAAAATGCAAGCTTTGCCAGCTAGTTATCAGGGCTTGCTCTATGCCCTTCTTCCTTTACACCAAGCCTTGTCAGGGGTCTGTGCCTGGCAGTCTTCCCCAGCCCTGTCCAGGTATGTGTACCAAGGACACACTCCTTGCCAAGTATCAATGCCTAGAGCTCCACCTCTGCCAGTCATTCATGCCAGGGTCTCTTTTCCTCTGCCCCTGCTTCCACTCCCCTCCATCGCCATGAGACGTTGATGCCTGGCTGAGCCCACCCCAGCTTGCTACACACGTGCCCCTTCCCCGGCGCCAGGACAGGCTCTGCACAGGAGCCCTGCCCATCAATCCTGCCTCTCTGCGTGGCTGTTGTCACGGAGCTTCTGGTCTCCTTGTCCCATTGCAAATTCCAGAGTTCCTCCGCCAGACCAGCCTGGTAACCAGCGACCTTTCGGTTCCCTAGCAACGGCAGCCGGGAGACAGGGATGGGTTGAGCGGAGACTTTTGCCAGACCCATCATCTGCTGTAATTTTCAGATTGTTTAGGGATTTTGCTCTCCTTGACACCTTCCCCATCCAGGAGCCTCTCAGCTCAGAGCGCTTGTCAGAAGCTGCCTTTCCCCACCACTGGTCCCCTCTGGGTTGTAGCTGGTAATGAAGAAATCAGTGGCAACTGAAGTCTCCCCCAGGAGTCAGATTGTGTCTGACAGGAGTGAGATAGACCTCCCAGGCTGGGAGGGGCTGCCACAATTCGGGGGTGGGGGGAGGGTTGGAGACTGGGGTAGCCCCCCTGGCCCCTGCTACCCCCCACCCCAAGCTGCCGGCCAGGAAGTCAGAGATGGGTAGTGCTAGCTGAGAGACAAGCAGTGGTGGTCCTTGTCAGATCTTTTCCTACCCCTCCATCCTGAGGCCTGTCCCCACTATCTCACTTCAGAGTAACAGCTCCTTATGTCTCATTATACTGAACTGGAGGCTGGGGAAGCTTGTGAGTGTGCAGCACTGCCCTCTGCTGAACAAAACAGAACTTGTCAGTTGTGTGTCATAAGCTCTGTACTGCTCCCTGCAAGTGGAGATTCTCCTCTAGGTTGACGGGGAAGGACAGGTACTTTTCAGAGCTGGAAAGATCCTACTTGCATTCTGCAAAGCTCCAGATGGCCACAGTGTGCAGGTAGCACCAGCCACAAATTGCTTCCTGGGCAGAGGTTTGCAACTGCGTGGCAAAGACGCGGGCTTCTCATTAGCATATTGTCTCTGTCACAGGAAGCTGCTTCCCTTCGTTTGGCAGGCTGGGGACTTGAGGAGTTTGCCCAGCCAATATTATACACGACAGCGATATTTGCATGAGTGAGACAAGCAAATACCAAGCAGGCTTAGCGCCTGTAATCCTGCCATTTCTGCACCAGAATGCAATAAACATTCGTTCCCATGCCCTCCTGACAGCCTTATGCATCAGCTGTGCTGCAGAGTCTGCTGCTGAAGTGGGCTTTTATTGCAGGATATTTTATCATCATCATCATTATTATTTGCAAGTTGAAGACATCTGGGTGCGTCCAAGGAGGAGAGAGGAGTTGACAGGCTAGACCTGGCTCCTTAGGAGCTGATGTTAGTGCAGTCCATGCTAACACTGCGTAGGGTGTTGTCACAACACTGGCAGGCTTCTGCCATGGTCCCCCATTCCTCCCCTTCTCTGGTCTGTCCCTTACAGGTTGTCCTTAGATGCTCAATTCACTGTCAGTCTCAGGGGGTGTATTCTCTGCACTTTATATTCATCGTTGTAACCCATTTAGGAAAGGGGGTAGGGAAATGGCTCCCCTATTGTGCAGATGTGGAGCTGAGGTACAGAGGACTAAGTAAGGTTCCCAAGGTCACCCGTGAGGTCTGTATCATTCATAAACTGAACCCAGCCCTGGGGTGCCTTTCAGCTCCTGCCTTTGCTGATGTTCCAACTGTAAGATCAAGAATCTAAGCGCAGCTCAGACCACTTGCTTCCAGCCTCTTCTCTAGCACCTCCAACCCTCCTTCCCCCCCAGTCCCAGATCACAGGCCTGCCTGCATCTTACTGTCAAAGCAAACCAGCCCCAGGAACTTTTCTTGACAATTAAGTGGTGTTAAATGCAGCGTTGTGGCCAAATGGTAGTTTGGGTCATTACATTGTTCTGTTTTAAGCTACTTAATTTCCCATCTCCTATGACAGTGGTTCTCAACCTTTTTTGTACCAGGACCCATTTGTAAACATCAATGGCCAGTCCTGACCCAGTGCCCTCATCCCCAGCGCCCCCAGTGTGTGGGGCGGCGGGGGTAGGGTGGGGTGGGGTGGTGCAAGCAGCCCCTTGCTAGCTGGAACTCTGCCAGCCTGCAAGGGAGAAGCCATGGTTTCACACATTTTTTCCTTTAAAGGAGAATCCATTTTTAAAGTTTGTTTGTGACCTTCCATATATTCTTATGACTTACTTTGGGGTCATGACCCACAGATTGAGAAACACTGTCCTGTGATATCCTCTCTTACTTCCTGGCCATAGTAAGTTGTGCTGTACTCTTGTGCACTGTCAAACAGCTGACATCCCCCACCCCAGAGGTGGCTGCATTTTGGTGGCAAGATCCCTGGAAGGTCCTAAAGGTTGTAACCCTGGAAGGTCGTGGGCACCCTTTACTTTCATTGGCAGCCAGTGGGCATTGAGGGTCCTCAGCTTCCCACGGGGTCTGGGCCATTGTTTCTAAATTGCTTTGGGACCGCTTTGAATTGAAAGTTGCTGCAGGAGAGTTTCATACCATCATTGTGCTGTGGGGTGGCCAGGATGCAGGTCACAAGGAGCCTGTGTATCTCGGGTTCAGAGGACAGAATGGCAGCAAGATTTACCTGTCCCAACACAGCAGAAGTTTGTGGGACCCCTGCACCGTGGCCTGTGACAGAGGGAGGGCTTAGCTGTGTGACACACCCAGTCTGCAGGCAGTGAGACTCAGGCCCCCTCCTCTCTACCCCCTGCTAATGGTTTTTCCCACATTTGATGCTCCCTGAGATTTGCCCGTGCCCTGCAGAGGCCTCAGTAGTTTGCTGCTTTTGAGAGATGCATCATGTGCAGTCACATCGCTGGGGAACAGGGTGTTTTAATTTGGCCTCTGCTTAACCCGGCAGATGGAAGAACCCACCAGGGTAAATGTCATCAGGCCAGCTGAGGCACAGGCAGCGATGGAGGACGCCGTCCTTGATTAGAGCCTGGGAGCAAGCCGCTGGCTCCTCACTCACTCGGCAGTGGCTGCAGATGTAACCAGCCCTGGCATGACTGTACCAGCTCATACTACCCTTTCCCTGTGTTTAGCACCACTTCCCCTCCTGCTAGGTCAGGCTCAGCCTGGGACAGGCGGCTGACTCCTGATGCCCCTCTTTGTGAGCCCCAACCACCAGCAGAGAGTATGGGTGACCTCCCCCTTTCTGCTCTTTCAGCTAGGGAATTGAGTACTTGAATGAGACGCTGGACAAGGGTCCTGCCAGGCAGCTTGCCTGGTTGGTTTGTGTTTGAGATTTAGCCTGCTGGGTTACAGCCCTTTGTATTCAGAGTGAGGGCTCTCCCCCCACCCCCTCCCTGCTGACTTCATCCTTGCTGGCTTGTCCTAGAGGGACCACCATGGTGTGAGCTATTAGAGCAGGCAGTTCCCAGCTGCTCTGTGCCCAGTGAGTCATGACCTGTGCTGTAAGAGAAGTGTGGCTGTGATGGCTGTGTCCAAAGTGTGCCCCCACGTGGGGCTGGGTTGGGGCCACTCCAGAGGAGAAGCTGCTCCAACTCAGGGGGCACTCAGGCAAGAGACCATTAGAGTAGCACTGGGGAGTCCCTGATAGGACATTCAAGGCCATCACCCCTAAGGGAGGGCAGAGTCTAAAGCTGGTGTCCTCAGGCCTGGTCACTGGTGCAGAGAGCGTCAGAGCAGCAGGACACAGTCATCTTCCCATTCCTCCCCAATGCACTGTGTGATGCACTGGGAGGGGGTCTTCTAGGAGCACCCCCCCCAACAACTCCCAGCTCTGATCAGCGGGGATAGGACTGATAACACGCTCTGAACCCATGCGTGTGGAAGAACCATCACCAGGATGCACTGGGGCAGGCAGCAGGAAAGCAGCTGCTGTCAATATTCATGAGGCTGCAGAGAATCAAGGCTTTTAAATATTTATCAGGCAGGCAGAGGAGTGAGGAGCTGCAGGTATCAGCCTGGGAGAAGAGCTAGCAGCCACCTGCGCTCCAAACCACGATGAAGGCAAGGTTGAGGGGAAGCCACTGGACATGGGGAAATGCCACCCTTGGATTTCCACCTCCCACTGTTTGCCCTTTTCTCTTTTCTTTTCTTTGCTCTTTCCCTCTTTGTTTCCCCCTCATGCATTTCCTCTCTCCCTTTTTCCTGGAACGCTGAGCAGCTTGCCTGGGCTTTGAAGGATGATCACGGTGGGCTTCCGTTGCCGCGGGGCCCTGGGTTCAAGAGTAACCAGTTTAATCATATTCCTGCCAAGAGGGGCCCCTCAAGGGGATGCTAGGCTCCTAGCTAGCTCCTGCTCACATCTGGCGGGCAATGGTAGCCCATGCAAATCTGTTAGGCAGGGCCCCTTGCTTTAGTCAAGGGGTCTGGTTTAACCACTAATCCGATTTTTGCGTTAATCCTGTTAACATTGCGATCAGGATTAATTCCGGGTTAATCGGGATAATCCTGACAAAATGTGGAGCATTAGACGTTAGATGAATTATTGTTGCCCTGAGCAGTACATTTTTAATTCGGCGGTGAGACCCAGCCAGGGGGCATGGGGATGGATGGGAAAGGGGGTGAGGCGGGAATTTGAAAGGTTGTGACAAGAAGGGAATTTGAAACTGAAATGATGGAGTTTCGGAGTATACTCAGGTTGGGGGAACGCATAAAAGAGTCATCCCAGCCCCTCAAGTCTGAGGTGAGCTGTGATCAGAAACGTGTGTGTGTGTGTGTGTGTGTGTGTGTGTGTGTGTGTGTGTCCTGACCCCGCTCCTGCCCCGGGTTCCCAATATTGTAGGTCATTTTGGACCCATTCTTCACAGCTTGGGCCTATCTGTCTCTTCCAGCAAAACCTTTGTGATGTCCGGAAAAAAAATGTCAGCCTCCTCCTAGTTCTTCCTTCTCACACCTTTTCTGTGCTTTCCCAGCTCTGTCTCCAGAGGGACATAGCAAGAGGGGATCTCAGGAGCCTTTCTTTCTTGCCTCTCCTGTTCATTATACAGTGCAGCAATAAAGGGGTATCAGTGAGGCTTTACCCCCAGCACTGGCAACACCAGGCCCTGACACCAGAGCTCATAGTCATCAAGGCAACTGAGGTGGGGTGCACAGGTCACAGTGCCAACACAAACATTCATGGTGGAGAAGTAGATAACCTCCGCAGATCCTTTCTCTCTCTAAGTAACCTATCTAGCTGCTGCTTAATTTGGGAGCCATCTCCCAATTCCCAACTTCCTCAGTTTCCTAATAGGGAGCTTCTCGAAATTATATCTTCTATCACTACACTGCTCTTCCTGAACTTCCCCCCTCCCCATTACTTATCTCTGGCCATAGAGGTACTTCCATGCACCAAACAGCTCGGCATCTCCACCATTCATTCATACCAATGCCATCCTCCTGGTTCAGGGAGCCCCTAGCTAAAGAACAACACCTGTTAGCAGCACGAGCAGTCCTAGTCCAACCCCTCCTGATGCAAAGATGCCCATCAATGCAAAGATGCTATATGGGCTTTGGCTGGGGCCCATGTGCTGTGACACCCAGTGGAGGGGGTCTGCTTCCCTCCAGTAGAGAGCAAGAGTACACACGTGCAGTGGTCTGGTCCTGCATGCATGGGGCCCTAAAGAAATGCAGCCACCTGTGGGGTGGAAGTAGCTGACACAGTGAGGCATAAAGATGCAGGGAGATTTGGAGTACCAGCCTTGCTATTCAGTTGCTGGCAACCAAGCAGCCCATCAGGGATGTGCCAGAAGAGGGTGGCACCTCCAGCAAGTGGTGGGCGGGGCTGAACAGCCCCTTTCCAGATGTGCCCTGACATCAGTAGAGTGATGAGATAGCATATCTGGTGCTTAAACCTCTGGACTTTGCCTTGTCTTCTGGAGATGGCATTTCCAGGGCAGTGAGTCTGTGGCAAATCCCAACCCCAGGTGCAGGAATGGGGGACTGTGTCCCTACCTGGGAGGCATGCGCTGCTATGTAGGAGGACTCTTTCCTTCCGAGGGGACATAAGCAGTGTGTTTGCTCCAGGGTAGCACACTCCCCAGAGAGCTGCCACTAAGCCAGAAAGCTGCAGTGATGTGGGCCAGAGTCAGTGTCTTGAAATCTAGGGTCCTTCTCCACCACCCCCTCCAAGGTGTTCTGGTACTTGGTACACGGTCCTCTCCTGGTCTCAGTGTGACAGCTGTCCTGCAATCCCATGGCACACGGCATTGTCATGGCATGGTGCTTCTGCTACACCGCTGCAGTGATGCACTGCACAGCCCTACCACTGTGCATTGTCTCCCCACTCTCCCCACTGTCCACTGCTTCCCTGCATGGCGAGACTACAGAATACTGCTGCAGTGCTTAGTTGCATTGCATTGTTGTCACACTGCACTGCCACAGTGCACTGCCCCCTCCTCCCCACTTGGTTGGCATCGTCCATGGCATTGCCATGCCACCAGGCTGCATTGCACTGCCCTGGTGTAGTGTACTGCATTGCTCTATCACCCTATAGCACCCAGCTTCAATACACTGCACAGGCACACTGCACTGCATAGCTGCTCTACAAGATTGCACTGCTGTCCTGTGTGGCTGCACTGCCCTCTGCACTGGCACAAAACAGAGGCAGTTCCTGAGCTGCAGCCTGTGGACATTGGTTCTGCCCCACTCTCTGGTGCTGAGATCCCTAGGATGGATATGTGGCTCAATCTCTGACTTTATTAGGATGCTGGGGTTGGGAGACGAAAGGGCCTTGTTTCAGTGGGATCCTTACAGAGACCAGGGGACACGTATGGCAAGAGGTGATGACTGAGGGTTCCAGCACGCTCCAGAATGGCAGAATCCAGGGGACAGGGCAGCTTTCCAGGGCAGAGAGAGCTGGGGGGAGCCAGGAGCCCCCTCCCCAGCTCAGTGTGCCCTGAATACCCCAGCCAAGAAGGGGCCTGTGGGATGATATGGCCACTAGGATCACTCCTAGGTCACTGTCCTTTAAAGTGCCTAAGGGGCTTGTGCCTTTCCCCCATAATGCTTGGCAGAATTTGCCTGGTTCTCACTTCCCTTCTCCTTTCCCCACCCCACAGGCACACCCTATGGGATTTAGGAGCTCAAGCTCCAGGGAAAGTCCATTAAACTCATGCTTCCATGACATGTATGGAAACCTGCCTCCCCCCCCCAACTGTTCTCAGCAAAGTGTCTAGCAGCGTCAACAGCCCTGTCGCAAAACCCTCTGTTAGCCAGGCTCCGATCCTCTGCCATCCCTCCCCAGCAATGCCTTTAGCCTGTTTACTATCAGAGCTCATCAATAATTAAGAGTGAAGCGGCGTTCATCAGGGCGCGAATCAGAAGAGTGGAGTTTGTGCCATGCCACCTGCATTTGTTTGTTTCTCCTTCCTCCGGTTCACTCGCAGCAGGGTGCTCGGGGCTAGCACCTGGCTGGGAGCTGCTAGTCTCTGCACGGTGCTTGGCGTATGAGTGGGGGTTTGTTAGGACTTCCATGGTAACAGCTGGTGCTTTGCAGCAGCCATGATAAACGATAGCCCAATGCCCAGGACTCCACTCAAGGTATGGGGGGACCTGGGTTCCACACTCTGTTCTGCTACCAGCTCTCCATAGGCCCTTGGGCACATCTGATAAGGCCTTACTCCTCACAGGTCTCTATGGACCTCATTTGACCACCTGTATAATAGGGTTGCTGTTGTTATTTGCATTGACGAGACCCCTTGAGTGTGCCAGGGGCTGTACACACACCCAGACCAAAAAGATACTCCTTGCCTCAGTACTAATAGCATTAGAGATGCAGAGGTGTTTGGTGATTCTGGTAATGTGGGGACATAGAAGAGAGACAGATCACTAGGCAGGAGAGAGATGCAGGCTTGCCAAGGAAGGTCAGGGGTTTCCAAAGGAGATGCCCAAGGGCCAGTGGATTTCAGGGGGTGCCTGAGAGATCCTATGCTCACTCACTATAGGCAGGGATTGGACACGATTCCCACCTACTGCCCATGTGCTCCTGTTTCCAGGGGTGAAGGTGGAGTTCAGTCCCCATGGCTCATTCTTTGGTGCCTCTGCTGCACAGGCCATGGGAGGTGTGTGTGTGTGTGCACACGTGTGCACATGCAGATATTCAGCTATTCAGCACTCATCACCAGGGCTGGATTTTTAGAGGAGCTCAGCATATTAGCCACTGGCTGAGCACAGAGCTGCTTTCCTTTCTTCATTTGATTTATATGAAAAGAATAGAAAGGCGCCTTTGCAAAGGCTGTCGGTTCCATAAATCATAATGGGGATCACAGTCAAACTCCAGAGGCATTTGAGTAATCATACAGACAAGGGCTCTCCAGTCGCCTACAGAGACTCTTGTCCATCTCATGCCACCTCAGGATGTGCACCTTCCCTCTCTCTCGCAGCCCCACCTAGCAGCCGCCTGATGTAGTGTGTGAGCTCACCAAATACAACCTGTGTTGGCGTCACAATAGGAGATGCCAAGTACTTCCAAACACCCAGCTCTGAACGTCAGTTGCTGGGGTGTAACTGCCACTTTGCTGAGGTTGGCATCAAGTCACCCCGAGTCTATGACACAGCTCATCCCCAGCAAACAGAAGAGAGCTTCTATGTGAAATTCTTCAGTGCAGTCTCAGCTGGGAAGAGAGGAGGGCAGTGAAACAAGAGAGGAAAGATTCTGGGGATAAAATGTCCTACCCCTTCTTTAAACCAGCTCTAGGGACTGGTGGAAACGGTCAGATTTTGGTTACAGGTTTCATTGAAATCTGAACAAAAGCAGAGGAAAGGACTGATTTCCTTCTGGCCCCTTGCCTCCAACTCCTTGACTGTCTCCACTAACAACTTTATCCATCGCTGACCCTGGCTGCCATCAAGCAGCCAGCCTAGAGATGAAAGGCTGGAGATTGTGTTACCAGCTCCCAGGGCAGCCCAGTCCCCTGTGCACAATGGTCTTAATGAGCTCTGCAGTAATCAACAGGCCTATTCAGGGCAAGTCCCAGCTGTGCCAAAATCCCCAGCCCTGCTATTCCCATCTCCTTGGACTCTCCACATCCTGAATGCAGATGCTTTCATAGTGAAAGCACACCTGACATTCACCAGGGAGAGGGGTGCTCTGGAAGTGACTTTCTGTGGCACTGAATATCTTTTTTCAAACAGATGAAACTGAAAAGTCCCTGGCCTGGTTTTCCTGGGAGAAGGTGATATAAGCAGCATTAGGCAGGGGGACGCAGGACAAGGGAAAGTGGTGGCGTCTGTGTGAAAGCTTTTCCAGGTGTTGGGAGGCTACCCGTCAGCTGCTTTTTCCATCCCTTTGTGCTCCGCAATCCTAGTTAAAAGGTTGCTTAACTAGGGCAAATATATAGGCTGGGAGGAGCCAAGGACTGAGCCCTGTATGCAGGGATAGGTCCCTTTCACCATTCCAGTGGTTTGTAAATATTGACAGAGGGATGGTCACAGCTCCCCTGGGGCCCAGGAGGAGAATGCCCTGGACCAGAGGGCATCCGTGTGCCACTGCTGCCCTCTGCAGGATGGTATCAGAACTGTAGGGCTGTACCTCACCATCTGCACTGCCCCTACAAATAGGCTTGCAGTTCAAGCAGGGCAGGGGGCTGCTCTTCCAGAGCAGAGGGGTGCGAACACTCACCTTGCTGTTCCCATGGTTTTCCCAGAAGTCGTGGACTTTGTACCTCCTGACCAGATCTGTGGTGCAGGTGGGGAAACTCAGGCACTGAGATGGGATACAACCAATTGCAGAAGTTCATGTTCGAGCCAGGCAGGGTACTGGATTCTGTGCTGAGCCTCCTAGTCCAGGCCTATGGGTCTAAGCTGCTTGCAGGCACCTATCAATCAAGGTGGCCTAGTGCCTCTTGCTCTTTAGTGCGCTGATCCCACCCGCCAACACTCCTTTGAGACAGGCAGGGCTATTAACTCCACATTTGTACATGGGGAGCTGAAGCACAGAGAAGCCAAGTGATTTGCCCAGGGTGGCAGGAGGCATCTACAGCAGAGCAGAGGGACTTGACCCCGTGTCTCTCTGGTTGCAGGCTACTGCTCTGACCAATGGGCCACTCTTTCCCCTTGCCTCTGTTTAATTTCTGGTGGTCTCAAGGTAGATTGGGTTGCAGCAGATGAGAAGCTCTGAGCAAGCCAGGTCACTGCCAGAGCAGAACACTGCCCTGTCCACATCCAGTCTCGCCCTGTCTGCATCTAGTCTCGCAAGGCAGGAATCACCCTCCTACCCGAGCTTCTCCCTGGAAAGCTCAAGGAGAAAGCAGAGACATGAAAGGAATGTGGGGACCAGAGGAGGAAGGCATTTCATTACCAGATCTCAGTGGAGTTGGCAGGTTTGAACAGAGCCAAGATGGACCAGGGCCAGGACCAGTTCCCTCTTGAGACCTTGGAGGTATGATTGCTGCCCTAGCTTTCACCTTGCTAGCTCAGGAAACCAGAGCAGTGGAGTTAAGACAGCCTGGACTTCCAGGCAGGCCAGCCACCCCAGCACATTCCCACATGCCCCAGCAGACTGGGAGAGCCTGTGCTCAAGCCATTCCTACCCCAGTTCCACTGCTTGTAGTGCCCATGCCATCTGGAACAACGCTGGCATGGATATATGCCTGCCCCTGCGTCAACCACACCTCCTGCTTCAGTGTGGTCATAACCTTCATTTTACTTGCTAGGCCTGCCTGGGTGAGAGGGAGGCCCAGGCTCTAATGGGATAATTCTTTGTTTTTCTGGAGCAGGATGCCTGTTCTAAAAGCCTCCACCAAAATCGGGCTCCAGTGCAGAGACCCAGCATGAGAGATGGCCTCACTAAGCTGAACCAGCTGGCCAGTGGTAGAACTCATGATAGGGCCTGCAATCTCAAGCACCCAGGCCAGGCCATTTGGCTATCATGACTCCCACAGAGCTCCTTGCCATGCTGCCTGCCTGGATTCCAGGTTCTTGGGAGGCCAGATGCTGGGCTGCTAACCCACTCCTTTGTAATTTACCCATGGATCAAGTTTCCAAACAGTGACAGGTGACAGAGATCAGCCTCTCCTCTCTTCCCTGCGCCATAGCTAGAGGCAAAGATGTTCTCACCATCTCCAGAAGGCCCCAATCCAGCAGGGAGGCTGAGTTCCCATGCCCACCTGTTGAGCAGAAGGTGTTTAGTATCTCGCCAGTTGGGGGCCATGGTCAGATGTTGGCTTTACTCATGAGAAAGGGATTATGGGGAATTAATCCAGCTCAGCATCTGACTGGGAGCTGGAGCCTTGGTTTTATTTGCTTAGTCAATAACTGGTTTCATCACTGTGCCTGGGCCCTGCCTGGGCTCACCCAGTCTGCATGGGCTGCTTCCAAAGCCAGGACAGATCGGATCTGTTTGGGGTTATGCTGGTCCCTGGCCCTGCAGGGGAGACACAAGTGATCCCAGGCTGAAGTCTGTTGGGTGACAGCTGATGGAGCATAGCTGTTGGCTGGGATCTTTAAAGGGCCCTGTGCTTCCACATAGGGCCAATTTATTGCCAGCCCGGCTGCCTTGAATGCATTCCAGTCCATTATCTCTGCAAAATGTGACAGAATGGAGCGTGAAAAGGGGAGGTTTGGGGCTGCTGGCACACAGGCTGCCAGCTCCAGCCATCAGCCACAGCTGCTTTCCCGACTCACGGCCGCTCGGCCTCCATGCAGCCGGCAGAGCCATCTCGGGGGCCTTGCCTTGTGCCAGCGTCACCTTTGGGGAGAGGCTGAGTGACCCTGGAGACAGAGCAGGCTTGTGGCACCAGCATGAAGAGGCCTTATCTTTGCCAGAGCGAGAAGCAGGTCCGTATCAGCACTTGCAGCTGTGTTGCTGGTTCTTCATGCGGACAGTTGGGCGGTCTTAGGGTCTGGGATCTATAGGGCTAGGGGCAAACTGGAAATGAGACTGGAAATCAAGGTGGGCATGAGGAGTGCATGTATACATAGTTATTGCACGTCCGTATTTTTGTTTGGTTGCAGATTTTATTCTCAAGCACTGGAAAATGCCTGGACAGAGCATAAAGGCTGTGTGTATGTGTGAGAGAGAAAGGGAGAGAGAGAGAGAGAGAGAAGAAAACTTGCCCTGTGTCCAGCAAAATTCGATTCCTTAAGTGGGACTGGTCTTCACCTAACACTTGCATTCCAGATTGCCCTGGGATCCTACCCAGGGAAATCCATGAAATTCAAACCCTGAGAATCCATTGATGAATCTGCTTTCATAGCATGCCAGCATCTTATCCTTAAGAGGAAGAGCTGCCCACCTTTTGGGTAAGGTTTTTTTCCAGGGACTCGAACAGGGTGCAATACAGGCTTAGTGCCTATGTCTGTTTACATGCCTAATAGGTGGAATAGAATCTGGCCTTCTCATCTTCTGTGTGTTTGGCGCTATTTGTGTTTAGCAGTGCTCTATAACTCGTACACCCTGGGGCACTTGATGAGCAGCACATTTTGTCAAAACTGAGTGACAAGATAGTATCTATCTATAGTGACCTAGCTATCTAGGATCACTGTATATTCTCCAGTATCCCCCTTTCCATCAGTCTCATCTCTACGCATAAGGATCTGTCTACGGTGGGTTCCTGTATGTCTACCCATCAGTCTCCCTCATTTCTGGCGTGGTCCAAAACCAAAATACTAGAGTACCTGAATGAAGGGATAGCCCCATCACCCATCCCTCTTCCTACCTACCCCACAAATTGCACCCAAGCTCACTGACTTCTATCTTCCCCACTCCCCCGCAGGCCCTGTCAGGTGGCTTGGGATGCTATCTCTGCTCCTGGAGCACTGAATAGGTGACACCACCAAGTTGACAAGTGTAACAGGCTGGCGCAAATTAAGGAGCAGGAGGGAATGTAGGAGAAGGAGGGAGGGATAGATAGATAGATACATGAAGCAGGGAAGGAGTGGCAGTGGGGAGGGCGGAGGCAAAAGAGAGCCTTCCTTATCTAGCAGGGCAGATATAATGAAGCTGTTTCTGTGCTGACAGTAAAGGGATTGTTGGAAGTTTGGGAGGCTAAAAGAATTGCTTAATTGTATCTTTTTTTAGCTTGGAGAAGAGAAAAGACAAAAGCCCCTTCCCAGCCATGTTTACATAAGCCTTTTAGCAGTGTTGAATCCAGTGTTGCCGCAGGTGCTGAGCCCAGATCAGAGGGACTGTGGGAGAGTTCGTTCCCTCCACAGGACAGGTGTGTGTGGGAGTGCCTCCCTGCTCTACTTCACAGGCCCTTTGTTAGCCAGTGTCCCTGGACAGAGAGCTGAGGGAGAGCTGGCTTGGGGAAGGGCATGTTCACACTTCATTGCAGTTGCTGCTCCAGTTCCCCAGTGGCTGTCAAAGAAGTTCCAAGGTTGGCAGGCCTCAACCCTGCTCCCCCAGGTCAGCACCTTTCCTGGGAAAGCAAGCAAAGTTGCAAAGGAAGCTTGGACTAGTGGTGGGGGCAGGACCCTGATGGGTGTCTATACTAAGCCACAGACTTCCCATATAACGTTGGGCATGTCACTTAGGCCCAGAGCTTCAAAGGCATTTGAGTGCCTAATTCCCATTGAAGTTACTGGGTGTCTAAATACCTCTCTGAGCCAGGATCTCAGTCTCTCTCTCTCTCTGTCTCAGTTCCCTGCCTGTTGAATGAAGACAGTAGCATTTCCCTGCCTCCCAGGGTTGTTGTGAGCACACTCTAGGAGTCCAGGGCCATATACATGATACAGAGTTTGGGTGTTCTCTGCCAGCCCCACACCCTGACAGCAAAGAATAGCACAGACCACAACAAGAATCAGAGCTATCACTGCTGATTCAGAAGAAAGAGGCTGTCAGAGGCTTATCTTGGTCACCGTTGGAGGATCAGATGAGCCCCTACCTGATACCGTGAAGGCCTTGCTCCTTCCAAGACACCTGGTACTGACTGCTGTCAGTAATAGCATACCAGACAAGGATGCATGGCACTTCTGCTCTTCTCCAATCTGGAGCTCCTGTTGGTGTTACAGCAGTGCCTACCAGTCCCAGCTGAGGTCATGGCCATACTGTGCAAGACTTACATATGCACAGAGGTAGGCTCTGCTCAGACAACTTCACAATGCAAATCGACAAAGCTGACAGGGAAGCAAAATGACCTGCCCAAAGTCACCTAGTACATCAGTAGCAGAGCAGGGAATGGTGCTTCTGTTTCCTGAATACCATAACAGTACTACAGCCCTGGGGTCATGCTGCATTTTTCCCATTCTTTGAAGGTGTGAGGAATGGTGCTGGGCTGTGGCAGGGAAAGAACCAGAGATACTGTTGCAATGAGGCAGATGTAGCTGGAGGGGAACAAACAGCTTATTTTTTTTTCTTTTTTAGCTGTAAAACAAGCACATACAAAAAAGGGTTGCAGTCTGGAAGAGGGGAGGTGCCCCATGTGCTCTCACCTGGGCCACAGTGGGTGTCAGGAGAGAGCAAAGGACGTGCTTTTGGCAGCACACACTGGTCCCTCAGTGAGAAAAGCATGTGCAGCACCATGTGCAGAGGGGTGATGCCAGCAGATGGTGTTGTCACCAGCTTGTTGGGTGAAGGGAGAGGGCTGGGCACCTTGCAAGCATAGTATTTATTAATCACTCTGATAACACCTGGATCATAGGAAGAACGTCTTGTCTGCCAATCTTCAGGCAATCTTCTGCCATTGCATGATCAGAGGTGGAGCAATTGGGGCACGGCGCTGGAGGGGGACTCCTCCCAAGGTCACCTAGCAGGCCAGGAACACCCAGATGTCCTGGGGGGCCAAGGCAGTGCTCTAGCCAGTAGGTTGGGCTGCCTTGCAGAAGGGAAGCCGCAAGGGCTCCTACCTTCTTGAGTCCTCCAGCAGGGTGAGAAGCAGGAGGCCCAAAGGCATGAGGATGACAATTGCTCCTCCTTCCATGGACCCTAGGACAAAGCCAGGTGCTTTGTGAGGGGACAGGAAGCTTGGCTCCTCAATCCCTGCCCATGAAAGTAGCTGTCCCCATGACAGCTTGTGAGAGACAGGGGCTCCTATATCTCCACCCTGCACCTGGAGGGCTTTTGCACCATGACTATATCCAGTCTCTCCCTGTCAACCCAAGGGAAAAACCCAACACTGGGTACAAGCTGTCCATGAGTGGGACCAAAATCACAGGCACTGCCTGCCTGGTCTGCCTGCCATTTGCCTCTCTGCCTGCCTGCCTGCCTGCCTGCCTGAGGGTTCACCCACCCTCCAGCAGGGCAGTCATTTACTCTGCAACCATCTTGGGTGCCAGGGGTGGTGGTAGGAGGCCCGTAAGCTGTACTGGGCACTCGGGGGCCAGGCTACAGGTGGAGCAGTTGGCTTGGCTTCCCAGCACCCTCTCCCAGGGCATGGCCCTGGCGGGCTGAAGCTACCCTATGAGCCCTGCCCTTCCCTCTCTGCTCTGTGATCTGCCTGAGCTGGCTCATGCCCTGCTCAAAGAGTGCATTTGTCTTCTGCTTCTATTACTTGTACCTTCCTGTTTTCACAAATTCTTCTTTTCTCCATGCTCCTCTCCCTTTTCTCTCCTGGCCTCCCCCTCACTTCCTTTCTCTTGCTCTCCCTTGCCCCAAACCACCTACAGGCCATGTGGATTTGCCCCCAGTCCCCAGCAGCCACCATGCCCCTGGCCCCTTACCAAAGAGGCCATCCAGAGCGTACAGTTAGCCCAGCAGCCCCATACCCAACCTGCCTTTCCTCCCCTGTCACAGGCTGTAATCTCCCTGACCTTGGCGCCTGTTAGAGCAACCCTCCCCCCCTGCACACACTCACATCAGCCTACTCTCCCAGATATTGCTCACTGCTTGGGTTTCTTTCCAGCTCCGCAGCTGGTGTCACAGGCTCACAAACAGTAGCTGACTGGTAGCCTTGATCAAACAAGCCGCGCTTTCTGCTTTGTGCTGAATTCCAGGCCCTTGCCATCCTCCTCCAGTCCTTCATTAGAGCCTCAAAGCCAGGCCTTGCTTTTGTTGTGGTGCTGGGGGGGGGGGGGGGCTGTGGCTCTCCCTGGGAGAAGTGGTGTGCAAGGGGTTAATTAGATGGCTGCTTCCTTTCTCTGGGGGTCATGGTGGAGTGGTAGGCAGCTCTGGATTGTGCTTCCTTTCCTTCCCTGTGAGTCCTTTTGGTATTCACATCGCCACGGCCCCATGGCTCTGTCCCCAGAGCTGCTCATTCACGATATATCATCGTTGTGGCATAAATGCACCCTCAGCAGAACCACCTGCCTGACACAGGCTTGCAGCGGGGTGGTGGGAAGGCTGTTAACCCTGCAGTGGCATGCAGTCAGCAAGAGCCAGGGTGGTCTGCTGCACTTGTCAGTGGGGGACCAGAAGCTGAGGCATTTGACCTTGTGCAGCCATTTAGGGCCAGGTTCTCTGCAGGCTGAAGCATGCACAATTGATTGGGGCCACATCTTCCAACGGGTAGGGCTCATCCCTCTGAAAGGCTTCATGGCAGGCACTGAGAGAAAGGGGGAAACCCTGCTAATGTAGCATGATGCCCTCACACTGCAGAACTCATCCTTAACCCTTCATGGTTAGGCAGGAGGTAACCAACATGATAGACTTGCGCACTGGGATGGACTTCACCCCAGCTGCCCCAGCCCTTTTCTTTGGGCTAGACCCAAAGTTTGGTCCTGATTTCCACTGGCAGTTGGAATTGAATTTTCTTGCCCACCATTCCTTCTGTAATTCTCTCCCCTTCCTGCATTGAGAGCCAAGCTGTGTGAGTTCCCATGCGAGTGGGGTGATAGAAGTATAAATAAGAGCAGAGTTCTGATAGCACAGACACTGATACCTTCACTGTATGGCTGGTAGGTGGATAAGCCCTCTGGGATGAAAGCAGCTCTGTAGATTCCAGAGTATTATGATCATGGCATGTTCCCATGCGTGACAGTCTCAGCCTTTGGGATCCTGGTCTGGGTTAAACAGGAGCTCTGACTAGACAATCAGAATGATCCCTTCTGACCTTGAAACTAACCTCTCAAAGCACAGATAAAGTGATGTGCCCAAGGCCAGCAGCAGAGTGGCTATCTCTGTAGTCCCTAGCCCCATGATTGGATCATAGTGCCTCTGTGTTTGAATAATGCTCTTTCAGAGAGAAAGTGCATGTTCCCAGCCTCTCCCAGCAATACTCAGCCGCAAGGCACTTCAGTTCTGTGGAGTGATGCCTGGAACAGCCCCATTGTAGTAGGCAGCTGACCGGAGCATGGTAGCAGAGCACTCAGGATGCCTCACAGTGATTCCAGAGCTGTGAATTCAACCTGTGGCCCCAGTCAGTGGTGAAAGCCAACCCAAAGTTGACCCAATGGTCACTGTACCCCTGCTCCTTTGGGTTGGGGAGTCAAAGGCAGCTGGACACGATGCTGGTTATCTCAGCTCCTCATCTCTAGGACCCAACATGTGATGCCCACACATGGCCACCAGGCTAGAGGAATCTTCTGGCCTTGCTTTTCTGCATCACCCTCGACCTCTTCCCTGGGGCTGCTCTGCTAAGCTGGATGCAGAGCCCTGGAATCACTGTGGTTCTGCCCAGATGTTATGTGCACAGCTGCCGGCAGAGCTCAGCAAGGGGCCTGAAGGTTTCATGTGTCGTGCCAACAGAGGCTCTGAGACTTGTTGTAATCAGCTCACCTCATTCCCCCGGTCACTGGTAAACAGGCTAGAAAACAGCATGGAGTCAGCTGTTCCTAGAGTGAGATGTTCCCCAGTGACAGCTCTGTGCTGCTGTCAGGCACAAGGCTGAGATTTACAAGCTGGCACTGACAGGACCCAGTTACAGAACAGTGAGCACCTCCTCCTGCACCCAGCCATGGAAACAGGCCTTTGACCATTGATTTTAGAGTGGGCCAATCCCCCATTCCCTTTCTTTCCAGCTCCAAGATGGCTGCATCTCTTTCACTGATAGTTTCACTGCATCTCCAAACTGTGGCTTTGAGCAGGAGAGAGTGGCTGATTGCATCCTGAAGAACATACCCAGGCACATAGGCAACTGGTAGGGGTGCACCGGGGTGCACGTGCCCCCTCTGATGGGGCCAGTGCCCCCCCCCGATGGCCGATACTGATGCTATCGGAAGGGCTGGTGCACCCCCTGACAGGGCCACTGCCATCGGCGGCTCCTGCGGGTGCCCCCCCCAGATCCAGGAGGCGCCAGTCACTCATGCCCAGGCAAGAAGGTCTCTAACAAACTGGGGAGGCAGGCAGGTGGGCAACAGCAGGCTTTAGCGGCATCTGCTTCAGGCTTTAATGACATGGCAGCTACAGAGACTTCGGGGCATCCCACCCCTACAAGTTGTGGGTGCCAGCCTGTGTCCTGCCATATAAATAGGCATTTTTTTATTGATTTCAGTGAGGTCAGGAAAGGGCTACCAGATACAGCACAGTACTGTGGAAGAGACTGTACTTTAATAATGATTAATTGAATAATGCATATGAAGTCCATTCATAATATTTGACAAAATAGGCTGCTGCCTGTGAAAGCTTATGCCTCTGTGATTCAGCTAGGCTATAAGGTGCACCTCTTCCTTGCCTTCTGCCTAGAGCTATGCCAAGGGCTTGGATGGGCCCAAGGCTGTTTGACTGCTTCAGGAATGTGGCTAAGTCCCATCTACTCAAAAACAGGTAGCAGTTGTTGCGAGCAGAACAGGAAGAGGAGATAATCCAGCCTCTAGCAGGAGCATTGGCCAACAGGGACAGTGCAGTGTTAGTACCTCAGCTGGGGGGCAGGAGTGGAGCCAGGATGTGTGGGAGGTTGAGTTGTCAGTTAACATATTATCTGAAAGCAGGATAAGTCATTAACGAGTCAGAGTCATAAAAAACCATTCTCTCTGCGTCAGCTTGTTAATGGTCCATTGGAGGTCAAGGACAGAGCGGCCATTGCCAGCTATAGCAGGCAGAACATACCTTCATTTTTCAATTCAAGTGGTGGCAGCAGCTCGCACAGGGAGACAAGCTGCTGGCTGTCCATTTTGTTAGCTCACACATGGGATCTAATGGGTGGGTGGGAGGCCACACGCTCCCCATGCCACAGCACACAGCTCCCTGGCTTTTCCCTGGAAAGGGTCTCAGCTCCTAGCCTTGCTCATAAGGGGAAATGACAAAGAGAGTTTCTCTATGGATCCACAGTGGAATGCTCATTTCATGCAGAGCTCAGGGGGTGCTGATGTTTCCTCTTACCCCAGCCCTATGTCCTGCTTGGACTCAGTACAAGGCTAATTGACTACCTTTTGGAGGTGGAACCAGACAGTTCTCTGCTCATTCTCTTGCCAGAGGGGAAGGATGGGTTTATGGTTAGGGCACTGTGATGGGGGGTCATGAGTTCCAGCTTCAGTTTTGCCTCTACCACAGATTTTGTTCACATTTGCTTCAGTGCTGTGGCACTGAGGGAGGGCAAGGGTGTGTCTACACAGCAGAATGAGAGCATAATAACAGTGCTGTAACAGAGCAATCTGTCCCTTTAAGAGGGAACAGTCAGCCCTGTTGACAGCCCCCAGATTCTGGGTATTTGGATAATGAGGGAATGTTCCCCTGGGAGGTTAAAACTCCAGGGGAGGGAGCAGAAAGGCAGCAAACAGAGACGGAACAGTTTGAAAGCAGGAGGCGAGCTGTGAGCAGAAGGAGAGGCCAGGCTGATGTGCTGGGGTCAGAGCCAAAGGGCTCTCATCCTCATGCCCGGAATAGGTTTTATATGCTGCTCAGATACTATGCTTTATTTGGGAGGACTGGCTGCAGAGCTCTTCAGGGAACAAAACCTGCTCATGGAAACCCACTAGTCAGCCTGTTTACAGGTTGTAGAGCCTCTGCCAGCAACTGAAATGGATACTGAAGCCTTGCTGAAATGCCTGGAGGGGCTACACCAACAACAGCAGCTTCGACAGCAGCACTTTCAACAGGAGGAGCAGCAGCACTTTATGCTTTGGCTACCACTCCAGGAGAAGGCCAGCTCACAGATGGGTGCTACTTCTGTAGCCCAAACAGAATGGGGGGAAGCCCTTACAAAGACAGGGCCAGATGATGATTGAGGCCTTTCTAGAGCAGGTAGCCAGAACATACCAGTGGTCCCAGAAGCAGTGGGCTACGGATCTAACTCCTTACTTAGTTGGGGAACCATAGGCAGCATGCTGGACTAGCTGAGGAGTCATGGGATTATGACGTGATGATTATGACACCATATCAGACCACCTGGAGTACATGAAAGAGGCATCCCAGCACCGGTTCTGTGAAGAGCCATTTAACTCAGGTTCCAGCCCCGAGTGGTTTTTCAGCACCTCAAGGACTGGTATATTCAGTGCCTGAAACCTGAGTCCTGCTCAGCCACAGAGATAGCAGAGGTGATAACCCTGGAGCACTTTTGCCAGATATTGCTGGTGAGACCCTAGGAGTGGTGAGACCCGTAAGAGAAAACATAAGAAAGCATACTCACCAGTCTCTTGTCCCATGATTTGTCAGGACAAAGACATTAAAGGCACATCATGCCCTGAGTGCCAATTGGCCTCATGCCTCAGGCATTGGGTGCCCCTGGTGCCTCTACCATTGGCTGGCACTGCCTTTCCGTGAGTTGGGTAGATATCATAGGACAAGTGAGTTCCATTTTATCTCTGTGCTCCTGGATGATGCTACTCAGTACCTGGAGGCAGTAGTGATCCATAACCTCTCGGCAGGACACAGTCTTTATGTCCCAACTACTACAAGAAGTATGGATTCCTTTGAAAGGGCACCCACTCAGGACCACCTTGATTAATCGTAGATCATCCTGAAACCAAGACAGCCCATCCAAAAGGGGTTCTTCTGAATGCCCAGGTGATTCCAGGAGATGGCAAAGAAGGAAGTGCAGAGCGTGCTAGATATGGGGGTGATTGAGGAGTCATCAAGTTAATGGTGCAGCCTAACTGAGTTAGTTTTTAAACCAACTAAGGTGATCTGTTTTTCACAGTGATTTTCGTAATCTGAATGCAGTGTTGAAGTTTGATGCCTACCAGAAGCCCTGGGTCAATGAATTGTTACAACAGCTGGGGACAGCCAAATATATATCAACCTTGGATTTAACAAAGGGATACTGG
Organism: Crocodylus siamensis; assembly: GCF_052110815.1. Classification (NCBI taxonomy): domain Eukaryota; kingdom Metazoa; phylum Chordata; order Crocodylia; family Crocodylidae; genus Crocodylus; species Crocodylus siamensis. The sequence goes on from NC_143398.1 coordinate 160,308,631, forward strand.
CAATGGTCTCTACCAGGTGCAACCCCCGCCCCCCCCTTATGTCTCCATGGTGCCTCCACTGTATTCTAGCAGCTAATGGATAAGCTACTTCAGCCACAGCAAGAGTATGACGTGAACTGTCGCAATGATGTGGTAGTGTTCACTAGTACCTAGAAGGAACATCTTCAGTGGGTCAGGGCAATGCTACTGTCCCTTTAGGCCACAGGCTTAATGACAAATCCAGCAAAATTCCATCTTGGCTGTCAGGAAACCAAGTATTTGGAGTGTGTACTAGGCAATGGGGAGATCAGACCCCACATTGACAAGGTGAAGGCTTTGGTAGAGTGCCCTGTACCCAAGACAAACAGGCAGCTAAAGTCCTTCTTGGGATTGGTGTGTTATTCATTATTGGCACTTTATCCCACAGTTCTCATTAGTTACTGCCACGCTAATGTACAAACTGCTCAAGACAGCACCCAGAGCAGTGCTGTGGTTTGCAGCATGTGCCAAGGTCTTTGCAGAGATAAAACAGATACTGCATACTATGCTGATGCTTCACAGTCTGGACTTTAGCCACAAATTTATTTTATACAGATGCCTTGGAGTGAGGCCTTGGGACTTCGAGGATGGAGAATACCCAGTTCTGTATGAGTCAAAAGCTCTTTCCCTTACAGTAGAAATACTCCATTATTGAGAAGGAGTGTATTGCCATGAAGTGGACAATCAAGGGCCTCTGATAGTACCTCCTTGGGGCCCCCTTTACTTTTGTAACAAATCATGCTACTTTAATATGGTTGCAAGAAGCCAACCACAGACTGAAGCATTGGTACCTGCCACTGCAACCCTAATCCTTCGATATCCAGGGCTACACATGGCAATGGTGACTGTTTCTCCCAGGAAGGAGGTGAGTTAGATCTGGAAGAGTGGATGGTAGACTGCACTCTTGGGGAGAGGGAGATGTAACAGGGAAGTCTGCTCCTTTTAAGAGGGAACAATTGACCCTGTTGAGAAGACTCAGCAACAGCAGCTGGGATGTCTCAACAAGGCTGACTTCCTTCTTAAAGGGACAGATATCCCTGTTACAAATGCATGTAGCATATCTGTGTTGGGTTTCTCCAGCCAGCTCAAGAAACAGCAGCAGTGAAGATGCAGAAGCACAGGCTTTGTCCTGGACTAGTAACCCCAGTATATACCAGAGTCCTGGAAAATCTGTACAGTGGTCACTAGCTCATACGGCCTGCCATAGTGCATTGTCTGCCGTGCTACTGTAGCCTATGGCAGCCAGCACAGATGGATTGGCACATACTACAGTCACCCCTTCATTCCTGCCCTGTGTCAAGCAAGGGACTGAAGCCAGGTTATCTGGGGGCCATACCAGCACCTGAACCACCAGACTGCCCCCTGCTGTGCAGGGTAGGGAGCTGGCAGCATTTGTCCAGCTGTGCAGTAAAATGCAAGTGGGGAGGATGCTGCTGCAGAGGTCCTCTCCAATGAGAGGAGTTGGGGAATATTGCACTTAGTCTTTTGAATGACTAGTGATGGCGTGGCTGTCCCATTGCAATGCCATTGGATGAAGGGCAGCTACCTGGCTCACAACAGATCCTCACACTCCCCTCAAGCCCCAAATCTACCCATTCCCATGCTCCTGTTTTTATTTGTTTCAAGCTAGTGCTGCAGTTAGCTTCTTTGGGTGATGAATAACCCCTGGTCAGCTGAAATCTTGGTGGAGGAGGAGAGAGCTGTGGGAAATCAGCTCACCTGGAGCAGATGGAGGGCACCTGGCCCTCCTTGGGAAGCTCCTTTCCCCACTCCCCACCACATCAAGCGGTGCCTTTTCCAGAGGGAAACATCTCGATTCATTTCTGGAGCACATCGAGCTAAACACTTGCATGGCGCACATGCTGAAACCCTTAGCAACCAAGAGGGTAGCATGGCAACCATGATCACTCTGCTAAGGAATCTTATGTGTGCGTGAGGATGCAGATATCAATGGAGATAGGGAGAGAGTCTACCCCTTACCTCAGCTAAAATCATTTTTGGAATTTCGATTTTTTTTTCCCCCTCCACACAAAACAAGCAAATGACCGGGCAGGATGTTTAACTCCATCCGTACCGTTGAGCAAATATGTCTCAAAACCTTCCCTGAGTTTACATGGCTTGAAAGTACAGCTCAGAGTTGGGTTTGCTTTGCAGGAGACCAGAGGCAGGAGGAGAGGAAGGGATGGGAAGAAAATGGAGCAGGATGGGGAATGCCTGCAGGGGAGAGGGAAGAGGGGACATGTTAATGGGAGTCCTTATGGGCTGTATAGGGCTCCGATGACTTTCAGAGGTTAGGGCTAGTGGTTTGAGAAGGCAGTATGATCTAGCTGCCTGGGGACACATGGGCTAGACTCCAAGGCCCAGGAGGCCCCTTCCAGCTTTTGGCTTCAGATACATTACAAACCTGACTGGGTCTAGGCCCAGCTCTGACAGCAGCTCAATGTGTCTTCACTGCGAATTGTAGCAGGATGACATTACCCATCACAAGGGAGCAAAAAACAAGTGCAGCTCTCCCAGAGCTGAGAAGGACCTGGCTTTAGCTCATGTGCCTCTGTGACATGTTTTGAGGTCTGCGGCTGGAAGTGCCCAGTACATTACTCCAAGCCTTGCTATCTGTATTATGCTGTTCAGAGAGCCCAGCTGAGATGGGTGGAGACGTTTAACTCCATCCGTACTGCTGAGCAAATATGTCTCAAAACCGTCCCTGAGTGACTTAACCAGGATCATTGTGCAAGGTGCTATATATGGGCAGAGCCGCAGACCAGCCCTGCCCCACAGAAGTTGCAGCTTAGGGGAGGCTCAGAAGTTGCAGCTTAGGGGATGCTTAGACAGGTGAAGCGTTTGAGAAAGGGGTGGCATCACTCCTGCTCATAGGTGGGAAACTGGGGTACAGAGTGATGCAGGCTGTGTCCGTGCCATGTGCCCGGCATGTTCACGGAGTGTCGCAGCTGCATACATCCATCCCCCAGTTCCTGTGTGTACATGCCAGGCCCAGAAATGGGCGATTGATGATGCTCCTCAGTGCTCCCCATTCCCCCCCATAGCCACACTAATGCTGGGGGTCCTATTGTGGCTTCATTGCCAATTTCTGAGCTTGGGGCCTGCAAGCAGGAGCAGGCGGGTAGGGTGTGCATGTGAAAGCAGCATAGATATGGCCTATGTGACTTAACCAGGGTCACAAAGGAAATCAGTGGCAGAAGGACAGGACAATAAAGGAGGGGGCCATCCCCTCAGTCTAGCATGCTGACTGCGGGATGAGCATCCCTTTTCCTTTAGCCTTTATTGTTTTCTTACTTTCTTCACCTGGAAACATCACCTTTGTTTGCTTTTCAAATAGAATAGGCTTTGGAATAGAATGCGAAGGTCCTGATTCCCCACTGACGCGTGCTTGGGTCGTCATGGGCACCAGTGCAGAGCAGGTCTGAAATCCCCCTGAGCGTGGAACCGATTTACTGCCTGCTGCATTCACTGTGGAAAAACATGCTCATGGCACTTAAAGGGCAGGAGGGAGAAAGGGCTGTGAAGTTAGCTTCTTTTGCAAGAAATAAAGAGCTGTACTTGCAAGTCTGCTGCTTCAGTCACGCTTGCCCACCTGTCTTTGAGCAGCCAGGGATTGGGCAGGCCCCAATGGTAGCATGTGCATGTGTGCCTGTGCAGGTGTGCTTGTCTGTGTGCACATTTGTGCAGAGTTGATTGTATTTACATGCATATGCATGTTTATGTGTCTACCTAAGTGTCGGCATCTCTGCCCATTTATGTGTATGTGTACGTGTGCGTGTATGTGTGTGCTTGAGTGAGGGGTCTTCTCATCAATTGCTGCCACTGCTTGTGTGTTTGTATGTGTATGGGTATGTGTGCATGCTTGTGTGTGTGCACCTGTTTGTGTGTATATATGCATGTCTGTGCATATGTAGGTGTTTGCACACATGCATGTGTGTTTACATGGGTGTGCATGTATTCACATGTGTACATATATGCATTGTGCATATATGTATGAGGATGTGTGTGTGCACACGTCTGCATGTTTGTACACACATACACAAATGTGTACATGGGGATGATTGTATGTGCATGCCTGTGTGTACGCGTTCTGACTAAGGCCAGAGCAGCATTTGTCTTTACACATGACAAATAGACTAACAAGTCATTCCTGACTTTGTCTCTGGTGAGTTATTAGCCCTCTCACTCACAGAGACAAATGGGCATCCCTGTCTGAAACTGTCACGCAGTCTGTCCCACCCTGATTACAGATGGTATCTTCCTGTGTGTATATCAGTTCCTGAGCAGCTAATGCATGCTACCTCTGATGGTAGCAGAGCAAACACTCAACTCCATGGGGTGGGGCATGACAGGGCCATGACAGGGCCACAGATGCCCAAAAGCCAACTGAGCCTTGGGACTTTTCTCCAAGACCCCAGTGCTGCACTCAGCAACTGGCACACTTACAGTCCCAGCTGGTTCATCTAAATCTCCTTTTACCCAGGGCAAGTGTCTGAGGCTCAGATCCAAAGTCCATAGGGAATGACTGCGATCACTACTGCAGGCTTTGACCACTGCCCTTCAGTTCCCACACTGCTCCTGTAGGGAGGACCAAGGTTTGAGAGGAGAGAAACCTCCTTTCTCTGTGTCTGGAATGGAAAGATCCATGCGCCAAACATGCCTTTAAAAAAGAAAAAGAAGGCAGCCGATTTTCCAGCAATTATTCAGGGAGAGAAGATTTTCACCCCATAAAAAAATCCCCCACACCCCACAGGACTAATGAAAGGCTCCAATTAGTGCCTAATTTAAGTGGTGATGATGGCTGTTATTGTACCAGATTGATTTTTCTTTTTGGTCTTAAAATAGAGCTGCTGTCCCCACTCCAGCCCCTCTCCTGCACTCCAGGGGCTGTTTGTTCTCTGCATTTGATTTGTCAGCTTTGATATGGGTTCCCTTTCAAATCCAATCCTGCACTCCTGGGGCTGCGCAGGCAGCTGTTTCCTCCCAGGTGAAGCAACCTGGGGACTCCTCCAGTACTGGGTTGGGCACAGGTGGCCATGGGATGTGGCTCATGGCATGGGTGGTTGAAGCAGGACTTCTGAGTTCCAGGCCTCACTTGACCATGTCACAAAAGCCTCAGAAGAGCGACATGCTTCAGGATGCCCAGCCAAAGACACCTGCTTGAAGGCTCTTCTGGACAGAGCCTATATCAGATGTGAGGCCTGCCCAGTGCCTGTCACCAGTAGTATAACTAAGGCAGGGCAACCAGGGCAGTAGCCCCAGGTACTGGCCTATGGGGTTGGGGTGGGGAGGGAGAAAAATAACAGCTGCTGTCCCAGCCATGCATCTGTGCTGGTGGCCCCACCAGCCAGGAGTTGCTGCACTGGTACTTCTCTAGGCACCCAGCTGCCTTGTTATGCCTCTGCCTGCTACAAAGGTGCATCATCTCAGGCAGACCCTTTTGGCACTGCCCTGACCCATGTTCACAGAGAGTGAACTAAACAGAGATGGCAGTCCATTCTCAGATCTGGACAGACACTTACAGGCAAGCTTCCTCTGTATTCACCCCAGCCCTGCTTCCAGAGGTGCTGCTGCTCTCAGTGCATTCACATGCAGCCACAGGCAATTAGTGCCTCTGCAAAGCAGGCCCTTGGCTTCCAGACAGACTCTTGTGTGTCTGGGATCAATATATTCCTAGGGTGTGCATATTTCTTTCCATGGGATTAATGTGGGGTATAAAATCCATTGACTCATGCGAAGCATGGACCGGCTTCGCTCTGTTCTTATTAAATATGTATATCCCACATACAGGGCTTACAGATGTTTGTGCAGAAAGCCCCCGTCTGCCGTCTGAGCCTTTATTTTGTGGATATATGTTTGGCCATGTGAAATTGGACTCCTGGCATATTAAATTTTTACTGCTGTAAACCCGAACCCATTACTTTGCTCTACCTCATGCAGCCATAAACCTCAGCGCTGCTTTGCTTCCAGAATAACCTGGGCATTTATGTTTCCCAGGAGCTGGTTCATTGGTGTAATGGATGTCTTTCCTCCTTTAATTGCTAAGGTTACTCCGGAGTGGGTGCTCAAGCCCTGGGTTCTGCTGCCAATCATCTCTTCTCCTCTCTGTCTGAAGCAGGCTCATGGTAGAAGAACTCAAAGGAGCTCAGTGTGGCAAGGGGAGGCTTTGAAATGCAGGGTGCCCACTAACACAGCAGAGAGGGAGCAGTTATAAGAGGCAAAGGAGCACACAGTATGGTTGCGAATGCTTCATACGGGAGAGCAAGGTTTCCTTAGACTGAAATAGTAGCGTGGCACGGAGTCTGAAAGACAGCACATTATGGACTCAGTAGTGGGGACCTGGAACTAAGCCCCCGAGGACATTAGACTAGGTCCCAACCATAGATCTCTATTGTTGCATCGGCACTGATCCTTCCTGGTCTCTTCAAGGAGGCCCCTTCCCCTTGGCACATCACTGCTGTGGATGGCTGAGAGTCCAGAAGTGGTGTACTCCCCACTTTGGCCTCCCTGTAACCCCTTGTCTCTTCCTTTGCAGACAAGAAGTTCCCGGCACTCCCAGGGCTCCCAGCCTGGCCTGGCCGACCAAGCCAAACTCTCCTTTGCTTCAGCTGAGTCCCTGGAAACCATGTCTGAAGCTGAGCTGCCCATAGGATTCAACAGGATGAATCGTTTCCGCCAGAGCTTGCCTTTGTCCCGCTCCACCAGCCAGACTAAGTTGCGGTCACCAGGTACCCATGGCTCTGAAATTGATTTAACCCTTGCAACAGGAGCCCCACTTTGCAGAATGTATTAATCAAGCAGTTAAGCTTGCTTTGTGTGATTATGTCTCCCTCTAATGGGTGGCTCAAGTGAATACAACAACCTGCTACTTCTTGTGATTAGAGGAGTAACTCCTTTAGGTGCAGTGATCTCCTTCCTATTCTTGGGAGGCTGATGAGCCATGGCATCAATGTGTGTGCATACCTACACATACATACAGTTGTGTATATACATGCATGTGCACACAGCATGTGTGTATCTATACATATATTTATACATATATGTACATACACACACACACACACATACTATAAACATATTTATTTATATATACAGGTAGGAATTTGCAGTGAAGCCTAGTCACTATTCCTTACTTTCTGAGTGACATATGCACTAATTGATTTATACACACATACATGATGCATACTTATGTGTGTTTCTGTACATAATTATACATGCATGCACACATAATATAAATGTACACATACAAACAGCTCCCCCACACACACATATGTGCACACACAAATGTAATGTACCATATACATATATGTGTGAATGCACACACTTACATACATATACTGTATTGTTCTGATTTTAAATCTTTCTCTCTCTAAGGAACTGTAAAAGTCACACTCAATGTATACTCAGGGTTGACTTATAGTCAGGTTCTCTGTGGTCATGACTTTGCTACTCATAGTATTTGTGTGAATGCAGTGAAAATGTCCAGTCAGAAATATTTTCAGTGCAGTTTTCATTTTAGTACTTTTAGTGCCTTTAACCCTTTGGGCCTTGGTTATTAACCTAGTTATTTCGCCTTGGTTATTTGATTCTCCTGTGGGGTTTTGTAAGCGCAATAGCAGTTTGGGGTATTTATATGTAGTTATTGACTAATGCTCAGGGAAATAGCCAGTTTTTCTAAAAACTGAACCTGAAAATATGGGGTTGACTTATATGTGCGCTGTAATTACAGCATGTCGAAACAGACTTGATTAATCGAGTCTGCTGGAACGTGCTAATTAGTGTGCTCCAGCCAGCCTCCGCATCTCATGTATCAGTGTCCCCTCACTTCAAAATGGCAGCAGGGGCACTGTAACCAAAGCTCATTCAATGAACTTTAGTTAAAGCACCCCTGCCACTATTATGAAGCGCAGGGACACTGATACATGAGACGCTGCAGCACTCTAATTAGAACGACTCTCAGAGCCGCTCTAATTAAAGCACCCCCAGAGTGCATGTAAAAATGCCCTAAGTTATGTAGCTCTTCCCTGGACCCAGCAGTAGCATAGGTTTGGACAGGTACCGTGAGGCACAGAGCCTCACCCCTAGTCATACAGCACAGCTGGGGCTAGACCCCAGGTCTTCTGACCCCAAGACTGATAGTCTTATCCCTGAGTTAGCAAGTCCATGCCCTCTCTAAGCTGCATTTTCCCTCTTCCCCCTTTCTTCTTGCTCTGTTTCCAGGGGTCCTCTTCCTCCAGTTCGGGGATGAGACACGGCGTGTGCATATCACCCATGAGATTAGCAGCATGGACACCCTGCATGCTCTCATCGTCCACATGTTTCCCCAGAAGCTCACAATGGGGATGCTGAAGTCACCCAACACAGCCATCTTGATCAAGGACGAGTCACGCAACGTCTTCTACGAGCTGGAGGATGTCAGGTGAGGGCATGAGGAAAGGAGAACCTAGGCCCCCTGCTTGTGGGGTCTAGGCAGCATTTCTATCCCCAGTTTACTTTGAAATCCAGCTCAGGTTTTCCCCTTGCCCCAGTCAAAGGCTGTACCTGGATCCCAATACAGGTGGGCCCAGAAGTTCCCCAGGCTGCACCAACTGGCATAAGGAAGTTAGTCTGTAAAGGTTCATATCTACCCTGCTTTCTGACAAGGAGCCCCAGCCAGGGTTTCCAACCAAGCCTATGCCCTGCTAGAACCAGCTGCTGAGTCTTTTTGCCAGCATCTTTCTCCTGTGACAGCTGCCCAGTGAATCCCGGAGCCAGCCTCAATGACATCAGGGAAGCCATGCCAAGGGGAGCATGGAAAACAGCAGGTGAAGCATATGCAGTAATGCATCCACCCTGCAGGCACCCAGGGGAGTGTGCAGTAGGGGTTAGCCCCACTTTATAGACCAGGCTGGATTGGACCTAGTGGCCAACTGGTCTGGCCAGTCTCAGGAGCTTCAGGGGAAGCTGAGCTGTCCTGTCCCTTATGCGCAAGCCCAGCCTGTGTAGTCTGTTCTTTCCTGACCCAGGAGCCCCCAGTGGATGTCCAGACCCAGGGGTTGCATTTGTCCCTTCTTAGCCCATAATTAGAGGTGGGATTGCTGGATGCTAACATGTGGGTTCAGGGCCCAGGACCTGTTGTAGGCACCCATCACTTTTGGGATGCCTGGCTTATGCCTTTGCTTTCTTGTTTAGGGATATCCAGGACAGAAGCATTATCAAAATCTACCGGAAAGAGCCTCTTTATGCCTCATTCCCGGGCTCACACATCACCAATGGGGACCTGCGGGTAAGGAGATGGGGCCTTTGTTAGACCTCAGAGTGAACACCTAGCTGCAGTAGAGGGGACATTGCACGCCATTGTTTCAAGCTATCAGCAGACACAGGCAGTCTCTGCCACCTCAGGGAAACTTGGGCCGTGGGTTGAAAGTAGTTTTGCACCCAGAAGGTATAGATTATTTTATTTGAAATGAAACCTAGATGTTTGGAATGTGACAATACAGCAGTTCCAAAGAAATGAGGTGGCTTTGGAATCCCTTTATGCCCCAGGTTCTGGCTGTCAGCTGTGAATGACACATGTTGACCAAAGCCATGCCTAGCACAGAAACTGCACTGGTCTTGCTTAGCAGAATGGTTATCTCTCTTCTAGTTATTGGGTGGACTGGACATAGCTCTCAGCATTTCTTATTAACACTTGGGAACAGGGGAAATTGCTGATGCTAGCAAGCATAGACAGAAGCACACAGACACATGCCTGGAGACACGCACAGGCAGACACACAGCTGAGACGCCACAGACACACACTGCCAGTGCACACCAAGAAAGGCACATGCATCCAGAAACACCCCCTGCCCAGAAGCATATGTCCACAGTGGTACACCAGACATACACTCACGTGCATGCCAACACCTGCACACAAAAGTGTATGGGGATGCATAGACCCACATTCATGTCAGCTGCAGGTAGGGTTGGAAAGTGTGGGGGCTGTGATCATGTGGCTTTTGCTTGTGCCAGTGTGGGGAGGTTACTGAGAGAGATTAAGCGACAAAGACCAAGGGGCTGGTAATTGGGTGTGTTTGTGAAAGGAGCTACAGGCTCCCATTTGTCTTCCTTGGCTCTGGTCTGGTCTAGTGCTGCTCTAAGAGAATGGATGGCCAGAGCCCTGGCAGTGGAGTAATAAACATGATAATCAGGGTATTCATCAGAATACACTATGCCCCCAGGAGCAGGGGAGCTGCAGTTTATCAGGGTGGGGGAGGGAAAGGGCTTGCAGCTGATCGGGGTCCATGGGGGTGGAACCCAAATGCAAGGGGGGATTCTTTAGCCCTCTTTCAGGAGGCTGGGTTTTCATGAGGACCCCATGTTCCCATCTCACTCTGGGAAGTGCCTGGGTTTGTGTGGCCATCTTGCCCACTGGGGTGGGAGCATTGTACTGAGTTTGCATTGGGATCTGCCTCCCGGCTGACTGCCCCCTCTCTTTGTGTGAGATTCCTCAGACTCAAGTGCTCAGCAAATGGTGCCTGCCTCAGTCTGTGGCTGCATTTCCTGCCTTCACGCTGTATGTGGGGGGTTTATTTGGTTCTGCCTAGACTAGAGCGTGGGTATGTGAAAGTGCTGGCATTTGCAAACAAGCCACTTTTCCCCCACGGGACTCTCTGCCCTTAACCCGCCTCCCCCATCCTAGTTCACCCATAAGAAGCAGTTGTGTGTGGCTCTGTGTGTGGGTGTGTATGCGCATGTGTATGTGTATGCATGTGCGTTTGTCTGCACATGTGCTTATGTGTGTCTGCATATGTACCTGCATCTTAATGGTTGAGGGCAGAAGTGCTCAACCTCTGGTCTGTGGGCCAAATCCAGCCCATGGAGCCATGGCATCTGACCTTTGGGGCTCCCCACAGGTTGAGAAATTTGGCAGCAGGGGAGCAGTGGCAATAAATACCACCACCCTCCCAAGCTGCCAAATTCCCAAGCCCCATGGCTGGATAGGTGCTGAACCATACCCCTTCCCCCAGCATGGCCTAATTGAGGCCCTTCCAAGGCTCATTACTCTCATACAACTGGGTCACATCCCATCCCTGCACGCAGCTGGATTGGAGCTGAGTTGTGCTCCTTTCTCTCTGTGGGGCCTGGTTGCAGTCAAGCTAACTTCCCTCCCCTGCACGGCTGGATTGGGGTTGAGCTTCCCCCCCGCCCCTGTTCTCCTCTATGAAGCCATATGGAGCCCCACTGCGTCCTGCTCTGGACTCCAGATCAGGACCACCAGCTGGATGCAGCTTGCAGATGGACTGGGCACTACCCATCTGGCTTGCCTCTAGGCCCCTGCACCCAGTCAGAGGCACCCCTTCTGCCCAACACCTCCTCTGGCTAAGGGTAATAGACAGGAGCTCAGGACATCCACACCTCATGGGGGCTGGTCACATGCAAACAGTGGGCACAGAGCTGGGGAAGGGGAGGGTGGCATTATAGGTTCACAGACACAGTATCCACACACAGCTAGAATTTCTCTACTACCTTAGAAACAGCATCAGCATCCCTGAGTGGGTCTCCAGGCTTGGCTGTAGAAGGCTCCCACCCAACAGTCTCCCAGTGAATCTCTTGGGCAGTGGAAGTGGGACCCGCCTGCAAGGGGCACTGTGGTCACACTGCTTCTTTCTTTCCCATATCCCCAGAGGGAGATGGTCTACACCTCCAGGGAGTCGTCCCCCACCCGTCGGCTCAACAACATGTCCCCCGCCTCCCACCTCACTTCTGGCTCCCCTCCACCTGTGCTCCAGTCTTCCTCCCCCTCCAGGTCCCGCATGTCCTACAGTGGGGGGCGCCCACCCTCCTACGCTGGCAGCCCTGTGCACCATGGGGACCGCCTCTCCAACCTGCCACCTGCCCAGGGTGTCTCACCCAGCCCCAGCGCCATCTTGGAGCGTCGGGACGTCAAGCCAGATGAAGACCTGGCCAGCAAGAACATGGTGCTGGTGAAGAACGAGGGGCTGTATGCTGATCCCTACAGCATGGTACACGAGGGCCGGCTCAGCATCACCTCCACCCAGTCCCTGGCCGGCATGGGTGACCCCTTTGCCTACCCTGGGGGCCTGTACAAGCGGGGTTCAGTCCGCTCCCTCAGCACATATTCAGCCGCAGCCCTGCAGACAGAGTTGGAGGACAGCCTATACAAGCCCAATGCTCCCATCTACAGCGACACTTATGGACCCAGCCTAGGTTTCCGCCTGCCTCCATCCTCCCCACAGAAGATGGCCGATGGCCGGCTAGTGGATGTCCAGCAGGGGCAGAGCCCCCATAGCCCTTACTCAGGGCCCCCTAGCCGATCCTCGCCTGTCCGCCAGTCTTTCCGCAAGGATTCCTGCTCCTCTGTATTCATGGAGAGCCCTGTCAGCAAGCCTCGCAACCCCAGCTCCTCAGGGCCTCCAGACCTGTTTCCAGGCCCTGGGGACCGCCCCCTGTCAGGATTCAGCTCCCCTGTGCCCACCAAGGATACAGAGACAAGGTAAGAGGGGCTGGGGGGGAGTGAGGGAGAGAGAAAGGGCTTGAAGCAGCAGTTTCTCAGCAGGGTGGTGGTGAAGGAGCTGAGATGGGCTTGGCATTAATGGCCAGGATATGTCCCTGTCCCATACAGGAATATGGGAGATGGGGAAACTGAGGCAGGGAACCAGGACGGGGGCTTGCCTGAAGGTCACACAGCCGTCCTGGAGCCCAGGAGTTCTGAGCCATGGGAGGGGGCTCTGACCACTAGACCATCCAGCCCTGTGAGTCTGTGACCATCCTCCAGTGATATGGAGGAAGTAGGGCTCCATGGTTAGTGCAGGAGACCTGGGTTCCAGGGCTGCATAGCACTTCCTTACTTTTTGACTTGGGATGGAACAGCTGGTAGGTTACAGGAGTTTGCACCTGAGGGCCCTGAAACCTCTTGCTTTTGGAGGACATCATTGCAATCCGTGCCACATGCCCTGAGCTCACAGCTTCACGACTGTACAAGACTGCAGGGTGGGAGGCTAAAAAGAGTCTCTCTTCCCCAACCATTTGACCCAAGAGCCAGTGACCCTGTGCTCCAGTGCTACTGGAAGGGGCATAGTCAGGAGGGAAATGGCTGCTATCCTGCTTTACAGGCCTCTCCCTCTGTGCTTGGTCTCTTCAACTCCTCAACACAGGAACAGCCTTAGTGGCTGTTCTCAGGCCAGGAGCTGGGCTGCTGGGGCAGGAGACGCTCATTAAACTGATGTGTGCCATGGAGGAGAGAATACGAGCGTAATGACTTGGAACAGCCAGGGACAGCAGGACAGGGAAAGAGGGAGGGAGGGAGGAGAAAAACAAAGGAACTGCCTTGGTGGCATCAGGAACACAAATGTCTGGGTTCCAAGCTGTGCCAGGGCCTTCAAATAAGCTCCGTGGCTGCTGCAGCCACCCCCGGTCCTTCCAGAGCCCCCAGGAAGGCCAGGCAAGGCTGGCAGGATGAGGCTTTCAGTGGTGGGCTGAGCACGAGTCTCTCACCCAGACAGCACTTAGGAGGGGCAAGTCCATGGCTAGATCCACCTTGGGGGAGTCCGAGTAAAATCTGTGATGTTGTGAGAGGGGAGGGTGGGAAGGACCCTTGAGGCAGGGAGGGAAAGCAAGGGTCAGCTTCTGAGTGGATGTCAGTGGACCCAGATTAAATGACATCATGAGAACTCTGGTGATTTACACTGGAGAAGGCTGGGGCCTGACCCACAGACCCTATAGGAATTCAAGAGGCCAGGGATGGATCTGGAGACAGCATCCTCCTTCAGCATGGTCCAGGACCCCTAGGTCCCTCCCCTCTTAGCCACATGGCAGACATCCAAGACAGGAAGATCCCCTCTGTTGGCTAACACAACCCCCACCCCGCTTTGCAGGGAACGAATGGAGGCCATGGAGAAGCAGATTGCCAGCCTGACGGGGCTGGTGCAGAGTGCGCTGCTTCGGGGCTCCGAGGGCGAGACCCCCAGGTAAGTCACGGCGGAGCAGCAAGATGCTGGGCCCTGCTCTTCTGTGGGGGAGCAGGGGTGACAGGTTCTCACGAAGGCCAGGAGAGCCCCAGTGCCCTGCAGGTGCTTGCCATGAGCTCCATCCCAGCCTGCCCTGCCACAGGGATCCGGGGCTATTTGACAGGAACTCGAGGCTGTTCCGTGGAGGCAGGGGGCAGGGGGGGTTGGCCACACACAGGAAGCCAGAGGTCTTTGAGCCTTACTCCTGCCCTTGCCCCAAGATGGTACCAGAGGAGACCTAACATGTACCATGGATGGGTGGGGCAGCATCCTGAATACAGGGACTGGCAGGGAACAAGGCCTCAGTTCCTGCTGCCTTTGGGGCACCCAGTAGCATAGTGGATGGGCTTGACAGCAGATTGGGGGCAGGTGGGATGCTGGCATGCAGGAACTGAGGACTTGCCATATGGACCAACCCTGAGGTCTGCAAGGTGTTATAACCTCAACCCTGCCTGTTATCAACTACGTTACAGGAAGGTGCAAAGCTCCGTCCAGAGAATAGCTGTGGAATTGCCCGACAGCTGGGGCATGGCCTTCCTAATGCCTCATGAATTTGTGACTAGTTCAGGCCCAAGGGCACCGAAGGACTTAAGGATCTTTCCGTGCGCTGTGTATTGCTGCAGCATGAGTCCTCCTTGTCCTCTGTGGCCTCACTTGGTCCCTGCCCAGCTCTGGGCTGCCAGGCTGTCTTGGAGCAGCTCATAGCCCCCAGTAGACTGGATCCCCAGTGTGCCCACCTCCAGCAGCACAGCAGGGCATTGCTGCAGCTGCAGATAGAATTGGCCCCTACTTCATCACCCCTGTGTGCTGCCAGCCTGGTATTTCACATCCTCAGTGCCAGCAAAAGCCCCCCCGCCCCCAGGTGATATACCGGTGAAGGGAGGGAGGGAAAGCTTCCTCCAGCATCTCCATTGGGTCATGGCTAAGGATGGGGAGGGGATGGCATTGTCAGGGAGGACCCCAGCACGACCCCAGCCCGTCTCATCCCTCTCCAGGCATCTCCTCTCCTGCTTGAGGTTCAGCCTGGTAGCTCCCGCCCTTTCCCAGCTCTCCTGTCCCCTGTGCTGCGGTGGCTTCGGGGCTGGAGATGCCTGTTCTGCACTCACCGAGTACCCCTCTTCTCCTCGTCACAGTGAGAAGATGGAAGCTGCCAATGGAGGGACACCCCCAGCAGCACGTAAGTGATCGGGTGGGAGTGACAGGGGCAGTCTTGAGTTGCTCACGGAGGCACCTTGGGTCCTTGTTGGCTGTGTTGTGCCATGAGCCCCTTCCCTTCTAGGGCTTGCAGAGGGTACTTATAGCTGTCCTTGGCATAGCTAGATCCCAGGGTCTTGTGTCAGAGGGATTTCAGGCTCCAGTCCATAGGGCTGTTTGGGAGAGGCCTCAAGGAGGTTCCCATGGTACAATCTTCCCTAATTCTGTGCCAAGGGCATTTCCTGACTATCCCCACCAAGGAGCATAGGCATTTCCAGCCCAGCACCTGCCCTCCCCTATCCCCCTTCCTGGAGCCACTGGGGTTCCTTACCCCTGTGGGGAATCACCTAAGGAGCAGCTGTACTTGGAGGGTCTCCTGGGTATTTGGTTTCTCGGTACTGTGGCTGGGTCAGTGCCAGATGCTGGGTGGGAGAGTGAGACTCTGGATACCAGAACCACTCCTTTTTAGACCAAAGCCATGCTGATTTTTTAGGGTTGGGAGGCAGAAGCAAGTTCTTTAGAAAGAAGAACAGCAAGGTTTGCCAAAATAATTGTCCTTCCCAGGAGGGTGACTGCTACGAATGGGGCCAGGGCCATGGATACATTGCAGGCCTAGAAGACAATAGAGACTGAGAAGAACCTGTTATGTGCATATAGGTCTTCTCCCCCATAGGGACCCAATGCACTGTGCACATATCAGCATGGGTGGAAGTGCTCTGGACAGAGAGAGAGGGGCATGGAGGGGGGCACTGGAGAATCTATCTGATGGAACTTCCTGCTGGCTTTCTCACTCTCAGCCCCCAGTCGGAGCAATGTGGGCACCCCAGTGCCTGCCCCACCACCCCCTTCCACCACTAGCACACCAGCGGGGCAGCCCACAGCCATCACTCGCCTGCACATGCAGCTGCACCTCCACGACCTGCAGCAGAATGCCAGCGACCTCCGCAACCAGTTGCAGCAGCTGAAGAAATTGCAGGTAGGGGGTGCCTACTGGTATCCCACCCCAGACCAGATCTCCTGGCTCTCCTCTGGGCATATCCAGCTGAGAGGTCCCACTCACCCTGGTGTCCTGCCCTGAAAAGGACTTGGTTATCATTGAGCTCTGTGTCCCGTGGACCAGGCAGAGGAGCTAAAGTGAATGTGGGCTGGAGGAGAAGGTACCCTATAAGTACCCCATAGAAATCCCCACCCCCTAGGGGACAGCTTGCTCTCCAGGTATCAGCCTCTTAGCTGAAATTACCAGCACTGCACCCCCTTCAGAGCTGGAACAACCCTCCAGCAGTCACCGCACAGACCTCCCATAGCCCCAGCCCCGACCAGGGCTGGATGTGAACAGACACCATAGCAGCAGATATCTTGCTGCTCCATGGAGCATCTCCATGCAGTGAACAATGAAGTCCCTTTCCCTGTCCTTTCTGCCATTGAACATCTGACTTTGGCCCAGCCCCTGTGTTCAAGGCGTTATTTGTTTGAGGCTGGATTGGCTATGTCTTGGCTGAAATTTGAGATCCGGGCTAACAAATGCCCATCCTCCCATACCCATGGCATGCCCCCAACCCCACTCTTCCTCCCCTGCCATCGTGTATCCCCATCCACAGCTTCTCTTACTGTCCAGCCCTTCCTGGTGATGGTAGCAAGCCTGGCAGCAGTGAGAGGCCAGATGGCAGCTCCACCACTAAGCCAAGGAGCTCAGGTCCAGGCCCAGCATGGTGCTGGGCTTTTCTTGGACTTGCTCAGCTCCAAAGATAATTAGCAGTGACAAGTTGGTGGGGAGCAGCAGAGATGGGGGAAGGGGGAAAGTCTGGCCAAGCCTACAAGGGCCTGTCTCTATTTGCCTTTTAGGCAAGCTCCCTCAGATCCAGAAACCACTTGGGTCACACCCCCTCATAAAGCTGGGATGAGAACCCAGGTGTTCTGACTCCTGGTACTCTGCTCTGACTGCTGGCTCCTGCAACATGCAGAATGCCTTGCCCTGCCTCTGTGCTGGTCTTGACATTCCCAGCAGGCTGGATGCTCATGCCCATGGGTGGAGCTAAGATTTTGAAAAGGCAGGGATGCAGATGGTGTGGCCCATCAGCACATGAAACAGCACATTTTTCTCCAGTTAAGGAGAAACTAGAAGCTTTACAAATATTCTAGGGGTCTAGTACTATATTATTATGTTTACAATCGAAGAAAAAGTAGATATATTTATTGGAATGTGCACTAATTTGCTAGATTATATATAAAGTTTAAAAAAACACAACACACCAGGAAAAAAAAAGTCCAGTGAGTCAAAAGATATTATGTCATTGGGCCTGTTGTCATTATAATTAAATGCATGTGTCTGTCTTAGATCCATAAAACAAAATCTAGCCTTCCTGAGCATCTTGACAAAGCCTCCAATACTTCAGTGTCAATCATTTCTACACCTGAATTAACTTTACCACACCTGAGTTAAGGGTTTTAGGGAGATCTAAAAACAGTCTGCAGGGCTGGGAAATAGAGATATTAGCAGGAATGGCTACCAGACAGCTAAATTGCAGAAGAAAGGAGAGTTTGAATCGTGGAACATCAGGACTATTACAGAGGAGAGAGGGTCATTAACACCTGCAGAGTAAAGAGAGATCAGCAGGCATGGGGTGGGGGGAGGGGGAGGACAATGAGCCATGAAGTCAATTGATCCTCTCAGCACTGCCAGAATAGAAATGCTGCTGCCCTTCCCAGGCAGTGGTTTTGATGTTTAGGCAGAGCAGGAATTAAAGGAGTGTGCAACTGCACCAATGCACCCCCCCTGGATCTGCCTGTGTTCATGCTTCCCTCTCTCCTTTTCCCCTTCCCTCCCCTGCTCTGCAGCTGCAGAACCAGGAGACAGTGAAGACAATGCTGCGGAGGACGGAGACGGAGATCAGCGTGCGAGTGACAGACACCATGCGCAAGCACGAGGACCCACTGCAGCGCCAGCGCACTCTGGTAGAGGAGGAGCGACTACGCTATCTCAATGAGGAGGAGCTCATCACCCAGCAGCTGAAGTGAGGGGGGCTGGGGTCCGTCTGTCCCAGAGCTGGAAGAGGGCTCCCTGCCTTGTAGAGACACCACTACTCTTATCCCCCTCTAGTTCCTTGCCCCTGCCCCCTGTGACTGAGCAGGGATGGGAATGAAAAGCTGAGGGCCAAGTCCCTGACTGGAGTAAGTCACTGTTGCTGCATTGAATTAAATGGGCAGCACACTCAGCAGGTGTACATCAGCCCTGTCCAACTGCACACAGCAAGCCAGGTTCCCAGCTGGTGTAAATTGACACTGCTCAATAGAAGGTGAGACTCCAACCAGTAGAAATGAGCCCAACTCTGCTGACATCAGTGGTGGAGCCCCAGCACCCTCCGCCTGCAGGCATGAACCAGCCAGTTTAGGTCCAATGGGAGGATAGGACATGGGCTCTCATCTTCTGCACTGGTGCGTGGTTCTGGATTGCTGCATGAGCTGTTACCAGACCTTGCATGTGCAACCCTGAAACCTTCACACCAGCTGTGCAAAGATGCCCTTTTGCACGTACATCAAGACCCAGCCCCAGCTACTCTCCAGTAAGGCAGATATGCAGTGGTACCCAGGTGCCCCTCACCTGCCCAGTGTCCCCAACCCAGAGAAGAGGGGGCCTGACCTCCCTGCCACCTATGTTTGCAGTGACTTGGAGAAGTCCGTGGAGCGGATCCAGAAAGACCTGGCTCACAATCACCGGCTCATCCCTGTGCAGGAGCTGGAGGAGAAGGCCCTGGTGCTGAAGCAGCTGGGGGAGACACTGACAGAACTGAAGGGTGAGAGGGGCAGTGGGGAGGAGATAGAACCAAGAGGGAGCCTGGGGGTGCCCAGATGTGCCTGGGATTGGTGTGGAGAGGGGAGGGAAACCTTACACACTCTGAAAACACACTCATGTGCACTGCTCCCTAGGATGTGTGCAGAGGGAGCAAGATTTGCTCTCAAGTGCAGTGAGGCATTAGTTTATGTTCTGAGCACTGCAGGAGTGTGTATGCTGTGTGTGGCCTGCGTTTGCAGGTATTCAGATTATATGTCTCCTTCCTGTTTGCATGTGGTCAGGGTCATGTGGTGTCTGCATGTTTGAATGGCATGTTGCCTGCATGTTCTCATGTGTTTGTATGGATTCTGGTTGCATGCTTGCGTGTGTTTGGTTTTTATTGTCTGTGTGTTCCTGTAGTTGGGGTTGCATGGTGCATGTAGGTTTGTCTGTATTCAGTTTACATGTTTCAAACATGACTGTGTGTAGCTGTTTGTATGTGTTGCATGTTCCCAGCATGTTTGCATGGATATGGTTTGCATATTGTCTGTGTATTTGTGTGTGTTTGCATGTATTTTGGTATGTTTCCTGTGTGTTTTCATATATTTGAGTTTGTTGTCCAGCATGTTTGCATGTGCATTCATATCCTTTAGGTCACGTTTTCAACATGTTTGCACGTATTGGGTTACAGGTTGCATGAGCGTTGTGTGCATTTGCATGTAGTCTGGTTATACATTTTTTGTATGTTTGCCTGTGTTTGCATATATTTGGGTTCCATGTTTCCAACATGTTTGCATGTATTTGTGGTGTCTGTTGCTTGCATGGGTTCTGATTGCATGTTCCTCATGTGGCTGCATGTAGCCACGTTACACATTGCTCACGCACCTTTTTTTTAATTAAAATATATTTCTATATATATAGAGAGAGTTATATTTATACATCCTCTGTCATAAGCTTTCCATCACACATCCTAAAAACACATTAAGAAACCCATGCTTCCCATTACAATAAACGCACCCACTCCCCTGGACCTCTGTGCACCCACTCTCCACCCTCACCTACCCAAATCACAGTCCTTTAGTCCAAACCCCAATTTGTGGTTTACATTCTCATTTCATTCACTGTCCTTGTTGCTGTTGTTGTCTCTGTCACTTCTGCTGCTGCTGATCCTGTTGTAGTCCTTCTTGCTGTCTCTAGGTCCAGTTGCATCTCTCTCCTCTTTGTTCTCTGCTCATTCTTCCATGTGTCCAGGCTACATGTGGCCTGTGTACTGCCTGCAGTCCGGTTGCATGTGCATGCTGCCAATATGTTTGTGGCTTTCCCACATGATGCTGAGCACAGCCGTGTCCTTGGTTGCTCTGCTCGCTGTCAGATTGAGTTTGAGAGACTCTGCCCAAGTGAATTTGACAGCTCGCAGGTTGCTCATAGCCTCAGCTTCCTCCTCCCCCATGGGGCTGTGCCTGGAGGCACCTCCTCCCTCACACTGTATATTTTATTTTGCTGTTCCCTGCAATCTCCCATTGCTGAGCTAAACACCTCCCCCCCATCCAGCCAGCAGACGCCCTGCGCCTCAACTGAAAGTGGCAGAGGGCCTACTTCCCAGCGCCAGGCCAGATGGGAAGTGATGATGCAGCAAGAGCTGTGGAGATGTGAAGGCAGGACAAGGCAGGCAGAGTGGAAGTGTGGGGACTCCCCCAGGGCATGGGAGCATCTGAGCATCCCTGTGGCCTCTAGAGTCTAGAGCAGCGGTTCTTAACCTTTTTTGTACCAGCACCCACTTGTAAACATCAGTGGCCAGTTCTGACCAGCTGTCCCTCATGCCCAGGTCCCAGTGCCCCAGTGTGTAGGGCAGTGGGGGGGCATACAAGGCAGAGAGTCTCTGGCAGGCTGGAACTCTGACAGCCTGCAAGGGAAAAGCCATGGTTTCCCACATTTTTCTCATTTTTAAGTTTGTTGATCCGTTTTTCCAACCCTTTCACATATTCTTGTGACCTGCTTTTGGGTTGCAACCCACGGGTTGAGAAACACTGGTCTAGACGACTCAGGGAGAGCCACCCCTGCCCAGCAGACACAGCTGCCAGTCTGATGGGGGGCAGTAGAAGAAGCATAGGGCTTAGAGCCAGGAGCCCCCAATGACTCACTGCACATCCTTGGTTTAGGGCAGTTTCCCAGGTAAAAGTTTGAACCCCAAATGATGGTACGGTCTTGTGAGGGCCAGGCCAGGGGCCCTCATATGCCAGGCTGTGGGTGGGGAAGGATGAAAGGGGGGGCCAGCAGAGGTGGGGAGAGACAGGGAGCAGGTTTAGGCAACGAGGCACGGAGGGAGCCTTTTTTCTGCAAAACTGAAGGACTGGCACTAACCGCTGGAGCCAAAGAGCTCATCCCAGGGGGCACTGCTGCTGGGTAGTGTGGGAACAGGGTGCTGCATGTATGCTATGTGCCTGAGGTCAAGTCTGAGTGTGTGAGGGGCTGGAGAGTCTGTGACAGGCTGTGTGTGCCAATTGAAGGAGCAAGGGGAAGACTGTTGTGCCAACATGGTGGGGCAGTGTGGACACTGGCTGTGTACACCCATGGACTAGTGATGCAGCAAGCACCGTGCTGTTTGTGAGCTGCTTTGTCTGCAATCACAAAGGGACCATCTCTTAGGAAGGGCAGGAGAGCTTCCCCTATGCTCTGCCAGCAGTGCCAGGCAGGACTGGCCCACAAGCCTGGGGAGACAGGAGCTTCTCTTTTTCCCCAGGATCTAGTGGGGGTTCAGTCTGGACACTCCCTTCCTGGCCTCACTGCTGCCCTGGCTTTGCCTTAACCCTGCTTGTTTCAACCCACGCCCCTTCCCACAGCTCAGTTCCCCAGCCTGCAAAGTAAGATGCGTGTGGTGCTGCGAGTGGAGGTGGAAGCTGTGAAATTCCTCAAGGAAGAGCCCAACCGCCTGGATGGACTGCTGAAACGCTGCAAGACTGTGACAGATACCCTGGCCCAGATCCGCAGGTGAGCCCCTCCCAACCCAGGCCTGCAAGGCAATATCCCCACCTTTCCCCATTATCATGCCCTGCCACCTGATCCATCTGTCCTTCCCTCCCAGGGGCAGGTCAGAGCCCCTGCTGCTGGCCTCCTCTCCCTGAGCAGGTGGAGTCCTAGTCCTCCTCTGCCAGCAAGGCTGTTCTTGATCATCTTATGCAGAAAACTGCTCTGATGCCTGAAAGGAGACCCTATCACCATCCATAAAACTGTTCTACCTTCCTCCTCTCATGTCCCTCCTTAATGCCTTCCTGTGGCACAGTGCCTACCAACCATGAGTCAACTGGTGGGCTGAGAGCCCCAGTGTCACCCCAGTCAGAGCCAAACTACTGTTACGTTGTGCTCCCCGCCTTGAGGGCCCCCGGTGCCTGGTGTTGTATATAACCTGTTGTTCCTCTGTGTTCTGTCTTGGTCAGTATAATTTCATAGATTTCATAGATTTCATAGACATTAGGGCTGGAAGGGACCTCGGGAGATCCTCGAGTCCAGCCCCCTGCCCAAAGGGCAGGAAGTCAGCTGGGGTCATACGATCCCAGCAAGATAAGCATCCAATTTACTCTTGAAGGTGTTCAATGTAGGTGCTTGAACCACCTCCGCTGGCAGACTGTTCCAGACCTTGGGGGCTCGGACAGTAAAGAAATTCTTCCTTATGTCCGGCCTGAAATGGTCTTGCAGGAGTTTGTGACCGTTCGACCTCGTCATGCCTTGGGGCGCTCTGGTGAACAAACGTTCCCCCAGATCCTGGTGGTCACCCTTGATAAACTTATAGGTGGCCATCAGATCACCCCTGAGCCTACGCTTTTCCAGGCTAAAGAGTCCCATGGCTCTCAGCCTGTCATCGTAAGATCTGTTTTCCTGACCTCTGATCATGTGGCTCTCCTCTGGACTCTCTCAAGCTTCTCCACATCCTTTTTGAATTGTGGAGCCCAAAACTGGACGCAGTACTCCAGCTGCGGCCTCACCAAGGCCGAGTACAAGGGGAGAATGACGTCCCGGGATTTGCTCAAGAAGCATCTATGGATGCAAGCCAGCGTTTTGGTCGCTTTACTAGCCACAGCATCGCATTGCAGGCTCATGTTCATCTTGTGGTCAATGATGACCCCCAAGTCTCTTTCTTCTGTAGTGCTATCCAACGTAGCACTGCCGAGCCTATAAGGGTGCTTCAGGTTTTTCCTCCCAAGGTGGAGAACCTTGCATTTTTCAGTGTTAAACACCATGAGGTTCTCGTCTGCCCATTTGCTGAGCTAGTCCAGGTCAGCCTGGATCACCCGCCTATCTTCTGGCATGGATGCTTTGCCCCAAAGTTTGGTGTCATCGGCGAACTTAGCCAGTCCACTCCTGACTCCAATGTCCACATCATTAATGAAGATGTTGAACAGTATGGGTCCCAGGACAGAGCCTTGAGGGACCCCACTGGTGACAGGGCACCACGATGAGTGACTGCCATCAATTACAACCCTCTGGGTCCGACCACGGAGCCAGTTTCCCAGCCAGCGGATCGTGGTGGAGCCAAGGCCACAACTGGGCAGTTTGGCCAAGAGGTGATCATGGGATACCAAATCAAAAGCTTTTTTGAAGTCAAGATATATGACATCAATCTCTTCTCCCTTGTCCAGGTGATAGGTCACCTGGTCATAGAAGGAAATGAGATTGGTCAAACAAGACCTACCCGCAACAGACCCGTGCTCGCTATCCCTTAGGATGTTAGCCTGGGCCAGTCCCTCAAGGATGGCCTCCTTAATAAACTTTTCTAAGATCTTCCCCAGGATAGAAGTCAGGCTAATGGGCCTGTAGTTAGCCGGATCCACTCTCCCCCCTTTCTTGAAGATCGGCACCACAATGGCCTTCTTCCAGTCTTCGGGCACTACACCAGAGCGCCAGGAGTTTTCACAGATCTGTGCCAGGGGCTGGGCTATGACGCTCGCCAGCTCCTTGAGTACCCTGGGGTGCAGATTGTCAGGGCCAGCTGACTTGAAGGTATCCAGCTTCTTAAGGTGTTCCTTCACGAGGTCAGCATTTATGGAGGGTAGGGGATCCCCATCACCCGGATCTCCCTGTCCCATAGCAGGCATGGGCGTCCCATGGGACTGATGAAAGACTGACGCAAAGTACCTATTTAATAGGCTGGCTTTTTCCTGGGCGTCAGTTGTCAGTTGCCCCATCTGGTTTAGCAGAGGTCCAACATTGCCCTTGCTTTTCCTCGCTCCCCACGTATCTGAAAAAGGACTTTTTGTTGTCCTTGATGCTTGAAGCTAGTTGGAGTTCAGCTGCAGCCTTGGCTTTCCTGGTTTGCTCCCTGCAGGACCAGACCAGCGCAGAATAATCCTCCTTGGAGGTGAATCCCATCCTCCATGCTTTGTAGGCTTTCCTTTTTAGCTGCAGGAGGTCTGCTAGGTCCCTGGGGAGCCAGAGGGGCTGCTGTGCCTTCTTGCTGCCTTTCCTCCGTGTTGGAATAGACTTAGCTTGTGCACTGAGGATCGCTTCCTTGAGAAGCAACCACTCTTCTTGAACTCCCATCTCCCTGGGGTCATGGTCCCTGAGGGCCTGACCGACTAGCCTCTTGAGCTTGTCAAAGTCGGCTTTTCTGAAGTCAAGGATTTCTGTGTTGCTGACTGATTTGCCAGCTTTACAGTGGATGGTGAAGGTGATCAGCTCGTGGTTGCTGTCACCCAGCTTCCCATCGATCACTAGGTTGCCGATTAGGTCGTCCCCCGTAGCCAGTACCAGGTCAGGCAGTGCTTTGCCTCTCGTTGGCCCATAGACTTCTTGAGTCAGGTAGAGGTCATCCACGCATGAGAGAAAGCTTTGCGACCGCTCGGATTTTGCTGAGTGATCTTCCCACGAGATGTCCGGGTAATTGAAGTCACCCATGACAACCAAGGTCCTGGAGCAAGCCGCCTCAGTCAGTTCCCGGGCGAACTCCTGGTCAAGCTCAGGACTTTGAGTGGGAGGTCTGTAGTAGACTCCCACCGTTGTGTCCTCTGTGCCGTATTCCCCATGAATTTTTACCCAGAGGGTCTCTAGCTGTCCATGCTGGTCGCCAACATCAGCTTGTGTATGAGGGCTGTGTCAGAGGGGCTGTCTGTGCTGGTGCTGCTGGTGCTGCTGCAGTCATTGTGTTCTCTTGGAGACCTCAGTGTTATACAAAGAATGACAACAAAGGCTGGTTCAGTGGCAAAGGCTTGGCTAGGTCTGTTACCAACTCACTAACACACCTGTCTAAAGGGTTACAAGGTGTTAGCCTTGGATGCTTGTGGTAAGACAGAAGCACAACTCAGGAATAGTGTCTCCTAGGCCTAGTGAAATTGCTGAAGATTTCCAGTCCTCCATGGATCAAGCAGTTCTGTTTACATCATACATTTACATAACAAACATTAACATCTCTTGCCAAATTTCCCTAATCCCCAGACCTCCTGGTCATTATCAGGTATGTTCTAGACTCTTTGGTATCACTCTTATCAATCAGCCTGAACAATCAACCTGAACACTTGACTGTCTGGCAAGCCTGTTTCCATAGGCTGAAAACAGAAGTCATCTTTGTGTCTTCATAAAAACGTTTATGGGAGCACAGAGCAAAAGCCAGCAGAGATCCATACCCTTTGTCATGCCACAGATGCCCGACTTTGTGGCCACGACAAAAGATAGTATAAACGTGTTCTGCTTTTTGCAGTGGGCTTCTGCTTGCTTTATGGCAGAGGAGTGCAAGCAGTCTGGAGCTGCCCATGCTCTCCAGCCATCCCAGGCAGGCACTCTCAGGGCTTTAGAGGTCTGATCTTGTCATAGGAATTCACCTACAGGGGTAGTTTCAGGCCCCCCCACCATTTGCAAAGGCAAGCTCTGGAAATCCCCTGGCAGAGGATTCTCTAGGCATGTGTGTCACACTGCCACACGTCGAGTCAGTTCCCCATTTGAAGTTGCCCTGCAGGATTGGGCCCAAGAGCAGCAGGGGCCCAACTCTGTGGGACAACAGGTGACATCTGTGTTGCCCAGTAAGGCAGATCATCTGTGTATTTTTCTTTGGTTAAAAATAAACTAGAAGTTTTACTAATAACACTAGGGGACTGTATTATTCACTAAGATTGAAGCAAAAACAAATATAACTTCATTGAAATGAGTTAAAAATAATTTGCAGGGCTGTGAAATAGGAGCTTCATAACCAGGAGCAGCTAAGAGGCAGCAGAATTGCAAAAGAAAGGATAGCTTGGTTGATGGAACATCAAGACCATTAAAAAGAGTGGGTTGTTAACATCCATGGAATGAGGTGTTTAGAAGGGATTAGGTAGATTACAATGAGCCATGAAGTCAATTCACTCCCTTAGCACTGCCTGACTAGAAATCCTGCTGCTACTACTAGGCAGTTGGTTCTAATCAACAGGAATCAAAGTGGGGGAGTGCAAATGCACCAGTGCACCCCGTTCTGTATCTGCCTCTGTATGCAGCACTGGTAGCTTCACTTAATAAGGTTGCCCGGCAGTTCCCATGATAAACCCCTTATTTTTGACTGGGGGTGATCAAGAAACTAAGGCAAAGAAAAATGCAAACTGCCCCCTGTCAACCAGATTGCCAGCTTTAGCCTGTGTGGAAGGAACATTCCAAGCATCATCCTCAGGCTGCTTTCTTTTCTTTTAAAAATGATTAAAACAACAGGTTATATAATCTGTTCCACTGTCCCCTATACCCACTCACCCACCCTGGTGCCAGCCACACACAGTAACCTTTGATATCTCTGTTCCTTTGGTAGACAAGTGGATGAGGGACTGTGGACTTCTCCCAACAACCTCAGCCAATCCCCAAAGAAGATGCCACCAGAGACTGATTTCACCAAGGGCTTGGATCTGGAGATGCCCATCAGTCCCCCAGTGAATTTCCATGACCTGACTGCCTCTGTTGATGGATTGGGCATGCCTGGCTTTGGACAGAGCGCCATGCCACCCCAGCCCCCCTGCAAGAGCAATAACCCCTCCCAAGTTCCAGAGATGGTGCCTGCCAAGACCCAGACAGGCCCTGAGACCCCCAGCAAGAAGAGCGCAGACAAAGCTGTGTCTGTAGAGGTGAGAGCCCGGTGCTCCCACTGCATTGCCTGCTATGCCATGCACATGAGTGGGGAGGCTTAACAAAGGGTTCAGCTCTGAGCTGTCCATACCTGGGGGCCCTGGCTGCTACAGACAGAGAATTATACAGCCCTCGCTTTGATCACTGCAGTGTTTGAATAAGCCCTATCACTATGGGGATGAGCCCATAGGGTAGGCTGCCTCCCTGTGGAGCCCCAAGAGGAGCAGCTGTCAGCTTTTCTGCTCTCATGGTAGTTGCCTGCTGTGTTGCAGGGGCAAAGAGGAGAGAACCTGTCTCCTTGATTACCCTCTGCCCTGCTTAGCTGCAGGAACTCCAGGAGCAGCAGGATCAGGGCACTGCTATCTGCCTGGGCTTAGGAGAGCTCCCCCACCAGGTGCCCAAAGCAGCCTGGGGCTGCTTCAAATGTATGTTGGGTGGGTCCAACCACACAGGGATAGCAAAGTGGAGAAGACGTGTCCCTGAATACTGCTTGTGGCCCCCAGGCCCTTTCACAATGAAATGTTTGGCCCCAGGACCAGAGAGGTTGGATAGCACTGGACTGAGCTTTAATCACAGAGTCTGTCTGTGGGAGGGGAGTCTGGCTTAGAGGTTCAAGCGTTTGGAAACTGGGGAATTAGGACCGGGTTCCAAGACAAGCTCTGGAGAGGACACAGCAGGCCAGTGAGCAGGACTCCTGGGTTCCATACGCAACTCTGGGAGGGGAAGGTGATCAGAGCAAAGTGAACAAAGAGGCAGAAGCCTTGGTTTCCATCCTAACCTCCAGTTACACTAGGAAGTCGTCGTCATCCTTCCATGCCTTGGTTTCCCCAGAGAAGTTCCCCACCTCTGCACAGAAGGATTTTCCTGGGTCAGGAGGTCTGAGGCACCTGCAGTCTCATTCATTGTAAGTCACACACAGCAGGGCTGTCTCCAGCCTGGCAGAGAGCTCCTTGGGCAGTCCAGACAGTGCCAGTCTACGCTCAAGCCTCACACCCTCAGCCCTTCCCAGACCCGTCCCATGGGGCAGGCCTTTGGAGCTGAGGTCAGACCATGGAGGGCTGCAGCAGGGCTGGAGATGGCTTCTGCTGCCAATGGGACCCTGCTCAGGCTGCAGCCAGCTCTGCTCTCTGCCTGCAGGCTGCAGAGCGGGACTGGGAGGAGAAGAGGGCAGCGCTGACCCAGTACAGTGCCAAGGACATTAACCGTCTCCTGGAGGAGACACAGGCTGAGCTCATGAAAGCCATCCCTGACCTGGACTTCGCGGCCAAGCACAAGCAGGGCTCCGGCAGCACCGCCTCTACCCCCGAGCACAAGGCATCCAAACCGCAGCACACACAGAAAACCACAGGTGGCAAAGTCGACCCCAATGGCCGCAGGGGATCAGGTAGGGGGCGGGGAGGGACGTGGGGAGGGGGTGGGATGAGGGAACAGCAAGGAAGTCCAACCAGCAGGGGCATGAGGCAGGGATGTCCTCCATTTCTGCCCCCTGGCCATCCCCCCTTAGGTGGAGGCCATGCACGCTTTAGCCTGTTTGCTACCCCACAGCCAGGATGCCTAGCTTGAGTTCCTAGGTCTGGGAGGGGACTTTGTGGTAGTGGTGGAAGTCAGGCCTTCTGCATTTCTTTCCAATGGTGGGAGGGAATTACAGTCAAGTGGGATAGACTGAGATCTGATAAGGGGCTCAGAAGCAGGATTCTTGCCCTAGAAGAGGCATGGAGGTCTGGTGATTCTGCTAGAGGAAGGGTGGGCTGCCAGTCTCTGCAGGGCCAATGGCCATGATGAGTGCTGGCATTCTGGCATTAGCAGATCTGCAGCCTTGCTCTCCCTCTTACCATCCTTGCAGGTAAAGCTTACTCTTACCTCTGTACTGCCACCTGGTAGGCAAGCTTGCTTCCTGGTAGACAAAATGTGTAAGCCTAGTCATTGCTCACAGGCCCTTACACTGGATGGATTGGCTTCGGGAGACTAGAATGCATCTTAGGGAGTTTTCTTGCTCCATTTGTGAAGGGTCCTGGGAGCAGGGTCTTTGTCCAGGGTAGGAAAACTGCACTTGTTCTCCATATCTTGTCAGGAGGTTCCCTATGCTGCACCTCTTCCCTGTACCACGGGTTGAATTGTATTACTCAAGAGGCTGCTAGTGCCCTCAAGAACCCATCCTGCACTTCCAACAAGGTCCTTGGCTCCCTCCATGACTGTCAGGGGTGCTGAGTATCTTACAGGGTTGCGTTATCCCTGCCTGAAAGAGGTGCCTGCTGTCTCAGCACCAGGTCCCTGCCAAGCAGTATGCTCGTTAATCAGGCAACACTGATCCACATGTATGGCCAACCATGCCCTGGGGTGTCACAAACCAGGTTGTCACCTACATGGGCAGTCAGAGCTGCAAGCAATGGGAGCATGCTCCAGGATACTGGCCCATCTCATTGCACTTATCCTTTTCCTAATCCAGGGCTATTTAACTGGTGGCCCACATGCTTCATGCAGCCTGTGAGGGGTTAAATTGTGACCCCAGGCTCCTGCCAGCTGCCACTTTCCCCATCTCCCATTCAGCTTTTGCTGCTTACCCCCACCCCAGGGGCCAGAGCAGGCCATAGCAGCCAGAAGAGGGTGGCCCTGCAGGTGTGCGATACAGTGGGGAAGCATGCAGGTGCACATTGCAGTGTGTTGGCACCCAAGCAATGGAGTCAGAGGGAAGGGCAACTGCATGGTGTATGGCTCAGGGAGCCTGAGACTCACTCTGGTGCAGCCTGTAACCATGCAGACAGCCCTGCCCTAACCCAAGACATAGTGCCCCTGAAAGGCATTGCCTTGTGCCCAGGCTTTCCTTGCATCCAGGGCACTGGCACAATCATGGTAAATGCCAGTGCTGGGTTTGAGCTGAATTATGAGTCCTAGGAGTGCCTCCACAGAGAAGGGAAAGGCCTGGTTTCCTGACAGCCCTGTTGTTTCCCTAGATGAGCTGACAGTCCCCAGATACCGGACTGAGAAGCCCTCAAAATCCCCCCCCCCTCCCCCACCTCGTCGGAGCTTTCCTTCGTCCCATGGGCTCACCACCACCCGCAGTGGTGAGGTCATCATCACAAGCAAGAAAGAGTCCAGCTTCATGAAGGTATGGAACGGGTACTCTGGGGCGGGGCTGGGTATGGGGCTCAGAGACCCTGGGAGCCCTAGAGCCCTGACAGACCCATCACGTCTCCTGCTGTTGCACTTGCAGAAGGCAGAATCAGAGGAGCTAGAGACCCAGAAGCCCCAGGTGAAGCTGAGGCGAACGGTGTCAGAGGTGGCCAGGCCTGCATCCACCCCACCCATCATCGCCTCCGCCATCAAGGATGACGACGATGAGGACCGGATCATTGCTGAGCTAGAGGTGGGTGCAGGGGCGAGGGGCAGCCAAGGGGGGAGTGCCAGGCCAGGGCTCAGGGGGGTACACTAGGAACCTAGTCCAGGACCACTCACATTCCCTGAAGTGCCCAGGGGACGGTTCTGCTCTGTCTCAGTGAGGTCAGGCTCAGGCCTCTTTCCCTGGATGCATGCAAAGAAAGGCTTCCTCCTCCAGGGAGACTCAGGAAGTGCTTTCTCTTCTCTCTACAGCCAAACTTCTTTAGAGGGGTCTCGTGTATCATCTGTGCTCCTCACTCCAGCTCCACTTTGTGGAAGGGGACAATGAACAGAGCTGGCATTGTCTCATTATGCTTTCCCAGGGACCAGCAGGCTAGATAGTTTGGGCACTTGGCTCTAGCAGTGACTCCAGCCCCACAGCACTTCAGACCAGCCTTGAGAATTATCTTCTAAGCCCCTTCAAGGCCCAGGTTGAGATTTTGGGGTTCCCTCTGTCCCAAGCTGGGATGAGAATGCTGAGCACCAAGGGACACTAAGAAACTCCATTCTGAGGCCGTCATGGTGGGACCCGAAATCGCCCAGAACCCTGTTCCTGTCCTGTGTCTAGTGGACAGTGTTGAGGGCTGTGGGGCTTGTGCCCATTCTGCTGGTCGCTGCTAGTTGTTTACGATTTTCTTTGAGCTCCTTTGAACTCCTTCATGGCTAATTAACTGAGAGATTATGCCTCTTGGTACATCACGTGAGCCACACAGAGCACTGAGTTTGGGTCCAGCCCTATCTACAAAAAGCTTGTGAGGCCAACCTGCTGGCGATTTGAATGTGGTATATTGGTCAGGTCACAACCTTGGTAGCAAAAAAGTGCCCCATCTTGCAATTTGAGCTGTGGGGACCCTGTGCCATGCTTAGTACTTTGCAAACCCTGCTGATGTCTAGGGGGCAGGCAGCTTCCCTTGTACGATCCCCCATTCCCTGGGGAAGAGCTGTGAGGCTCAGTGTGTGTGTATGTACGTGCAGTGAACGCTTGTGTGTATGTGTGGTGGGGGTGGGTCACCTCAGGGGAGCAGAGAGAGACGCAATCCCACAGCTGGATTCTGAACTGTTTCTTTAACACACGCGCCACTAAAAACACCCATTGCTCTGCCTGCCGCTGACAGGCTGGCATCAGCACTTCAGCCCCATGCCTCTCTGCTTAGCTGGGCGAGGGCAGGACCAGGGCAGGTGTTTTTCTCCAGAGGCCTCACTGTGTTTTCTCTGTCCCCGTCCCATCGTGTTTGACTCCCTAGGTGTTTCAGAGAAGCTCTGCCTCCCCATTCATTCCCAAGTTCCGCTGCGATCAGCTCGCGGCTGCCGTCTCTACTGGTACCGCGGACTTGTGGCCCAATGGGGCCACTGTTGCAGGCGAAGGATGGAAGGTAACAGCTTGTGCCTGATTGCACCTCCCTCCTCCACCTGGCTGACTGGCACTGGCACCTCTAACTGGCCTTCTCTCCTGTCTCCTCCCCCTTTTAACTCTCCCACGCGTCTTCTCTAAATTAACAAACTAATGGCTCCTCACCATGTCCACATCACTCACTGATACGGGTGTGTACAATACTGACACGGCACAGAACTGAGCACTAACCACCCTCATCCCCAGGATCTTTTCTGGGGGCCTATCTCTGCAACCAACTGGCTGGGGGAAGTGTGGGCAGGAGGTAGGGGGTTACATAGTGGGTACTGGTGCTGTTGGGAAGCAGCCAGAGCTTGGCAGGGCAGGCTGTGGGGCTGCACTGGTCTTACCACTGAACACAGGATGCCTCACTCACCCATCTCTGCCATGGGGAGGGCTTGGGATTGCGATGCATGCTGCATCCAGGTCATGCACGCTCCTAGTGCATGACTGAGTGGGGATGGATGGGGGGTTGGGTGGTGGGAGGCACAAAGGGGTAGGACAGTCTTAACATGTCGCAAGACCACACTGCCAAGTGGGCAGAAGGATGAGGCAGACCTGGCCTCAGTGCAGCCCCTACCCCTGCCCACCTGCCTTCCAAGGACCTGCAGCTTGGGGAATGAAGATGGCCTGAGTGCATAGCAAGGACTGGGCAAGGGGAAGAGAAGACTGGGAAGTAGGGAGCCACCTGAGAGCCTGCCAGGGAGGACATGACACAGCAGGCTCAGGTGGTAAAGAGATGGGCTAGGGAAAGAAACCTGGCTCTGTCAGGGTGGAAGAAGAGACAGGCACCTGGGAGCCTGTGGCAGAGGGAGGGTGAGGGAAAAGCTTGGGTACAGAGATGGAGGGAGTGCAAGCAAGACAGGTACCCAGCTGGTGTGGGGGTGAGGCCCCTCCTTGGCTGCTTGTGGCTCAGCTCCCGCTGACCCCATCGTTGCTGTTGCCGCACAGAGTAGCTCTCCTTGAAATCAAACCAGGCATTGGAGCCATGGAAGAGACAGCCCTAAGTGCCAGCTGAATTCCAATCCAAGGGGGTCAGTCCTGGCACTTACCTACCCCCAGTTGATGCCCAGACCTCAAGAAGTGATAAGCCAGGTTGGCTGAGCCTGTGGGCTCCCTCCTTCCTTCCCAAAATCAAAGATAGTCCCATCCTTTGCTTCTCCCGTCCAGATAAGGGGTAGATCAAAGCAACATGCCTTTCCCCTCTTCCCTTGCCCAGAGGGGCTGGCAAGTGGGGTGCTGGCTGTGCAGACATCGCCAAGGCACTTCCTGCAACTACGTACCATTTTGACTGGAGTCGTCAACAAGCAGGGAGCCTGGCGGGTGTGGGGCTCTGCTAGACCAGCCTGAGATGTCACGCTGACTGGCACCATGTCCTCCACTCTGCTTCCACCCCAGCATCTCTGGCTGCATTGATCTCTTCTTCTCCATTTCAGTCCTTCTCCTAGTGTCTCCTGCCTCTGCGCTACCTCTCTGAGACGCTCCCCTACTGCGTGGGATTCGTTGCTGGTGGAGGCTGTAGACCATGCCCATCCCCGCAACACACAGCGCATCAAGTCTATGCTTGGTGGGGGAGTCATGAATCTCCTCCTGCTGGGTGGACCTACCCTGCCCCACAGGGGAAGCAGAAATGTCCTCCACTCCCTGTGTCAAAGGTTGGATCCAGAGGCTTGAGTCAGGCCTAGTGCTAGCCCTGGATGTCAGCGCCCAGTTCTATCATTTTTCTCTTCTTCCCTCATCTGCCTCTGATGGTGCCTGCAATCCCAGGGGGGAGAGAGAATGAGACACGCTCTACCGGGACAACTCACCCATGTGGGGCTGCTCCCTGCAACCCACCCACCCAGGCCCCGAGGCTCAGGAAGCTGGGCAGTCCCAGCTGGGGCTGTCGGGAAGTGCAGGATAACCATCTTGTTGCCCTGTTCTGCCACTAGGCTGCAGGAGACAGCCGGTGCGGTGCTGGGCTGAACTCCAGCACACTGAGTCCCCCAGGATGCTGCACCCCACCTAGCCAGGTAAGCACTTTGGGCTGTTCTAACTAGGCCGCTTTTACAATCCCCACAATGCAAATGAGGGAAGTCTTGTGTCTAGAGGTCACCCCCACTGTGCCTTCTGCATAATGGCTTCTCTCCTGGGTGCAACTCAGGTGCACTCCCAGTCCCCCATGCCTCCGCTTTGCAGTAGTAATTTCATAGCATCCAAGAGGAGCGAAACAATCATCTTATCAGCCCTATCTCTGGAGAGTCCCTCCTCACTGGGGCTTTATTGCTACATCCCATGGGTTGCAAGAACCAGTCCCCCACTGCATCTTATTTCAGACCATCCAGTGACTGATCTGACTACATAGTACCCCTTTCTGGGCCTCATGCAGCCCAAAACAGCCTAATTCTCCTCTCTCTTGCACTAGTGTAGTTCTTGTTCTTCCTGACATATGCTATTGAAAGGGGGCTCAGCATCAGGCCCTAAGGGCCGGATTAACAATGGCATTTAAAAGTGCCTAAAAATGAATGCAGATGGCAAGAGGAATTTACAAAAGCATTCCAGCCAGTTTGGGGTTGAAGTCTTGATGACTTCTCCCACCTGCTTAGGCAAGTTGAAAATTGTACTAGGCTCCTATTTGTGTCTCCAGGCACCCACATACCTGTGAAAATCAGACCACAACACCTCTCCCCTAACTGGTTATTGAGGTATGGATAAGGGAAACAACTGTAACTGAGCTCAAAGTGAGGGGGTTTGCCGTGTATCAACGTGACTGCAGTACCTGTTTCATGCATCTGCTCGATCCTGCAGTAAGTAGAAGCTAAAACATCAAAATTTAGCTGGTGTTTCATTCAAGGGTAAACTAACCTGGTTTAAATTCAATTTATCTCAGGCTAGAGCAGCCAGACAAAATGATTACTGTGGATCGGCTGACAGGCAGTAAGCCCCTCCCACTTTTAAACTCAGAATAGTTGTTTCATTTGACCAGCGTCTGAAACTACAGTTAACCAGGTGGGAATATGAACAGGTCCCTCATAAACTGTTCTGAGTCAGACACATTCTTAGGGAAGTCCTTTACTCACAGGCTATAATAGTAGGATCAACATGCAAAGCTAGTCTGTGATTGCAAACCATGTGGGTAGCTATGGTTGGCAGACCTGGAAATGGCTGGTGGGACAAGAAAGCCCTCTAGAAAGCACACTATGGGCCTAGAAAGCACTTTGCTTATTTTATCCAGTTGTCTACCAGCTGTTAATTTGCCTGTGAATTTTCCACACAGGAGTTGGATTCTCCACAGCCCGCAGCCAGCATTGCTTTCTCCCTCCCCCGGATTATCCTCACCCAGTGGGTATCTGAGCCACCATCACCTGAAGGAGAATGTGAGAAGGCTGAAGAGGTAACCAGTCTTCAATGCAATAACCAGTCCAACATCAGAGAGATTGGAATGAGAGGATCTCCAGGTATTGCATCTGTAGAGACCAGGACAGAAATTAAAAGAAACTCTGAAGGGTTGGAGCTATTGCAAAGCAGTGCTGAGATCTGGACTGAAAAGGAAAATGATACTTCCATGCAGGTGCTATCTGGCTTCCAGGTTGAGGCTCCATTGACATCTAAACACACTGAAGCACTACCCTTCCAGCAGGAAGGAGTTTCATCTCAGGGGTACTGCCATGTAGCACAAGGAGAGACCACAGGCTTCCTCATAACAAATGCCAGAACCCAGCCTCTGTCCATGGATGGAGTTATTAGCCAATTGGTGAAGGAGAGAGAAGGAGAGGGCTTGGCTTTGGATGCTGGAGTTGGAGAGGAAGACAGCAGAGACACTTCTGCCCACAAGTTGGTTGTCTGCTTGGACAACAAACCTCTCATTCTCAAGGAAGAAGATGTTAAAGCTGTAGGCAGAAAGTTCCCTTCCGCTGGTGATGAAAGCAAAGGATCAAATGCAGCTGTGGGATTTTGCAGTGATGTCACTGAACCCAGTGCCAGAGGAGCCAGTCCAAACTCAGGGAGGACACCGCCTCCCTCTAAAGACCCTAGCAGGCTCTGCAAGGAGGCACAAAGGGAAGAGCTTGTGGGATTTCCGATCCCAAAGCATCCTGTGCCAAAGCCAAGATCTTTTCATGGCAGAGGTCCGACACATCAGGTGACTAAGCAATGCAAGGCACCACTTCTGAAGGATCAATTCACTAATCTCCCAAGAACCACTGAGTATAGAATAACATCGGGACAGAGAATACTAGACCCACCTAGTGATGGAGAGGGGGCCAAAGCAGACTCAGATACGGGAGGGGAACCAGCAGAGAGAGAGTACACCCTAGCCCTGGAAGACAAGGCCATGGAGGAAACACCACTGGTCTGCTCTATGACCTTACGCAGCAACGAGATTTGTGAAGGCACGTACCAAAGACTAGACAGCCTTGAAGAAACAATCCGTGAACTGGAGATGACCATTAATGAACTCAGTGGCCACTCATCAGCTGAATTTGTATTCTCTAAAGAGCTTCTGGGACAAATGGGCTCTGGGGATTCCAGCAAGGGGACAACGAAAGACCCCGGGGGTGTCAGTCAAAATTACCAGAGTGACAGGATGGTGGAACCCTCCCCTCTGGATTTCGGATGGGACAAGGAGGATGCACCCAAGGCATTGTCTCCAAACAGGACTAAGCCACCTCTGCTACCCAAGCCGCAGCTCCCACTGCACGGTCCTCAGGTTTATTTTCTGTTATTCCTCTTGCTTTGCTCTGCCTTCAGATTCCACCTGATGCCTTCTCTTCCTCCACCCCCTTTTCTCCTCTTTCTGTGTATTCAGCCTCACCTGGAGCTAGTCTTCTCTCCTCCTTCCGGAGCATGTGGACAGACTGGCAGGAGCCACCACTGTAATGGAGCCCATGCATTTTACGGACCAGCTGACTCACGTGGTATTTTTGCCTGCATCTCCCTCATGAGCACCTTCCTACCTCTGTGATCCAGCCCACCATGCCTCAGTTTTATTTTAGTGCTGGGTAAGAGCCCAGTCAGTAAACCAACTCCATTGCAGCCAGTTTCTGGTTCTACCCAAGGGTGACTGAGTAGCATTTCATGAGTGTTTCAGGCACTGACCTAGAGCAGTATTTCCTCCTTGAGGAGTGTGTTCAATAACTTAACCACCTCTGGGTCTGACTCTCTCTCTGCTTTGCAAAGGGCTTTCTGGATGCTGGATCTATCTTTACGCTGTGGGTAGGCAGTTGGATGTCCCACGGGCTGTAGAACCACCCTGAGGCAGGAAGTCAGGTGTGAGGAAGAAGCAGCAGAAGACACCAGAGACATTCATCTCCAGGCCTTAGCAACAGGCTGGGTCACAGCTTTTGTGGAGGAAGACAGGTCCTAACAGATCAAGCTTTGATGTAGATCAGACCGTAATCTGGGTAAATCACAGGGTGGTGCCCTTGCTACAGAGGCAAAATTGGAGTTTGTTTAAAGGAAACTTCTCTGCGTTGTGTGGTTCCACGGTTACTGCATCTCGAGGGGTTCTTGAGGTCCATGTCAGAGCTGCTTTATTAATAAGTAAAAAGGCAGAAGGGCTCATGCCTGTCACCCGGCTCTGGAACCAGAGGGTTCCAGTCTTGTCCTTACTGGCTTACACGTCTTCACTTGTAACAAAGAACCAGAAACCCAGACACTGATGTCACATAATGCATGAGGCAGAGAAGAACCTAGATCTCTCTTCCAAAAACGTACAGGCCCTCACAGTGTTAATTTAGCACAGGAAGCCTGTAACAGTTCCTGGCACAGTCAAGGGCTGAATTTGCTGAATGAAGAAGGTGGCTCTTTTTTTTTTTTTTTTTTTTGCATAAGCACTTTTCTGACTTAACTGCAATTTAAGTGTCAGCGTTAAGTAGCAGATGTTTCTCCTAATTAAATCACAATGCCAGCTCCCTGAAGCTATCCAAATTGGTTTCAGTTGGAATATGCAGCAGCCACTCAACCTTCTGAATAGCTGATAAAAGGTGGGGGGGAGGGGATGCTCAGCCAGTCAGAAGTCAGCTTTTTCCTTTTTTAACAATCAGCTTTGTGAATGAATCCTTTTTTCTTTTGTACTAATTATGCTGGGACTGCTTCTCATTTACAGTCAGACCCCTTTACATTTTTCTGGCTGTATAAAGTGGGTAGATCTGTAATTTACTCCCATTGTGAGCCCCTGCTACTCCACCAGAGCTGCATAAAAGCAAATCAAGTGCATGGTTTTTATGTCTGATATAGCACCAGGGTTTAAATGGGCCTGGGTGCTTCACAAACAGCAACAAAATCAGAGCCTGAAACAGGAGGCTATTTAGCTCAGATAGGATCGCTTGATCACTGATCAGTAGCAAGAATGAAAAAACACTCCCTCATCCAAAGGTCTGTGGTGGTTGAGGGCTGGACTGGGTCACAACAGCTCACACCAGTCCCTACTCAGGACACCAACCAGAAGGGTCAGCATCCACCACCGGCACACTGCCGGGGAAGTTGTAGCTCAGTCAGGCAGTTGGATTCCTTTGTTCTGCTGGGTCCTGTTTAGTCTCCAGGAAACAATGGTTCAGCTCCCAGGTTGCCCCTGAATCAAATGCCTATGGAGCAAAGTTAAGCAGGTCAGGAATGGACACGTGGTAAAGCAGAGTTGCATGCCCAGATCTGGCATTCTGTGTGTGTCAAGTGTAACCTATCCACCACAGGGCTAGGAGAAAGGATACAGCAGGGAAAACAACTCGGACAAGGTTATCGATAAGATAGCCTGCCACATGCACACTCCTATTCAGTGCTTTTCATACTGCCCCCACTGGCATAAACTCCTTTCATCAGAGCCCAGCCCTTTAGACTCCTGCCCTCTTTTACCACCTTACTGTCTGCACTATTATTTAATAGATCTTGTTTGTCCATTGATTTCTGCCCAAGAGAGATGCTTAACCCTGGCATAAATGTCAGCAGAGTGCTCTGAAAGCCTGAACCAAAAAAAGCTCCATTTCTGTTGCTCACTGTAGTTGATCCCACATCTGCTAGTGACTTTCTATAGTGTTTGTAGCAGTCTGCATGGAACTCGGAAGGAGGAGCACAGGTTGCAAGAGGGAAGAACATGAAGGAGGCACTGAGAAGTCAGTCTGTCTGTGGACAGCAGGAATGTTAGCACACGGCCTGGGAAATAGTATGGAGGGATATACTTTGCTGTTATCAGGTGCTTCTCATTGCTTGGTAGCAGCCACAATATCCATGAAAGTTAATGGACCTCTGCTTACAGATGGAGCTTCTTTCCCTTCTGTTGGTCTTACCAGCCTTTGTATGTCAACCTGTATATAGCTAATAAAAAAAGTCTTTTATTTCCTCTACCACCATCAATTCTCTGAAATTTGCTTCTGTCTGAAATTGTCTGTCTCCCTTTTTCTTTTGTATGCATCCTGTTCTCCAGCTGGGATGCATGCCCTCTGCTTTCCTTTTGCTGCTGTTTTCAGTGATTACCCCCAGCTCTTCCTTATGTTTGCATCACACAGTTAGTGGTAAGTTTCACATGACTTTTGCAAGTCCTCAAACCCAGGAGATAGCTGGGGCTCTAGCAGAAAGGGTAGGTATGGCTGATGGTGTTGAATTACTGATCACAGGTGGGCTCCTGCCAAAACATCTGCATCTCAATTTTGAAAGAGTCCAAAGTTGAGGGACATTTCAACCCTGTGTTATTGCCTTGGACACATTCTAGCATTTGGAGACATTTGCAAAATGTGGAAGGTTGTGCCATGGCTTACTGGCTTTGAGCCTTCAAAAATCCTGAATTGGGGACACCCCCCCCCCAAAATATATATTTATTTATTTATTTATTTATTTTAAATGATATGGTTTTGGATTTGGTTTTTTTTGTCTTCTGGCTTATGAGCCCTTGGGCTCCTACAGAGGTTACACTTTCAAGCCTTGCCTTTCTTCCCCTCCACCATCCTAGAAGACAAAAGCTTCCCTTTGTTTAAAACCATTTTTTAAAAATTAATTAATTTGTGTCCTTGGCCAAATTAGCCAAAACTAATGCCAAATCCAAGAGTCCAGAACTGTAAATGGCCCTACTACCAGCAAACATCCTCCACCCGCATCTGGGGCTTCAGATGTTTCCAAATCCTTTGGCGGGCATCCTACTTGCAAGCCCAAGCCCAGAGGCTTGGGGTTGGATTCCCCTGAGTTTTGTTGCCCTCAGCCGTAAGGCCCTTGAGCAAGCAAGGGAGGAGCTGATGTTCTCTTGTGATCTTATGACTCCAGAAGCTGGGATGCTGATCAAAGGATCAAACAGCTCAAGACTCATGCTCACAAGAGCTGGCAACTCTAGCTGGACTTTCCCCTTGTCTTAGCCCAGAGAACAGTATGTCTGCACAACTGTGCAGTAGGAAAACGAGGCCTGTTACCTCATCTTTATTACCTTTTGTAGCACTGGGAACATTAAAAGAGAGGTAACAGCAAAGCAAAGTGCACAGGCTTGGGGGACACCGCAAGTTGAATCAAATGGCAGAAAGACCCAGAGACTCAAACCATAGACAGACAAGATGTTTATACCCTTGTAATTTATAGTTAACATTAAGATTACACTGGTGTAGAAAGGTAGCGGGCAGACAATGCAGACATCTCGAGTGGCATGAGTTTGCTCAGTCTGCTGGAGAATGACCCAAGAGAGAAACAAAGGTAGAATTTTACTAGGTTAAGTTACATTGGTGCAAGGTGTTATCTGTCTATCTCTATGGGGGAATAGTCACTCATTTGCTGAAAACATCCAGGATATTTATCTGGTCTCCAGGCACCTGGTGGCAAGGTACAGTAAGAGCTGCCTGTTGCATTCAGCAACCCTTGGGGGTACTCATGAATCTGGCCCTTCCTGTCCTGAATGTTAGTTACATGGCTGTGTAAAACCAGTGTAAATGACACCAGGGTATGTGATCACCTGTCAGTGCCTTCAGTTGTGCAATCAAGTCCATTGCACTGCTCTATTAGGGACTTAAAGGCAGAGGCAGGGGAACAGCCCCTCTCAATCACCCTGCTATAGCATGTGCAGCACTTAGGTCCGCTATGGGTGGGACTTTCAAATGCACTTAGCATGGGCCTAGCTCTGTTCCCACTGAAAAATGTCAAGCCGAGCACTTCTGCAGAGCTTACCCTATATGGGCTTCAGTGGCAGGCATGGGCTTCATGCCAGCCCTCTGAATCCCATTCAGACAGACAGCTGAGCCCTTCTCATGAGAAGTGAGCCTAACCCCCTGCCTCCCATGC
The DNA here is from genome assembly GCF_052110815.1 of Crocodylus siamensis. Taxonomy (NCBI): domain Eukaryota; kingdom Metazoa; phylum Chordata; order Crocodylia; family Crocodylidae; genus Crocodylus; species Crocodylus siamensis. The sequence goes on from NC_143398.1 coordinate 160,349,660, forward strand.
CTGGGACCTGCACCATCGACAAAGGTACGGACACATTTGTCTGATTTATTTGCTTGCTGGTTTCCAACCCCAACTCCTCTGTGTCTCGACAGAGTGGCGGCGTTTCCATTCCAGCCATGAAGATGGTGAATCCGGCCTCCAGACTGAAGCAGAGTCAGCAGGGCAGCCCAGACAAAAGCAAACATATAAAGCAGAGAATGGAATACATGAGGATCCAGGGACAACAGCAGGTAGTTTATCTCTAGAGCAGCATCTCTGGTCATCAGGGCAAGCTGAAGACTAGTTAGGATTCCTGCTTTCCTTGGCCAGCTGTTCCAGGGTGGGATGGGGTTGGGAGTGCTGGGGATGATGGTGATCTTGCCCAAGAGTCTGTGATGTGACCACAGCTCCACGTCAACAGCCAGGTCCCATCCTGTTCAGGGCAGGTTTTGCTCTAAGGCACCTGGAATCTCTTTGTTACTGCCTTTCACCTTGCTTGAGCCTGGCCCAGGCCTGGGTGGGAGTGTCTGTTTATGCAGGGAGATCTTTGGGGATATGGGGGAGATGTGCAGTTAGCCCCATCAACTCCTGACACGGTAGCTTCTGCAACCCCCAAAGTGGACGTTGAGCTGAGACCAGCCAAACTCATTTCATGTGTAGTATGAAGTTGGAGTAGGATTTGCATTTTGCCCAAGCCCCCACCCCCTCCCCACTCTATCCCTGCCCTTCTCCCAGTGATTCAGCAGAGCTGGGTCCATCGGTCACACATTTTTAGGAAGGAGAGACCTCAAACACCTGAACTCAGGGGGTTCTTAGATTCTAGAGCATGTTTAAAACCTCTTCAGATCCCAGTGTGGTTGCAACAGCAAGAAGATAATTCTGGTGCCATCATGAAATGATCTTGTGGGCTGTTGAATCCAGATCTGCTCTCAGGAACCAGGGAGCCTTGACATACCACAACCCACATCCCTTATCCCCAGGAGATCACACGTGCCTATGGCAGGAAGTCTTCTCCAATGGCACCATACCTCCCCCCCACCCCACCTCCACCAACTTCACTCTCTACAAGAGAGACTTCTTGGGGAGAGAAGGCAAGAGAGGTGAATTATGGGATGTGAGAGGAGAGGTGGAGGATGCATTTTTGCTGGGCACAATCTCCAGCAGAGCAGTTACTTGGTGCTTTGCAGAGGCAGAGCTCAGGGTAACTAACTGAGCTCAGGGAAGGATCCTAAAATGTTGTAATTAGATCCTTTGGCAGCCAGACTGTACCCAGCCGTGTTAGCCAGTCCTAGCACTCTCCACTGGCAAGACCCTAGTGGGAGCCTCACAGGAGCAGGTCTCTCTATCTCTCACTTCCTCCCTTTTGCCACCCCATCCCGGATCCTGGTTTCCCTCCCATCTTTGCCCAGTACACCCCAGGCATCCCCAGTGTGGCTATGGTCTGGAGCTGGGCATCTCCATGGCACAGCAGTGAGGGACAAGAGGGGCATTGAGTCTTGGGTCTCTGCAGCAGTCACTCCAAGACCACACGGTCTCTGAGGGCAGCATCCAACATGGGAGTTAAATGGCAGCATGGGGTGTTGGGAGGAGGGCATGGGGAGGCGGGAGAGCCCCAGGGCAGCTGGAAGAGGAAGGTGATGCTTGCTTTGGAACAGAGCCATGTTTCCCACATGGTTTTCCTCCCCTTTCCACTGGGTTTGTCTGTGTTAGCATTAAACGTGCTTCTTGACTGTGAGGCCACTGAGTGCAGCTGGGTTCACTTGCTTCTGTATTCTTGCCGACATTAACAGTGCTCACAGTGGCTGTCCAACTTACTCAGGCCACAAGGCAAGGTAACAAAAGCCAGTTTCTAGCCCCTAAACCCACCCTGCCTTCCCCTCCTCCTGTGACTGACGCCTCACCCTCTCTCCTCTCTCTACCCACCCTCCCTTGTTTGCTAGACCCATTTCCAGCACCAGTGGCCCACCCCAGCTTCCTGTTACCAGAACCCCATGGTGTACAGCAGCACCATGGGAAAGCGTGTCTGATGTCCCATACCCCCTAGCCCTAGTCTGTGTTTCAAACCCTTTGCTGATCCTACCAAAAAAAAACCCCTAATTTTGCTCATTCTCTTGTAACGAGGAACAAATGAATTGGAGGGCAGGTAGTTTTTCCCCTCCTGTCACCACCACAACCACACTGAAGTTTGAATGAATTATGAGCAAAATGTATGCACCCCCGCCCCCAAGGGATGGTATGCTCCCTTTCTCCCAGCCCCTTTGCCCCATGTTTTCTCCCATGCTAACCAGTGTCAGAGCTTCTTAGAGCCGAGCACAGGTGCTGTTTGTCGAGACCACAACTGAGGGTGTGTCCAAGTGAGCCCCATCTTGCTTAACTGGCCACCCAGTTGAGAGCCAACAGCTCCTTCCATGGGTGAGGCAACATGTATCTCTGCATGTCCCTCTTCCCCATTCAGTCTTGAACTGGCTCGAAGCAGGCATCATGATTCCCCCTTTCCAACAGCATGTGGAGGGAACAACTTTTGTATTTTCCGCTTCTGCGGCTGAGTAAGTTTTGGAGGATGGTTTTCAAAGGCACAGATGGGAGTCAGGAACCTCCATTGCTTTCACTTTCCATGGCCACATGATTGTCCCTCATGCCAGTCCTCATATATACCTGGCCTGGTAAATTTTGCAAAGGTGGGGGTTGCAGGCTAACAACCCTGAGGCCATGAGTTGGCATTGCAACAAGTGTAGACATCCCTGAGTTAGTTCGTATCTCACTCACCAACTAGTATTAGTAGGTCTGTGCAGGCTTCAGTATAGGCCAGCATTTCTCAACCTGTGGGTCCAAGAGTATATGAAAGGATCACAAACAAACTTGAAAAATCAATCACAAAAACTTAAAAAATGGATTTTCCTTTAAAGGAGAAAAACATGGGAAACTAGTTTTTCCTTTGCAGGCTGGCAGAGTTCCAGCCTGCATGGGACTGCTTGGGACCTCCCACCTCCTGCCCCTCACACTGGGGGCTGGGGCCTGGGGGCAGTGGGTCAGGAATAAGGAACACTGGGTTGGGACTGGCCATCAATATTTACAAATGGGTCCTGGTACAAAAAAGGTTGAGAGCCACTGGTATAGGCAATACGTGTCCCATTGGAACCCCTACTACATACTCTGCCCTGGTGGTTTCATTGCTAATGGCCCCTGAGTTAGGTAGATTAAACCATACTTGGGTACATCATCCTGTGCCTCACCGTTCCTGCCTCTATGAGAGTCTAGTCACACCCCATGGGCAATTCACGTTGAACTGTCCCATCATCCAGCTAGAGGCCCTAGCAACTGTGACCTAATATTTTTTTGAGGGTAGATAATTCAAAGATCTATGGAGGCCTAAGAGCTCTTATTTCCTTACAAACCTCCATTTCCTCATGCCTTGCCCAACCTTTTCTAGACTTACCCTTAGAAAGTCATCCAAGACGATACATCTCAGCCAGTACATCATGGCCCTGGGAGGCCAGGGAAGGCAATGTCCGTGAGCGGGTCCAAGGAGGTGATCCTCCCCCTCTATGTGGCACTGGTCAGGCCGCAGCTGGAGTACTGTGTCCAATTCTGGGTGCCGCACTTCAGGAGGGATGTGGATATCATCAAGAGGGTCCAGAGGAGGGCCACTCACATGATCAGGGGGCAGCAGAGCAGACCCTATGAGGAGAGGCTATGGGACCTGAATCTGTTCAGCCTCCACAAGAGAAGGCTGAGAGGGGATCTTGTGGCCGTCTATAAACTTACCAGGGGGGACCTGCTTACCTGGAGAGTCCCTGTTCCCCCAAGCACTACCAGGAGTAATTAGGAATAATAGCCACAAGTTGACTGACAGTAGGTTCAGGCTAGACATCAGGAGGCGCTACTTCACAGTCAGGGCTGCTAGGATCTGGAACGAACTTCCAAGGGAAGTGGGGCTCACTCCTACCCTGGGGGTCTTCAAAAGGAGGCTGGATAATCACCTAGCCGGGGTTGTTTGACCCCAGTACTCTTTCCTACCCATGGCAGGGGGTCGGATTTAGTGATTTGCTTAGGTCCCTTATGACCCTACCAACTATGAAACTGGGGAAATAGCATGTAACATATAAAATATCAGTATATCTCCAAGCAAAGAAAATGTTGCTCTCCCCAATCCCTTCCCCACCAATTGTTCTCTAGCAACCTTATGAAATATGTGCACAGATTAATTATATCCATCTAGCACTGTTTTTAAAGAGGCATCTTTTTCACTTTTTTAGAGTAAATGTTAGTGCAGCTCACAGAAATGTTAACTTTGTCTAAAGCGGTTTGTCTACCAAGTTGGAAAATGTTGAACTCTAGACTACGGGGTTTGGGTCACTAATTCTAGCCTTATTAATGGCTGAGAAACACAGGTCCCACTGACTCTGAGGGTGCCCAGAATTAATGGGGGAAAGGCACCCAGGTCACCTTGATGGCTTTGAAAAGCTCAGCTATCAAACCTCAAGCAACAGGGGTGGAGCCCCTTTCCATAGGAACAACCACACTACACACAACACATCTTGTAATCAGAAAGTCTTTTCAGGCTAGTTTTCCTATTCCAGTTTCATGCTAGTCCTTGAATTGATGCCCCCTTGTCCCCAGAAGAAGCCAATGCTTTGTGACTAACATCCCTTTTTAGCTACGCTATGCATCTATTGCTTTTGGGGTCAGACACAAAGCCTGCCGAGGTGGACAGGAAACCTTCCACAGCCTTTAGCAGGCTTTGGATCAGACCTTTAATCTTTTCTGGTGCCTCCATTGTAGGTGCTCCTTGCCATATGGAGGGAAGGGGGGGTGGGGGGTCAAATATGCCTGGTTGTTCTAACCAGCTATATAGCAAGATCTGCCAAGTTCCATGTACAAAAGAAGAGAGGAGGGATCTTGTGTGGTAACCCCTTGGGTTTGCCCTTTTCCTGGAGGGTTATACGCAGCTGCCGAGGTCCTTCTTGACTCTTCAGTCAGTCCCCAAGCTTCACTTGGGCACCATGGACCAAATTTGTAACACCTGACCAGGTTTTTGGGTGATTTTTGTCACACTTCCCCATGTCTAACTCGAATCAGCATGGTGGGTGGGAGCAGGGGGTGGCAGAGTTGTGTTTTGAAGGACTGACCCCATTCTCCATGTGCCTTGGCTGTTGCAAATGCTAGATCCCAGCCCGTCACTCAGCACCACTCTTTCTTCCCTAACTCAGGCATGTCCCCCTGCGGTTCATACACAGTGAGGATCACCTGTCCCCTGCTTTCACTACCGTGGGATAGCTCTGATAAACAGCACCTCTGCAGCTATCTCCCTGCTCGCCCAAACTCAGCTGTGCCACAACTAACTTGAATATAGTCATTGTTCTAACACAGTGTGCATGCCCAGTCTAACATTTCAATTCTTGTTCCTCCCCTCCCTCCCTTTCTCTCCTGTCTCCCCTTTGCCTGCCTGCCTCTGTGTTGTGTGTGTGTGTGTTCGTACTCATGTCTGTCTGTCTCTGTGTGTGCGTGTGTCTCTCTCTCTCCTTCTCCTTTTGGTGATGCTCCTTCCCTCATCCAGTAACCCGTGGAACCAGCTCATCTCGTACTCTGTTTGTGGTGTGGACCCTTTTCCAGCTGCTCGACCTCAGGCCTAAATCAATGCTGCTTCTGAACAAATTCCTTAAAAAAAAACAAAAAACTGTTTGACTTTCCCCCCTTCTCCTCCTCCTCCTTCTCCTTGAATCTTGCTTTTCTTTCCAGGCCGCTAGATCATCTAAAGAGGCTAGTGGGCTGAATGAGACTTCCAGTCCAGTCTCAGAAAAAACTACTTCTGGCAGAACATCCATCCCTGTATTGACTTCCTTTGGGGCAAGGAACTCATCCATTTCATTCTAAACCTCCTTGCCAACTTCTCATACAACTGTTTTCCTGCCTACTGGGGCCTGGCTTCTCTCTTCCTTACACTTCTCCCTTGGACTGTCTTCTTGAGGCACCTTGAAAGGTCACCAGGTGTCCCTCTTTCTTTTTATTTTCAAAGTCTTGCTCCAATATGGCTGACCTACTGTCTCACATCTGCACCACTATGGCCGAACTTCTGTCTCACATCTGCTCCAGTATGGCCGACCTACTATCTCACATGTACTCCAGTACGGCCGACCTACTGTTTCTCATCTGCTCCAATATGGCCAACCTGCCACTTTCTGTTTCTTTCTCTCTCTCTCTTTTTCTCTCTCTTTTTTTATTGTCGTTGTTGTTTTGTTTCTCTCAACACCTCCCTTTTTCCACCCTGGCGTTTTCTGTTTATTTAAGAGCGCTAAGAACTGCACTCCACCAGTTTCACAAGCTTCAAGCAACAAGGACATTGTGAGGCACCTGAATCTGCCACGTCCTGTTCAAGGGAGAACGGCACAAAAGCAGAAGGAGGTTGTTGGGGGGAGGAAAGGGGGGAAAAAAGCAAGCTTCTGAAGACGCCTGAGAAACCTACAGATCTGACTGTTAATGCTGCTGCTACTCCGTTTTCCTTTCCTTAACTTTTTAAATAGCTGTAACAGTGATTAATCCTGTAGGAAGCTCTGCTACAGTCTTCTAGCCAAGTCTTCATGGGTCAGTGGTGTTTTGACTTTGGAGTCTGTGCGAGCAGCTTTTTCATGGGGTGTTGTGGTTTACTTGCCGAAAGGGCAATGCTATGTTGAAAGCTGCCATGGCTTGCGAGTGGCCTGCGTTGGCAAGAAGCAAGCGAGTCAATGCTGCATTTGCTTCTCTCTCTCTTTCTTCCAAGGGTTGGGTGCAAAAAAGGCAGAAGAGAAAAGACTTGCAAGCGTTTAGTGTGTGAGATGTTTTTGTACTTCTCAACAAAGCTGGAAAGGCCAAAGGTTGGGCATGTACATTTTGGGGACGCAGAATGTTATTTCAAGAAATATGGCTGAAACGGGTAAAGAAAGTTTGCCTGAATGAGGCAGGAAGAGTTTCTGAGGCAGAAAGTCAGGTTTCCCATCACCTTAGTTTCATAATGTAGCACTTTAAATGTTCACGCAGTTACTTGCTGTAGCGAGAGAGATAGAAACGGGCCGGGCAGCCCCCTGTACTGCATGGAGGGGTGATACTCAGTAGAGATGCAGGGCAGATGGGGACAACCGAAGGTGTTGAGACCACAGGGTACCGATGATGTCAGACTAAGGGAAGTGGGAGGGGAGCTGAATTCACAGAAAGCAACATGGGAAGGGGAACGGCGAACGCAGCACGGGGAAGGGTGGGAAAGGGCCAAGGGTCTAAGCCATGGGGTCAAGTTGAGGGGAGTTGGGACCCCCACAGGGATTGAGGGGTTAGGACCACTCCAGCCCATCCATAGATGGGGGGATGGGGTCTGGGGATTGTGGTTCTGGAGAAGGGACCACTCTTCTGAGCAATATTCAGTGTGACCAGAAGGACCTTGAGGGCGACGGTTCCAGCTCTAGCCTAGTATAGTCAGTGCCAGCTCTCACGTGAGGGAGACACTGGCCCAGAGCAAGGGATGGCAGTAGGGATTGGATGCCAAAGCAAGAGGAAATAGACAAAGAGCCCTTTGCTGGCCATACACCGCTTGGGCTTAATGACTGTTCACTGAGTCCCGGCAGCAAGAGCCTGTTAGGTCTGGATGGGCTTGGTGGGATGTGGTGGGGCTGACACAGAGGAGGCAGGAGGGTGACAGTTTCTCACCCTGCCCTCTGGCAGCTGTAATGGTCAGCTCTGGTCACACATGGTGTAGTGGAAAGCACCATAGTTCAATAGCTGTTTTTTACCAAACCTGAGCACCCCTTTGCTGCCAGGGGCTGCCATGCCAAGGAGACAAAGAAGAGTGGAAAGGGAGTGGACTATTGCTACTCACTTCCAAGCGAAGGTTTGAATGCAGCATACAGTAAGAGAAGGGAATTACCTTGCACTGCCTAGAATGCACTATATAGCACAGTGAGGGGGTGGAATAAGGGGGTGGGAGGGAGGGAGATGGGGTGACACAGGGTCTAGCAGACCCACTACTCCAGCTACAACAGGGAGCTCATGGACTCAGTTAGGAGATGCTAAGAAGGAAGGAAAGGAGGGCACATGGCACGGTACCAGACAGGAGTGTGGGAGGTTTGTTGGACTTAAGTACAATATACATAGCGTGTGTGTATGTGTTGGGGGGAGCACTCTATCAGTGTAAAAACAAAATGTAAGCACAGGTGATATCTAAGGGAATCTATGCGAGGGTGTGTGTGTGTGTGTGTGTGTGTGTGTCCAAAAATGCTATATTGTAAAGAGCGTGGTCCATACACAATGAGAATATGAGATCTCGTCACTTCTTTCGTTGGCTGGTTCGTTGTTGGTTTTGGTTTGGGTTTTTTTTTAATTTTTAATTTTCTTCCTTTTCTTCCTTTCTTTTGTTCTTTTTTTTGTATATCAATCATTTTTGTATAAAAAGAACGAGCCTTTTTTGAATAACAAAGAGAAAAAAATCCAAAAAAAAAAAAAAGAACAACAACAAACCATAATGCAATTTCTTTGGATTGCAAAAAGCAACTCTTTACATTTAAGTGAAGTGTCTTAACATTTTATATTGTTTTAAAAATATATTTACATATTATATATATATAATATACGTAATATAAATATATATATATAAATATTTAAAAAAAGAAATAAAAGAAATCTCTTCATGTCTGGTATATAGGGGGTGGGGGTAGGGCAGATTTTCTTCCCTGGTTAAATTGTAGCTCCTTGTGATGGAGAGTTGGTCAGGTTCATAGAAGACCCTTGCCCCTCACGCTAAGCTCACATTGTGTTTCCATTCCTTTCCTTCCCTCTTCCTCCAGCCCTCCCCTCCCTGTCTCTTTCCCCTTTGTGTGCATGGTGGGAGAGGAGCGTGTGGCCCCAGGCATAGCCACCAGCCTTGCCCTGGCATTCATCTGTGGGTGATGTTGAACATCTGGGTGGGCTTGAATTGGGGAATCTCTGCAGCTTAAGACCTGTAAGTTAAGACCCAGGGAGCACAGCCGGGGCTGTAGGAGCCCTGTCATGTCTGGACAGGGGTTATCCTTGCATTGGCTCTACTAAGAGACAGCGGCTTGCGAAAAGAAGTGGTTTTATGATATGCCAATCAAGAGCAAAGGCCAATGGACAGAAGCTGCTGCAATGAACTCCTTTTAAAAGGTGCTGGAGGGGCGAGGGTGTCTTGGGATACAGTGTTGTGTTGGTGGAGCTTGGCTCTGTAGTGCAGGGACCTGCCTCTAGCTACGGGCCATCCTGGCAAGAGCTCCATCTGCCCCTGCTCTTCATCCACATGCCATGGACTTGGTGGGACCTCTCTGTCCCTGTGCTGTCATGGCAAGGGAGCATGGGAAGCACCAAATCTTCTGGCTTCAGTGCCCAAGAACAGGATCTAACTCTGCCATGTCAAGCTGTCTTTCCCCTCTTCTTCTCGCTATGTGTGGATAGATGTGGGGGAGCCAAGAGACCGTAAGTTCCTTCTACACCCTCTTGCTGTTTATTCAGTGCACTGAGTACCACAGGGAAGGGGCAGAAACATCTCTGCCTTGAGCCCCCTGTCGTGCTGTAGGACACCAAGCCTGGGTGCTGCTTGGCGTTGAACCCAACCAGTTCCCAGCATGCAGTTCCTAAAACCCATTGGCCCTTAAGGCGGTGCTTCCTCTGAGGAGCACAAAGGATTTAGGCACTCAAATGCTATTGAGCTGTGGTGGGATCTGGGTGTCTAACACCCTTGGGATGCTTAGGGCATCTCAGCTTGGAAGTCTGTCTATGCAAGCTCTGCGGGGCAGGAGGTCAGTCACAGGGTGGGCTGTGGGGTCTGCACTTTTCCCTGCTCAGGAGGAGAGGGAAAGGAAAGGAGGCATGAAAAGGGCATGTCCCATGGAGGGGCCCAGCAGGGCTGTTAGGGAGGGGAAGGAGCTGCCCCTGCCCCTCTTGAGAGGGTGTGACTGTTTTAGAGATACTTTACATTCCCACTGCAGCCCCTCCCTCACCCTAACCTGGATACAGTCCAGTCCCTTCCCCAGAGCAGGGCTGCTTTCATCTCTGCCCAGGCTCCAGGGGATCCTAGGTCCATCTTTGAGCCAGCACACCCTGACCTGCTCTGAGCATGCCACTGCTGTGTGGCTGGATCAGAGCCACAGAGCTCCCTTTTTTTTCTTCAGTCTGAAGTGGATAAGCAGAGGCTTCAGCCTGGCCTCTAGGTAACAAGAAAGGCCCAGCTCCAGGCTCACTCCTGGCACCCCACCCATAGCCAGCTTTGAAAGCAAACACTGCAGGGGCCTCTGGTCACTGAGGGATTCATTCCCCTCCTGTGACTATGGAGAGCAGCCCCTCAGAGCAGGAAGCAGCATCTCCACACCAGCCTGGCACACCCACCTTGGTGTGGGTGGTAGCAGCCCTGTGGACCGGCATCCAGTGACCATTGGGCATGGGGTCTGGACTTGGCAATCCTCGCCACCCCTAGCTCCCTGCCTGGTCAGAGTGGGCATCTGCTCAGATGCAGGGCAGGTGTCACACCACCCCCGCTCCCCCCGCCACCCCATCCTTCCTAGCTAGCCCAACTCCAGGGGCTGCAACGCAGACAGTATTGTATGACACAGGGAAGGGAATGGCTCCTTCCTCTCAGCAATAGAAGTAACTTGAAGCATTAACTCTTTTTTTATTGGTACCAAAGTGAAATATTGTAGCAAAGCCGCAGCTTCTCGGGGAGGTGGTGTCCCCCTGTCCCGTCCCACCCACTGGCTAACAGCCTTCCTCGCTTGTACCAAAAGCAGTCACCCCACTGGCCACGGGACAAGTGCCTGTGGGAGGGCAGTGCCATGTGCTGTGTCATCCACCTGATAACAGTTGCTAGGGATTAGACAGGAGCCCTGGACCCTCCCAAGCCTCCCCACGTGAGAATAGGGATGGGCCTTGCTGGTGGGAGGAGCCCCAGTGCCTAGGTTGTGTCCTGCCCTCCTGAGCAGTCACTTTCTTTTGTGCAAACAGATTGTGAAATGCAGCTGGTCCAGGGCAGTCGTGTTTCACACCCACGTTGTGTGATGGTTCCAGGGAGAGGCAGATCAGGCTTTTTGCTCACCAATTGTAGTTGGCCTGGGTGGGGGAGGACTGTAATATCCATTCCACCGTAATATCCCACCGTAATATCCCTGGCCCTTGTATTAAGGCCTGGTCTCCAAACGAAGCTCTGCTGTCATGAGAGGTGTTTCTGACACCAGTTCATTTAGGCCAGTGCCACTCCCACTGCCTTAAGATGAACTCAGCGTGAGGTCTCTTGAGTTGGCTTCCCTCAGGAAGGAAGTAGCCGTGGTCTGATCTGCATGGGGAAGCTGGCATACAGGCAGCTCACGTGTGAATTCACAGTAGCTTCCCATGCAGATGCCTTGAGTGTGCACAGAAAGGCAGCACACTCCCTTCACACATGGCTTCATGCCCTGATGTCCTACATCCCAGCATCTCTATGCAGACCAGCCCTGGTACTCAGCAAAGAAGCAACAAGCTGAAAACAGCTTAGGAGTGTCCCTTTGGGACCTGGCATCAGTTGAACCAAACTGAGGTGAGCCACACCAAGACCATGTTGGGGCAGGGCACTGCGTTCCTGTTGGGGCCTGTGACCATCTGCCCCAGAGTTGCGCTAGTTTCAATCAGTTTAATTTGGATTCAGCCAACTGCGTTGAACTGATGCTCCGTCTGTGCACTGGTATTAGCAGGGCGTGCACCAGAGACACTGGGGCCATTCTTGCCCAATAGTGCAGTTCTCCATCACGCTGCTGGGAGATGGTGCTCTGTACAGCTCTGTGGTTGGGGGAGTCAGGGGTGGGTCAGGAGACAGGCACTGATTTCTGCAATTCATTTCCATTGGGTTATTTCCCACCCCTCTTGTTGGCGATCAGACTAGTTTCCTACATGAGCGTGCGTGTGCGTGTGTGCGTGTCTGTCATTTTCATGGCATCACTCAACTGTTGTGGGAACAACAATCCTAGGGCGTTTGCTAAGACAAGCAAAAAAAAAACCAACAACAAAACAAAACCTACTTTATGCCGTCTTTTAGAACAAGAAAAAACTGTTTAAAAACATTAACAAATGACTTTCAAAATAAAAGCACCGCCCGCATTATGCATGTCTCCGCAGAGAAGCTGCCGCCACTGCATGCCGCGCTTTGCTGTACGTGTCTCTATGTTGTTTAAAAAAGGTTAAAAAAATGAAAAGGACAAAAAAATAACAAAAAACAAACTCTTTAGCTGCTGTTTTGGGGTTTCTACGAGGTCATGTGTCTCTTTAGCATGAATTTTATTGTGAACTGTTTTAAAAAATAAAAAAAAGAAACAAAAAAAAAAGACAAATCCTATATCTATGCCCGAGCGGGCTCTGAAGGCCAGGTCTGGACTCTGTACGTTTTTGTAAATCTCCTCCGGCTTCTGTCTGTAGAGTAGTTCTATGTATAAACTATATGGATGCCATGGATATTTCTGTGAGAAATGTGATCATTGTAATTGAAAATTCCAAATGACAAAGGGTTGCTTTTTTATTTTTCTTTCCCCCTTTCCTTTATTTCCCCCCACTCTCCCAACCCTCTTTCTTTTTTCTATTGGAGTGTCTGGCTTTAATAAAACACTTTTTTTTTCCTCTATGCCATCGCGTTTCTAGAGGGTTTGGTCTTTTGTTTCCTTGTCAGCAGCAACGTTTCCATGGAAAGTGGAGGAGGTGGGGGAGTAGATGCCCCATCACAGCATCATGGCAGCCTTGCTGTGGGCTTAGCACCCAGGTGTTGTTACAGGGATGTGGGTACAGCCACAATTCAGTGCACAGTCCTGCAGGCCCAGTTGCCCCCCCCCGGTTGTTTGGCTGAAAGCTGCAAGAGATGTGGGCTGGTTCTGTTCCTATCATTGTGCCTAAATGGGCAGGAATTCATTTATGGGTGAGGCTTGGCAGGATGTCCTGTGAACCCTCACCCTTTCTCTTAGGTCACGTAACTTTTGATACCATTGCTCACAGCATTCTCACAAGGAAGCTAAAGACATTTGGGCTGAATGCATGGACCGTAAGGTAGATAGAAGGCTGGGTTTCTATCAGGCTCAAAGGGTACTAATCAATGGCTTGATGTCTAATTGGCAGCAGGTATCAAGTAGAGTGCCCCCAAGGTCAGTCCTGGGGCTGGTTGTGTTCAGGATCTTCATCATCAACCTGGAAGATGGCACAGAGTACACCCTCAGCAACTTTGCAGATGACACCAAGCTCAGAGGGAGTAGTAGATACACTGGTGGGTAGGGCTAGGAGACAGAGAGACTTAGCTTTTGGTCCAGTCGTCCAATTTGTCTATCTCATGAGGGTCAATAAGAAGAACTGCAAAGTCCTGCACTTAGGATGGAACAATCCCATACATCAGTACAGGCTGGGGACTGACTGGCTAAGCAGCAGCTCTGCAGAAAAGGACCTGGGGGTTACGTTGGACAATAAGATGAAGCAGTGAGCCCTTGTTCTGAAGAAGGCTAATGGCATACTGGACACCACTGGTAGGAGCATTGCCAGCAAATTAAAGGAAGTGATTATTCCCCTCTATTTGGCACTGGTGAGGCCACATCTGGAGTACTGTGTCCAGTTTTGGGCACCCCATTACAGAACGGATGTGGACAAATTGGAGAGCACCCAGTGGAAAGTGAAAAAAATGGTGAGGGGGCTGGGGCATATGATTTATGAGGAAAGACTGAGGGCTTATTTAGTCTAGAGAAGAGGAGATTGAGAGAGGATTTAATAGCATCCTTCAACTACCTGAAGCGGGGGGCTCCAAGGACGATGGAGCTGGACTATTCTCAGTGGTGGCAGATGACAGAACAAGGAGCAATGGTCTCAAGTTGCAGCAAGAGAAGTTTAGGTTAGATATTGGGAAAAAAAACTTTCTCACTGGGAGGGTGGTTAAGCACTGGAACAGGTAACCCAGAGAGGTTGTGCAATCTCCATTCTTGGAGATTTTTAAGATCTGGGTAGACAAAGACTTGGTTGGGATAATCTAGTTGGGGATGGTCCTGCTTTGAGCAGGGGGTTGGACTAGATGACCTCCTGAGGTCCCTTCCAACCCTCATTTTCTATGATTCTTACTGTGTTGCACCAGCACTTAATATCTCTGGGTCCTTTTGGTCAAGGGACTGAGGAGCACAAGGACCCCTGGATTTTTCTCCCTATGGATAATATCCCATTAGATGGGAAGGGTGATTACATAGGAGACCATCAGGATTGGAAAGTGCTGCTGTCTTTAACAAGCTTGGTGTTGGGCCCTACTGGAAATTTATCATCACAAATTGCTTTTCATTCCACCCTCCCCCAGTGAGGGGTGGGGGCATGGGGAGAGGCAGCGATGAAATGGGTAGGGTGCAGGGGACCATCCCCCTGCAACACACACACAAACCAGACTGGCATTTTTTGGTCCTCCCATACCTAAGCATCCCTTAAAGATGAATATGGTGCTAGTTACTGTGGTATGAACACCTTGACCAATGTGCTGCTGGCTTCGTGGGTTCTTCAAGGCATGGGCATTGGGGCCTGAGTGGAGGTTAGAAGCCTAAAGCTCCCTTCCCCAAGTCAAGCCCTACTCTCTACCTGCTTCACTCCCCTACTGCCATCCACGCTGCTCCACCAAGCCAGTCCCAGGGTGCCCTCCCTTAGCCACAGCCATCTTTGCTGGGCTTCCTCTCTTGAGGGCTTGGAAGACAACTATCATGCTCACCCCTTCCCCACCCCACCCCCCCAAAAAAAAAAACCACAAAAAAAATCCAACATGCAGCTTCTGCCACAGGGCAATGAAAACAGCTCCCCTGTAGTGGGGAGTGAAGAGCCAGCCCTGTCACTGTGGGAGTGTGCAAGGAGCATCAGTGATGATAAGGTGACCAGGCAGCATAAAAGCCTTTCAGGTTTCAGTCATCCATGGTGGCTCTTAAACACACCTAGAGCCTCCCCTACAGCCTTTCCTTCTGCAAGGAGTCTTGTGGGTGTCACTGAGACTATACTGAGATGGGGGGACCATGATTTTATCACAGGAGTATTGAGGGGGCTAACACTAATGCTCCAGCCTCTGGGCAGCCTAGCCCAGTGGTTCTCAGCTTCTCAAAGGCCAAACACCTCTCCATAACTCTCCTGTATTCAGCTGCCCCCTCTTTCAAAAACCTGATGTCACTCAGGTTTTTTTTTCTTTTTTGAAAATTAAAAATACTAGAGCAATCCTTCTGTTGGAAAGCACTGAGCCTGCAGCAGGGCAGAATGTATTGGACACTATTTGACTCCTTTTTGAAAGCTTTGCATTTAACTTACAAAGCACATGTAGGTGTTAGTATACCTAACAGTGCTACTGTGGATACCCCATAGCATCCTTAAAAGGACCGTACAGCACCCCAGGGTGCCATGAACCCTCCTTCCCCCAGGTTGAGAATTACTGATCTAACTCAAGGCAGTCCCTTCACAGCATCTATTGAAGTAAGCTTTTACTTATAAAGCTCTGATTTAGTTAAGTCTATAAGGTCCACATTCACACTGCCTTCTGCCTGAATTCAATTAACTACCTCCCCTGGCCCAAGAGCCTGTCTCCAATGCACATGGCTCACCTGGAGGCGAAGGCAGAAGGCCCCTGCCCCCAGGTGCACAAAAAATAAAAATGCAGGACATGTTAGCAGCCAAGAGCTCTTAACCCAGTTGGCCTTGCCAATAAAACCAGTAAGTCTCTTTGAATAACCAGTTTATTTCCAACATATATATAACTATACGTCTGAGAGGGCGATTTCCAAAGCAAGTTCTTTTTTTGTTTGGTTGTTTGGCGCTTTTTTTTTTTCCTTTTTCATTTTGCATATACCGAATATATAGCCAACCTTGGACAACACATCAAGGGCAAAAAATACACATGCAGAGAGGTTTGCTTGTTTTTTTTAAAAAGTCAACACTGTTACAGCACTTTGTGTCTTTTTTCTTTTAAATGAGCAAAACTTCTTAAAAAATCCTTATAAATTCTTTGTAATATGTTACACATTTAAAGACAATATTTACAAAAAAAAGAGGGGGAAAAAAAAACCTTTACAGCAAATATTTGCATAAAGTATGAGAACAATGCATAACTGGAGTAACATTTCCATCCATTCTTTCTTTTTTTTTTTTTTTTAATCCCCTCTTCCCTCCCCCCCACACAAGGCCTCATTGGAATGGCTGCAGTTTGTAGTGGAAGTTGTAGCGTGACATTATTTCTATGTACAGGTTTCAGTTGAACTCTGGCCCCATGGAGAGGGGGGGCTAGACTTTCACTCCAGAGAGACAGTACCCTAGTTCATTAAGACAATCGCCAGACATTAGGCTACAGATGGCGCAGCGTGTTTCCTAAACACAGAGGACGTATTGGATTTTGGTTTAATGTCACGTTTGGGGTGGAAAAATAGAAATTTGTGCTGTGGCTAGGGAGCAGTGGAAGAACGGAGCTTACCATTTTCAAGGAGGGAAAATTGCTGACGACTGCACAGCACAATGGGCGAGTCTACGTGCTTGGTTAGAAGTTGGCATGGGGGTGGGGGGGAAACAATCACCCCCCGCCCTATGGATCCAGTTCTCTGGGACAAGTTTGCCAAAGTCCATTTTGGTTCTCCTGACACTGAGACATGAGGCCCCGAACTCCTGCAGTTAGCTCTTCTATGGCACTTTTATTCTTTTTTGCACATGAAAGGCTGCATAATGGTCACCGAATTCCAGTTTACGTAAGATCCTTACCTAGCGGAAGCCCTCGGTGGGCAGTCACCACTGGATATGGTAATAATCCCTTCCTATCCCAAACTGCACAGCTGCTGTGGTCCACCCCACTGGTGGCTGCATCACACCTTATTTGCCACAGTGCTTTTGAGATTAAATGAAATGCAGACAAGGGTGTTTCTTGCTGCTGGGTGAGCAGGAGGGGACAGGGAGTTAGAAATGACAGGCAGGAAGGGGCAGGGCCACATTTGCTGAAGCTACATCAACTTAAAAGGGTTATGGATAAAAAGCCTGGTGGGAGGTGAGCAGGAGCACCAGCACAGTGGACATGCCCTTCCTGGCAGGGCTTAAGCATCTGGGAAGATGGGGTGGTCTCTGCAAGGGCTGAGTGGGGAGCCAGAGAGCCAAGCCATGGCTATTCTTGCTGGGCTCAGAGATACCTGCTGCAGGCTTTGCTGTCCTACAACCTCCCTGCTCCATGTCTGTTCAGGATGTGCAGCTCTGCACAGAGCAGGGCCTGCCTCCTGGGTATGCCTCACTCGTGAGAGCCCATGCAGCGTTCCCCAAGTGCTGCAGATGCAGCAGGGCCCTGGACCAGCCTTCCCAGGCAGTGGCCCATGTTAACATGACTCTGATTTTAACAGGCAGCCATGCTAACCACTTCTCCCCACAGCTGCGGTGCCAAGTGTGGTACGCACACTGAGGGCGACTGGGCTCCTAGCAAGAGCACTGATCCCATGCTGGAAGCTCAGGCCCTTAGGAGACCTGGGAGTGAAACAGGCCATGCACCACAGATTGAGGAGGGAGTGAGAAGAATCCCATACCCAGCACACAATGGGGAGGAGGGGGCACAAGGCTGAGCAGAGGCCACCTCCTCCTCCCATCCCATGGGGAAAGTGTCTGTTGCTCACCTGACCCAGAGAAGCCAGCACAGGGTAGCCGTTGTGCCTCTGCACTTTGCTGAAGCCAGTGCTGCAGCCTGGGCTACCCCAGACAGGACGGTGCCCACCCGCCCTCACCGCTTTTCCCACCTGGTTTGACAAGGGGGCCAGAGGGAATGCACACGATACTCAGTAGTGAGGGCACAGATCTACCTGTCTCTGGCTGATGAAAGGACTCTGCTAAGTGCTGTCCCCCGGCTTGCTCTGCCTCCATCAGATGGCTGTGCAGAACCCAGCTAGTGCCAAGGCCCTGTACTGACACCCTACCAAGATACGCCTGACTCCAGGCTGGCTGCTTGCTTCCAGGAGGACCCAGCTCTTGCCCCAATTGTGGGGCAGTTTTCACCACCACCCCCAGGCCACTGAGCTGCAGCTGTCATGAGTCCACGTGGGGAAGCTGCCGTCCTCTGGCCACGGCACTGCCAGGCTTCAGCCACAGTGGCTAGCAGCAGCTCCTCACACAACAGGGATCAGTGTGAGAAGGGGAATGAACCCCAGGTCCAATGGTTCAGCACAGGTACCTGACAGGAGTTGGCACCCAAGCAGCCAGGCCTGTCATTCACCTCAGCAGCCACCAGGTGTCACTGTGCCCCTACCCAAATAGTTGTAGCAAGAGCCAGGCTGAGAGAGATCCCTGCAGCCAGGGGTAGGTGTCACCCGGCCAGCAAGGAGTGCACTCACAGCAGAGATGCAGCACCACAAACGTTAGCCCATACCAACAACCTCAGGTCCATGGGGCCGGCACACTGGTGGCTGTGATGCCCACCCAGCTGCAGTGATGCCTTTGGCCTGTAGTGCATGCATGCCCACAAGAGCTCTGAGCTGAACAGACTGTGGCCGGGGCAGACGGAGAGCCAGCCATCAGCTCCGTCTCTGCTCTCCAGCCCCCAGCCTGGCTGCCTGGTTTTGTGCCCATCATCCTGGCACCTGGGCAGCACAATGCAAATGCTGCCAGTCCCTCCTGACTGCTGGAAGGAGACGGATGTGTGGGGAGGGTCTTTGCTACAGCTGTCACAGCTCCATGCCTACGCTCTCCCCCCCACACATCCCCCCCTCAGTTTCCGTGCCCAACTAGGGCCAGGGCACTGGCTCTGGAAAGGTGGGGACCCTCTCTGCACTGGCCATAGGGTGGGCATGGATGAAGGTGCCTAAAGGCCTCTCTCTACAGCTGCTCGACATTTCCTTGCTCCTCAGCAGCATTTATGCAGCGAGCATTTTCTGTGACCAGGATTGAGGGGAACCTGCAAGAGCATGATGCCATGGAGCCGTGGCCAGGACCCCCTGGCACCAGCACAACCCGGAGGAAGAGCAAAACGGGTTGGCAAGTGGCCACAGGGCACTAGCAACAGCCTCAGGTAAACACACATATCCTCCCTCCCCCAGCCACAAAGCAAGTGCTCTCAAGGTGGGGGCTGGCGTCTCACGCCCACGAGGAGTTAGGAACAGGGTTGGGTCTGGAAGCTCAGGAAAACCGTCAGTGCCGCACAGGGCCTGAAGGGAGCTCAAACGCTTCTTGGGGGTGACCGCTCAAGAGTAGGCCAATCCCAGGTCCAAAGGTTGCCATCCATAGCAGGATCGGGACTAGAAAAGGCTGGGCCTGGAAATTTTCCAGCTGGGGAGGTGCAGCTGAAGGTGGGGGGAGGTGGTACAGAAGAGGTTCAAAATCGGGAAACAGATTAAATAAAAGCAGCTCTACATGGAGCACAATTAAATACAAAACGGGAGTGGGGGAAGTCATTAAATTAAACAGTGACCCAAGCACCCAGGATGGGAGGGCTGGAGCAGGGAAACAGGGTGTCTCCAGGCCTCCAAGCCCTGAGGCCAGAGAGTGAAGCTCGAAGTACAGGGGTAAAACAGAAAAGGGGTAAGCTGCCCCTGGCCTCAAGGACCATGACCGCGACCTCCCCACATGATGGGGACCCATGTCCAGGCAAGGCCCAGCTCAGAGGGGTCCTCAGCCACTGCAGCCACAGGCATCATGGGGGAGGAGGCAGAGGGGCCTAGGGACCATCAGGCTGAGTGCCGGGCCGGTTACAGACACTGGTGGAAGCGCAAGGAAGCTGTGCGCTTGGGAGCCGGGCCCCGGTCACCCAGGTTCCCCTCAGTGCCCTTACTGTGCTGCTGCTCCCCAGCACCGCCCTGGTGGCTCGGTGCCGAGTTCCCCAGCAAGGAGGAGGAGGAGGGCCTAGCCTTTGTTGACTCCAGGCTGCTGAGGCCCGAGTCCTTGTTGTCCCTGTGTAGGTCTTTGCAGGAGGCACTTGCCTCCGGGGGCCGCCCCTCAGCACCGCCCCTGGCCCCTGAGGTGGCACCATCAGCAAGGCCCTGGCCTGGCACCCGCTGCTCCTTCCACTCGTTGAAGTTGAGGTCCTTGAGCCCACCGGGCACCACCACCGTGTGCCGCCGCCAGCTGCTCTTCTTGCGCCGTGTCTCAGGGGAGTGGGGCTGGCGCATTGGCACAGCCAGCATGTCATCGGCTGAGCCGCGCAGCCGCAGACGGAGCTGCTCTCTCAGTGAGGGTCGGGCTGAGGCCCAGCCGCCTCGCTTCTCTGCTGCAGCTCCCAGGGGTGGCAGGGACTCCTGGCTGCCCCGGGAGCTGGAGCTGGGAGCCTCGGTACTACCCTTGGCTGAGGAGTTGCTGTCCCGCCGAGGCCGCAGGAGCCGCTTGCGAGCCAGCGTGTCACACTGGATGAGGCGGCGGGAGCTGAAGGATGCCCGCCTATCCTTGTCACTGCTCACCCCCACCCCTGCCACGTCTCCCAGGCCCTCATGTGCCCCTGCCCGTCCTGGGAAGAAACTGCTTTCTGTGTCTGTCTCCACGTGGCTGAACTCGCTGCGTTCGTCGTCTGCCTCCTCGCCGCGGCTCTCAGCCACCGACTGCACCTCGGAGCATAGGCTGCGGTCGATGGTGGAGAGTGTGGAGTAACCCGACACGATAGACCTGGCATCCAGTGCTGGCTCGGGACTGCTCCGCAAAGCCACGGCCATCTTCATCCCCTTCAGCCCCTCTGCCTCTGCCAGCCCCACCTCCAAGTGGCCTTCCTGTTGCAGACACATAGCCTCTGGCCCCACTTGGCTCCGAGCATCGGGCTCCACACCAGCCTCTCCAGGGGCATCATGGTCCCGCGACTCCTCAGCCTCTTCCTCCTCGGCCTCCCCGTGCCTCTCTGCTCCCAGAGCCTCTTCACCTCTAGCCTTGCCAGCGCCCTTGGTGGCTTCATGCTCCGAGTCATCATCCGTGCTGCTCCCAAAGCGCTTGGCCTCTCTCCGCTTCTTCCTCTTGCGGTTGACAGCTGAGATGAAGGAGATGGTGAGCATCTCCTTGTGGTACAGATCCTTCCGGGATGCCCACGAGCCCTGCTGGAGGAAGCACCATGGGGCTTAGCACCATGACCACCAACCACAACCACATCTCTACAGACCATGTAAAAATGCCCAAGCAGATCCCATCTGTGCACTGTGCTTCCCCACCCTTCCCTGTATGGCCCTTCTCTGTATGGGAGCACCCTGGGATGGACACGCAGGCCTTCAGCTCCATGCTTTCACTCACAACACATGAGTGGCCACAGCCATATGCCCCCTGCTGCAGTACTGCATTTTGGATAAAAACTAGCCCCTACCAATAGCGCCTTGTGACAGGCCTGGGAATGGAGGACTGGGTCAGGTTGCCTTAACTGCACAGCAGAACCCCAACAAATGGAGCCAGGAAGAGCTTGAGTTTTACCAGCTTGACAGAGGCAAACACAGTATCAGAATTACAGATCTCACCGTGGAGCCTTTAGTCCTCACTCAGTACCTGTAGGAGGGGCTGCTCTGCTCAGACACTGGCCAAGTTGTCTCCTAGCCCAAGAAACTTGGATACCAAATAGACAAGAGGTGGAAGGGAAAACTGAGGCAGAGAGTAGCTGCAACCTGCCCAAAGCTAAGTGACAGCATTAGCTTGTACTAGAATCCAGGCATCCTCACGCCCAGCCCAGTGCTCCACCAACTGGACCATGCTGCTAGCTGCCCCATGAATTTCAAGGTGACCTTAAAACTACTAAGACCCAATTAAGCACCCCAGGCCCATCTTCTTAATGCATAATCAGAAACCCTGCAGCCTCTCGCATCTCACTGCCCCAAGTTGGTGGGGTGGGAGGCAGATCCTGACCCCGGACTGGGAGGCACCAGGGCTTGCTAGACCTTAGCTCCAAAATGGCTCTGTTTTTAGCAACAATACAGTTCATTCCCCCGTCCCCAGTTCCTCTCCTCTTCCCATTGCTAGCAGCTGGGAGTCCAGGGATGCTGGAGGTTCCCCAGAGCTCAAGGGTCCCCTTGGGGATTCTTACCTTGGATTTAGTGGAGCTACTGTTGGTTGAATCTGTAAGGCACAAAAGACAGGGAGAGCAGGTCAGAGGGCTGAGCTGGGTTCTGTCAGTGTGGTGGGGTGGGGCAAGAGACCGTAGAGCAGAGGGACACTTCTCAACAGCCTCATGAAGGCTGGGTCCTGCCCATGGCTCCAGAGGATACCGGCTCCATCAGAAGCATCCCTGTCAATCGCACTGTAGGGCCATGATAGCCAGGCCCTTGTGCACCCATTGAAGGAAACTTCAGACCCCAGGAAGTTCCTGTGCCCACAGGCAGCAGCTTCCCCAAGATAATGGGGGGTTTAAAGGAACTGTGGTGGGGTGATCCCACACATGGGAAAGGGAGTAGCAGGGTTCCCTACCCAGATCTCCAAGTCCCTCTGTCTGCCTATGAGGGGGCCACATACCCCTGCATTACAGAACCACAAAGTTCACCAGACCCCAGCCACCACCATGGAAGGAATCAGGAGAAGAAAATGTGGGAGAAGGCAAGAACACACAGCTTGAAACACCAAAGAGGAACCCCTCTTCCCCCCACAGAGGCTGGGACAAAGCAGCCAAGTGCGTCCTGCTGGTGGTGAGAATGGTATGGACGTGCCGTGCTGGGACAGATGGGGTGGAGGACAATGGAGCCATGGAAGTGCAGTGACTGCAGGCAGGAATGTGCTGCTGGGCTCAGAGCATGGGGGGCTGGGGAATCTCTTCTGGGCCTCAAGTGCAAGTGAGGGGCTGTGGAGCCTTACTCTAAAGAGGCCCTGAGCGCAGAGTGCCTGAAAGCAAGCTGGGTGGCTTACAGAAAACAGCCTCTCAAGCAGGAGGGCGAGCACTTTCTCTGACATGAATACGTGTTACGCTCTGTGAGTATGGATTAGACTCATGGGGCCAAATTCTTATGGGCACAGGGCAAGACATAATCCCTGCACTGAACAGAAGTGACCCTAGGCTTGGGCACTATAAGCAATATCAGGTGGCAGAGAGGATGGGCTGGAAGTCAGTCTGGAACGGATGCAGTCTCTAATGTTTTCAGGTGCTTGGGGCTAAGGGGTTAGAGCAGTTGTGGGCATCAGAGATCCAAGTCTGAACACAGCTGCCAGGGCCCATGGCAGGCCAAAGTGCAGGCCATTGTCACAAGCAGTACTAGAGGGCAGAGGCAGGACTGGAATGAGGCTACTTGGGCCTGGGCTGGGGAGAGACAGAGATGCTGTAGACTGTGCTGGGGAAGATGGGGGCCTGGGGCACAGGTGCACCCAGGAACGGCAGGCAAGTTAGTCTGGAAAGTCTCACAAACAGGTTAAAGGGCAGAGGGGGGCATGGGATGCAGCCAGCACCAAGTCCACCATGGTGCGGACCATGACAGCAATGGTGAGAACCACACGAACACGCAACAGATGCTCCCTCCCCAGCACGCTGGCTGAGGGATGGTATTAGCGGTTGGCGGCGATTATGAGAGAGAGGGCAGCTGGGTGGGACACTGACCCCATGGAAGATGTGAGATCCCCTCCCCCTCAGTGCTGGAAGGCATGTACCCTGGACCTGTGGGGCCTGGCATGTGCTCCTCCAGGTGAAGTTGGAGTCATGCAGGGCTGGGGGTCTGAACTGGGACATGGCCAGTGTGAACTGCCAAAGGGGGAGGGTCGGACAGCAGAGAGGTTAAACATCAAGGAGTCGCCTCTGTTCTGGGAGCAGGCAGAGGAAGTGGCATTTCTGCAAAGGCCCACTGCTGCTCACCAATGCTTTTGGGGTGTCTCCAAGGGAGCAGGAACCCCCTGTGTGTATGGGATCCTCAGCATCCTGTAATTGATGGAGGCTGGTTTCATGCACCGAGTGCAATGGAGTCTGCAGTAGCGGGTAACTCACAACAGGGGCCACCACCTTGTGTATCAGGACTCCACTGGAATGGAGGGCCCTGTGCCCACCTAGCCTCCATCACTGCATGGGGACAGGTCACCAGCCACTGTGCTGTGCCTGCGTGGGTTACCCAGTCAAGTCCAATGGGTCCCATAACCTGGCCTCACAAGTTCCCCATGGGCAGGGCCTGCACCCCCTCTCCCCCCACACTTATCCCCACTCTCTCATAATCGCTCCATGGAATTAGTGCATGAGCAGCGCTCCCAGCAACACCACTGTACCCGTTCTAGATCTCCAGGAGGTCCGCTGGAGGAGGAGAAGGAGGAGGAGGAAGAAGACAGCACAGAGAAGTTTAAGGGAAGAGCAAGAAATCCCCATCATTTCCACCCCCTGCCTTTCCAAGTCTGCAGTTTGAGCCAGGGGAGGGGTAAAGGGAAACCCCTGGCACGGGGAAAGGCAGCTGGCATAGAGGAAACATGGGCATGAAGAGGCTCCCACCCCATCATTGGCTCTGCTGTGGCTGGCTAGGAACCAGAGAGCAAGGAGACACTGGTAGGGTCCAGCTGTGCTAAGCACTGGGCTACTTCTGAGAAAGCCTGGCTGGTGAGGATCAGACCAAGGCGGGTAGAGGGCCTGGGGGGGGAGGGGGATGGTGGGGGGATGATGACTGGCCACTCTACCAGCACTTCCCAGCAGAGATGCCAAGGGGTACCCAAAAGTGGTCAGATCCCAGTCTATGGCCAGTGATCACCAGCTTCTTGCTGGTGATGGGCTGCAACAAGCTCAGGACAGGGGAACACCCCTCCTTCTGCCCTGGTGCAGGCTCTGGACAGCACTCAGGGCACCCAGGGGAGGTGGGATCCCAGGGAGAAATTCCAGTTTCTGTCTCCCCTACAGGATCAACTGCAGTTGCAAAAGAGGGAGCCCAGGGCTTGCTCTGGGCACAGTACAGAGACCATCCCACTGGGGGGGTGCTAGGCAGGGGAGAGCCTGCAGCTGCCCCAGGGGAAAAAGGGGCTCTGAGCTCTCTGCTGAGGCAGTCTGGGGCTAGCTGGGAAGAATGGCACAGTGATTTTAATAGGGGACATATTGCCTCAGAAGTCCCTCCTCCGGTGGGGCTGGCTGAGCCCCCAAAGCAGAGGCCACCCCCATTGCAGCCCCTGTCTGCCCTCCTCTCACCTGAGGCATCTCCGGGTGCTGCTGTCCTCCCAATGTTGGGGAGCAGGTACTCAATGTTTGGCACCGACTGTGCCTCCTTCTCATCCACAGGGGTCTAGGGGTGCAAGACAGGGAGAACAGTGAGCGCTGTGCCACCCTCCAGGCCCACCCCTGACAAAGCCCTTCTGCCCTCTGCCAGCAGGGCATCAGTGTGGGGCAGAGATTCCCTGGGGGTGCCACTTGGCCCAGAGCAGGGATGTCCCCCAGACTCATGCTCTGGCATAGGACAGAGGGAACTCTGCTTGCTCCACCCTTCCTTGCGCTCTCCCTAGCCAGCCCCCCGCCGTCCCCTCAGGAGAGGTCCCTGCATGAACACGGCAGGTGCCCTCAGGCTGTTGCCTCTTCCCCCTTTCCCTGTGAAGCCAGGCTTGCCACATGACTCACCTTCTCTCCCTTGTCCTCCTTGTCGCTGAAGAACCAGTCAGACTGTGGGGAGATGACAGAAAAGGGATCGGAGTGTGAGTGAGGCTGCAGGTCAGGGTCTTTGAGGAACAGCTGCCCTCAGAAGCCCCTCCCAAAGTACCCCTGCCACAGCCCTCACCCACCTCCCCTTGTGCCTCCATATACGTGGTTCAGCCCCAACTAACACTCCACTCACCCACCAGTCAGATCCCCTCTGTGCCCCTATGCTTCCCCCACATACCAACACACTTGCTTCTGCCCTGCCCCTGCTCCTATCTTTCCCCATTCCTGGTCTAGGCCATGCTATGCTCCCCACCTCCCATCACCCACCCCTGGCTTTGCAGTGTTTGGGGATGGGATGAGGCCTGCCCACAGGTCCCTTACATGCTGGATGAGGGTCTCCACAATTTTGTAGCGGTCTGGCATGTGTGTCACCATGTCTGTCATGTTGTCTTCAGATGTCCGGACTAGCGTTGGGCCAAACACCAGGGCCAGGTTCCTGGGCTCCATCTGCAACAGGACATGGGGGTTAGAATGCCCTGCCCAGCCCCACCTTAGTCACCCCTGGCAAGGTGAGCCAAGGGGGAGGACTTGAGCAAGAGAATCTAACTCCACAGACAGCTTGGGCTCAGGGCAGGAGGGGACAGCCATGCAAACACCACCCAGTCCTTCCCTCTGCCCTGTCATGGCCTCTTCTCACCCACTTTCATCACATCCAACACAGTAATTGCACTAGCAGTCTCTGCTGCAGCACTGGGCAGCACAAGCCCATGCTGCCTCCCTCTCTAGTGAGCTTTCAGGCCTTGCTTCCCTGTCCAGAAAGGCACAGCAGGGCTGAGGCTCACACCCCTGCTCTCTCACAGACCTCCCATATGGATATGTCCCTCTGTTGCCCTGTGTGCTGCATCCACATGACAAACGTGGAAGAAGCATATATGACAGACGTGAAGCCCAGGGGCTGCCATGAGCTCAGGTGGCTGCAAAGCACCGAGGGATCTCTTCCACACCATAGTATGTGGTGCTGCTCTAGAAATTCACTTCCAAACCCTCCTGGACACACTTGCATGGTTCCCTAGCCCTGTTCTCCCCTGCCAGCCCTGCTGGGAGAGGCCCCATGATCCTGAACCCATGGTCTCCAATGCAAGGGAACTGCTCCCTAGAGCAGCCTCTCTCAACCCATGGGTCATGACCCAAAGTGGGTCACAAGAATATGAAAAGGTCACAAACAAACTTTAAAAATGGATTCTCCTTTAACAGAAAAAAAAGGGAAACCGCAGCTTCTCCCTTGCAGGCTGGCAGAGTTCCAGCCTGCAAGGGGCTGCTTGGGGGCCCCCCCATACCTCCCACCTGCTCCACACACCCACCCCATGCCCCACACACTGGGGGGCTGGGGCCTGGGAGTGGGGAGCAGTGGGTCAGGAGTGAGAGGCACTGGGTCAGGGCTGGCCATCAATATTTACAAATGAGTCCTGGTCCAAAAGAGGTTGAGAACCACTGCCCTTGACTGTGGAGGCACATGGGCTCACTGCCTCTTGGAGCCAGTTAGTAGCAATGGTACCTTGTTCTTCTCTGAGTGATCGGCGATCGTCTTCAAGTGTCCCACAAGAAACTTGAGTGTCTCATAGTAGTGTCCTGGCAGGTCCCGGATCTGCAGGGCACAGAGCTGCCATGTGAGAGATCTGCCAGCCTTGAAGAGGCCTGGCACCCCCTGCTGACCACAGCCCCACTCATAGCTCCACTGTTGATCTTAGCCCCATTACTTTCTTGCTGCAAACCCTCCCCACCCTGGTTTAGCTCCCTCTACACCCCAGCGCTGCATAAAGCGTCGCCCCCAATCTCCTCGGAAGGGAGATCACAGCCAAAGCTCCTTCTAGACCAGCTCAGGCAGCTCTCAGACAAAACAAGAACCAAGGCAAATATCCTCCTCCAGCTCCCAGAAAGGCCTGGGATCCCCCCATGGTGATATGGCTGAACCCAGAAAGAGAAGGGGAATTGTTTCTGGATGCAGGTGGCACCTCCTCTCTGCCCAGGGGAGTGAGGGTGGTCCTGGTGATGGCAGAGAGCTCTTCCCACCCCACAAGGTTCATTCAGGGTCCAGTATTCCCATACCAGTTTCCGCAAGGTCCTCATCCTCTCACTGGCATCTTCTATCCGGTTGGCTTCAATGAAGTCGTTGTACTTATCTGAAAGCCAGATATGCACCCAGCAGGCTCAGCAGTGCTGCCGGAAAAAGTCCCAGTGCTGCCCTCCAACACCCTCATTATACCTGGAGACAGGGATCAAGGGCCTGGCAGGCAGGCTGTGTGCCTGAATGGGCATAGGTATGCACAGAATACAGGCAAGGACAGAAGGGCTACAGCACAATGAGGGGGCTGGCTGCAGGGAGCACAGGCAGATAAGGGAGTAAATGGAGGGGTCTGGGCAATGGATAGACAGAGGGAGAGCTGGGCTACACAGACTAGTGCAGAAGGACAGCTGGAGAGGAGCAGGTAGAGGGAGGATGGGGGACAGGCCACCCAGGGGCGTGGTCGGACTAAGGCACAAATAGGGACCTGCCAATTCAGAGGGGGCAGCTTGGACACTGGGCCTTTACAGAGTAGGGCAGGCAGGTGACACATAAGAACCTAGTGACAAGGGAAGGACAGGGCACAGACAGGCAGAACTGGCTGCAAAGGACACCCCCAGGATAGGCCTGGGCCCCAGAGTAGGACCCTGTCCTAGAAGAAAGCACTGCGCTGCACTCCCCTTTTGTAGGCAATGAGATACCCATGGGCTTGGGCTCAGCATGGGGGCAGCAACAGCAAATGCAGAAAGGCCACAAGGCCCAAGGTTTTTCCACGAGGAAATGAAGAGAGGGAGGGGGGGTCAGCTGGGAGTGTCCAGCAGAGTGAGGGGTCCTTCTGGGTCTCAGGCCACAGCCAACGATGGTTCTCCAAGAACCATACAAGAGCCACCCAAGGACCAAGCTCTGGTCTTGCTGGGCCATGATTCCACAGAGACAGAGAGAGGGTTGCATCTGGCAGGGAAAGCAGGATGCCAGCATACAGCTCTTCAACACTGAGGGGCACATATCCGTGTACATACAGGGAGTGCACACCCAACTCACCATCTGTGAACAGGGGCTCCGGGAGCTTTCGGAAGAAGGACTTCAACAGGCTGCTGATGACATTCAGGTCCTGCCACCTCTGTTGTGGGGAGAGAAGGAGACACTCAGAGCCAGGGGAGGATGATGTGCCTGAGGTGGGAAGGCCAAAACCAGGCCAAGCTTACATCGGCTGGGCTGCCCAGCACTGTCAGGGGGAAATCGCTGAGCCCAGGTCTTGTGAGACACCCCAGGGACCTGCACGTGGGGTCAAGCTAAGTGGAGAATCTGCTACACTCAGACAGAGAAGACAGTCTGAGCACGGGCCCTTCTCCCACCCAAAGGCTAGAAGGAATTCCAGCAGTTGCAGCTGGGATGGCTGTTTGGGGCCAGAACCTGAGATCCCCATTTCAAATGCAGGAGCGGGAGCCCCCAGCCCAGCTGGGACATAGGGAGTGCACAGGAAAAGAAGCAGGTGTCAGCAGCACAGCAGTGGGACTGGCACCAACCCACTGGCAAGCACAGCCCACTAGGGAGAGGTCACTAGCCAAAGGCAAGACAAAGTACACCCCTGCCACATGCACACACACACACACACATATGCCATGGGCACTCATATGCAAGCACACACACAAGCATGTATGCACATACACACACACCACTTTCTATTCCTGTCACTGCTCCCTCCTTCCTGCCTCTCAGTGTCTGTGCTTTGCTGGCCCTGTGTGTGGTTGCTTGTGAAGGCTCCATTTCTGATCAGCCACATGCCACAGGACAGGATGCTGCAGCTGGACAAGGAGCATGTTGGGCAGGGGCTGTGCTGGGCCAGGGGACAGGGTCTTGCCAACTCTGTACCTCATCCTGCAGGTTGATCTCAGTGGCCCCCTTGTTGAGCTGCTCCTGCAGGCTAGACACCATGGCGTTGTTACCAGGCACCCGGTAGATGCCCATGTACTCGAGGCCCTTGTCTTCCACCACTTTGCAGCAGGCCTCCACAATCAAGGGAATGTTCTGCAGGGAACAGAGATGGCCTGAAGGAGGCAACACTAGATGGGAGATTGGGAAGGCCTGTGGGGGAGGGGGCACACTTGGAATCACAGCTGCTGCATGTTAAAGGAGGTGAGTCAGGGAGAGAGACAGTTGGAGGCTCTGGCTGCCAGATGTGAAGTGGGCAGTGGGATTTGGACAGACAGAGCTGGCACTGGGGCTGACAGGTATTAAGACTGTGTCAAACATGGGCACAGCTGGAAGCTGCAGCTGCCAGATGTTAGGAGAGGCATGGAGCGGGGGGGGGAGGGAGCGAGCAAGCTGCAGCTGCCAGATCTACCCCAGCCAAGAGGTAGTGAGGGCAGTCAATGCCACCTTTCCACCCTCATTCCCATCAGGACAAACCCAGAGTGGAGGGGAAGGCAAGGTTGGAGGTAATGCTCAGCTGGACCTTTTGGGAACAGAGGGCAAGGGGCAGAGCAAAAGGCTGTGGCTACTGCTACCTAATACTGCCCAACTCATCACATAAATGGATTCCCCAGAAACCATAGCTGTGGCCAGGCCAGAGCCTCCTAAAGTATCCCAGGGAAGCCCTGTTCAATTCCTCCTCCTCATGACTGTATGGAGCTTCAGCCCATGGACCCTGGCACAAGACAGCAGGGAACAGAAGACTGGAGGGGGTCCCCAAGGTAGGGTCCAACCCCTGACAGTCCCAATGACAGAGGAAGGTGCTCTGTGCCACTAAGAATCCACTGCTGGCAGTGCCCAGCTTGGCTGGGTTACAGCTAGTTTTGGTCTGTCTGCTGGAGCTGTAGTCACTCCCCAAGCATGCCCACTGCCTGCCTGAGTCTGCAAACAGCCGGACTCCAGCACTGGGATGAGCAGATGCCTACCCTCAGCTTTCCAGGGATCTCAACTGGAGGCCTAATGACGATAAGTACCATTAACTCTTTCATAGTGGACAGACCCCTGCCCTCATCCTGCCTGTGCAGTGGGAAAACAGCAGGCTGTCACAGCAGCACTGGCTCCCTCCTGGTGCCTAGGGCAGATGTGGGTCCAAATTATATACCTTATTGTCTGGGGCAGGCTGGCAGTCCTCAAGCCTCACTCCAAAAGCCCGTGGGGCAGATTTCTTGTTCTTTTTCATAATGTTAATGCCCCATGGGGCTTTCTGGGAGCCACTCTCATCTGGAAACAAAACACAGAGTTGGTCATCAAAGAGCCAGACCCAGAGAAACAGATACCCATAGTACCATGTACCCCGACAGGGAGAGTCACTCAGCCGGGGCACACGTCACCCAATGCCCTCACTAAAGGGTCTGCCCACAACATGCACATCCATTCTCCCTTCCTTGCCCCCTGCCTCACTCAGACATACCCCACTGACCCTCACACCCATCTCCTCCAGCACGACATGAACTCCTGGCTTTGAGGCAGCCCCTAAGAGACCCACCCCCACACATACACATGCATGTGCTCTAAGTATATCTGATCTGGCACTACTTAGCACAGGTTAAAAACCATCTGAGATGCAAGGCAGGTGAGTCCATGCTGAGCTCCATGCTGCTGCAGCTAGGTCACTGCCAATGCCTGAGCTGGGCGGGTAGCTGTACGCTGCACTGTAGTCCTCCTCTCGGAGATATACAACCCCTGGCAACCCATGCATACCATTAGAGGTGCCAGTGTGTGGACATACCTTTAGTCACAGCCATGTCCTGCCTTGGAGATCGGGGGGCGCATGTGCCCGTTTGTTTTAGGAACTCCGGTTTGATCCCCAGCCCACGAGACCCTTTGGGGGATGAGTCTGGCTTTGTCCCTGGAGGGCTGTGGAGAAAGCAGAGAGGACTCTTAACCCAGACAGCCCCTGCACTGGAAACCCTGTCCCCTGGCCTTTCACCCTCAGCCAAGCAGAGCATGCTGAACCACAGCCACCTCTGTGCAGCATGGCCAGGTGCTGAGAGCAAAGCTGCAGCACAATGCATTCTGGGAGCAGCCACAGAAATTAAAAACATTGAGAACCACTCACGGGGCGTTTACCCATAATGCTCAGCGCTGCACTCGCCTCCCCCTCTTAATCGTGTAGCCAGTGAATGCCAGGTCTGCCACTGTTCCCTGCTGTCCAACCCTCCTTGGGGGGCATCTGTCCACAGGAGATGCAAAGCTGCAATCCCCGTGACCTGCCTGCATGGTGCACAAGGTCCCTCTCTGCCTGGGTTAACGACAAGCCAGATTCTACCTCCCTGAGCACAGGCAGACAGAGCTGCCTGCCCAGCCTTCTCCAACCCTCTCACAAAACCTGGGCCCCAATAACCTGCCCCCTGGCCTCACCCCTCCCCTGCCTGGTTTAATAAGAATCAAGCTTGCATTGATCCAGCAGACTCAGCACAGAACCCCGCCAGGGATGCACTTCACATGACTTAGGCCTTGGCTCACAGCACTGAGCCCAATCTGGAATGGCCCTGTGGAAGCTGAGCCAAGCTCAGCACTGAGCCGGTGGAAGTGCTGCTCCAGTAGGGAACTGCCCCAGTTCAAACGAGGCCTTACATCAATCCACTTCTCTGGCAGGGAGTGTGCTTAAGATGGATTCATAAGACCCAGAGCCTTCCAAGAGCCACAGCTCATTTTACAGGCAAGGATGGAGTCACGCAGCAGTTAAGTAACCTGTCGGAGGAAACCCTGCCAGAGAGCCCCGGCGACTCTGCTCGGACCGCCCAGCATTCTTCAGTGGTTCTCTACCAGGGAACACTATGAACACAGCTGCTCCCATCTATGGAAGTCTTTTAACTCAGCTATGTATTGTTCCTCCATGGCCCCGGGCACCACTGGGAGGTGGCCAGAGTCTGTATCTAATGCAAGTTCCCTCGCAGGTCCCTGAGGACCAGGGCTGTGATCTCCTCCGCATTATAGATGGAGAACTGGAGAACAGAGGCTTGAGAGAGGCTTAAGGATATGCCCAAGTTCACATGAGCAGACGTCTGTGGCAAAGCTAGCCCTTGCACTAAGGGAGCCCTAGTGCCAGGCTTGCACTCCACCCACTAGCCATGCTCTGTCCCGACAGGCCGGGCAGAGGTTCAGGGATCCTTACTTCACTTTCCGGTAGTCGTTCAGCTTCTTGTTGATAAGTGCTTGGCTTGCAAAACTGGGGTCCTGGAGAGGCACAAAGACAAGAGGGAGGGGAGAGCTTGAGCATATCGTGTGTGGTCAGACCCAAAGGAGCGCGCTCTCATCCATGAGCCGAGCCTTACACCAGGCCTCATGCCAGGGCCAGGAGGTCCTCCCCAGATGCAACAGCCATGAAATTTTGCCCCCTACTGCTCCTTGTTGATGGGCACCTGTTGTCCATGAGAAGAGAGTGTTGATGGCCTTCCTTGTGCCACCTGCAACCAGGCAGGACTGAAAGAACAGTACATTTGGGGCACTAGGCCTGCAACGCAGTCCAGCCTAGAAGCACCTAGCCCCTGATGGGGCTCTATCATTCTTTAGCCCATGCCCTATCACAGAGACCCCTGCTGGTATCAAAATCTCAGCCTTGCTTCGCATGGCTGAGCCAGTGCTGATCAGCCACAGGGGTCACTGGCTGAACACACAAACACATCTCACCGGCCTGAGCAAATTCCTGCCACAGGGCACCTCATGCCTCCCCCTGCCTCTGGAGAACATGCACAGTTCCCAGAGATCTGCATCTCCAGGAGGGGAGTGTTGGTAGGCAGGGCCAAAGCTCCACCCCTCATTACTCCAGTATCCCAAGGGCCCAGTCTCTGGGAAATCAGCATCACTCCCTGGGCATGGCCCTCTCTGCCTGGCTTCAACTTCCTTAGTGCCCGTTCAACTGCCCAGTTCTTAAAAGCAGCTTAGCCTGGGACTAGAACCTGGATCCCTGCACTGAGAAACAGGGGAGGCACATCTCATACCACTGACTCCTGCCCACAAACACCATTATAGCATCATTACAGCAACGATGGGTTGGGGTGGGGGGTAGGCCTTCAGATGCTGGGATTTCTAGCTCTTCTACTCTCCATCAGTGCTGGGGAGACATAGGATGCCTGGAGGGTGCACATGGCATGGTGGGAGGACAACTACAGCATGTTCTGGACTGGGATCCTCCAGCGTTCCCACAGAAATTCACCCCTCCTTACAGCACAACCCAAGAGGGGCACAGATCTTCCAGCATCTTCCACCCCTTCAGTGCACACCAACTTTGGCAACATCACAACCCCAACAAGGTGCCTGAACTGGTCATAAGCTATAGCGCACATCACATTGCTATGGCCTGCCCCAAGATGGGCAGACACTGAGAGCACCTTGCACCCCTACGGGGTACCCTGAGCTGGACACCGAATTGTGGGAAACACTGTAGCCCCACAGCACACCTGGTCTGGGCACAGCTGGGTTTTACAGCACCTCACACCATCACAGTAACCCCGCACTAGGCAGGGATCACCATGCAGTTTCCATACTTACAGGATGTTTTAGTTTGCACTCAGACCTAAGGACATCTTGTGGGCCTTAAGGCCAACCCAAGCTTAGAGCTGCTCCCATGCCTCCTATGAGCCTAAAACTGGAAATGGACCTTGGGGCAGCTCTCACACCTACAGTATGCTATAGCCAAGCAAGACATGTCTACAGCTAGGCACAGATCTCGGGGCAATTCCCACAGCCACAGGGCACCTACAGCGAGACACAGACCTTATAGCAGCTCCCACGCCTTCAGGCAGCCTGCAGCTGGGCATGGACGTCAGAGCACCTCCCACATCTACAGCATGCCTACAAGCAGGCACAGACCTCAGGGCTCCTCCCAAGCATACAGTGTGCCCGCAGCTGGGCATGGACCTCAGGGCAGCTCCCATGCCTACAGCATGCCTGCAGCTGGGCACACATCTGAAAGCAATTCCCAGACCTACAGCATGCCAACAGTCAGGCATAGACCCTGAGGCAGCTCCCATGCCTATAGCTGGGGACAGATATCAGGGCAGCACCCACACCTACCGTGTGCCTACAGCTGGGCACAGGCCTGAAAGCAATTCTCAGACCTACAGCATGCCTAGAGCTGAGGACAGACCTCAGAGCAGCTCCTATCCCTACAGTTGGACAAGGACCTCAGGGCAACACCACCACCTACAGAGTGCATACAGCCAGGAACACACCTCAGGGCAGCTCCCATACCTACAGTGTACCTACTGCTGGCACAAAACTCAGGGCAGCTCCTGGGCTTACAGCATGCCTACAGCTGAAAAGGGACATCAGGACAGCTCCCATACTTACAGCATGTTCACAGCCAGGCATGGATGTGAGAGCAGCTCCCACACTTACAAGGCATCTACAGCTAGGCATAGACCATGGGGTAGTTCCCACACATATATCCAACCTAGAGACAGGCTTGCACTTCAGGGCAGGACCCATGCTTACAGGGTTCTTACAGCTGGGTAGAGACTTTGGGGCAGTTCCTACACCTATAGCATGCCTAAAACTGGTCATGGACCTCAGCACAGCTCCCACACCTACAGGGCATGTACAGCTGAGCACAGATCATAGAGCAACTCCCATGCCTACAGCTGGGCACAAACAACAGGACAGTTCACACATCTCCAGCATGTCTACAACCAGACATGAATCTCAGCAGAACTCCCATGCTCACAAGGTACCTAAAGCCAGGCATGAACTCAGGGTAGCTGCCATGCCTACAGCTTGCCTAGAGCCAGGGATGGGACTCAGGGTACCTCCAAACCTACACCACACCTACAGCCAGGCATGGACCTCAATGTAGCTCCCATACCTACAGTATGACTACAGCCAGGCACAGAACTTGGGCCAGCTCCCATGCCTACAGCATGCTTGCAGCTGGGCAGACTTCAGGGCAGTTTCCATGCCTGTGACATGCCTACAGCATGCCTATAGCCAAGTACAGACCGTGGGGCAATTCCCAGGCCTACAGTGCCTACAGCTGAACATAAATCTCAGGGCAGCTCCCGTGCCTTCAGTGGGCGTGGACCACATGGCAGCTCCCATGCCTACAGGGCAACTACATCTAGACACAGACCTCAAGGCATTTCTCATGCCCCTAGTATCTACAGCTGGGCATGGACCTCAGTGGAACTCACATGCCTAGAGGATGCCTCTATCTGGGCATGAACAGCTGGGCATGAACATGGGGCAGCTTCCATGCCTATATTTTGCCTAGAGTCAGGGACAGGCTAGAGTAAGGATACCTTAAAGCCTACAGTGTGCCTACAGCCAGGCACAGATATAAGAGCAGCTCCCATGCCTACAGGGTGCCCACAGCTGGGCACACACTTTGGGGTAGTTCTCACACGTACAGGACACTTACACCCGGACATAGACATTGTGGAGGCTCCCATGTCTACAGCATACCTGTAGCTGGCACAAGACCACTGGGCAGCTCCCATGCCTATAGCATGCCTACAGCCAGGAACAAATCTCAGACAGCTCCAATGCCTCCAGCATACGTATAGCTGGGCATCGACAGCAAGGCAGCTCCCATGCCTATCAGGGACCTATAGACAGGCACAGATTACAGAGCAGCTCCCCCACCTACAGGGTGCCTACAGCTGGGCACGGATCTCAGGGCAACTCCCATGACTACAGGGCACTAAGTCAGGCACAAATTCAGGGTAGTTCCCATGCCTACAGTTTTCCTAGATGAGGGGTGGGCCTTGGGGCACCTCCTAAGCCTACTGGGTGTCTACCGGTGGGTACAGAACTTGAGCCAGGTCCCAGCCCTACAGCCAGGCACAGATCTCAGTGCAGCTTCTATGCCTATGGTGTGCCTCCAGGAGGACAAAGACTTCAGGGCAACTCCCATGACTACAGTGTGTCAAGTGCTGGACACGGTCCTTGGGGAAACCTCCCATACCTATAGCATGCCTGTAGCCAGGTAAGGACTTCAGACTAACTCCTAAACCTACATCATAATTAAAGCCAGGAATGGACCCTGGGGCAACTCCCATGCCTACATCATGCCCACAGCTGGGCATGAAACTTAGAGCAGCTCGCATATCTACAGTGTACATACAACGAGGCTTAGATCTCAGAACAGCTCACACCTCCAGCATGCTTGCAACTGGGAAAGACCTCTAGGCAAACCCCAAGCTTACAGCATGGGTACAGCTGGGCACAGACCTCAGGGTAGTTCCCACACTTGTAGCATGCCTACAGCCAGGCATGCACCTCAGGGCAGCTCCCATGCTTACAGTGTGCCTACTGCCAGATACAGGCCTCAGTGCAGTTCCCATGCCTACAATGTACCTACAGACAGCCACAGAACTCAGCGCTACCCTCAAACCTACAAGCCACCTACAGCTAGGCATAGACCGTGGGGCTGCTCCTACAACTACAGTGTGAATACAGCTGGGCACAGACCTCAGGGCAGTTCCTGTGCCTACAGCTGGGCACAGACCATAGAGTGATTACCATGCCTACAGCTGGGCACAAGCCTCAGGGCATCACCTACACTTATAGCATGGGAAAAGCTGGCACTTGCCTCAGGGCAACTCCCATGATTACAACATGCCTACAGCTGGGCATAGATTTCTGCAAAGCTCCCACACCTACAGAATACCTACAGCAAGACACAAACCTTGAGGGAAGCTACCATCCCTACAGTGTGCCTACAGCCAGGGACAGATCATAGCATCATAGCAAAGTGGGGCTGGAAGGGACCTCACAATGTCATCTAGTCCAGCCCCATGCTCAAGGCAGGATCATTGCTGATTAAATGTTCCCAGCCAAGCTTCTGTCTAACATGCTCTTGAAAACTTCCAAGGACGGAGATTACAGAGTTTCTTGAGGTAGCCTGTTCCGATGCTTGGCCACCCTCATAAATTTTTCCCTGCTGCCATTTGGGGCCATTGTTCATAGTCATTTAACCTATAGCCACAGAGAAGAGCCCATCTCCATCTCCCCTGTAACTGGCCCTCAGGTATTTGAAGTGTTATCAAATCCCCCCTCAGGCTTCTCTTCTCCAGACTAACTAACCCTAGCTTTTTCAGGCTTTCCTCATAATTCTTGCCTCCCAAGCCCCTAATCACTTTTGCTGCTCTGCACTAGACTCTTTCCAAACTGTCCACAACCTTCTTCAAGAGTGAGTCCCAAAACTGGACACAACACTCCTAAGGCCCCACCAGTGCTGAATGGTTGGAAGAATCACCTCCCTTGATTTCCAAGTGACACTCCTGCTAATACAACTCAGTACTCTCTTGGCTTTGGTGCATCTCCAGTTCCTACAGCATACCCAGAGCCAGGCATGGAGTTCAGGGCAGCTCTCATGGTTACAGCATGCCTAGAGCTAGTATGCATCTACACACTTCAGAGCAGTTCCCAAGCCTATAGCATGCCTGCAACCAGCCACAGACCTTACAATAACTCCCACATTTTCAGCATGCTTACAACTGGGCACAGACTTTGAGGAAGTTCCCACACCTATAGCATGCCGATAGCCAGGTACAGATCTCAGGGAAGCTCCTATGCCCACAGTTGGCCTACAACTGGGCACAGACCTCAAGACAATCCAGATGTCTTGAGCATGTCTACAACCAAGCACAGACCTCAGAAAAGCTCTCATGCTTGCAGCATGCCTACAGCTGGGTATGCACCTCAGGGCAGCTCCCATGCTTAGAAGCTACCTACAACTAGATATGGATCATGTGAAAGCTCCCATGCTTATAGCATGCCTACAGCCAAGCCCAGATCTCAGGGCAGCTCCTATGCCTACAGAGTACCTACAGCTGGGCACAAATAAGAGGGCAGCTACCAGGCCTACAGCATGCCTACAACCAGGCATAGACCACAAAGCAGCTTCCTTGTTTACAGGGGACCTGCAGCCAGGTATAGATCTCAGGGCAACTCCAATGTCTACAAGGCATCTATAGCCAAGCACAACCTCAGAGCAGTTCCCACACCTACAGCATGTCTACAGCTGGGCATGGACCTCAACGCACCTCCCACACCTACAGGGTGCCTACAACTGGACATGGACTTCAGCGGAGCTCCCATGTCCAATAGGGCACCTACATCTGGACATAGATCATAGGGCAGCTCCCATGCCTACAGTGTGAATATAGCTGGGCACAGACCACAGGGCAGCTATCACATCTCTAGTATGTCTACAGCTGGGCACAAATATTACCAGAACCCCTACATAGAAAGGTGCCTAAAGCCAGGCATGAACTCAGGGTAACTGTCTGTAAAGTCAATTGCTTAGAGCCAGGGATGGACCACAGGTCATCTCCCAAGCCTACAGGGTGCCTACAGGCTGGCATAGTTCCCATGGAAGCTCTCACATCTACAGTGTGCCTACAGCCTGGCACAGGCCTTGGGCCAGCTCCCATGCCAGCCAGGCATGAACCTTAGGTCAGCTTCCATACCTACAGCATGCCTCCAGCTAGACAGGGAACTTGAGGCAACTCTCCATGCCTACAGTATGCTTGCAGCCAGGAACAAATCACAGGGCAGCTGCTATGTTTCCACCTTGCCTATAGCCAGCCATGGACCATGGAACAGCTCCCATGCCTAGAGAGCACCTACAGCCAAGCGCAGGCCATGGAGCAGCTTTCACACCTACAGTATATCTACAGCTGGGCATGAACCTCAGCAGAACTACATCTAAAGGGTGCTTAAATCTGGGCATGAACTCAGGGTAGCTCCCACACCTCGTTTGCCTAGTCAGGGATGGCTTTGAGTCACCTCCCAAACTGACAGTATGCCTACAGGCAGACCTAGATCTCAGGAAATGTTCTACATCAACAGTGTGCCTACAGCTGGGTACAGACCACAGGACAGCTCTCACACCTACCCAGCACCTATGCACCTCATACCTATGCACATAGGAACAGATAATGGGGCAACTCCTGAGCCTAAAGCGTGCCTACAGCTGGGAACAAATCTCAGGGCAGCTCCCATGCCTCCACAATGCCTAGAGCTAGACTTGGACCCCAGAGTAGCTCCTATAACTACCAGGTACTCTCAGCAAGGCACTGATCATGGGGAAACTCCCATGACTGCAGTGTATCTACAGCTAGTCACAGATCTACAGCTAGTCAGGGCAACTCCCAGACCTACAATGCACCTACAGGGCACCTATAGATGGGCACAGATCATAGGGCAGTTCCCACACCTACAGCATGCCTACAGCTCAGCACAGACCACCTCCCATGCCTCCTATGTGTCTACACCTGTATAAGGACATCAGCGGAACTCCCATGCCTAGATGGCACCTATAACTTGGCACAAACACAGGACAACTCCCAAGCCTACAGTTTCCTTAGAGGAAGGGACAGATCTCAGGGCACCTCCCAAGACTACAGAATGCCTAAAGCCAGGCACAGACCTCAGCATAGCTCCTACACCTATCGCACACCAGAGACATTACAGCATCTCCCATGTCTACAGAACATCTACCATCTGGCTTGGGCTTTGGGGAAATCCTCACACATACAGCATACTGCTGGGGGTAGATCTCAGGGCAGCTCCCACATCTACTGCATGCCTACCACCTGGCACAGAACACAGAGTAGTTCCATGCTTATAACACACCAGCCACTAGGCATGTATCTCAGGCAGCTCCAGTGGCTATAGTTTGCCTACAACTACACATGGTCCTCAGAGCAGTTCCCACAACTGTGGTGCCCCAACAGCCAGGCACACACCTCAGGGCAACTCCCATGTCTAGAGTGTGCCTACAGCTAGGCACAGACCTCAGAGTAGCTCCTACACCTATAATGAACCTCTACAGCTGGACATACATCTCAAGGCAGGTTCTGTGCCTACAGCATGCCTACAGCCAGGCACAGGGCTCAGTGGAACTCCCACACCTGCAGGGCCTAAGCAGGCACAAATTCAGGGCAGTTCCCAAGCCTACATTTACCTAGAGCAAGGAACCAGTATCAGGGCTCCTCCCAAACCTACCACACGCCTACAGATAGGCACAAATATAAGAGAATCTCTCACTCCTATAGTATGCCTAGAGCCAAGCCCAGACTCTGGGCCAGCTCCCATACCTACAACATGTCTACTGCCTGGTACAGACCTCACTGAAGCTCCCACGCCTATATTGTGCCTGCAGCCAGGCATGGACCTTAGCACAGCTCCCAAACTTACAGAAGGTCTACAGCCAGGGACACATATCACACCTCAGGACAGCTCACATACCTACAGCATGTCTATAGCCAGGCAAGGACCCCAGAACAGTTCTCATGCTTACAGGATGGCTACAGCCAGGCATGCACCTCAGGACTGTTCCTATGCTTAGAGTGTGCCTACAGATGGACACAGACCTCAAGGAAGCTTTCACACCTAGATCATACTTACAACCAGACACAGATTTCAGGACAGTTATCATACCCACAGAATGCTTACACTGAGGCATATGCGGACCTCAGCACAGCTCCTCATGTACAAGGCACCTACATTCAGTCACAGATCATAGGGCAGCTCCCATGCCTACATCTGGGCATAGACCTGGAACAGCTCCCACACCTATAGCATCCCTAAATCTTTGCACAGATCTTGTAGCAGCTCCTATGCTTGCAGCATGCCTACAGCCATCCATGGACCATGGGGCAGCTCCCACATCTACAGGGCACAGATCTCAGAGTAGTTCCAACATCTACAGTGTGCCTAGAGCTAGGTATGGAATTCAGAGCAGCTCCCACACCTACAGTGGGTATATAGCACAGCATGGACATCAGGGAGCTCCCACACCTACATCATGCCTACAGATGGGCACAGATCTCAGGTAACTCCCAGGCCTACAGCCAGACTCATACTGTGGTGCAGTTCCCATGCCTGCAGCATGCCTTAGCTGAGCATGGATTGTGGGGCAGATCTCATACCTCCAGGGCACCTACAGCCAGGCATCGATATTAGGGTAGCTCTCATGGCTACAGTATGCCTAAAGAGCAGCTGCCACACAGAGGGCCCTTACAACCAAGCACTTGCCTCAGGGCAACCCCCACACCTCCAGCGTGCCTACAGCCAGGTATGGGCCTCAGCACAGGAGACACCTACAGCTGGGCACAAATCTTAGGCCAGCTCCCACATGTACAATATGTCTACATCTGTGTATGGACCTCAGACCAACTCTCACATCTACAAGGCATCTTCAGCTGAGCACAGACCTCAGCAGAATTCCCACACCTATAACACGCCTACAGCTAGGTACAGACCTTGGGCCACCTTCTATGCCTACAAGGTGCTTATAGCCAGGCACTGACCTCAGGGCAGTTTCTGTGCCTACTGCATGCCAACTACTGGGCATGGACCTCAGGGCAGCAATCTTGCCTACAAGGTGCCTATGGCTGGGCATGGATCTCAGTGAAGCTCCCAAAACTACAAGGCACCTACAGCCAGGCAGGACCATAGGGCAGCTCCCATGCCTACAGCGAGCAGTTAGGCACAGCTAGGTCCCAGGTCACAGGCCTACAGTGTGGCCAGAGCCAGGCTGAATCTTCTCTATAATTTAAAAGAACTCACAGCCAACTCCTGCTGGGAGAGCAGGTCAAGTGCCTGATTGCATGCGACTATTCACAGGCCCTGCTGAACCCACTCTGGCATCTCCTGCCCCCCAGGCTATGGCCTGAACCTCCATTCTCTCCAATCACACTCTCGTGCCTAAGGCAAGGGGCAGAGCTGCTCTGGAAATGGGACTGCACAGCAAGCAATCAGAGGGGATCCACTATAACAGCCCAGCCTTTATGGAAGGCACCTTGCATGTGGCCTGGAACTGCAAGCTGTTATCCCTCTGACCGGCAGAGGTCACCCTACACTAGCGAAATTGCCAGCCTCATGCCCAGATAGGAGTGCAGCTCAGTCCCAAGGAAGCAAGATCTCCAGCATCTCTGTCTTCCAAGGGACAGAGGTCAGGCCCTCTTGACACCCAGGGACTGAAGCTTAAGGGTGTACAGAGCAGTGCAAGAGGGCACTGGGGGACACAGCAGCTCAGATGACGCCCTGGCCTGCTCAGATCTGTCCCCTGAGTAACATGAGGTAGCAGGAGAGGGGTTCTGAGAGAGCAGCCTGGGACCCATGGCTTCTGCCTCTGCATACTGCTGCCTTCTGCCAACATCTCCCTTTCCAACACACACACCACCCAGCCCTGCTGTCACTGCCTGCTATGGAGGGAGAAATAGCCACACATGGAGCAAGAAAGGGACAAAATGATGGGAATGGAGAGGCCCCCACCACGAAAAACATAGTTCCCCAATAGGATGTGCGACAAAGGAGCCTGAGCCTTTCCGTTCATTGATGTAGTTGTGCGGCGCAAGTGTGCTGCTGCTCCCCGCACACAGCAGGGGGCTGGCTGTTTAGGAAGGAGTGGAGCATGATATCCAGAGTCCCTGCACAGTCCTCCAGCTCAGGAGCGAAGCAGAGCACAGCATGGGACTTGGGGCCCCTGCAGGCCACTCCTTTTGGCTGGACAACTACAGGCTGCCTTGGCCAGCCCTGTGCTAGGGCGAGCAGTGGAAGGCAAATAGTTGGAGAGAGCCAAGGAGGTTAGCGCCAGCAGGGGCATCTATGAGGAGCCAGAGGCCTGGAGACATCCAGGAGCCCCATGCTGGCTCTCACCTCGCCCTCAGCCTTGCTATTCTCCCTGATGACTTTGATCCAGGCCAGCATGTCATCCCGATCCTCTGCCTGAAAGAGATATTCACAGAAGTCAGCGGTCGTCAGCCGGAAGACGTGCTTCCTCTTGGTCTCGCTGTAGGAAATGTCCACCAGGCACGCTCGGATGCTGATCGGCTGCTCCTCCTCACCTTGGGGCGGGGCGTAGGCCACGGCCTCCCGCCTGTCCTTGCAGAGGTAGAGGGAGTGGGCACGGAGAACGGTGAAGACCCGCTTCCACTGCCGGATGCCCCCACCAACTTTCTGTAGAGAGAAGGGAAAGGCAGTGAGTGCCAGCTCAGAGATCCTCTTTAGCCAGACTGGGACACAGGGCACTGCCACCAGCCTTGGCACCAGCCCTAGCAATGACCCAGGCACCACGCTACTCAGCTTCATGGCAGAGCCAGCCCTAGCTCCCTGCTGCCTCTCAGGAACTGCCCTGAACCTGGCCTTGCCAGCTGCCTACCTTGGCCTAGGGCAGATGCTGGGCAGTGCCCCCTATGCCTGCACTCCCAGGCCCGCAAGGCACTTGGGGCAACGATGCTGAGCCCATATGTAGGCGTGGGCTCAGAGCACTGCCAGCTGTACAACCCCAGAAACTTCACGCAGGTGCAAACTGCACCCTCAACCCGGACCCAGATACTATGAATCCTGGCCAGGGCAGATCACTTTCCAAGTGTGTATTCAGAGGCAGACAGCAGCAGCACCATGAGCATAACACTCACACCACAGAACCCCCTTCTCCAGAACCCAGCCCAGACAACATGGTCAACACACTGTTCTCTCTCCAGCATCCATCCCGGGGGCTGAGGGTACAAGGGGATCCTGCAGGATTCCACCAGGAATCGCCTAGCCCTTCTCTCAGATTCTTCCCCCATGTCTTTGGTTTTTCATTGATAGGCGGAGAACTATGATCTCCAAGCAGGGGTCCAGCCCTCCCACCTCCTTGAACCTCTGGCCCTGTGAACTAGAGGAAGGATCTGCTCAGGGGGCTTTCATCTCAATCTAACCCCCAACACTGCTGCATTCTCACACAAAGTGTGAAAGCCAAAGGCTTCCTGGAAAGATGCCTACCCCTGCACCTCACCCTGCTCTTAAGGCAGATGCCAGCCCCTGCCTGGATGCTGCCGTGGTAATTGCCCTATCAATTATTCACAGCCAATTAAAGGCTGCAGGGTTAATCTCCTGGGCTGGGCTCACAGCAGAGCTTCCAGGAAGGCAAAGTTTTGGG
Organism: Crocodylus siamensis; assembly: GCF_052110815.1. NCBI lineage: Eukaryota > Metazoa > Chordata > Crocodylia > Crocodylidae > Crocodylus > Crocodylus siamensis. The sequence goes on from NC_143398.1 coordinate 160,394,003, forward strand.
GAGCAGTGGGGGAAGGGCTCTGTTCCCAAGCCTTTGTCTCCTGGATAACTCCATTGCAGCAGGTCCCAAGTCCTATGCTTTCCATTCCTCTGTGCTGTTCATCCAGGGCCCCTGAGGATACCGAGAGACCACAGGAGGTCTCCAGTTTCTGCCCCTGTAAGCACAGGGATGCTCTGCCATCCTGACAGCTATCACTCGCTGGGCTGCATCTCCCTGGCTGTTCTACAGCCCCACCCTCCCTATCCCTATAGCTCAGGATCCAGATTCTTTCAGCTCCCCTCTACACACCCTTCCTCCTGGTGCTTACCCCCACTTCCAGCCCTGCTTGCTCTCACAGGATTGAGACCCTCACCCTTTGGGAAGTGTCACAGACCAAGCTTCATGTGATCACAGCACAGCACAGTCTCCTGGGGTTTGCCACCTGTGGGCTGCTGGCACTAGTGAACATGCTGCCATGGGAAACTGCCTTCATCACCACCCATCATTCCTTTCCCCCTGCCCCCTGGCTCCCTTCACCAAGCTAAATTTCACAATGGATGCCCTCCTCTTCTCCCTTTTCACCTGGGCTAACACAAAGGAAGAGAGTCAGGCAAAAAGAGATTTTCTTGGGACACTCTGGGAGTCAGGACTCCTTGGGTTCTATCCCCAGCTCTGCAATGAGGCTGAAGTCTAGTGGTTAAAGCAGGAATACTAAGGGCACAGGACTCCTGGCTTCTCTTTGGGGATCTGCAAGGGGGGCACAACCTTGTGGTAAGCAGGGCTGCTAGGTTCTAATCCTGTCTCCAGTATTGACCCTGACCTGTGACCTTACCTTGCCATGCCTCAGTTTTCATGACAACTGCCCACCTGAACCTGGGTGCTACATGGCTTGGTTCATTTATGTCTACAAAACACTCTGGGAGTCCCAGGTGGGAGGGGATAGAGACTAAGGTTTTTTTAAGGTAGACCACAAATATCTGCACAAAGGGGCTTCCCTCCTCCACATCACCATGCCCAGCACCCTTCCTGTGGCCTAGGACTGTTGTTCAGCAAGTACACACCTTTCCCTTTTTGGTGAGGATCTGTTTGTAGTGGAGCCAGCCCTCTTTCCTCACATCGCTGAAAGTCACATCCGAGAGGTCAGAGGTTGAATGTCTCTTTGATCTCGTGTCTTCAGATGTGCCGAGGCTGTCCAGAGACTGCAGGGGAGAAGAGAATGCAGAGATGGGTGCTTGGTCATCATGGGTACTATGAAATCAGCCACTATAGTCTAGGTGATGGCAGGGAGGTAACATTTAGCTCTAGATCCTGATTCTCTTCTCACTCACCCTGTCAGGCATAGGGGTTTCAGTGGCGAAGAGCTCTGTCTCTCAGGTACACCCTATAATACCTATGCAACACCAGGCAGCAGTTAGTAGCCTGTCCCAATACAACTCCCTCATGTGAGGACCACCAAGCAGCACCAGGGAAGGCCATGGACACTCGTGCAGCTCAAGCTGTGTGAAGTGAATCTGCACCAGGGTGGGGCACCACTGGCCCAACCTGGGGGCTCAAAGGGCTTCAGAGACAACTGTGCTTCTCCCATTATAGCAGCCAAGAGTCTGTGGGACAGATTCCACACTGACCTGGGCTGGGAGCTGTCACTCACACCTATGCAAAGCAAGCACCAAATGCCGCCACACTGAGACTGCAATGATTTGCACAACGTGAAACAACTTCACAGAGCGTATAGGCCCAGCAGATCTGCAGGCTCCACCCCTGTGCATGACACAAGGTGCAGGTTGAAAGGCTTTCACCGGGCCAGATTTTCTGTTGGTGTCAGCATCTATGGCTCCATTGACATCAGTGCCATTTGGCCCCCTCTACTCCCCTGTTGAGCCAGTGCCAGCCTTTGCCCACCTACATCACACTGCTCACCCTGGGCTGTGTGGGTGCACTGTACCCAACCCATGGCATTTGCTGACTGGGACAAACAGCTCTCCATGAAACACCTGATCACCAGGACTGCCATGATGCTGCAGGAGGCATTACAGAGTAGTGTGATAGCCTCAAGAGGCAGCAAGGAGCATAGTACAATGGCTGAGGGGAGCAGACAGGATGCTCACCCAGTGACATGGCAGGGTTCCTTCTCCTGCACTGGGGCACCAATGCCCAGCTGGAGGCTGGGTGAAAGCCCATCCCTGGAGGACTTCATTCCAGCAACACACATAATGGAAGAACACCCTTCAACTCCCCACCAAACACCAGTCTTCAGAGTTAGCACCTACCCCATCAGTGAAGAAACTCCTTAGCATGCGGAGGCTGGGCACCCGGCTTGGCATCCTTCTGGAAGGAAAGCAGACACCAGTGAGCATGTGGCAGGAGGTGCACAGGTGGGAGGGGAGAAAAGTGTTCCCCAAAACGAGGGTCTGTCATCCCTTTGCCCTCAGCCCTGACTCCTCTTGGGATTTGGGCAGCTACAGAAGCAAGTGGCTGTGGTCATGACCAGTGTGAGGGACTCAGGACACCTAGCTTCTACCCCAAGTTTTGTGCTGTGACTATCAAAGGAAGACACAGCCAGTATATGGAGCTCTATGGATGCAGCTCTGCCTGACAGCTGTGTATCTGTAAGCAGCTCTGCTTTTGCCCCAGAGAGGGAATAAAGCATCCCCACAGTTGGCATCACAGCAACGGGCTGGTTTGCATGGTTCTTTTGCAAAGCCCCTTGCATCAGCTTAGATTTAGATGTTCAACATGGCCTGCAGGAAGGATGCCATTTGGGAGGTCCCAGCTCTGCTGCTGGTTCTCTGTGAGGCCTCCAGTGAATCACTGCAGACCGATCTTTCCAAAGTGACCTGCCACCTCCATCAAGCCATGAGGGCAAACTCCAGTGTGGGTCACAGCATAAAGGATATGGAGTGGCAACTATCAAGTACAGTATTTAGCCTCATACCTTGGTAGATTAGCCTGGCTCTCCGTCTCCCTCCTTGCTGTAAAGGACCATGTTACTGACCCATCAAATCAACCACTAGCCAAGAGCCGGGGCTGCAGGAAGAACTAAGCACTCTTGCTCCCATAATGCACAGCTGCTGGACAAGGGTTGACACCCTGATGCTTGCAAAGTACGAGGACAGGGCAGAAATGTCCCTGTGACAGGTTGGAGCTGTTTGCTTGCTACCCTCCCCAGCTGGTGGGGGGCAAGCCTTACCTTAGGATCTTCCCCTCATCGCGAAATGTGTTGAGACCATCATCGCATGACTTAGAGCGCTCTGTTGTGATGGCCAGGAGGTAGGAGGAGCGGCGGCTGGCTTTGATGCTACCTGGGATGAAACAAAAGAGAAAAGGGCACTCATTACAGAGAGATGCAGTTCTCCCCCAAGAGGGGAAGACAGACAGAAAGAGAAACTCTCACTTGCTAGTCTAGGCTTTACTACCACCAAAAATGGATTAGCTCAGGAGGTAGTACTGAGGGCTGGGGAACTGGACACCTCAGTTCCCTACCCATCTCTGGGAGAAAAAGTGATCTGAGTGGAAACCAGGGGCCCTATGTTCCTGTTCTGGGCTCCGCTGGTGTTTTGCTAAATGATTTTAAGCAAGCTGGAGAGAGCCCAAAGCAGAGCAGCGAGGATGATAAGAGGGTTAGAAAGGAAAGGTTGAAGGATCCGGGTTTGTTTAGTCTGTACAGAAAAAGAATCAGGAAGGAGGGAATGCAGGGGAGAGCAAGAGGGGGGGGCAGGATAACAATAACCTTCCAATATGTAAAAGGTGGTTACACATGGGACAGTGATCAACTGATCCCCAAGTCTACTGGGGGAGGAATAAGAAGAGGTGATACAGGTCAAGAGAAGCTTTCTGTTTGGAAGGGCAGGGCAGGGCTACAGCCAGCTCCCAAGAGGCTGTGGAGGTTTCTAGGAGCAGGTTAGATGCAGGTCCCCCAGGGGTGATCCCAGCTCAGGTTAAACTAAATCTCTGAGATCCCTCCCAGCCTGACATTTCTACAATGCCAGTCCCTACCTCTCTGCACATCAGTTTCCCAGTTTGCAACATGACTAAGCAAGGCTGGAGGAGATATGCATGGAAAGATAACGTAGTCCACATCCCATCCCTCATGCACAGGCCTATACCAGCAGGCCCCAGGAATGCCTTGAGCTTAGTGGACTTTTAGAGCCCTACTTTGCATCCCAAAACTGACCCGAGTTGGGGAGTGTAAGGCAGCCCAGGACTCTCAACCTTGCGAGTGGGAAAATCTTCATTCAGAGGGGATCATACTAATTACTTCTGTTGGTATTGGGCGGAAAGGAGATGCCTACAGGGTGCTATACCTGTGCTGCCCTAAGAGCTAGCACAGCCTGGGTGTCTCACGGCTAGTTTAGAACAAGGGTAAACAACCTAGGGCCTGCAAGCCTGATCCAGCCTGCAGAGCCATTTGATGGGGGTGGAAGGGGGGGCTTCCCCAGCATTCCCTGGGGGCCTTCAACGGCAGCAGAGGCTGGATCCTAGTAACCATTCATCTACCTGCCACTGACCTGAATGGGGTCACTCTGGCCCACAACCTAAAAAGGTCACTAACAACTTTTTTAGAAAGTTGCATGAATATATGTAAGGCCTGACTGTCCTCTCATTGTTATTGGTGCCAATCTTGGGGTGGGGGATAACCTCAAGAAAGTCAGTGGAGTAACACAGGCTTTACACAGGTATGGAAATAGGTTTGAGCCCTTAAAACTGGATGAAGTTCTTGGTCCCCTGCAGGGAATCCATTCAACCAGTATGCTGATGGGCTCAACTGACAACACCCCAACAATCCTGGCTGCAGGATGCCTTGGGAAGATGGGGCACTAAGACACAAAGGAGATGGGCTAGCTCAAGTTCCAGGCAGCAGGGCAGCAGGAAACCACTGCAAACCAGAGGAGAGTAATTCACAGCAGCCTTGACAATGCTGCTATGAATTACTCTGCTCTGGTTTGCAGTGGTTTCCTGCTGCCCTGCTGCCTGGAACTTGAGCTAGCCTGCACCCTCTCCCTCACAGTAGAGTTTTTTTTGTTTGTTTGTTTTTTTAACAGATCTGGGAAGCCCAGACGTGGCCAAGCGCCCCTCTTCCAGGCAGGGGCCTTTCTAATGGGACCATCCAGGCCAAAACCTGACAAAGAATTTCCAGATGTTTTGCATGGATCTAGCAATGGCACTGCCACCCCTCTGCTAGGTAGGCTGTACCACAGTCTTATGGGCCCTCCCCTGGCATGGGGCTTCCCCCAAAATACACCTTGCATTCTGCTCCCTTAATGCCACCCTATTGTTACTGCAGGAGGACTTGATCTGGCCCCCTTGTGTGAATGCCTGATCACATGTCCCCAGCTAAGGATGGGGGAGAGTTGGGGGGGGTGCAGGCAGAGGAAAAGGATACTTACTACAGTCCTGGGAGTAATGCCGGCTGACAGCAAAGGTGAAGGTGGGTGAGGAGGGGCTGGTGGTGTTGGCAGGGGCAGAGTTCATAGCGCTAGATACAACAGAGGAGGCAGGGATGTGCTTTGCCTTCAGGTCGATGCTGGGGCTTGTTGGCTCATCTGGAAGAGAGGGGAAAACCATGAAACCATGAAGCTAGAGGCAGTGAAAAGCACAGCAGAACTCCACAGCAAAGACCCATGTAGGGAGGGGCAGATGCCTCCCTGCCAATGGTTCCCATGGGAACTTTATGTACCCCTAACAGGCTCCAAGGACCCCAAGGGCCCCTGCTACAGGATGCTGGGACTGCAGGGCCTGAGATCCAGAGCAGCTGAGGACCCAGTATTTCAAAGATCCTCTCCAGCAGCTCCTAAAGAATGCAGGCTGTGTCCATTCCAGCTCCTGCACTCTCCACAATCCACTCCCTACACAATCCCATATACAACTCCTGCGAAGAACCAGTCCATCTGGTCTAGGAACCCCCTAAGCTGATGCTAAGGGGAGCCCCAAGACATGGTGCTGCCATGCAGTAAAGAACAGATGACACTGCTCTCTGGGGCGGTAGGAACCGTGACTGCTTGCTCTCTGTCTTCAGGCTTCATGACAGGAAGCCAAAGTGACTCTTGTCACTTTAACTGCAGAGAGTACTGGGCTAAGCTTGCCGTGCTGGGCTGCAGAAGAGGGCAGGCTTGCCATTATGCAAAGGGGAAACCCCTGTAAGTGGCTGAGGAGCCACCTGACCAGAAGGGGTGGTGCTTACAGGTATACAAGACAGGTGCTTAGGGCAAAGAAGGCAGTTGGCCCTTCAGGCTGCAGGGAAAGGCACTCCTGAGAGAGAGGGTCTTCAGGAAAGCAGCCCACAGACATTCAAGCTACCCAGAGAAGCTGGATGGAGAGCGCTAAGGGGGAATTATAGCTTGCTAGCTCATCAGGTTCTAGGTATATATAACTGCTGCTTGCTTCAAAGCTGGACAGGGGATGGGATATAAAAGGAGGGTGCTGGCAAAGCCCCCAGAGAGAGGGTGAGGAGGATGAGGAAAGCCCCTGAGTCACTGCAGCTGTACTGCAGTTAAAAAGGAGGCTTTTGTGTGCCTGGGCAGTCTCGTGCCCCCAGCACTCTGATGAGGTGGCCCCCTCCACAGAGAGGATAAGGAGAACAAAGGAGGTCCGAGTTGGGAGGACAAACAATGGTCAGACTGAAGAGGGATGCAGGGAGAACAAGGGATCCTCGCTGTGCCAGCCCATGTGCATCTCGGGCAGCAGAGTGCCAAGGCTCCCATTGTGCTGTGAGACCTGGGTTCTCCTCTGTGCAGGGGAGACAGTATGTACCAGGGAGAAAGGCCATGCCACCATCTGAGGACATCATAGGGAAAAACAGCAGAGGGCATGGTGCCCGGTGGGCTGAGAGAGCCTGGCACTGAGCAAGCCCAGGCTACCCCCTGGCCACTGGGTACAGGCCTGGTTAAGCTACATGAGGTAGGACAGCACAGCACAAAGGTTTCATGAGAGGGGTGAGAGCTGGAAGGCAGGCAGAGGAAGATCAACCTCTTCCCCCAGGACCTTGGTTCTGCACAGCCCAGGTGTTGGGAAAATCATAGAATCACAGAGAAGTAGGGCTGAAAGGGACCTTCATAGGTTATCCAGTTCAACCCCCTGCCTGAGTGAGGCAGGATCATCCCTATCAAAACCATCCTACACAAATCCATAATCTAAGCTCATAGTAAAACTACTATCAATCCTGACATAACACAAGACCTGCCACCCTAACCTGCCACTGGTAAAGCAGGGGGACCACGGCAGCCAATGTCCTGCTGCTGTAAAATGTTAAAAAATGCTGAAGAGATCTCAAGTAGAGTCATGCCCCACCTACAGAGGAAGGCAACACCCCTCCCCCCCACATCTGTATCATTGTGACCATCAGGTAAAACTCCTTTCCGACCCCAAATATGGTGATTGATCTGAACCTGAGCAGAGGGGCAAGATCCTCTAACCAGGAACCTCTGGCTTTGAGTCCCAGCAGGACCACTTGTCCATCCCAGAGCTACACACTGCATTCCCCAAAGCAGTGGGGCGTGCCCAGGCCAGATGTCCAAAATGGTGACAGCTCCCAGCTGAGGCTGCCTATGCCCTGCAGTCTCTTTCTGTCCCATCCTGCTCCACACTGGAAACACCTTTTTGCTTCAGTCTGCTCAGGGGGCCTCTGTTCTGATTAGCACAGGATCCCACAGTAGAGGGGAGAGGCACTGGCCTGGTTCCAGTCCCAACGGTGTCACTGAAATGACCTTGGCTAAGTTGCTTCCCCTATGTGTGCCTGTTTCCCTTGTTCACTCATGTCTCTCTTGTAAGTTCCTTGGGGCAGGAACCCTTTCACTGTGTCTATACAACACCCAGCAGTACAGACCCCCAACCTGGGTTGCAGCTCCTATGTGCTCCTGCAATACAAGACAAGGGGAAATTCCAGCTCATGGACTCTCCTGCCAGGTCTGAGAGTGGTGGCTAAGCATGAAGAAGGAACCATGGAGAGCAGGCATGGGGAGGTTACAGGTAGGTGTGTGCAGGACAGCAGGGACTCAACCAACCCCTCAGCTTTCCCTTTTGAGCCTGGTGCTGCCTCTCCCCAGGCTGGGGTGGCTCCACAGTCAGGCCATTGGGCTGCTTTGATCCCCTCCCTTCTCTAGGTCCTGATGGGCAGTGGCCATTGGCTAGAAGATACTCCCATGCTGTGACTGCATGGAAAACCAGGCTCTGCTGCTGGCCAGGGAAGACCTTGCCAAGTCTCTTTGCTAAGCTATGGCTGGAAAGAATGACTGCTGGGATGCACCGCCTGGGAGGCAACGGCCCTTGCTAACCACATCTCTGCCCTGCCTAGGCGAGTGCCGCATATATTACTCATGCACCTTCGATTTGAATGGAGCCATAGCAGGGGAAGTGACACTGGCTCTACCACTGATGCAAAGCAGGATGGGGAGGTGGGGGGGAAATATGTCTCAGGCCAGGCCCTAGCAGAAATATGCCCACTTCAGCAAAGCCAATAGTACATGCATGGGTCCTCTGAGTGGTGGCCTCTGCAGAATCTATTCTAGGGACAGGAGATGGCCCGGCCCTGTAGAGGTAGGACTCTCAGGTTCATGGAAGAAGCATAGGTACAGCAGGGAAGGACACACTCTCTGCCTAGCAGCAGCTCAGCAAAAGCCTCTGGACCTTCCAGTCAGGCACTTTTAACAGGCCAGAAAAGAGGCCAGCTTCCACCAATAGCCACACTGCTCTCAAGGATGTAGATGTGCCACGGCACATAGAACAGGGCAGCACTGGGTAAGAGCTATCAGGAAAAATCAGATGATGCCTGGATGGGAGGCAGAGCATTCCAAGCCTAGTGCCCACCACTACCAGGATACACAGATCCACTGGGATGAGGCCATTTGCATGTCAAAGTCTACAGGAGCCCAGTGGCTTGGCCCCTTGACCAAAAGGATGCTTCACGGTGTTTCCTTGGCTTACCCCAGCAGGTGGATGGAGGACCCTTCTCCCCACTCATCTCCTGCACATGCAATGCTCTTGCTGCACACTCCTCTGGGTGTGACCCGAACATCTCAGGGGCCATCAGCCCAACACATTGTGGCCTGCATCCTCTTCCTGATCCTGGACTTCCATTACCCTCAATTATTGTGGCTTATCCCCCTACCACCCAAGGTAGCCCCAGGGTTGGGCGTTCAGAGGCACTCTTCCCCTTGAGATGGAGTGAGCATGCTAGGGGGGAACCCAACTGCATTACCAAAGAGCCAGGCGAGGCACAGCTCCCACTCACCTATAAATGGAATGGATGCCAAAGAGTCTTCTGGTGCTGCCAATGGTGCTATCCGCCGGGCAGGCCGCTCCACTACCTGCATTTCTCCTTTGCTGCTCACCGGTGGGTCACAAATGTCCGTTTCCTTCATGTCATCAGGAAAGACAAAGTTCATCTGCCTCAAGGGAGGCGGCATCTTGCGCCCAGTGGGTGGCTTTTGCCTGAGGACGACCTCCTCCTTTTTCTCCTCTGCCTCAGGCTGCAGCCGCTCCATCCCCTGAGGTGGGGATGGCTCAAGAGGCCTTGTACTGCTCTCACGGCTGGTCAGTCTTTGGTCCTTGGGGATTTCCAGCCCACTGCCAGAGGTGGGGTCTGGGCGAGGGGAGGCAGCAGTCGGCAGTGACGTGGACAACCCTGGCGTGGATCTGTCTGTATAAGGTGCTGGTTGGTTTCCTTGCCTCTGTGATATACTAAAGGTTGGAAGGCCACCAAAGGTAGGGTCCCTGAAGGAGAGCGCATGGAGCAAGCCAGTCCTGCGCTGGAAGGAAGGACTGTAGCTCCTGTAACCGATGTACCCCGAGTCATCCACACTCTGGAGGTTTGGCTGGGAGGGATGTTTCTGCACGTGCATGGGGGGAGCTTCTCTCGAGGAGGAGGAAGAGGGGGCATATGAACTCGGCTGGCTAGGCTGAGTTCGGGCAACCTGCCCATGGCTGGGCCTGTAGAATTTCTCTGGAGGCCATACACACTGGTCCAGCGGTGGAGATACCAGTGCACTCTGCTCCAGTGCTTCCATGGAGCGCCCATACCTCACCAGGTAGTTATCAGACCTCGCCCGGTAAGCCCAGCTGTCATGGCTGGGCTGTAGCAGGGTGTCTTGAGAGGCACTGTGAGGCCACCCTCTGGGTGCCAGGGCATCTCCCAGGCGATCTTGCGAGACACTGCGGTACCGGGGAGGCATGGCATACCTCCGCTCCTCTGAGGCACTCCTGCGTGGTACTTGGTTGGAAATCCAGTTGGAGAGTGCCTGCTGGCACTCCAGCCTGCTGACAGCCTTGGTGCCACCCGAACCCTCCCAGGAAGGGCGGCCCATGCCAGCAGCCGCCACACTAGTATCACGGGCATCCTTGAACCCGCAGTGAGTCCGATGCTCCGGGAGGTGCTTGGGGACCCCGTAGCATGTATGATTGGTCATGGAGGAAGCAGGAGGGACACCATACCTCTCTGGCAAAGAGGGGGCTAGAGGACCCTGGCAACTGCTGCTGGAGACGTGCGAGAAGGTGCCAGGAGCTGGGGCAGGCCTCCCCAGTGGCATCCCTGCCCTCTGCTGGGTCATTCCATACTGGATCTCCTCAGTCCGGTGGGCTGGGCTGGAGTGGGTGCTGCCAAACTCACGAGGGGCTTCACTCCTAGCCTCGTTCCACGAGCTGGGGATGGGGCTCGTGAGGGATGTGCTGTGCAGGGGCGAAGACAGGCCTGAGGATGAGGGGCGGTAGGGCCTGCTGTCTGCTTGCTGCCCCTGCAAGGGCTCTGCTACCATCACCTCCCGGGGTGGTGGCCTGGACTGGAATGGGTAGGTCTTCCGAGGGTAACAGACAGGAGGAGGCTCTGGGATGCTCTGGGCCCCTCCGGCATATGGTTCATTGCCCTTCAAGTAGGCATCTTGCGAGTAGGCCTGGGGAAAAGAAGAGGGAGAGCAGTTAGGGCAGCCAGGATTCAAGCATATGAGACATTTACACCCCCACCCCCACCCCACCCTGTTTGCCTCCTGATCAACAGGGTTAAGGTCATGAGCACTGAACAACAAGCCATCTAGAGTAGGTCTAGAGCACTTCCACAGCATGCCCCATAGGACCCCACACACTTGCTCCACCTGTGCCAGTCCCAACAACAAGAAAGGGAAGCTGCCCTGCACTCAAGCCCTCAGGACACATCACAGCTGAGAGAGGCATGGGGAGTGCACCCAGAAGCACTGTATAAGCAGTACAGGCATACCTGTAGGGGGTCAGGGAGGGTCACATGGGCAACAGTGCAACTGGGCTAAGAGGAATAGACAGAATGACGGCACCAGAGTAGGAAGGCACCAAGCCCCTGGAGCTGCTCTTTGGAGGGCACATGACAGACCTGCTCAGTTACATGAGAACTTATGGAAAACTGAATGCTAGCAATTGCTGTGTCCACTGGGCAGCAGTAACCTTCATGTTCCCTACACACTCACTGGCTTCCTGATATGCTCCCAGGGTACAAATGACAGAGAACAGACAGGTCCTTCAGCTCAAACATCTGGATCAGTAGGTTTCAGCTGGTAAAACAAACTGTCCAGCTGGACAGGATGCAGCCCAGAAGGGGGAAAGCCCCATGCAGACTGGTGGGCAAGGCCACTGATGGTGTTTGTCAGTGACTGAACACCACACTGCCCTATAAACACCAGGCACCACTCACTGTGCATCTCTCTTCCTCCCACACGACAGACCTGATTCCCCTTTTACCACAGGACTGAGCCAGTACAAGGGCAAAAGCCAGACTGAAGACTCTGGCCAGGTGAGTCCTCATGGCCACTGCAGGGGGAAGCAAAGGGACAAGCCCATGGGGCACTGAGGTGGTTTGTGGGGAGAAAGGCCCATAAGAACTGCTGTGCTAAGCACACCAGGTCCGTACCCCTCCTACCATGCTGAGCGGGTGCCTCAACAAAAAGCTGAGATTCCCCCTGGTGATTCTGGGGTTCAGGAGTTGTGGGCTCCTTCTGTGGCCCCCAAAATTGAGGCACCTAAAACCAGCAGTGAACATCATGACCTGGCCCCTCACACTGGCCTGGGCAGGGGCTGTCTCAGTTCTGCTCGTCACACTCCCTTCCTCCAATCCCCTTCCTCAGCTATTTGCTCCAGAGGCAGAAGGTGACTAACACTCTCTAGTCGCTGCCAGAAGCCCTGCGCTCCCCTGATTGAACAAGACAATGAACACCCACAGCTCCGCTGGTTCCCATCATCGCGGCTGCCAGCTCCCTACCCTGCCCTTCCCAAAATACCTCCTGACACACCGCTGCCAGGGTTTCCTTCTCACCTTTCACAGGTAATTCTGAGTCAACTCATCTGGCTGCAGGCAGAATGCAAACCCCCAGCTTCCTCAAGACATGTTTGCCTGCCATATTCCCCTTTGGGGAGGAAGCAAAGCCTACACATGGTTAAGAAGAAAGCCTGGCAGTCAGGATACCTGGATTTTGTGCCCAGCCATGCAACTGTTATGATGCATACATTTGGGAAAAGTCACTTCTTTTGTGCCTGAGTTTCCTCACCTGCAAAATGGGGCGCCAGGCAACAAAACAATATCTGTTTGTCACCCTCTGCCAGCTGCTGCTCATGGGGATATAGGATAGGAAGGGGCATCCTGGGCTATTAAATCTAGTCCCCTGCATTGATATGGAATCATTAATCAAAGGAAACCCCAAAATCAACACTACTACAAACCTTCCCCACCTACAAGGAACACAATCTGCAACACCAAGAACACCCTGTAACACATCCTGGGTAAAAGCCAGGGAGAGAAGGGCACTGCCACTGCTCTGACAGTGCAACAGCTGAGACGCAATTAGGCAATATGCTCAGAAGATCCTAGGAAAAGGGGCAACCTTCCCCCAGGAGGGCATTTCCCCTGCAGGGAGAGAAAGGACCCATATATAACAATGATGGCCACTTTCCTTACTGTGCTCCTGAAGGGTGCCCGGATGTCCCAGTGGTGAGTACAGCATAAAAACTGAGTAGACTTGAACTCGAGCATGGCCAGGCTTATGCTCAGACCACTTCGATGCAGAGATACCAATGCCCTTGACAGGTGCCTCATGACTTTGCTCATGGATTAAAACAGAGAACAGTCTTTCCCATCTGGGGAGTGAGCAATCTTTTGACCTGCTCTCCAGGAGAGGAAGGACAGCAGGAGCAAGAGCTCTTCAAAGGAAGCTCAGGCTATGGGCTCTGTAGATGCAGCATATGCAGAGGCCACCCTGGCAGCTGCCATGTTGGGATGCCTCGCAAGCTGCAGGGACTGGAGAAAAACGTCCCACCAAAGGCTCCACCAAACCCAGACAACCTGTGTGATGGTGATAGGGATGGAACCCTAGATCTCTGTCTCTAAACCACCTGAGGCTCTGCAATTGGAGCTGAGAGACCCACACTAGTTAGGCAAGGCTGTCACACACTCAGCATCCTTGTTGCTGACAGATACTACCACCCTGGGTGGGAAGGGTAGGGGCAGAGCACCTCCCTGACCGGGAGGTGGTTACAGGATTAGAATGCCCAGCAGCTGACCCAGGCCGGAGTCACTGAACCGTGATATCTTCCCCATACCCCAAAACCTTGGAAGCAATGGGCTAAGCCAGTTTTGAAGAAGAAACAACCCCCACCGTAAGGTAAACAGGGCACAAAAGTGGATCCTAGCTCAACAGGGAATCACAGCTGACTTGTTGACTACAGCCGAACAGGCAGAAAAGTGATGAGTCAGGAGGGAGCGGGTTTCATGGGGAGGAGCTGATTGCCTGGCCTACAGAGCTGGAATGGGTCCCATCCAGGCTTCAACCCAGCAACACAAGGTCGGGAAAGCTGGTCTTTAGCCTTCTGCAGCAGGCGCTGTGTTTCTGTGGCATGGTGTCATATGTGCGTCTGGCGGAGTCAAGCCTGAGGTTTGTTCCCAGAGAGAAAGGGTTAAAGACTAAGCAGTGATAGCAGAGACAGGGCCACATCATCTTTCCTCCTGATACCCCACAGTGCCTAACAACCAGCCGGATCTGATTAAAAGCAAATCACAGGCAGGGCATTGCTTCATTGCAACTGGAATGCAACTGCCTCTGGGGTGGAACGTGGTGGTTGTTAAACACCGCACAGCAACACTCCAACGGTTGTTCCAGAGTAAAAGCAACGCTGCAGCTGTGATCCCACAGCTGACTTAGGGAGGCTGGCATTGGGTCAGAGCTAGAAAACAGCCAGGATGTAAAGACTTTACACCCTTCAAATAGGGGCAAAGTGCCAGAGACCCTGCCCCATGCCTGCAGATGCTCTTGGATGAGAATGTAAGTGTTTCCAGTGAAGTATGATGCTGAAAGCTCCCTGCACACACAGTGCTCCCATGGACACTGATGGGAGCTCCAGGCACTCCAGATATGTTGCCATGGCTCCCCAGTTCCTGAAACCATCCAGCAGTTAAAACTACCTTGGTGATATCACCTGGAGGGTCCAACCCCTAGGATCCACAGCAACCTGCCTCCCAAAGCTGCCCTGGATAAAGCACCTAGAAGTATTTTCCCTTTCCTTTTCGCAAAGCTTTCTCTCTGAGTGCTTCCTCACCTAAATGGGATGACCCCCCCTGGCCCCTAAGGCCCTTGCTGACTTGCAAGTCAGCCCTTGGGAGGCTGATGGAGGGAGCAGAGCCCCTGGTTGCTCCCAGGCCAGCCCCTCCACCACACTGGAATCCTGCTACATGTCCAACCAATGAGAAAACAGGCGCCTTCTGATCCAAAAAAGGAGCTGTATGAAGTTGCAACGCACTCGCTGAAAAGGCTGAAACTCCAGAGTCCTGTTCCCTGCACTGAAGAATCCCTTAACACACACTCACACACACACACACCCTTTTTTTTTTAAACCCTCTTAAGCTTCAGCTACAGAGCTAAACTCTCACCTTCAAGGACTAGCTTGGGAGGCTTCATCTGTGCCAGAATTGAGGGAGATATACCTGGCAACTACACAACTCTTTCTCCATCCTCTGCACAGACTTTGGATGCCCCTTACACAAAGCTTGTCCATACACTGTCCACCACAACACTGCCTCAGCCCAGCTGGCTCTTTTGCCCTTCCATAATCCGCATGATCATGAATCAACAACATACATGCTGCACATCTACATGCAAGGAATGATCTATATGGTCCTGGTGTAACACAGCCCCCACCCCCCCCACAGACACTGCAATGATTACCTCTCTCTGTTCAGCAGCCTCCTTCTCCGACTCTCTGCTCCCGTCCTTCTCTCCACCCCAAGAGCAGGGATGGCCCAGACTAACATTTCCTTTCTTTCTCAGTTTTTCCTTTTAAGCTGTTTGGGGTTTTTTTGGCCTGGGACGTCCTGAGGTGGGAGGGAGGAGGATTCTGACACTGCCGGGACGCAGGGTGCCTGGGGGTGAGGCCTGCCATTGGCTGCCGGGGCCGGCTGCACACCACAGGAATGCCGACACACCCCTCCAAGCAACCCGGCCAGCCGGGGGAACCCGCACAAAGGTTTCTTTGGAATCCGAGCAGTGGAAATGAAGCTCTGGCATCCAGCTGCTTACATGTCCCTGGGGCTCCTCTCTCGCTGCCCTCTGCTGCCAGTGGGCTGGATCCCTCCAAGACAGGGAAAATCTCCTTTCCCTCAGTGTTAACAATCCTTCAGTATGAACAAACATGCAGGCACCCTGCCACATGCTGAGGAGCACTGGGCCAAATCCATCCCTGGGGCAATTCCAGAGAAAGGGCAACACTTGATCACAGCTGGGATCGGTCTCACCTGGTAGGCATGGGGTTGGCACCAGCGGCTTCCTAGGAAAGGGAAAAGGGGCTCTGTGCCTGGCTCTGCCACTGAGCCACAGCGGGGCCTTGAGCAAGTCAATTCCTCTCTCTGTGCCTCAGTTTCCCACTGCACTCTCAATCCCAACTGTAGGAAGCAGGGAATCTTGTCTTAGAAGGTGTGGAGAAAGAGGCTCCAATTCAAGTGCTAGAGGCTCCACTTCCTCTTGAATAAATAACACTGCTGATAGCAATGCTGAGGGGGTGCAGTTTCTTCCTGACCTCAGGCTGCTAGTGGCTGTTGATGTACTGAAGCAGTGGGGTTTGTATCCCAGGTACTGCAGAGCGATGGCCTGGGGGTGGACTCTGTCCCAATACACAGCAGATACATGCAGCCTGGGGCACTGGATCAACGTGGGACTCTGGGGCCCTGGTCATGACTCTCACGCAGTCCCTGGGCCAGTCTGGGGTACTCTGGACTCTATCTGGGTCCAGGAGGTAGATGTGGATCACAGAAGTTCTCCCACATCCCCTCCCATTCTGTCTGACACACATGTGAGCTTCCAAGGGGTGGAAATACACTTGAGAAATGCACCAAGGCAGCCAGGATTTTCTTGCTCAAGGAGACATCTTCCATTCCCCAACAGCCAGTGCCCAAGGGGAAGAGTGGGGGGACAAAGGGAGGAAGGGTCCTGTGTCACCAGAGCCTGGCACTGTTTTGTGGCATCATAACAACAAACCCAACACACCAGGGCTCTGGGCTGGGTTGACTCTGTGCCCTTCTGTGAGACAGCAGCTCCCAGGCTCCCCTGACATGGGTCATGCTGACCCCCAGAGATGATGGGTTTCTCAGGTCAGAAAGGACCCTCCTTGTATTCCTGTCACCTGAGATGCTGCCTCACACAAGCCTCCAGCCATTCCAACATCCAGCCTAACAAGCTAACGCAGATCTCAGTGGAACGATCCTGTGTGAAAGCGAAGGCCCCAGGGCCCTTGACAGTGGACCATTCCTCTCACAGACAAGAATCTGCAAGTATGAACTCAGCTAGTGTCACCTGCATCGTTGGCACCATGCCCAGCCCAACACACCCTGCCCTGCCACTGTTACAACCAGGCTTGGCTTGATTCCTTCTCCCTACTCAAACCCTGCCCTCCTCTTCCATCCCACTCAAGTTCCCCTCCCTTTGTTGCATTTTGCTCCACTCTCCCAGGGCAAGGGATGTTTGCAGCTGCTGCAAAAGGGGTGAAGGCCAGCACTAGGGGGAAGGGTAAGTCCAAGGCAGAATAAGGGTATGGATTTGAAACAGGATGAGCTGCTAGGACCCCACACATCCTCTCCAAAGTGAATGTAATAGCAGGCATCCAGCCTTTCCTACCCAGCCCCGGAAGGAGCCTGAAAAAAGAATACACCACCTTCAAGGGCAGCTCCCAAATGCTGATGCTTGGCGTTTGCTAGGCAGGAATGACTGTGATCACAATGGGCTGGTATTACAAATGGTGTCTAAAGACCTGGCCTCCAACCCCATCTGCCTTATTTCTGAACCAAGGAGGGGTCCAGATTCAGAGGACTTTGCAGGTCTCCATCTTCACCAACAGCTACAGCTAATCTACCCAAATAAACCTTCAGTGCTAGCACTGTCCAGATAACCCTCACACTACAATCAGCTACATCCAGAGCAGACTCACTGAAGCCTGAGAAAACATGTTCAGCCCCACTCAGCATCCCATTAGTTTTTTGGAGGCTCTGCCAACCTTCTCAGGTGCAACATCTGATTGGCACTACAGCTACACCGTAAGCACAAAGCAGGAGTGGTCAGACTGCAGCCCAAATAGCTGCCACTGCATGACATGTGTGCCCTTGTCCTTCATGGAGAAGTGCACTCTGTGGAGAATTACTAGTCTCAGCATGCAATAGGGAAGAGAGGGGTACATGAAAGAGCACAGCATGCTGGAAAACGTTATCTATCCCTCTGATTGCTGCACCTCTACGATCAAGGGTGAGGGTGACAGCATTCCAGTGACGTGCGGCTTCTCACATCTCCCCTGACAAACTCTCCATGCAGCCCACACATCCCTGAGTTAAGCCACATCCTTGCCAAATTTAAGCGACAACTTCCTTCTAAGAGGCCCAATGCAGCCACTTGTGAAACATTTCCTGGACTCCTGGAGTGCAGCGCAGCTTACAGCTCTTGGAATTTCCCTGCATGTCAGTGCTCTGCACAGGGCTCGGTGCAGGGTCTGGGTGCCAGTACATGCCTTAAACTAGTTCCCACCCCTGCAGAGGGAAAAGGCTCCACACACAGAATAACTCATTCCTGAGAAAGTGGCTGGAAAGCTGCCCCTGGCCTGAGAGAAGGGGGAGTTCTCATTAGCAAAGGACTCACCAGCTGAAGAATGTCTTCATCTTTGGGCATAATAGAGAGCTCCAGCACATCATCACTGCAGAGAAAGGGAAAGGCAGTGTCAGCATATCAGATGCAACAGGCACACCAATGGTCTATCATATACAGGCTCTACATCCATGTGCAAACAAGGAGTAATGGCAGCCACCAGGCATTGGGACACCCCTGTCCTATGTTCCAGAGGCCTACCACAAGCATGTCCAATGTGGGCCCACACTCTTGACTAGGAAGCAGGAGGTAGTCTCACTGGCTCCACAGGTAACAGTCTGCAGACATTAAAGAAGCTCCTGGTAAGGACTCCAGGAGTCCTACAAGCTGGGTTTTGCCACCACTTCCCTTCACCGAGCCTGATGTTTCCCTCAGCTGGTGGCAGGATCTCCTCGAGAACCAGACATGGAGCTAAACCGGTTTTGACAGCAGCATCAACACAAAGCAACCCAGCTGGGGCCAGCTCAGGATTCCCATTGGTATGACAGGGATCCAAGCTGCTATCTCTGGAATCCTGAGATTCCCCTTTTCCCCAGCTGCCTCGTCACCATCTGTCACTAGGGACTTCTGGGAGCTGAGCATCTCTGGGATGGCTGCAAGATACTACTGCAGTGCCAGCGGCTCAGGATCAAGGCACAACTTGGGCTCCTGGGACACTTGGAGTGAAATTCCAGCTCAGTTCCCCAGCTACACACAATGCTCCCCACAACCCCTCAAGCCCTAGGTACAGTTGATCTTGGGCACTGGGTGGTCAAATCCATTCCTACAGCCCTTACTTTGTGTACAGGACAAAGTTCCCCAGTCCCCAGAACAGCTACCGAAAGCTGCAACCTAACATGCAGTCAGGGGAGTCACCCCTTTAGCCCTAGTGGCTGAGGCTTGTGCTTTTTGGCGCTGGGAGTCCAGCACACAGCTAGTTAGCCACAGAAGGAATGGCAGCAGCCGGGTACCCCAGTGGGCCATCTTCCTACCCAGAAAGCATCAGGTCTGGGGAAGCAGAAAGGACTTGGTTTTAATGCCTAGAGGCTGAGGTTTTTGTAGTGAACACTTGGAAGGGGATCAGCATAAGCACATGTTGATGTAAATAGTTGCTGTAAATAGTTCGATACACATGATAACTTGCCTGCCCTTTTCACCCCAGGAGAAGAGAGCAGTTTGGGCCTAGCAGCAGTTTGCAGAGACTGCTCTCTAATTAGTTCCCTGTGACTGTAGGTTTCATTATATTGGGCAAGTATCGTCCCCAAGTTCATACTATAGCTTTGTAACAACATTGTTGGGAGTGTGACTGCGTGGGCCAGAAAAAGACCAAGGCTCTGAGAGAGCCGGGGAGTAGAGAAAGGATGTTTCAGGGATGACCAAGAGAAAGTCCCAGGGAGGACAGAGAGAGAGAGAAAGGAATAGCACCTGGGAGGAGAGAATAAAGTCCAAGGAAGTACAGAGGGCACTGCACTGGCACAATATAGACTAGTTGTTTTGAAGCAGTCGGCTGTGGGATGTCGGCACTCTTCATGCCCGCCCCAGCCCTTTGAAAAAGAGAACATCGCTTTCCTGGGAGCTAACCAAAAAAAAGGAGTTGTCTGAGGCAAGGGTGCTGTGGCTCACCGGGGAACTCAGGGACAAAGATAAGCCAGAATCTTGAGTCACAGGTTTGGCCCCTGACATGCCAAGCCAGGGATGACTTCAGGGGGTCTTCTTAATAAAAGGGAGACCAAACAAGACTCTTTCTTGAGGCAAGGCTTCCTCTAAAAGCAGTGCTGATCTGTGACAAAGGGGAGTCCCTGTCATCTGTGTATGCTCCACCCATTTGCTGCATGGGGCCACATGTCAGTACCAGCTCCAAGGCCAAGGCCTGGTCTGGGCAGGGATGTGCTGCCTTCTGACTCAGACAGGTGCCTGCTGTGACATGTCTGCTCTACCCCTGGGACTCGCGTCACCTCTCCCTGACACTCTCTCCACCTGTAGCTCCCTCCCTCCCACAGCACCTGCTACCTCCTCCAAGCTCATTCTGCAGAAGTCACCATTGCTAACCCTAGGTCAGTAAAAGTGCAGGGAGCTTTGACTCCTAGTTCACCTGCTTCAGACTAACCATCAGACTACCCTCCCGCCCAGAGAGCAGGCTGGTGTCAACAGTCCCCTCTGCCCCCCGCTCTAACCACTAGACAACATTCTCCCCTAGAAACCACGATGGAACCTAGGTGTCCCAGCTCCCTGTGCCCTTGCTCTAACCATTAACTCATACTCCACTTGAGACCCAGGACCAGAACTGAGAGTTTGAGTTTCCTACATCCTGCTCAAGCCACAAGAGGCTGGGGCTGCCCCTCTCTTACAGGCAGCCCCAGCCACCAAGGTGCCCATTTCCTCCTCAACAAACCACGAGCACAACAGACACTAAGCACAAGCCACAAGAAGAAACTCCGCATGAACCCAAGGTGGCTACACTTCAGCTTCAGAGCCCAGTTTGGTACTCACTATTCCCGCCCCCACCCTCTCACAACTACCCCAGGACATGCCACTTGATATTTTTCCAAATACATATTAATGCCCAGGCCCATGTATTATACTGAGTTCATATCCAGATCACTTTTGCTTGGTTCATTCCCCAGTTGCTATATTTAGGAGCCATCCAGGTCAGCTGTCTCATACATAATCTAATTAGTAATTAGATGGTGCGATGCGCACAAATCCAGGTCATTCATTAAATCACTGCTGTAAAGAAAGAGGCGTGCTGGCTTTCCCCCAGCCTTTTTAACAAGCTTGCTGGAGACACAAAGGGGGAGTGGATTCTGCCATATAGGCTGGCTCAGCCATAACCAGACTTTTATACCCCAACACCCTTCTACTGCTGTACCAACAGCAGCAGCACCACTAATCCCAATAGAAGAAGATACGCAAGATTTCCTGAAACCAGCCTGTCATGGATCTGTGCACCCAGAGGGTATTTCCAAGGCCATGGGTGGGGTGGTATGTCCAAAGGGCTCATATTCATGCTGGATTTCTCTGATCCAGCCACTTAGGTAATACCTCAGGGCAAAGGTCTTGGGGAATGCAGCTGCTTTAATGCCTTTTTGGCTACATGGGAAACAGCTGCTAGCACTCACCATAATTACCTGGTGCCTACAGCTGCTCTGAAAACCTGAGGCGCCCTCCCCAGCCTGTCCCTCCTCAGGCCAAACCTACATTCTCCCTGCAAGTACATAGTGTGGAAAACGCCCATCAAATGCCTGGAGAATGCAGTCCAGTCCTGAAGGTGGCAGCACCTGAGCTGCTGAAGCTCACTCCCCTTGAAGGACTGGGAGAGAAGAAATGTGAAGCAAATGGAGGGGCAGTCAAGTATACTGGGGATAAGATACTCCTTCTCAATGCAGCCCTTGGGATGGTAAAGCTGGAGCTATGTAATGCCTGTACAAAATAGCGTACACCCAAGTCTTATGCCATGTGTGTGGCTCATGAAGACCTCCTAGGTGCCAGGAAGATAGATAAAAGAACTATGGTCATGACCCTCTCTGAGGTGCCTAGTCCCAGCTGTAATGAGACAGGTCTTCTGACCAGTCCACCCCTACTATCCAATCAGATAAGACAAACGTTTCTAAACTTGGGTTAAGAATTCAGCACCTGAATCTGTAATGAGGGCACCCTAAATAGGCAGCCTAGTTTTCAGAGGTGCTCAGAGTCCATAGCTCAGTGCCGGCTGCTGAGTGTTCAATGCCACTGGAGCAAGACCAATTGAGACTACCTAAATATGGATTCAGGACCAAGACTTTTCAAAAGTGACCGGTGACTTCTGGCGACTGGATAGGCCTTACAGGCCGGATGCACATCTGTTGGAGATGCTTGAGGACAAGTGCCTGCTGCACCTGTGCCAGGGTTGGACTAGACCCCTGACATCCCTTCCATCCTTGTAATTCTAGGATTATGGACTTGACTCGAGACCTCCTCCAGGAGCAAGTGCTTGGCATGTGATAAAAATCAGGCCAGAAAGGTCTCAAACTGGTTACCCTGAAATCACCAAGCACTTGGGAAAACTGAGGTCTTAGCAACCTAATGTGAGTGTGAATATTGTGGTCTCAGCCTCTCAGGGTCATTGAACTTCAGCCCATGAACTCTCCCCAGGATATGTG
This sequence comes from Crocodylus siamensis, assembly GCF_052110815.1. Lineage (NCBI taxonomy): Eukaryota > Metazoa > Chordata > Crocodylia > Crocodylidae > Crocodylus > Crocodylus siamensis. The sequence goes on from NC_143398.1 coordinate 160,416,216, forward strand.
TCCTGCTCTGTACCCAGTGGGGAGTGAACTCACCTGTTCTGGATCAGTGCTATGACCTGGGAGTAGGTTTTGCCAATGATGCTCTCCCCATTCACCTTGACAAGACGGTCTCCTGCAGAAGAAGGGGAACACCACAGGAGTGAATGGGGGGGTGGGGGGCAGGGAGCAAAAACATCTGCAGTAACCACAGCAACACAAGACACCCCTTAAAGACATGCCACTCAATAAAAGGTCCAACCATGCCCCAGGAGTGTTAGTGTGTCTCAGCACATTGAGAGGTCCCATCTGTCCTCACCAATGACCCTAGAGGTCATAAGGCAGAGGAACCTGCTCTCCTCTGCACGCACATATGTAGTTTCCTTGTTCCAGTCTGTTGTGCAGACATGTTCCCCTCTGCAGCTGTCACAATGCCTTGACACTGGCAGAGCTAATGAGTGCCTGGTGCAAGACAGCCGGATACAACTCATGGAGGTGATGGCAGCCTCTCTTGGCACCACTCTAAGCTCCTGGTGGGGCTCTTGATTGGTGTAAATCAGTGCTGCTCCACTACTGTCAACAGAGCTGTGCTAATCTATGCCAGCTGACATCTGGCCCAGAGGATCTTATGCACTCATCGCCTTCCTTCCCTTTTGCTTCCTGATCATTTTAGCTGGGCAAAAGCCGTCCCACCCTGAGTTCCTGTAAAGCAGTTCCTGCTGGCGCCCCCAACACCTAGGGGACCAAGCTGCCAGGTTCTATGCTCTTGCATTTGACAGTCAACACTGGGCGGTGGCAGCAGCAACATGGTCCTCTACAATCTACATGACCAATTCACACAATGTCATACGAGACATGGGCCCATGTAAAAGGTCCAACGAGACTGATCCCTCTCACCCACCCACAACCCTGTGCAAGGTCCCCACTCTGAAGGCAGCAAGAAATGTCTAGAACAAATTTGAAAAAAAGGCAAGGATGATTTTCTTCCAGACTGGCAGCCCTCTGAGGTAAGGCCTGTCTGTACTATTTTGTGCCCAGTGGTGAGAACAGTGGAGCTCTCTTAAAAGTGTCCTAGTGTCAGCTGCAATAGAAATCACAGATAGGAACAATCTCAAACAATCTCAGGAGGCACCGCTCTCATTTTCTGGTTTAAGCATCCTAGCCCCAAAACACTGCAGTTGTGAGAGGGAGAGAGACACTCTGGCAACTCCTGGGTAACAGGGAACAGGGTGGGCATGAAGAGAGAGGCAAAAGAGAAAGTGAATGAGAAACGGAGGGAAAAGGGGGGAAATCGGTACCTAAGGAATGTAGGGAATCCAAAGGCACGATCAGGAACAGTTGGTGCACTTTTACATGTGCTCTAGGTGTGTGGGAGATGACACCTTCATTAGAGCAACTCCAAAAGCCACTCTTATTAAAGCACTGCCATATCTCCTGTATCAGTGCCTCCACACTTCAAAATAGTGGTGGGAGCGCTTGAACTAAAGCTCATTCAACAAGCTTTATTTCAAGTGCCTCCATCACCATTTTGAAGCGCGGGGATGCTGATACATGAGACACAGGAGGCTGGAATTCCAGTGCATCAGAGCAGCCTCCGCGCTCATGCACAGGCACCCTTGGTTTCCAAATGCTCTGCAGCAATAAAAAGAGGAAAGGCTGAGGATTCTCTACAGAAACAGACATACAGGCACACACTGTTTCCACTCCTCACCCTACACCTGCTTCCATTAGCCCCAAAGTTTCTGGAGGGCAAAAGGCACTGCCAGCTCCCAAGCACAGATTCTATGCTGCTCAGGGCCAAAAGGTCCTGGGAGCCTCCAGATGGAAACGGAGATTCACACCTTGCTGCAGCACACCCTGGCTTCACTGTTAGCTTTGGGTTCTACTAGCTTTCCCTGATGATGGGACAGTCATGCTCTGCACCCCAAAGGCAGCTTACAAAGCACTGAAGAGCTGGGACAAGAACAGTGCAGGCAACCCCAGAGGGATGGGGATGACAACAAGGCACCCAAGCCAGGCATGAGTTTATGGAGGTAGCACTAAGGATCCATTACAGCTCAGCCATTTCCTGTGCACCCTAGAAGTCCTGTCAGCTCCCTCTCCCCATTAGTTCATTGCCATTTCAGAAACAATTCTCACTCTGACTCGGCTCCATTACCAGCCCCTGCTCCCCAGCTGAGTGGAGTCAAGATAAAGCGAGGGAACTGGCACGGGCTGGAACTAGGAGGACCTAAGTTCCTTTCCTCCTATCTGTGTAAAATGGCTTTGCAGCCAATATAGGAGAGTGCCTGCCTATTCCCCGCTCTGACCCCAACTCTGTTGGAGCCTCTCTCTTGATTCCAATGGGTTTTGGAGCAGGCCCTACATTTTACAGGCTGCCCCACAGGATTTGGACCTTGGGAGGAACAAGCCCTGCAGAAGGCTGTGGAGGATGAATTTGGGCCTCTCCCTGATACAGTGTTTTTAGCTTTTTTTTCTTGTTTTTAATACCCAAAATAAAAGCCTATCTTCCTCCTTGGAGCAGTGTTCCACCAGGCTCCAGCTAAGGATGCAGGGTTTTGAGTGGCCGTTGGAGTTTTTAAAACAGACTATTTTTCTCCCATTCACCAAAAGACATGGGATTAGAAGAGACAAAAACCAAACCAAACAGGGGGTTATTTCCCCAAACAAGCTCCTTATTCCCCCACAAGCAGCACTTGGCCACTGGCTTTTTCAGATTCCTCTGATTCCCCATGCTCACAAAGTGGCAATCAGTGATACCCAGTGCAGGGCAGACTGCAGCCAGTCCCTCACACTGCTAAAGAAGCCAAAACACAGACACACACCCGTACTTACCTGTGCGGAGGCCAGCTTGGTGTGCAGGCCCATCTTCCTTCACATTCTTCACAAAGATGGTATCCATGGGCTCCAAGCGGCTCCGCTGGGGACCTGTTCCCAGAAAGAAAAGGACCGTGACAAGCTGGTTGGCAAGGGAAGCAGGAGCATATCACAGGAGTTCCCCTTGCAGCACACCCACACATGCATGCACACACACACACACACACACACACTCCACTTGCACACATCTACCGTGGGGTTCACACACACTTCATACAGAACATACCCACACACCAATTAAACAACCCCTGAATCATGCTTACACACTATAGCTCTACAAGCCTAAACACCTCCCCCTCCCAAAGGACTATACCCTACCATGGCTGAGACATACCACCTCTTCCTGGGATGAAAGCCCAGATCATTCATTTTATGCTGGGTCCCCCATTGAACTCCTGGAGGCCCTGTGCCTTCCTAGGAGGAAAGGATGCAGCTAAAGGAGCAAGAACAAAGCCCAGAGTCAGCAGTCCCAAGGGATAGCAGGCTAGGACTACAGAGTTTCACCAGAACTACATGTTCTCTTCCTATCACCCCCTCAGACTCAAAACCCAGGTGCATCATTTTTGTCCTGACCCATCACCATCCCACAATCCTTTACAACTGTCAAGGTCTGGGGTCAGGGCAAGAAGATGCAAGTGATTTTGGAGTATGGGATGGGAATGGGAAATGAGTGGGGGACAGCCATGGAGGAAGGAGCTTGGGGTGGGGGGAGGCGGTATTTACCTAGACAGACTTCATATCCACCGGCAGAAAGACCTGCGTGAGAGAGAGCCCAAAGGGCACCAGATTCCCATTGCTTGGGGGCCTTTGCAGCCTCCGTCTGTTCTTACTCTGCATCCTGTCCGCGCCCCACAGGCCTGGCACTGAGTAAGGATCACCAACCTGAAAGCTCCTCATCAAGCAGGGAGCACTGCTATCTGTTCTGACTGCATCAGATCTGTTTAACTCAACGCCTGCCTTGAGGTGGAGTGCCTAAGCGCTGTGCTTTAGCCCTATCCTCTGCACAATTCACAGCTCCATTAACCATGAGAAAGCCACTTCCAAACCTGCCACCTTGCCCTCCGACACCCGACCCTTAGCCACAGGTCTACAGGATGGATCCCCCTGACCCTGGGCACGCCCATTCCTCAAGCCCTAGTAGACCCAATAATGCACCTGGAAGAATTTGAGTCCAACTTAAGTTCAGTCCCAGAAGCCAAACCACTCTATGACTGTCCAGAAGGGTAAAGAGTGAGCAGAAATGCAGAGAAGGCTGCAAGGGCACCACATGCAACAGTAGAGCACTGAATGAGGATGCTCAAGGACTGGATTGAAATACACAGGCAACCCCCCCAGGACGGATCCAGCAGAATTTCACAACACTGACGCTGACCTCAGATGACACCCTACAGACATTGGGGGCCCAGCCCCCATTGACCACAGGACTGAAGAGAGTTTGGTGTATTGCTGGAGGTGCAATAGGGTCCCTGGACTAGTGCACCACGGGAGGTTGATCATCAGTAGCAGGCAGAGCCATGTGTGAGGAACCCAAAACAGGAACAGCGGGATTTGTATTGGGGGGTGGCATTTGCAGAGTGGTTGGTGCACATGGAGAGCCCAGGACTGGGATGGCAGGAGTGGGGAGGTTGCAGGCCAGGGTTGAAGGGCACTAATAGAGCTGAGGAGCAGGACTACAGTAATAAAGAGGCTGAAGGAGAGGACTGGAATACACAGGTCACATTGGCAGCGCTGCGCATGGAGAAGGCATCGAGCAAGACTAAAATAACTCGGCCCTTGCAACGAGGATGGATGAGCTGCGACAGCCCAAAGTGCCCTGCATCCCTCTGACATTAGCCCACCTCCTGAGTGCTACACTTGCCCACAGACAGACTTGATGGACACTGGAAGGCAGAGTGCCTGTCCATCACTGTCATGCCAGGGACGCCACTTGGCACTGGCTTGGGGAAGGAAGCAGAAAACTAGTCCAAAAGGCAAGCTGCAGGCCAGCTAAAGTCAAGGTGAAGCGGGACAGGATTTATGTATTGAAGCTCCTGCCGCCTGGCACTGGAGGGGGCATTACTTGGCATCCACACATGCCCCCAAACCAAATGCTGCTGCCGCCTTTTCCACTAAGTTAAAGCTAAGGCAATAGCCTCTGAGGTATAAACTTCCATCAGGTCACAGATCCCAGCTGAAATCCCAGCATTAGCAGCACCAAAACCTATGAATAAGCAGATTCCCCTCCCCAGGAGCCAGCCAAGAGCCCCCAAAAGCCTGGGGAAAGGCAAGAGTGAGTCAGCTCTGGGGTGTGGACTGGAAGGTCCTTGCTTATTTGTGGGGACATGGAGAGATCTTAAGGACCCCCATATGAAGTATGCTGCCCTGGCCTTAGCCCCTCACAAACTGCGCCCTGAAACAGATGTCACATGCCAGCTCACCCCAGCAAGCTCCCCAGCAGCAGGCAGGGCAGGCTTCACTGAATTCTGCTCTGATGGTGCCATCTTGCCCATTGGGAGATTGAGGTAATTACAGTGGGGTGGCCGCTGGGGGACTGGGAAAGAATAATGCCACCTCTGGAAAGAGAGCAAATGGAGCAGACTTGCATGTATGGGTGTGGGGCCATCCATCCCCTGTAGCCCAAGACATGCCCCCACACCATCACCATTCACTGCAAGCATCCATGTGAACGTCTGCAGCTATGAGGAAGCCAAGATTTTTACCAACTCCTTCCCAGGCCTCCTGAGCTGCAGCTAAATCGCTGATCCAGCTTATTTTGAGCCTATATTTAGGGTGGTGTTATCAGCTCAATGGCCATTAACTCCAAGAGGAGCTGGTGAATAGAGCCCCCATGACAGAAACACAAACACACACACGCCCCACCCCACCTGGCCACACTGTCCTTGGACAGATCCACAGTGCATATTTCTGCTCACTGAGGCCAGCTACACAGTTTTTGACAAATAAGCAGGTATCTGGGTTTTTTTCCACTAGTCTCTTTCTCAGTGGACAGACTGGAAGTCTGTGCTGGTAAATCTCACAGCATGACAGGGGAAGCTCCCTTCATCCCCCCACCTCTCATCCACACATACTCATTCACCCTCACAGGCACAGTCACAGGTACATACTTACTCATGCACCCACCAGACACACACACACCCCCTCACATTGGTTTGCACAAACTCACATGCACACACATGCTCACATAAATTCACACAAACATCACTCCATGCACCCACATGCCACACACACACAAGCACTCTCTCACACTTGCATTCACATGGCGTATAGGCCATGTGAGCTGCAGGGGTGGGCGTGGCTACTGAAGAGCACTTACCTGCCCGGTTTCCATTCTCTTCCTCCTGCAAAGGGAAGACAGAAACACTTGTGTCACAGCTGAGCAAGAGAAGACCCTTGGCAGAGGCAGATTCTCCTTTTTAAACTGTATTGTATCCCAAAAGGAGGAGGGAGCAGGGGCTTTGGTGGCTCAGTAGGCAGAACTGGCCTGGAGATCCTGATTTCCAAAAGGGTGGTTGGAGCTTCCTCCCCTCTCCCTGTTGCTGCCTCTTGACTGTAACGGGAGGATATAAAATTAACTTTAGATACAGGATCTCCTCGGGGGCACAGGCACATCAGCTTGGTGGGAGGGTAGGGAAGAGGGAGGGGTTTTCCTTCATAGTGACCAATCTAATCTGCCACCTGAGCTGCCAGCCACAGGGCAGGGAAGGCTAAGCCCAGGGGACAGTGCCAAGGCAGGCGTGCCCTTTTGGCCCCCTTTGCTCAGGAAGCCCCAGAGTGGTTATGCAGCTGCTGTGGGTGGGGACAAAGCTCAGCTCCTGCTCCTCCAAGTACTCCAGGCAAAAGGGCAGGCTGTTCTGTGGGGTCAGACTCAATGAAGCTGCCAGCTGGGCACCCTGCCTTCTGCACAATGCCAACTAGGCACTAGCCCTTTGATGGATGCAAGGAGGAGAAAGCCTTCGCTCCCACCTGGATGATTAATGAACCCAAAAGGGTAGGACAAACCACCCCAATTTCCTAGGGCAGTGTGCCTGGGGCTATGCTTACTTGGAGCCTTGGAAGTGCTACCCCTGCCAACTCCTCTCCCCAGGCTGTCGGGGAGATGAGATGGAGCATCTCAAAATTTGGGGTTTGATGCCTTCAGCAGCCTGTGCCAGCTACCAGGTGGGATATAAAGCTTCTGGTACCACCATCCACCCTTCCAACTGAGAGTGAAAGTGACCCTCTCAACTCAACAAAGGGACTCCTGCTGAGAGCAGCTATGGTCCTGCCACCAGGGTGATTGGCATGGGAGCATATTGGGCAGCTGGCACTGCTAGCAGGAGACAAACATACCAATTCAAATCCCTCAGGGTTCAGCCAGATCTGCAGCAAATGCAGCTACTGCCCCAAAGGTGAGTTAGGAAGGTCAGAAGATTAAGTAAAGAGGCATGCCCCAAGAAAAACTCCCACCCCCTACTCCCTGAGCCCTCCCAAGTTACCCCCCTGGCTAGTCCCCATGCCCACCATTCCTGAGTCAACCAAGAGGGGACACTGGAGAGCAACAGAAAGACTCAAGTTGCTGTTTACCAACTAACCTAAAAGCTTGAAACACCTGCATCCCAATAGAGAGACTGAGAATTGGACAGCTAAGCCCTCTGGGCAGTACTGAAAATCTCCCACCCCCTACTCCCAAGACAAGCTCCCTGCTCCTGCAGGGCCACCAGCTTCTGACACCCTCAGGATGCCGACTCTGAATGAGTTGTCGGCTGCAGTAAGGCCCAGAGGCCATGGAGTTGAGCAGGCTAGAAAGGGGATGCAAAGATGAGGTACAACTCAAAGATGATGGCCTTTAAGCTAGCACAGTACAGCCTCCTGTCCCATCCAGCACAGGGACTGATTGCCCAGTTGTCAGAGCCAACACCTTTTCACAGGACTAAAACCAAAGCTAATGGAGCTACTTTAGTGAACAAGCAGTGGTCCAGCCCATGCCAATGCAAGCAAGTGACTTTGTGAGGTGGGAGAGGGGCTTCACAAAGGTAGCCCCAAGTCAGGAGACTGGCTATATCTAATACTGCATTCATCATCTCTGGTGAGCTATGTTCACGATAGGAAGCCACGTGAAGGATCTGGCCAGAGGGGCCATCCTTCCTGCTCTGTGTTCTGTGTGGCGTGATGCAAGCAGACAAGGTCTAGAGCTGGGAGGGGGAGAAGACAAAGGGTCTGGATATCAGGAGAGTCTCTGTCTCCCTCGGCAATGGTGAGAAGGCCAAGGTGGGAGTGCTTGAGGTAAAGAAACCCCTCTGAATTCAGAGCTGATGTCCTGAGGTGAGAGCACATGACCTTGAGGTCCCTCCCCACGATGGTAGTTCAACCCCAGGCAGTCTGACACCGGGGGTACATACTAGTCTAAATTATTCCCTAGTCTTGCCCAAGCTCCCCTGCATTTTGCCTTCTGTTTCTTCCATAGGATCATGTCACACTCTTCCAGGAGTGACAGGGCAGGATCCTCCAGGCTGAGCTTCTCTCCAGGAGTTTTCCCAGTTTGGTGGGACCTAGGGGGGCTTTACAAGTGCAGCCAGTGACCCAGCTACTGTGCCTGAGCTCACCAGTGGTGGGTTCCCATCTCTGATGCTACAAAGCCACAGCGGGATGCCAGAGTTCTCAGCCTCTGGGAAGCAGGGAACTGGATGGCACCCCTGCAGGTTGAATACTGGTGCTAAGAAAGAGACTTCCAATTTTATAATGGTCTTAATGGCCATGCCTCCTCTCTGCTCACTCCAAGAGGGCAAAGCATTTCCAAGCCCAGCTGACAGCTCCCTCTCCACAGTGCTTAGACAAAAGCAACCAGAGCTAGTGAGAAAGAAAAGATAAAAATACACCAGGAGCTGGGGAGAGTGGCCTTGGGCATTGTGTAACTATTGTTCCCCAAGGAAGATAGCATGAGATTGGGGGAAGGGAAGGTGGGGTGCACAGAGACAACAGAAGAGAGAGATACCCACAGAGCAGGTGGTAGCGCAGGGGTAGGAGGGGTGACTAGGCAGGTAGACCACCACCCTGGGAGATCTGGGTACAACTCCCCATTCAACAACTGGCTCCTTGCATGCAAGTCCAAGGCATAAAGCAATGATGAGAGAATGCGCAAAGACATGGCATGGGATTGGGGGAAAGAATGGCAGTGTCCCTCTGGGCAGCAGCTATGAGAAGAAAGCAAGATGCAAAGGAGAGGCAGCCACAGCCTGTCCTCCCATCACACAGGGCCTTGCAATAGCAGTGGAAGGATTAGCAGCTGCAGAGTCAGGGTTGCCATCACATGGGGTGGGGAACTCTTCTGCCCCTCAAAGTCAGTGGGAGCCAAAAACCCAAGGCACAGGGGTACCGTGTCCAGAGGGGTCAACAGTAAAGGGCACAGAAACAGACTGCAAGGAGCAAAGTTAAATTCTCTGTGAATCACGGCTGAGCCTGGGACCTCCACTACTGTCTCTCAGACATGCAGGGCTATTGGGTAGATGAAACCGCAGGGAGCATTGTGGGGAGGGTGAGTGAGAAAGGAACGTTTCCTGTGGAGGCCTCGAAGCTGGATGTGGGTGGCAAGGGGTGCCAACAGCAAAAGCTTTGTGCCAGCTGTCACTCCCAGCCTCACACTCGCAGGCATTGCACTCTGGGAGATGTGGTGCCAAGGGTAGGGAGGGTATGTGCAGTAGGAAGGCCCCCCACAGAGGAAAGCTTCCTGTCTTTCCTCTCATCTCTGGCAGCAGACAACCTGCTTGGCTCCCTCTGCACAGGTGAGGCAATAGCCCCTGGGGTCTGTGGGCTCAGCTCACTCAGGGCACCAAGAGGGGGTGACATCACCTGCCAGCGCTGCCAAAAAACTCAATGAGGAATGCATAGCTCCTGTCTGCCTCCTGGCTGACTCAACTGTATCGAAACTCAGCCCCCAGACCAGGGCCCTGGCTCCTTTGCCCCAGCTTGCCCCAGCTCACACTGTTGTGGAGCCAGGGGGAACAACCAAAGCTGCACTTTAGATCCCCATTTCACTGCTGTCTAATCCCAATCCGTTCCTAGGAATATCTGCCTTTGCTTGCCGAAAGGCTGCAGGGTGGGTGCCAGGTATGTTACATCCCTGACCTGTGCAGGGCAGGATCAGGTGTTCTCACCTGACAGTCTGCAGGGAGCTGCCCAGCTGAGCAAAACAGACGTAAAACATAAAGCAGATAGTGAAGGTTTGGGGATGGAGATTTCCCGATGTTTTGGCATGGTCCTGCCCGTCTGCTCTTCAGGGGAGAATACGAACTTAACTGACATTTACTGGGTCAGACTATAGGTCCATCTTGCCCAGTATCCTGTGTCTCATAGAGGCAGAGAGTAAATGCTGGAAGGGAGAATGAATTGGGTATAATCAGGGGTTTTTCCACTGTTCCTCTCTGTTGCAGTCTCCAGCATTTAAGGCATAGAAAGTTCTAATGCAGAGGCTGCATCCCCAACTCCTACACGCAATAGCTACTGATGCCCCTTTCCTCCAAGAAGTTGTTCAATCCCTTTTTGAATCCAGCTAAATTATCAGTTTCCACAGCATCTGGTGGCAATGAGCTCCACACTTGAATTACACACTGTGAAAAAGGACTTCCTTTTGTTAGTTTTAAACTCACTATTTACTAGTTTCATTTTGTGACCCTTAATTCTTGTACCGTGAAAGAGAGCAAATAATCGAATCATAGAATATTAGGGTTGGAATAATAAATCCCTATTTAGTTTCTCTCTGCCATTTAGTATTTTCTAAGCCTTTATCATGTTCCCCCCTCAAGTGAATCTTTTCTAAACTGAATAGGTCTGGCCTCTTTAGTTTCTCCTCCTATAGACGCTCCTCCATACCACCCATCATCCTTGTTGCCCTACAGATGCTACAAGTGTATTTTGTTTAGTTTATCATCACTTTTCCCCTCACCTCCATGGTAACCCAGGTGAATGGCTGGCAAGGAGACCTAGCGTTTGGGCTGGCAAGCTTTCATGATGGACCTCCACACACAGAGGAAAAGGAGGAACCCAGTAGGAACCAAGCAAGAGCCCTCTGTGTGCTCACGTGTGGAAGAGGTGGCCAAAAAGCACTCCTCAGGAGAATAACACGAGTTGCAGGAAAGTTGGCCTGACACCCTGAGGTGCTAGAAGACCTGGATTCTCAGAAGACCTGTGTTCAATTCTGGCTCTGCCACAGATGCCCTGACTGACCTTGGGCAAGTCACTTTGTCTACTCTATGACTCACTCCCCCATCTGGAAAATGCTGATAGTTCTTCCCCCATGTGGGGGCCTCTAGGATGGCACTGAGGAAGACCCCATAAGGAGCTAGGTGGAGACGGGAGGCTTCCAGGGAGCAGGATGAAACCCTATCCATAACCAGACAGTGGAGTTAATTTAAGCAAAGGGGCTGCAGGGACCCTATGACTCTCAAACAGTTTCCCCTTTGTCTGGTTCAAGCTGATGCTGCAGGAGAGGAAGAGAGATTTCAAGCCCCATAGAGGCTTTGAACCAGCCTGCCAGGAGAGCCAACTTTTCCTTTCTGCCATGACAAAGCTGACAGTTTCGCCTGTGAAGCTCAAGAGAACTGGCTCTGGCCACAAAGCTCAGTGCTGCACGGACAGCAGTTCCCAACCAGACGCCTAATCTGAATGGACGAGATGTCAGCAAATATTGCTGGGGACTGGGGCCGGCTGGGAGAGGCGCCTCTCTCCCTGGGATGCCGGCGGCATGACGGGACAGCACGGCAGTGCTGAGCTGGCTCTGTGACAGAGGAGAGGAGTGGGGATCGTGTCCCTGGAGCACTGGACGATGGCTGCAATAAAGGCTGGGGCTTTTTTGGCTGGTGCCCTTGCTAGCGCTCAGAAAACTGGAATGTTCTTGGTTGCAGCATCTCAGTCATCTGCTCAAGGTCAGACCCACCACTGCCCAATGTGGCTCAGGAAGGAATTCTTCCCCTCCATCAAGCTTTTAAAGCCCATGGGTGGGTTCTTCTTCCTTTGTGGCATGGGGTGGGGCAGGGTCCTCTTCCTTGGATCCCCAGAGCATATGTTAACCAGCACATCCCTGTAACTGCACTAGTAGGGCATTGGCAGCACCCTCATCTCCCCTGCCTTTTACCTAGCTCTTGTTGCTGGTGTCCCCATTTTCCTTTGGAAGGTTTGACGTGCCGGTTTTTTAGGGATTTTTGGGAACATGGCTGTATGTGACCACCAGGGATTGGACTTAATGGCTAAGGCCCCTTCCAGTCCTCCTTATGTCCATCCTTATATCCGAGTTCTGTGTTTTGCAGAGGGGGAAGTCCCCCCGTCTCCGAATGAGAGACCCTGCCTGCTGGGACACAGCAGAGGTAATGCAATGGCCTCTCAGTGCTAGGGATTTTCAACCATGGAGACCCCTGGGCTCTGTGCTTTGACATACTGAGGTGCCACAGTCATGTCTCCGTTGCCAGATGCTATAACACAGCAGAGGTTACACAGCCATGTCTTTCTGCTGGAGGCTGCCTGAACCAGCGCTGAAGCCCTGATAAAGCAATGCAGTCATGAGCCACTGCCAGATGTTGCAGCACAACCAAGGTGAGTGTGTCAGTGCCAGATTTCTCATGCTCTGCTTGGATGCAGCAATCACGTGACAGCGCTGGGAGTGCCAAGGCCTCACCCCATCCCCACCCCTCTCCTCTGAGGCAGGAATGCTCAGCTGATCTGGAGGAGGGCACTCACAGCACAGTGCTATCATGGGGTGTTTAAGAGTCTGCAAATATGAACAGCTGGTGCAGAGATCAAAAGGCACCTGGAGGCAAGATGCTGTTCAAGGCCTAAGCCAGGCAGGACAATCAGGGGGAAGAAATGACTTAGCAGAGAAATGGCTCAGGAGCAGCAGTCACTTAGACCCATGTCCCCCTGCTGTATTTTATCAGGAAATCTGATTGAAGGTCTTAGCATGGAGGGACCACTCTGCTCCACCTCCATTGGACCAGGTAAATCAAATCATATCCAGCTGGTTCTTCCAGCTGATTTCACTTCATATGCCTCTCCTAAGGCACCAGTGAAATACAGCCTCCTCTGGAGTGGAGGGTGGCAGTTAAACAGATAACCCTAAACGAGAAGAGGAGAGATTTGAATGAAGGAGACATGGGGAGGCCCAAGTCCTAAAGAATGAAACAGGGCATATAAAAAAAATAAAAAGATTAAAAAAATACATTAAAACAAAAAAACTGGATTTTTTTTATTTAAATCAGATTTTTATTTTTTTGTTAAGATGCTTTTTAAAAAAAATAAACTTATATAAATATAGTTTTAATTTAAGATATGTTAAAGCTCAAAGATAACATCATGGAATAGGGTTTATAAAACTTCTAATTATATATTATTTGAGACAATATATTCATGGAACCTTTTTAGAAGTTTTATAAATAGGTCACAACAGGCTATATTAGGGGCCCAATCTTATGGGGTTCCCAGAGGCTCCTCCATATATTAGTAAAGATTAAAGAAAACCACTCTACCCAGTAGGACTCTGCTCAGTCTAGAAGAGCCCATTAAGTACCTCTGTGATGCCTAGTTTCAGTTCTCAAACTGAAGATTTGTCTCTCCAGAGATCATAGGCAGACAAGGTTCTTTGAGTAGATGTGATATCTTTTATTAGACCAACTAAATGGTTGGGAAAATAGTTCTTTGTAAGCTTTCGGGCACAAACACCCTTCTTCAGGCACAGTGAGAGCTTGTTGTCTCCAGAGATAACATCCTTGTTAACAGCAGTATATGGAGATGAGAGATAACAGACCTGATTAGTGATTCCATCAGACCTATTGTCTCTCTGCAAGTTTGTGTACACAGTCAAGCCCTTACCTTTCTCTAAAACTACACAGTTTCAAGAAGTTGAATTAATAAAGGATATCAAACAACAAGAATGCACTTTTCGTAGAAAACAATGATTAAATCGAGGCTTTGTGGCCAGTGCTTTAAATCAAATCCAACCTGGAATGAAGTCCCATGGGAATGGCAGCACCTTGTTTTCTAAAAAGAACTGGGAGTAAATTAAGTGTGTGTGAAAAACCATCATGGTTCCAGCATGCAACTAGGCATGTGCCCATAGGCACACACCCATGCCAAAGCTGCCAACACCTGCACGCACATCGCACACTATTAAATACAGCAGCAGCTAGAGATTCCAGCCAAGGCTGACATCTGGCTGAACCAGACACTGTGTACACACAGCAAAGAGTAGCTCCCTTCCCAGGAGGGTCCTACAGTCTACACCAGCAAGACAAAGGGAGGAAGAACATATTTCCTACCTTTATTTTACACAGATCAAATGACTTGACCAAGGTCATGCAGGGAGTAAGTGTCACAGCTGAAAATGGAACCCAGGTCTCATGAAACTAATGTATTTCAGGGAGTTAGGCAGAGCAGTCTAGACCTCAGGCATTGAGATGTCTGATGTTTAAGAGGTCAAGGCAGGGAGATTAACATTTCTTGGACTATTTGACTTTGAAAGGTGGTGAGTGGGAGATGATAATATATGTACAACAGGTTGACTAAGGCAACCTCAGCCCTTCCCCTTGATCCAGCAAACCAAAGAGCCCAGAGTGTCAGGGTGACAGGCAGTAAATTCCAAAAGCTATAAATTTGCTTCCAGTCAGTCTGCTGGAGGAAGCATGTAGCAAACCTGTGGAATTCACCGCCATGGGCAATCAACAAAGCAAACAGTTTGGCAGGATACGAAAGGGGGGACTGGGATTTAAACACACACCAACAAGCAGAGGCAGCTGTACAGAGCTAGGAAGTCAGGTCAAATAATGTTTCAACAAATCCTCCCTGCTTCAGAGGACAGGCCCATGCCTCTCTGGGAAGAAAGAGGGTTTTGGTGGGGGGAGGGGTGATGGGGCCAAAACTACTAATTTCTCCTGGAAAAATGACATTGCCTGACTGGACAGATGTACTGATGTGCAGCCAAGAAAGGGGTGCAGCTCCCTCTGGAACCAGATCACGATACATCCCTGTCTGCTTTGCTAGCTCCTGTGTTGCAAAGATATTCTGCCACTTAAACCCTCTTCTTCCTCTGCCATGTCTGCATTGAGCAGCATCTCCTTCTACACACAGGCAGCAAACAAAAAAATCTAGGGCTCAAACTCTGGATTTCTTGCAGAGCAAGGGGAAGACGAGCTCTGGAGAGACCCCCAAAAGCTATTGTGTCTTTGTATAATAGATCAGCAACAGGGGACTTGGAGCTACCTACCCTCCTCTACCCTCTGACACACTCCTGCAGAAGAGGCACCCCCATCCTACAGACATTACTAAAACTGTCCCAAACCCAGTAGTGGTTTAGTTAATATTCGCCCAGAACCCAGGGGTTATTTTGCCTGAAACTACGTCCAGACCAGCTGCCTCACCTTGCCACTGTAATTGCTTTCTGCCACTGCTTTGCACGTCTCTGCAGAAAATCATGATTGTCCCACACCATGTGTGGTAGCCAGAGAGCATGTTTGCTACATGTATCAAGCACTGGTGTTCAGGGGTGAAGGGGTTAACTCTGCTCCACAAGAGCGCACAAAGTTCACCCCTATTGGGAACCATTCTCCACCCGGACATGGGGGTCTCCTGCAGTCAGGCAGCGTTGGGTTGGAGCTCCTCCTAGCCTCCAACCTTTCCCTAAAGGTCAGCTACAAGCAGATCCTAAAAGACTCAAACCACTCTTGCACTCCCCTTTCTACCTGAAGACTGAAAGATGCATCTGTAAGGGAGGGAACTCTAGGTTCACAGCCTGGAGGGGATCCTGAACTCCTGGACAAAGCAGATGACTGAGGGTGCAGTATCATGAAGGGCTCTGCTTTCCAAATTGTACTCCCTGGCTGACACCCCAACGTTCCATATGGAAGCTATGACCTGCTTTAGACCCCCCCACAGTGGTCTTCCCCATGGCCGTACAGAGACCAAATAGCCCCTCTAGCCAGTGCAGTAACAGGTATCACACTGCAAAGCAGTGGCAGTGGAACATCTGGGAAACCAAATAAAAGAAGACATCCATACCTGCATGTTGGGCATGCAGGTGCAGGGCCCAGGCACTGCCACAGCAAAGTGTTGCTGGGCCCAGTAAGAGAAAAACACCAAGCATGTGCAGGCCTGGTTGGGCCAGAGTCGCAAAGAAGAGGCTAATCAGGGGAGTGAGGTTATGCATTGCCACACTGACAGGCTTATGTCATGCATTGGAAAGGTAATTGCTGGACTCAACAGGCAGGGAGAAACCCCCCAACCTGGCATGGCACAACAGGCACCATTCCAAAGGCCTTTCACTTCCTCTGTAGCAATATGCATCAACTTCTCAGCTGTCTGTTCTGGTCACCTGCCTACCATAAGCATAAGAACACCACCCAGGGACTGAGTAGTAGGAAAATCTTCTCTCCTCCTTGTCCCTATGCATTTGGCACCACCTCCATCATAGCAAATAAGATGGTGGGAGCACCTAAGGAATTAACTTCATGCTATAATATGCCAAAACCTCAGTGCACCTATGCAAAGTTACTGGGGCTGGGGAGCACCAGCAGGGGCCTACAGGACTGGCTGATACTCAAAGACCATTTCTTCTTAAAACCTGTGTTCAGCAGTGGCAAGCTAGGGGTGGGGGTCTTCACCAGATAACACCAGCCCATGGTGCTGCGCTCCTGATGTTCTCTTTGGCCAGGCACCATGGCATGGGGCAGCTCCAGGCTACTTGCATCCATTTCCTCTCCATAACCATAAAAGCATAAATCTGGAACAGCCTCTGCCCTGCAGGTTCCTGTAGGTCAACTTGTCTCCCATTTGCTGGGTATAGCCAGAAGCACGGGCAGGGAGCAAGCACCTGGTGAGGGTCCCCCTGAGCTGGGAAGGCTATGCACACACACCTGGTTCAGTCCCAGCCTATGCCAGGATTCAGAGGGGGTGCTGGCCAGACACATCTTGTCTCTTCCTTGGCCTGAGAGAAGTCACACTGAATGGAGGCCTTTGCAGATAGCAGGAACTATCTGGAGAGATCATGAAGAGCATCTGTGGAGGGCTATGTAGCTGAATTGTGAAAAAGAAGTGAAGGGAACCAGCCATTCCAGAGCAATGGAGCCCCAAAAAAGGCCACTGAGTTTGCTTTTACAAGGCAGGGAGGAAAACCGGGTGACTGTGAGGCTCCTGCCCTCCAGAGGAATACCCAGAATTGAAAGCAAAGAGCAGAGATACCAGTTGTGACTCAGAAAACCCCAGAAACTCTGACAGGCTGATGCAGAAACCAAAGCCAAGAGAAGCCCTGTACTGTCATCCATGTGCACAGGCCCACAGACCACTCTTAGCTGATAAGTTGTGGGATCTCCCAGGACTGAAGACTAAAGGGACCCCTCCAACTCTCTGAGCTCGTCTCCTGCCTGTCACAAACATGAGAATTCTGGCCAGAGACTTCTTAAGCAGAGAGCTTTGAAGGGAAACTCTATGTAGTAACATCTCTGAAGGTCTAAAGAGGTGGATGGAGGAACTGGCTTCTTCAGGGCAAGTGCCCTTTTATGACCAACATATGGCCCACCCCCAAGTATTCAAGTGATTCTTGAATAGGGGGCAGCACCCAGGCCTGTTCTGATATGAAGGGGACCAAGACAGCTGCCACCCTAGGACCCTATCCAGCACCCTCCAGACTAACCTTATTCCTCAGTTCCTGCTGAGAAGGGTATATGGGCTTGGACCCAGGGTCTGCAAGTCTAGTCCCTGCTATCAAATAGCAGCTACTTCCTTTATCCTCCTCCTAATGAGCATCTTTTTCTGACCATCCTCCGTTCCTTCCCCCACCCCCACAGGGCTGATGGAGCTGGAGAGCATGGAGCAGCAACATTACCTTCACATTGGTGTGGACCGCCGATTCTGGGGGGTAGACGATGAAATGCCGGAGGGTGAAGCCAAATCCCCCCTGTGGGCTCTTCTGGAGCACCACCGTCTTCGGCCCCACCCAAGGAAAGGACTCCTCCAAGGGGGCATTGGCATTTGGGGAGGCCCCATCTCTCCGGCCTGGTGTTGGCTGTCGGGGACAAAGAAGAAAGGATATTAAGGCAGAGCCCAACACAGATTTCTGTGTTATTCCCACCTCACCCTCCTGGGCTCGAGCAAAAGGAAGAAAAGCACTGGTGTTCATGCACTGCACTGGAATTCACAAGGCTCTTGTTCCATACCCTGACTCTGCCACTGACTTGTGGCATGACCATGGGCAAGTCACTTTGGTCTAGATGGGCGGTACCCAACTTTCCAACACCACGGGCCAGATGAGTGGAGTAGGGTCAGCCTGTGGGCCAGATCCCATGCCAAGTCGGCCCGCAGGTCTTATCCCATGCACTAGGATCCAGCTACATGCAGGCCCAACCCCACATGCCCAGATCAGGTCACAAAGCAAGCCCACATGCTGGGGCAGGGCCACATTATCCGGCCTGTGGGGGGTCCCCATGTGTCCAGAAATGGCAGGACAGGAGCAACAAAGCTGCCACCAATCCCCCACTGCCAAGTTTCTGGACCTGTGGGCTGGATCTGGTTTGCAGGTCAGAGGTTGAGCACCACTGGTCTAGATCCTTTGAGGACTTTGGCCCCTAATTCTCACTGATGTCAACGGAACTTCAGAACTAAATACCTTTAAGGACTTGGGCTTTTGTCTCTCTGTTTCAGAGATAATGCTACTGCTTTTCCACCCCTTGTTCTCCAATTTCCAACCTGTCAAAACTGTAAACTCCTTGGGATAGGGATTCTTTCGCTATGTTGGTACAACCCCTGGCATAGTAAGTCCCCAATCTCAGCCTCTATGGTACCTAAACTGACGGTCAGGGTCTCTCTGTGCCAAGCACTGGACACGCATATAATGAAAAGACAGTCCATGCTCTAGGAATGCCTCCTTCATTTCTTATCCTGAACTATTCCTATGTCCAGTTAAAAGGTTCAACATTTCTTCTCAGAGGTGGCTTCAAAGAGTCCCTTGTCAGTAGACTGCTAAGTGCTTTGGGAAAAAGGAAATTACAGAAAGCTATGAGGTGGTGGTGGTAGCAATAATAATGCTGTAGCAAGTCTATAGGTTCTCAGGGGACCTCACAAGCTCCTGGGAGGAAGCAACTGCCACCCCACTCACAGGTGGGTAAACTGAGGCATGGCACAGCCAAGTGGCCTGCCCAAGGTCACAGCGACTTAGCAGCCAAACCTTCTCCAGCCCTGTCTGTCAACCCTGTGACCTGCCCATAAGACCATCCTTCTTCCCCCACAGCGGCACTCTAGGAATGATTCATGGGACAAGACCTGCAGTGTTTCCTAGGCCAGAAAGCTCACTGCAGACATAGCCAGATTCCCTCGGAGCATCAGAGCAAGAGGTTTCCCCATCCCTTTGGTTATGTGGCTGCCCACAAGTGATACCACCACACTCCCACCCTGCTTAGGAAGAAAGGAGTGTCCTTTGGGATTGAGTGAGACACTAAACGTGACCTGAAAGAGAAATGACAGTTAATGGTAACTGCCTGCTGAGCAAAGAGCCAAGGGATCCCATTCTGCAATGAACACACCGCTGGAAATCAGACCCCATTTCTCAGAGATGGGGAAGGCTGGCTACAATGCAAAGATTTACTCTCATTCTGTTCTTGACAGTGTCTAATAACATCCACATGGACCTTTAGATAGGGTGGCTCTAAGCTGCAAGTTTCAAACCCGGGCAAATTCACCTCTTCAACAGCCCTGTGCCTAGGCCAGTGCTACACTGCCAGATGCTCATGGGCAGTAAGACTTGTTTCAACAAGGGAGAAGTGCCCCAATACACTCAAAGATCTGGGCTTAACTAACTGACTCAAGATCACCCACGAACGTCTGTGGCAGACCAAGAAAATGAACACAAGGTTTCCCACCTCCTTGCTCAGTGGCCATTGGACCATCCATGCTTCCTTGCTCCAGGTATTCTGCTGCCCAGTTCCAAGTCTGATGGCTCCTAATTGCACTGCATCATTACAAAATACAGCACCCTGCCTAGATCCAACCTGTACCCTACCACACAGAGACCAACCCTGATTCACTTACATGCTGCTCATGAAACACTTCACACAACACGCAACATTCAAGGGGAGAAATTAGCAGGCTCTGGCTTGAGGGGGAGCCACATTTCTAGTCAAAGTTCGAAAAGAAACAGCAAGGCAAAGAGGCACACACCCAGGCCCAATAGTCACACAGCGCTTGTGGCAGCCTAAGTGTGTCAGTTAAGGGTGTGATTTTCTAAACCACACAGTTAGACCAGTGCAAAACCTAGGGAGGCTACCTTCTTATAGGTATAAAGGTGCTTGCACTGGAATGCTTTGTGCCTCTCCACAACTGCAGGTAGCTATAATTGGCAGAAGCACTTTTATACAGTCTCTGTATCACCAGGGGACATACTCTGCCTGGGCAGCTATGGTTAAAGTCAGGGCTGTGCAACTGAGGCCCTCAAGGGGCCAACATGCAACCTGTGGGCTCCTTCAGCTTTCTCTCCCACAGCTGCACAACAGAAGAGGGCGGGGGAGTGGGTGGAGGCTACATACCACTGGCACTGTCTGCAGTGTGGGGTAAGGGGCTACATGCTGCCCATACTGCTTGTGGAGAGAGGGGAACAGGGACCACCTTTTCAGCATATGGCCAGCCTGGTGTACAGCCCAGGTGCTTCATGCCAGCACCGCACACAGCCCCCAGCCCTAGGGAAGTTGGGCAGCACTGACCAAAGCGCTATAGATTATGCAGCACCAGATGGCACAAGCTGCACTGGAGAAGGCTCTCACACACATGCAAGTGAGACTGTGGCAAACTAAAGGGAGGAGAGGCCAGTGGTTGGGGCAGGGAAGGAAGAGCAGCAAGTGAAGGGCTGCAAAGCTGGCTGGACACAGCCCCTGGAGGGTCTGAGGGAAAGCAGGAGGTACTAAACAGGATCCAGCAGCCAGGGTGGTGGGGGTTGCGCCTGAGGAGGAATGGGCATAGCTCTGGAAGGCAGGCAGCAACATGCTGGGGAATCAGGGAGGCACAACCTGGGGGTGGGAGGCTGCAAGGAGAGAGGAGCTGGGAGCAGCAAGCAAAACAAAACAAAAAATGCCTTCTTTTCTAGCTCTAACCATGGGAACAGCCACCGCTTTGGTCAGTGGAAAGAGGATTGTGAGGCACCTTTGGCTGGAGGGTATAAAACCCTTTCCATGGAGGGAGTGGGAGTTGGCACCATTCTGGGCACTGGTAATGAACATTTCCTGGAGCAGATCCCACTTCTCAGGCCCCAGGGAGCAGCAGCCTCCTCTTCCCCTCCCTTCCTGCAGGAAGCTGGACCGCTCCTTTGTTCTCTGCCCCACTGCCCCCTAACAAAGCCAGAAGCTGCCAGGTTGACTAGACAGTGCCACCTCATTAGGCCCCGCTTGGTGCTGCTACTGGAGAGCAGCAAACTGATTTTGGCCAGGCAATTGAGAGCAATCCCAGGACACTGCAGCTGTCCAGCGAGGTCACAGAAGAGCCTAGCACACCTCAGCTGTGTCTCTGACTGGATCCAAGGCCCAGGGGAAGAGATGCGTCTGATCTTTATAACCCAACCCTTCTCATTCTTTGGGGACAGCCTGCTGGGAACATAGCCTCAGCAGGGTATGGGAAGTAGATGTGCTGCGGCCAAGCTGGAGCTGACCCTCTGACCACGTTCAATCAGCCAACCAAAGGAATGAGGGCGCAGGGTGTAATCTGCAGCCTTCTGTCTCCATTCTTCCTCCCCTGCCACCTCACCCTGCTGAGTCTTGCAACGTGACACTCTATAGTTTCCAGACACTCTGCACCTTCCACCCCCCAGCTGGAGACCAATTTTCTTTTGATTCCAGGGTGTCTTTCAATCTATCATATGACCAAAGTGGATTACAGGGTGCGCAACCCTCTGGCCATTTGTGGCCACTGCCCAACTGATCCCTCCTCTGGGGAAAGCCTGTTCTCCCTACACACACACAGAGCTATGACAATTCCAGGCTCTTCCCAGCAGCCCTCCCACTGGCCCAGCTCCCATGGTTTTGCTGAGAACTGGGAAGGCTGTTTCCAATGAGAAGTGCGGCAACAAGCATCACGCTCAAACGAGTGGCCCAGGCCCATCAAACAGCCACTTCAGTGCCTTGGAGGGCGCCCACTCAAGTGGGGCTGAGGGTAACTGCATTGGCTATGGCTGTGATTCTCTATCCACAGAGACTGATCAACACTAAACTTAAGCAGGCTCCTTTAGACGCGAGAGCCTACTTTTGAGAAGTCAGCCCAGAAATGAGTCCTGGTAGGACTTGCAAGACAAACATGCAGTTATAGGAGGGTTCTGTTCTCTATGGCTTCAGTGTTTGGTTTGTTTTTTTTATCGATACCCCACTGCTCAAAATACCATGCCACAGAGTAGAGATGAGATTAAATGCTGAAGTGCTTTGGAAAATGTTAAGTGAAGTCTCATTTTCATATATGCAATTTAGGGATTGCAGCATAATAGAGGCAGAGAGTGAACAAATATGAATTAACTAGCACTGTGAATGCAAAGTGAATTGTTAAACCAGGTTAGCCTTTGTATTTTATTCAGACTCGAACCAAAGAGGTCTTTAGTCAGTTTTGCTTAATTTACTTTGGCAAGTAACTCAACTAAACCGAGTTATGACCCCTTCCATTCTGAAGAGGTGTGTCTACACAGAGAGTTGATCAAGTTTAACCAATTCATTTTAAAAGGCAATACCAAGATTAACTTTCCCTGGTGTTTCCGTGTACATAAATTTTAGGGCACTGAAGACCACAAGTCCCAGAGCCTATCAAGAATGAGATAGGTTCCTAAATCCCTTCCATTCAACGGGATTTAGTTTTTTTTGAAAATGTCACCCACAGGTCCCAATTCTGTGCTGTGCTGCATGCTCCGCCTGCAGTGCCTTAAGCCTAAATAAACCAGGACCAAGGGGACTCTGGACCTTTGGATCATTATGAACTCATTAGTGACACAACTCGGAAAGCATCACAATATTGAAAATCAAGACTGGACAAAGGGTATGATGGCAAACCCAGAAGAAAACTCAGCTCACAGGGGAACAGGGAACTTCTGCAGCATTGGACTGGAGCTTGGAGGTCAACAGCAGTGGCTGGGACCAGATAAGGAGCAGAGTTGCACAGGAAGGATGGTCCTGCAGCTAGGGTGCTGGGCTGAGGCTCAGGGTATTGGGCTTCCATTCCTGTCCCTGGCTCAAGCCCCTTTAGAACCTTAAGCAAGTTCCTTCATTTAATCATGCCTTAGTTTCCCCACCTGTAAAGGGGAAAACAGAGGGGAAAAAGGTAGGTTTCCTTGCAGAGGAGAAGTGAGTCTGCATTAACACAAGAGCTGGGAAAGGCTCATGGAAGAGTGCATTAGCAGGAGATAACACTGCTTAGCCATCCCAGATGCCAAGGGGCTCCACACCTCACTGAAAAGAACAGCAGCAAGATGTATGTCCAGCCCCACTCTCGCTTCAAAGTACATTCCCAGGCAAGGGAATCATTCCTCCATTCACATCACTCCCTGGTTGTGGGTCTCTCATCTGGGACGTTGGCAGGGAGAGCCCCAGGACTCTTGACTAGCAGTGAGCCATTCTCTGGGCTCCATCTCCCCTACAGCACTTCCCCCAGGCCTTGGTTGTTTTGAAGATCTTTCCCTGGCACAGACAGGCAAAGCTCCACACAGCTGAGTCCAGGCCCAGGCAGGAGGGAGCTGCCCAGGGGCAAGAAGGGGGCTTGCAGATGGGTTTATTGTGCCCCAGCTGCATCTGAGCTGCACACTGGTGCTGGGAGGCTGGAGTCACCAATTCAGACATCCCCCAAGGCAGTCGCTCTGAAACACAGCCAAAAGAGACCCTGATCAGGTGGAGGAGGCAGATTTTAATCAGTGCTGGGCCAGCCGCTGTAGCTCCAGCCCTCGTAGCTTCATCCCCCAATGCCCACGGGACTCTCAGACATAAGAGAGATCCAAGCAATCTATCAGGGGCAGAGAGGCCTTGCCATGCTCTCCTTTTACAGACAAGGCCTTCACAGTCCACTGCTGCCCAAGCTTTCGTGGCTGGTCCCAAAGCGGCTCCTTTATTCAGCCTAGGGCTGGTAATGAAGCTCCTCATATTCATGAGATGAAGCCCTCCCATCATCTCTCTGGCTACGCTCTGCATGTCATTAGCCCTGTACTCACTGAGCACTTGAACAACTGCCTACACAGAGAGCCAAGATGGGCCAAGGTGAGCTGAGCCATATGACAGCACCCTGGCTACTAACTGCTCCCTCTGCTTACAGCTCTGGAGGTTTGAGGGCTTTGGATCCAGCTGCACAAATAATTGGGATTCCCAAGGAGAATTTGGCAACTCTCTGTGGAATACCAGCTGGGGGGAGGGCACAGGGTAGGACACGGCAGTAAGGCAGTGGTGTAAGAGGATGGAAACAGCAGCATGCACTATGCAGAGGCCTCACTCCATCTTGTTCCAGATCTGAGCAGAAGGGTCACTGCTCCAAAGGAAAAAACAGCCCAGTGGCAACCCCACACTCCTCCTGGCTCCCTCTTGTCACAACAGCAAGGAAAAAGGCAGGAAGCAGGATAAATGAGGGGTTATCAGAGGTCAGCACCAGTGCAATAAGTGTCTGTGGCAGCCTCCCATTCCACCGAGCATTGTTTGAGTGTGGAGAAAACATGGGGAGGGGCAGAGAGAAAGCTGGAAATGAAGGAGAAAGAGGGAGGGTAGAAAAGAGAAAGAAGGGGAAAGGAGAAAATAAACTAGGATGTAAAGAGAGGGATGCAGGAGGCAGCAAGGGTTGCTAAAGTCACCTCACATGCCAGTGTGACTGTGGGGGTGCAGGCCACCTCCAGGGACTCTCCCGCCCAAGATTTCCTCCCAGGCATCTTTCATCACCGATGTGTCCAAGCAGCCGGAGAAAGCAGAATAGCTGATCAGGCTGCATCTATTAGATAAACCCCCTCCCCACACCCTCCCTGTGATATGCTGGCAGACAGAAAAAAGCCCTTGCTGCCAGATAAGGCCAAGATAAATCCCACATGGTATCCCCCAGATACCTATGAAACAAAACAAGTCAGCAGACAGGCACAAAAGGGACCCCCAGCTGCCCCCTTCATCCCCCCTACCCCAGGAGAGTCCAGAACATGCAGCTGCTCTGCCAGAGCAAGCCTGGCTGGAAAGGCATATGTTCCAGTTGGTTAACACGGCTGATGGCCTGGAGAAGGTGGGCACCACCCTGCCAAGAGACAGAGGTAAAGGATAGCAGGTACTGGCTTGCTGAATACAGCAACCATGCTCAGATGCCCTGTGCTGCCTCAGGACTTCACCAGACCAGAGAGGGAAAAGGGAGACACATTCAGGTATACCTGGCTCCCCTCCCCTACTGTCAGTGCTCACACTGCAAGCCATGGAGGCTCCATCCCTGCCATTGAGAAGGCAACACCACAGCCCAAGAGACATTAGCAAAAGAAAGCTCACTTACATATACAGCTCCTCAGAAAAGGGGCTATCCACTAGGTGTGTGTACAGTAAAGTGCACAACGGGACTCTCATCTCAATGGGGTCTCTAGGTGTGACAGTGATGCAGACAACAAGAACAACAATCGGCCTGAACATGGGGTTTCGGTAGTTGTTGAAACAGCACAGATGGTTTTATACATCCAGTTCTGGGTCAGCTGAACAGAAACTCAACATCTAAACCCCTTAGGCATCTTGGATAATCTCAGCCTGTGGTTCCATTCTCAGCCCTGTGAATATGTTTTTGGTCAATCAATGCCTTGCCTGCTCCCCAGTTTCCCAACATGTAAACAAGCCTAGGGCTGATAACACATCAAGGCCGCGGGACAGGTTATAATTTTAGATTCATAAATTGGGGGGGGACCTATTTTTGATATTCTCAGATGGACTACGCTGGAGATGCACAACTATAATCCCAACCCATTGCTCCTGCTCCCATATCTTCCACCACTCACAAGATCTTGAATTTTCCCCAGGGGCACACAAGCCCCGGTCAGTAAAGATCTAAGCCCATCTCAAGACAAGACCACAGCCTGCTTCCCTGGGAACAGATCTGGCCTTGGATGTCAAAGTGACCAGGATCAGCACCTCAGAGTGGGGCAGGGGAGACAAATAGCACAGAACAATGCCAAGAGCCGGGTCCTTCTCTCCTCCCCTGCCCAACAGCTGTGGATGCCTTTCTACCCTCCTGGTGCTCTGAGGGCATGGACAGCTGGCTGAGCCTTATCAGCTTGATGAAACAATGCTGCAGAGGCCACTTCCCAGCAACGGAAGGAACCGTCAGGGCCCTGTTTATCATCCCTGTAGGAAAGAGCGCAATTAAACTGGAGAAAATGGTAGAGCAGGGGACCCCGGGTAATTATAGCCAGGACAGAGGCAGGCTATACTTTACTAAAATACACAACTTAGTGAGAAAACAGCCCGAGGCTTGAGTACTTTTTGCTACCCTGTACAAGCTGGCGTGGATCAGCAGCTGGAGGGAAAGAAGGGCCCAGTCTGGGGTTTCTGTGGGGTCCTTTTCAATCTCCTTTTCCTTCTCGGTCAGGCTCTCGTTAATATTCACAGTGCCATGGTCTGAGTGGCAGCTGAATTAAGTCACCTCTTGGGGAGGAGGGAGGGCATGGGAGAGAGAGAACCCACACTGGACGACGAGTGTTGAAATTCAGATGCCGTCTTCCCACTGCCCTGTTAGTTTGTGTGTGAGGGAGGGAAAGGAAGGAAGTAAAAAGGTGAAGGGAAGAATGAGGGACAAAGGCCAAAAAGAAAAAAAAGAGAAAGAGACGCACAGAGAGATTGAGGGGTGCAGAATGAGAGTGAGAGGGCACACAAAGGGAAGGGGTATAAAAAGCCTTTGTCTGTTTTTCTGCGCTGAGTGGGCCTTTTTGCTGGTGCCGGGTAAATACAATCATGCTATAGAAGAGCAGGCCTGTGGGAACATGCCAACCCCAGCCCTCAGGTGCCCAGCCTCCTACGCAGGAACAGTTCACCTTCCTCTGGCCAGGTGCCAGTGTTGCCCACTCCAACACCATGGACTGGACAGAGGAAAGCATGAGCTCTCCTGGTACTACAGCTTACACACTGATGCCACGCTAATGCAGAGTAATAATGCTGGCATGGTTTAGACCCGGCCCCATGATACATCCTGGATATGCCTTGAGGTACTCTTGAAGTCACCTTCCAGAGATGAGCCCCTCTGACAATCCACCCTCTCACATACAAAGCCAGTCTCAGGAGACACCCAGTTCAGTGCTTAGATGTCCCCAGGCTAGTGCTGATATGAGTAAGAGTCACCTGCATATCTCCTGCCCACCTGCACCTCATTCTTCTGTAGCACTTGGCATCAGAAGATCTCAAAACCTTTTACAAAGGAGACCAGTGTTGTTAAGCATTGTTAACCCCACTTTAGAGATGGGAAAACAAAGGCACGGGAAGAGAAAGGGAGTTGCCCACTGATCTCCCCACCTCTCTTCTCACAAGTCAGTGGCAGAGCCAGGGACAGAATCCAGATCTGCCAATTCCAGGTTCCCTTATCCATTAGGCAGCACTGCCAAAGATCCTGCAAATAATTTCTCTGGGAGCAAGGATGGGAGACAGTGCTAGGGAATCCCAACTCCACCACTTCATGGCCTTCCCCAACACCCTATATGGAGCCCTCAAGACACCCTGCCCCCAAATACTGCTGGGAAAATGAAGAGCAAAAATAAAAGCCCAGGACAATCACTCCCATCTAGAGATTGCTTGTTGGAAGGAAAAAGAAAACTCACAGTGGGTTAGCTCTGCCCTCAGCCTGAGGTCACAGACAGAGGAGAAGCCCAAGCCAAGCCCCAGAGTCACATCCAGCTTCACTGTGGGTCGCATGGGGAGAAGCAGGAAACTACTGCTGCTCATGACATATAATGCAGGGAGACAAGGACCCTCGGTCCTGGACCAGGACCCCTTTGTGTTGGGTGTTGGCCAGCATAGAACAAAGTGCTGGCCCCTACCGCAAACAACTCACATCTATATTCAGAGCAGGAAGGAAAAACCCTTCCAACTCCTACAGCAATATCACAGTGGCCTTTGCAGCCACCGCTCCACAGTCTCTCTCACTTGCATCAGAACACCCACCAGTACCAAGCACAGAGGAGTCACCGGGAAGCCCCTGTATAGGCACCACTTCACGTCCTCCTTCAAGACAGCCTGCCACTGACTGCAGCTATCTGGGTAGTGTTTTACACTCTCTACGCCCAGAGAAGCCATGGGGTGCAAGGCAGAATAATACCAGGCCCAAGGGGCTTCATAGCTACCAGGCCTCTTGGAGGACTGTACTCTGGGCCTACACAGTTCCAATAACTGCAAGTGTCCATCAGCCAAAGTCTTGAGGCAAGACAAAGTAAGGGAGCCTTCCAGTTCCACCAGGGATCCTAACTTGTCTCTGTGGCTGCCCATGAGTGCCCCAGCCCAGCCCAGCTACTTTTCCCATCTGCGGTCTCCATTGTCTAGGCTGCCTGCTTGCTGGATTATTTTTAAGCTGACAGCTGAATGCACCCTTGTGATTCTAACTAGTGCAGACAAGCCTCAGAAGGGGAGACAGCAAAAGGAAGCAGCACAGGCACTCCTGAACCCCACAGACACCCACCCGTAGCCAACACCGCTGCCTCACCTGCAACATCCACCCCAGACACACTCCAACCTACCCACCCGGCCCTGCCAACCACAGGGACACAGCATGTCTCTGACACAGCTATTAAGTGGCATTTAGTTTAATTACATATCTGACCATTGTAGCAGCTGCCTGCCATTCTGCTGCCCAGTGTCTCTCACGCTCCTGCTACCTCCCCTGCATATTCCCAGGCGCTGGCAAGATGTTCCTCTGGAAAAGGAAGGTTACAGACAAGGCAGGATGTCTTCCCCAACTGGAAGGTTGAAGCCCTGGACAAAGCCAGTTCATCAGACTCTCTGGTGGACCAAAGGATAACAGTGTTCCAGCTTGTACCCCAGAGCCTGGCTGATATCCATTCCATATGTTTATCTCCAACCACACATACAGGCTGCAATTAAGTAATAGCAGAAAGCAAAGGAGCCTTCCTTTTTTAGCCTTGCTTTGGTGATGAGAGGAAGTTGGCTTCTAGCATTCCTTGCCCCAGTGCCCAAGCTTTGCTTTGCCCCTTGTAGCCATGGCAGTATCCACACCACAGGCAATTCCTGCCCTTTTCTTCAGGCAAGCTCTTCCTCTTGGCCTACTGCTTAGTCAAGAGTAGTCTGGTGCCTCTAGCACAGGGTAAAGCCATCAGGGGGCCAAATTAATCCCAACAGAGCTGTTCTAGAGATAACTGAGGCTTCACACATCTAAAATGAGCCAAAGGGCCCATTCTGCAGCCCCTGCTCACTGTGAATGGCACTCACCTAAAAGTGAGTGGCTCTACTGCCTTCACTCAGACCCACTGACCTGAATGCCGCTACTCATGTAAGTATTGTTTATTCATCATAAGGGCTGCACAATCCAACCATAAGTGTTCAGTAGATTATACTTCTAATAAACTACAGAAAGCTCATCTAAACCAGTGGATCTCAGCATTGTGCAGGAAGGCTGAGCATTACATTACTTGGCATGTTTTCTGGTGGCATCAGGAGTAAACCAGAGATGGTCATACAGTCCACACACAGGATAATATTGTGCTCCAGTAGAAACTTCAGGTACACTGGATCTTCGCAAGTCTAGCTGCACAAACCTGTCTCTTTGGCAATGACAAGATCATCTTGTGTGTTTGCCTTACCATGTGTCCCATCAGTGACACTTCCTCATGCATGCAAACTGAATGCCTCACTTTGCCCGACTTCTGCCTCCAACCTATTTAGCTTGTGCCCCACACCCCAAGGACCTTTAGTCCTCACCGTCTCTATGATGTTCTTTTGTCACCATCTCTGATCTCTCTTCTGCTCTTTTGCATCTATCTGCATCCTGATCACAAGAGCTACCAAAACAAAAGACAAGCAGGAGAGCGTAGCCCAGTGGGTAGGACACTTGCCTGAGACCCATAAGGCCTATCTTATTACCTGCTCTGCTGTGTGATGAGAGAAGTCCTTTCTCTTTCCTGTGACTCTGCTTCACTCCCGTCTTTTATTATGTGTTCAAGTAGTGCCCCAGCACAAGCAGAGCCAACACTGGATGAGACCACTGGCTGTCATTATCATACAAACAACGACCTCCAGACAAAATGCACATTCCACTCCAACACCTGATTTGTCATCTTTCCCATTTGTTCCTCGCTTTCTTGCCCCCTCTTCTCTGCAGAAAGCCAGAAATTCCCCTTTCTTTTTATTTTAACTAAGGACAGAAGCCTCCCGAGGTGCTCCAACCAGCTGCATCCCTCTCATTAATGCTGCTCCCCTAAAATTCATAGGCATTCACAAGTAGCACAGCTAGGATGGTGAGGATGTCACACAGCAGCACCTAGGAAGAGTGATGAAACAAGCCACGCAATAATCAGATGCCCTGATTTTCCAAAAAGGGAGGGGAGGGTCAAGACAAACAGAGGCAGCTCCTTTCTGCTGTCTTGATCCTCAGACCAGGCACTTTCAATGTTTCTCAGAGCTCCTTTTTACTATATTCTGTTCATAAAAGCAGAAGCAGCTTAAACGTCTCAGAGCCCCCTTTATCCAGGGCTTTTTGAGCAATTCACTTATTTATCACCTTCATCTGAGGTCTGAATATGCTTGCATTTCACAGATGGAGAAACTGAGGCTCAGAGGAAGAAAGCAGTTGGCTCATTAAGTCACCCAGTAAGTCAGCAACACAAGCAAGAAAAGAACCCAGGAGTCCTAGCATTCTCAGTCCCCTGCACCACCCCTTGCACTCATCCAGAGTCAGCAATAGAAACCAGGAATCCTGCCACTCACAGATCCCTGCACTAGCCCATGCTGTCACCTAAAATCAGCAGAACCCAGGAGTCCTGACATTCCCAGTCCCCTGCACTAATTAACTTAACAATGCCTCCCCAATTTTGTTTTGAAATGACACGCACCAAAACTAATCACCATCATCATTTGTGCAAGCTAGTCGGACATCTCGGCGCTGGGCATGACGCCCGCCACTGACTCACTCACCAACAGGCCAGCAGATTCTCAATTCAGAAACACAGAGATATCCTAACTCCCTTCCCTTTATGTTGCTGGCCCTGAGGTCACGATCCACTCCTGTTCTGTCTGCTTTGCATTTTGTCTCCCTTTGTGAGCCAACTCGACAGCCCTTGGAAGCGACAGTGGGGCACAACCTGAGCACACAGCTAACATGCAAAGCTCCTCCTCACACCTCCGGTCATTCATTCAGACCCAAGCCAGCTGCTCAGGACAGTACAAAACAGGGAGTCAGGAAGAGGATACAGCTGGAATCCAAATTGTGGGGTCTCTTTGTACCTACATTTCCAGCCCCCCAAAGTCCTGTCACACAACACTCACTTTGTACCCCAGCCCCACATATTTCTTGTTGGCTTTCTGTCTCTCCTCAGGCAAAACTCCAACTGAAGCCAACAAAGTTTAATCCACTGTCATGTATGGTTACTAGTACCTTCTCAGCTCACATAAGCATGGTAAAGAACTTTGTTTAGAGAAAGGAATACCACTCCACCAACCTCTGCCCAGTCACGTGTCCCTCCCTCCAAAGAAACCAGCGCAGATACTCCACCCCGCAGAGTCCAACACTCAGGAACAAAGGCACATCTTACATCCTACCCTTGACAGTTCCTGACAAGGTAACTTGGCAGCTTGTGCAGGGAACCAGAGCATCAGCATAGACAGGACATGGACCTACCCACTGCACTTCTGGAGAAAGATCTAAAGAAAGACCCTTCCATTCTCCTTTCCAGAAGATGAATCCCAGCTGCTCTTCTTTACACAGAGACAGAGATACAAGCCTGCTCACCTGCCCAGTTCTCCAGCCATACTGGTGACATCTCCCCCACACTGAGGGAACACTGCCCTAGGATGGAAATACCCAGGTCATCAGTTCTAGGCAATGGAAGAAAAGCCAGATAGTCCCACAGCCTAATGTCCTAACCCTGAGGGCATGCACAAAGGTATCATCAGGGAGCTAGTGCTATAGAAACCCCGCGTTACCACCAAGCATAATTAGTGGCACGTAGCTGCTCTTCCCCACCATTGCACCAGACCTATGGTGACTGCACTGATTCTTAACACTGATCCTCTATAAGCTTTTGAAGAACCTGGCTTCCAAGCCACTCACTTCCCCCTCTCCCCCAAAAGGTGCCACCTCCCCATCGAGCACTGGACAAAGGATACAGAGCCCATACACACATACAAGATCAGGGTTTCGCAGGGCTCGGGGGATTTGGGTATAGTAATAAGGGCATACAAGTGCATCTCTCACCATGCAGCATTTCTCCACGTGGGGACGTGAGCGGTATTTTTGCCTGGCGACAGTGGCCCCAGCACGGGGCCACCTGCGCTCCAGGTCCACGTTGTCAGTCCGCAGTGTGGTCAGCCAGATGCAGCGGGGCTCAGGTGAGCTGCAGTCCACCCCAATGGCCCTCTCAAAGCACCAGCCCTTCTTTGCTCGCTCCACACTCCACAGGGCCTTGCCCACCATTTTTGGCGCAGCACAGGGACGACGGGGTCCCCACTGCCTGCCGCGGGATGTCCTGTCCCCTCCGCCTGCACCTTCTTCCACCATCAAGCTGAAGGGGAAGGGAGAGATTCTCCCCAGACAATCACTGACAAAGCAGGGGGCCAAAGGAAGACCGCTGCCACTGGAACTGGCGAAGACTCGTTCAGGAGTGTGCCGGGGAGCTGAATGGACTTTCAGCCCCTAGAGCAGCTAGCACCCATTCCTTGCAGATCCATCGGCGAGGAGGGAATAGCGAAGCTCTCTCCCTGTGCCCTGCAGTTGCACCCAAAACTTCAGCAGAAAGTCTGGTGTGCAGAGCCTGCCGGTGAGGAGAGCTGAACACAAGCAGCTCCGCTGTCTCACTTATCACAGATGAATGCCGATTAGTCCATGCTTGGGCACACAAGATCCACACACACACAAGCACCCTGAGAAAGCTGTCCTGCACTCATCCCTTTCCAGGCAGAGGGGATGGGATGGGAAAGCCCCGTCACCATGAGAAAAGAGTGACACCAGCAGCCTGAAGAGAGGCTGACGGAGGAAGCAGACAGACAGACAGCCAGCAGAAAAGAGAATGCACCCGCCACCCTCTCCGCTTGCTCGGCACAGGCTCTGGCTGCAGCTGCTCTGGGCAATCAGTCAGCCCTGCCCATCACCCCACCCACCCGCCCCTCACTGGGCTCTCTGAGCCAACCCCCTCAGCTGCACCGAGGGAGCTAGCACAGCCTGGGGATTGGAAGTTACACTTTGCTGAGACTTTTCCTTTTTGTCCTAATCCACCCTCTCTACCCTGATCACCCGGACACCAGCGTCAAACTGCCTGCGGCCTCTTCCTTCCTTCCTAATCTCACTTTCCGGAGCAGTAGCACTTTTGCCTGCTCTCAGAGACGTGGAGAGGGGGAAAGGGAAAGAGAGAGAGAGAGTACTGTCTAGTGGGTAATCTCAGGATGCCTGGGTTTCCTTGCTGCATCGGCCAGTTGACACAAGCCTGAGTCACCCACTCTAGTTTATGCATCAGTTTCCCAAGTTGTGAAACAGAGAGTGAACCATCACTCTGAGATCTTCAAAGGAAAGGTGCCATGGTTGGAAAGGAAGCAGGGCAGAGCTGGGCTCACCCACAAGGCAGCTGGCAGTGGGGAATGGACAGACAAGGGGAAATCCCACCCTGCTCTCTTTCTCTCTCCCCCCATCCCACTTTCTGTCTGGGCCATGAGCAGAACAATTCCCCCAGTGCCCACACTGCCAATATTTGCCCAGACAACTGCATCACCAGCTCTAGGAAACAGAGCCTGGGGACAGAGCTAGGACAACCCCTTCCCTCCTCCCCCACCCCCCAAGCACTCTGCCTTGTCCACCACTACCTCTCAAATCAGCTCTGTCACCATCTGACCCACAACTCTTATGAGAGGCTCAGGCTGTTCCTTCCTGATCATGTCCGGTGCCCACTGCCCTGCTAGGGACTTCTTTTATAGAGGCCTGCCTATTAGGACTGGGGTTGGGAGCCCAGCAAGAACAACTCCCGCCCCCTCTCAAGCAGGGCTGGGTCCAAGGCGGCAACCTCCAAAGACACTGACCATGCTTCAGATTAGATCCCTGCTCTTCAAGCTGCCACTAATCCTCCCCTGAGCTGTGCTGGGCCATCAGCCTTTGCTGTACTGCTCCGCTTGCATTTGATTGTTGCTGTTCCTGTCTCAGTAAAGCAGCACAATCATCCCTGTCCTTGGCCAGAGGGTTGTTGGGCAGGAGCATCACTACAGCTCACTCAAGTCAGGCTGCTTGCATTAGGAAGGAGTTTTCACCAGCTTTGGGCCCACTCCAGCCCCCAGGGGAGATGGGGTCTGATCTAATGCTGTGGGGTGTACCAGGGTGACTGCAGTGGGGTCAAGGAGGAATTTCCTTAGAACCCCATACCTCTTAGATGCACCATATTGCAAATCAGCTGGGTCTGTGAAGGAGGGACAAGGATGGGGGTAGGGGCTCTCCTTCTGAATCAGACATGAGCCACAGCCAGGGGCAGGACAGCAGGCTCAGACCTACGATCTAATCCTGTGTAGCAAATCCTGCCTCCCTTGAGCAGAAGCCGGGCAAGGATGGCGACCAGCACTCCTACTCGAAAGCAGCTAGAGACTCCAACCGCTCCAAGTGAATAAATTACCTTGTCCTGTCCCTCCAACCCCTCCTTGTCATATCACCAGCCCCTGGGGACCAGCTTGCCTTGCATGGATGTTAATGTAAGAGGAACAAAGGAATCACAGTACCGGAGGCAGCTCTCCTCTCCATACCCCTGCTTAATGGGAGTGGATTCGTGCTGGCTGCGCTAAGGAGCTAGCATTGCACCATAGCCAGGCACAGCATGTCTTTCAGCAGAGCAGCAGAAAGGCCGGGAAGTATGGGTGAGGACAGGTAGAATCAGCGAGGGTGGAACAGAGGAAGCTCTCTCCCTTACCATTCCCAGGCCACATGTGGGGGACTTGGGAGTGACAATCTCACCTCAAGCCCTAAAACACCTCTCTGCCCAGTTCACTGCTGAGATCTGTTAATCCAAAGGGAGAAAGAAGGGTGGCTGGAGGCAGGGGGCACAAAGCCTACAGACAGGCTCCTGGGTTTTGTCCACCAAAATGTGGTGTGTGGTATAAGCCTGAGCAGAACCCTTTGCTTCCCTGCACATGGGTGCTAATGGATCACCCCCATAATTTGGAGGTGTGTGGTAAGCAAGTGCTAATGTATACTGGTGCCTCCAGGCTGATAAAGCCACAGAAGTCACTGGTGAGAGGCCAGTGGATGGAGGAGGGAACCCTCAACCGAGCATTTAGTATTTAAGTATTTGTACAGCACCAGGTGCACACACACTGGGAGCAGCACAGACCCAGGCTCTACCCAATGGAGCACAGCAGCAAAAGCAGGACAAATGGTGGAACAAAATGTAGCTGGAAAGAGGGGCGAAGAGGGTGTGAGCAGGCAGGGCTGCAGCAGTGGGCATAACTGTGACGCTTGGTGGAAGGTGGAGCAGAGACCAGCAGCAGACGTTTTGTGAGAAGTAGAGTGTGCATCTCAGTGGGTGCATGGTTAAGTGGGGTGGGAGCTCAGTACACATGTGTTCTCTTTTCAGCTCTACCACTGACCCTGGGCAAGTCCCTGGCCTGCTCTGTGCATCAGCTTCCCCTCCCATCCTGCACCTGTCAGGTGTGTACACTCTCAAAGTCAACACCTGTCTCCCCTCTGTGCTGGACCGCAATGGTCGTTCTTGCTATAGGCAAGAGGCCAGCCCATTGCCAGGGGCAGGGACAGAGTGGAAACAGAAAAGAGCAGCAGAGAAAAAGGTAAAAGCAGGCCGAGTGCGAGAGGAACGGGACTCAGGACAGGGAGAGGGGCAAGAGAAGGGCGGGCTAAAGGGGCTGATCTTAAGAAACCAGAAGTGAAGAATGGGGTTATGTTATGAGAGTCACAAGGGGACAGGATGGGATGCACAGGGACAGACAAATGAAGGGGAAGAGCTTTTTGTCTACAGCATAGGGAAGAGCACCAGAAGTGGAAAGGCTGGAAAGGAGGACAGTAGGGGGACAGCATGGCCTGGTAGAAAGCGTGCTAGCCTGAGACTTGAGAGACTTGGGTACTCTGTCCTCTCCCTCCTTTGGGGGACCACAGGGACATCACATACCCTATGCCTCAGTCCACACCTTGTACAATGGAAATAACATGTATGAAGTGATTGCTAGGTGCTCAAAAACTAGGGGAACAAGGCCAGACACACTTTGACAGACACCATCTATAGTGGTGATCACAAACAGGACTTGAACTCATGGCACAGCCTCTTTGCAACACCAATCCACTTCATCACGAGGAACACAGTAACTGTTCCCCTGTGACCTGCCTGGGCCGCCAGCAGCGAAAGCTCCCACCTGCGTGACAAACCAGGTCCTGAGGTCAGCTCCGAGACAGGATGCTCTGCTCAGGGGGTGGCTGCAAATGTTCCCCAGCAGTGGCTGCGTGCCTAGCGGATGAAAAGAGGCAATGACGCTGTTGACTGCATACAGGGTCAGGGACTTGGCACTGTTACCCACCTGGCATGGTATGTCTCTCCCCCGCCCATCCCAGGACTCCAGTGCCCCTTAAAAGTGCTGTGCCCCACTGGGATGCACAACTGGCACTAGCAGATCCATGGGCAAAGGAGGCAGGTAGAGCTCAGGGAAAATTTGCCACTCCACAGGCTCTGGGTCCAGCTGTCTGTCACAGGGAGGATGGGCCAGAAACCCAGGAGGCCAGTTTCTGTGGAAACATTTTGTTCCTCTGGTTTCCTGTTTGCTGGTTTTTCACCAGGATTTGCCTTTGCAGGGCTGTCTGAGGAGAGCCGGGGGGGAAGAGGAGGAGGACAGTGGGACAGGCGCTTGTTAAGACCTTGGTGGGATGGGTCCTGGCTGAATGGAAAAGATCCTGTGTCCCATCCCACTGCGGGCCAGGGGTCCCAAACAAAATGAGGCAGCCCCAGTGCCTGGCCTGGCACAAAGGGAGGCATCACTGTGGAGATGAGAGGAGAGGGGTGTTAAGAGAAACCCATGGCCCAGCCAGCCCCCTCCAGGTATAGGGCAGAGAGGAACTACAGGTATGAAGAAACAGGGACAGCCCCTCCCAGCATGGGACAGGTTTGGGACTATGGGAGGTGTGGACAGGAATAGAGCTGAGCTTCAAGCTGTTAAAAGGGGGCAGGAGGACTTGTCAGAAAATGCCTCCCAGCTTACTTGACAGGGTCTGGGGAAGACAAGGGGATGAAGGGGGGCAGCACTTGGCAGTGAGCTTCCCATAATGGATATGAACTGGCAACTAGCTCTTCAGCCCTCTAAACAATCACTACAGACAATAAGAAGGCCAAGGCAGACTTGCAAAGGGGGGCCTTAACCAGGTACCCAGCTCTGCACCCAAGAGGTACTGAGCGCTCTTCCCCTCCCATCAACCCACTGCACTTTCCAAGCCAGGCGCCCTGGCCCGGGTGAGGCCCCACTCGAGGAGGTCAGGTGGAGCATTCCTGCCATTCTAGAGGCTGAGGACAGGCATGTGTGGCAGCTCTGGGGAAATGCCAGTCATTGCTCACATTGCATCTCACACACAGGGGCCAGGGGACTCTGCTCCCCCCCTCCCCCTTCACTTTCTGCCCATAATCACAGGGGAAAGCAGAAAAAACCTCTCCCAGGTTGGGCAGTGCTTGGGGATGAGGAAGGCTCTCCCCCTGCCTACATCAGCCGCACTGTTATGAACGGCTCTGGGAAAATCCACGTAGACAGGATACAGCCAAGACCATCTCACCAAGGGGCAGAGGTGCCTGCTGGAATGAGTCACCGCAACATTGCAAGATGCAGTCTACGTAAAGGACCAGGCCAGGCAGCGGCTAACGGTGCCAGGTTCTGGGCAGAGAGACGTCAGAAAGTGAACGGATGTTCCCCTTGAGATCTCTCTCTGGGTATCTACCTGGGAGCAAGGATATCTTTCTCTTCCTCCTCCCCAGATGCCTGGGTGATGAGTGCGTCGGGGGGAAATGAAGGTATTTCATGGGTCACAAAGGGTAAAGGGGAGAACATGGCATGGGAGGCAGAGAGAGCAGATGTATACAAGATCTTGCTGGACTGGGGAGCGTCTGGCGGACAGGAGAGAAGAGTATCTGGAACACACGTGAGCACACACCAGACAAGACAAAGCGCACCCATGCATGCCAGGGGGCCAGGCAGACAGATGGACAGAGAGGAGAGCATACTGCAACTACTGCCTCTTCTAAGGCAGTACGCATTGGGGTTACAGGCCTGGAGACTTCTAGTTATCCCATTTCCTTGGGCGAACTTCACCCATACATTGCACCCTGTTGGCACAATTCAGCCCTACCTTGACAAACTCCTAAACAGGGGAGAGGAAAGGTTGGCTCCAGGACCCACACAAACCTGGGCTGCTCTGGTGAGCCAGCCATCAAGATCACCCATTAGCATTGCCTTAGTAATTCTGTGGGCCTTGGTCTGGTTGCTAAGTAAAAGATTGGGTGCCAGCCTGGGTGTGGCAATGTGCTGCCAGGACAGGCACTGAAGTTCGTGGGTACATAACTCCCTATCTACTCCAGCTTTGGGATGACCCTTCCACGGTGGTGGGCATCAACGCTACTGGCCACAGATCCAGCGGCCCTTCAAGCAAATGGAGAAACAGAAAGCACAGGAGAGAATGTCCAACTCCCTTAATGGCTTCAGCCCTTGGTAGGCTGCACCCTCCCCTTTCCTTCCTCCCTCTATCTGGTCCCCCCTGCCTCCACCCAGGTCCCTGGCTGCACTGGCATAGCACAGCTGACAGAGGTGGGGGCTCACAGGACCCTGGGCCTTAGAGAGGTGCTGTCTGTTTCAATGCAAACCAAAGGGGTTTCACAGTCATGTTCAAGCTGCCCCGTGCCAGGCCCCTCCATGCCCACCCTCCAGGGCCCTCTTTGTAGAGAAGGTAGCAGCTCCCAGCCCCCACCACAGCCTGCCCAGCTGCACAAGGTGGGACGCAGCTTACAAAGCTGCCCTGTTTGGAGTCTCCCCAACATGTCCCAACAAGCTGAGCTGCTGAGCCTGAGAAAGGAGACAGGCCACCGTGCAGCTGTCAGTGCCAGCCCATAGAGCTGGGAGGGAGGAAAGGAGGGAGATGAGAGAGGGAAAGGGGTTTTGTTTCCAACTACCCAATACAACTTTCTAAAAAATAAACAAAAAGCTACACTCCTTTGAGCAGAGCCAGCTTTTAGCTACCTAGAGAAACCATCACTGGTGTTTACTAGGATCTGAGCACCTCTAATGAACTTGTCCTCAGAACATCCCCAGGCAGCAGGCCAGAGCTCTTCTTGCTATCATACAGGTGAGGAAGGGAGGCACAAGGAGATGAAGTGACTTAACAAAGGTCACATAGGGAGTCTGTGACAGAGCTAGGAATTAATCCCAAATCTCTACAGTCCCAAGCCAGCACCCTACCTGCTGCAATGGCCTTCCTTCAACCCACCACAGAGGCAAGGGACTGCAGGGGCCAGCTGGACAGACCTTGCTTTGATAATCTAGATCTTTGGCAGTCAGGACTTAGCAACTGATTCTGACAGTGCTGGGCAGGCAGACTGAGTGGGCTGGGTGATTGTTCATAGGGCTACAGAGCTACTTGCTGGTTCAAATCCAGCCCTGGGTAGTGCTGGCTGGAAGCTCTTAGTTTCCAATAGCTATTTCCTGACATGGCTTTTTTTATACTAGTATACTAGGGAAGCCATGACTACTACTAGTGTACAATTCAGTAGCACTGTAACCCCTAGGAACACCTGTAAACAGCAACAACATGCTACATGTTGAGCATTCAGGGGATCCCAGAGTCTCTGGATTCCCAAAGGAAGCAGAGTCATTTTAAAAAGAAGGGGGGAAAAAAAACACACACACTCACAAAGAGGCCCTTCAGTACAGTCTGAGTGTCACACTTGCTCCTTTCCATCTCACTTCCTTATTAAAAAGATAGTGCCTAAGGCAGAACGCCTTTTCTCAGCAATAGCCTGGGGGAGATGGGCAGAAGTTTGACACTGCCGCCCTACTGACAGATATCTGCTTCAACTGGTTTCCCAATGCACTTTCCTGGCATCTGGGGGAACTAGTGAGGGTTAAGCAAGCAAACAAGAACAGAGGTTCAAAACACAAGAGCTGGGGCTCTTCCAGACCCCAGCACCGCAGGGCTGCATGACTCCTGTAAGCAAGGACTGTGCTGCATGTGGAAAGGCGGCTGGAGAAGGCTGGGGTATTGTTTTTACAGCCCGAAGTGGGAAAGGTCAGGCGGTATTCATCAGGGCAGATCCACATGCTGGAATGCGAGCGCCGGCCTCTTTCCAAAACACTACACAGTTTCACACAGGAGTGTCCTAAATATAGAGCCAAGCAGGAGCAAGGCAACAACCCAGCGAGCTCCCAGAATGCAACGCCACCAATTGTCTCACACATATGCATGTGCACACACACATACCCACCCTTCCCTGAACAAAGTCCCAGCGGACAGCAGAGCCCTCTGCTGGCCCTGTATGAGCAGAAATTCATTTTCATTCTAAGATCGGGGTGGGAGGAAAGAGAGAGAAAAGTGACCAAGTATTTCTAATGATCATGACTCATGGCTTGCAACATCCTCTGCCTTGGTCTAGCAGCAGCCAGGCAGGGGCCTCAGACCCCTTGAGGGTCCCAGGGGATGCCATGAGCATTCACATCTTTCTGCTGTACCTCTAGACTGCATGCCAGTCATGCAGAATACCTCCCATTCCTCACAGACCTTCTCCCCACAATCCCCCTTGAGGCAGAACGGTGCTGTTCTCCTCATTTTCCAGCTGGGAACCCAAGGCATAGAGAGACACCCAGCAATTCAAGCAGATTGGACATAAAGGAAATTTTTCTTTATGATTCAGATATCCAGTGTCTGGAACAGACTCCCCCAAGGGGTGGTACAATCACCCACCCTGGAGACCTTCAAAAAATGATGGGACGTGCACCTTGCTGGGGTCATCTGACCCCAGCAGTCTTTCGTGCCTAGTGCAGGGGACTGGACCCGATGATCCCGTGAGGTCCCTTCCAGCCCCTAGCATCTATGAATCTATGAATCCAATCAAATCCTCCAAGCCCTACACTAATTTCCAGTACTGGCCAATCCTTCCTTTCCCTGGAAATGGCTCAACTTCTCTTGTTTCGATTAACATCCTACCAACACGCATGCACACGCACACACGAACATAACAGCTACACCAACAGAAGCCACTGAATTCTTCCTCGCCCCCCCAAAAAAAAAACCCCACACCCAGGACACACTACAAACATGGGCGCCCCCTCCTCCACTACACCATGTGTGCAGGTGCCTCAGCTTCACCTTCCGCTCCTTGGTTCAGCTTCCCCACTTCATCCTGCCCCCCTTGGGCAGGGCCAGGAAATGGAAGCCAGGAAAGGGAAGGGGAGCCTGAAGCCTCTGGCTGTTGCTGAAGCCAGAGCAATGTGGGGAGCAGTGGCCAGGTCAGGTGAGAACTTGGGGACCA
Organism: Crocodylus siamensis; assembly: GCF_052110815.1. Classification (NCBI taxonomy): domain Eukaryota; kingdom Metazoa; phylum Chordata; order Crocodylia; family Crocodylidae; genus Crocodylus; species Crocodylus siamensis. Next base: position 160,457,707 of record NC_143398.1, read on the forward strand.
CAAATTAACCCCCTGCAGGTTGCAAGGGGTCCATGAGCTGCCGGTTGGATAGCCCTGGCTTAATATTTGCAGAGCTGGGCTCTAAGGCACACAGAATTGAGAGCAGTTATGAGAAAAATTATGCTCCAATTTCAGCCTGTTTAACATGGTGTGGGCCAACTCATTTCATGTCTTGCCAGGTTCTTTCAAATAGCTACAGGAGGAAGAGAGATTTCTTTACAAACCGAAAGCTGTATAGGACTTGGCTGAGGAGTCCAGGGACAGGTGGACAGCCTGAAAATACTGACACCACATTTCTGCAAGATGGCTTCACTTCACATCAAACTAAGCCACTTTACCCACTGTAATAATAGAAGTGTCCTCACCTGGAGTAGTGTCCACTTTGGGACACCAGGCTTCAAGAAAGATGTTGATGGATTGAAAAGAGTCCAGTGAACAGTAACAAAAATGACAGAGACCCAAGAAACATGACTTATGAGGAAAGGCTGAGAGAACTGGAACCATTTAGTTTGGAAAAAAGAAGCCTGAAGGACAGGGGGATTTGATAACAGTCTTCAAATATCTGAATAAAGGAGATGAACATAGCCTTTTCTTTGTGGCTGCTGGAGGCAGGATTAAAAGCACTTTAAACTACAGCTGAGGAAATTTAGGTTGAAGATGAGAAAAAAAACTTTCTGACAATGAGGGTGGTAAAGCACTGGAACAGGCTATCAAGAGAGTTGTGGAATCTGTATCTCTAGAAACATTCACAAATAGTTTAAAGAAGCACTTGGATGGGATTGTTTAATGACAGGTGAGTAAACCCACCCCACCTTCTACTTAGCATGCTCCTGCCTTGAGTAGGGGGCTGAACTAGATAACTTCGGGGTCCCTTTCAGTCCTGCTTTCCTATGATCCGCAGAGCAGGGGCAGGGACAGACAGACAGACAACAGGGACAGTCAAGAGAGTTTCCTCCATATACACAGCTCTCTTCCGCTAGCTAGCCCCAAAAGACAGAAACAAAGTGGACTTTTCTCACCTTGCACAGCTGTTAGTGCCCAGATGACCTGGGCAGAATAAGGATACAACCATAGAATCATAGGGTTAGAAGGGACCTTAGGGGCTATCCAGTCCCACCCCTGCACTGACGCTGGATGCACTGCCCCTAAACCATCCCAGAGAAACGCCAATCCAGCCTCTTCTTGAAAACCTCCAATAAAGGAGATGCCACAGCTTGCCCAGGCAGCTTGTGCTAATGTCCTGCTGCTCTGTCAATTGAGTTTTCTTCTGAGATTTAATCCAAGTCTCCTCTCTGCAGTTCCAACCCATTTAGGACACACCAATCTCTCTTTAGCAGACCAGTCTTCAACCTTGACTCTTAAACTTGTGATTCTTCTCCTCAGCCAGCCCAGATTCCCCTGCCTTTGTATGATACATGTCAACCTACTCCATTCCCCTTCAGAGGAAACATTAAAGCAGGGATGTTAAACTTATGGTCCATAGGCTGGGATCTAGCCTGTGGAGCCCTATGATGCAGCCCATGGGTTTTGGAACAACCCCACATGACACATGCAGCATGTGAAGTGGTCTGTCATGCAGGCTGGACCCAGCACCATAAGCATTGCATGCAGCATATGGGTCTTCCCAAGAACTCATTTATAGAAGCAACACAAATACTGTGGTGGGTTGGGATGCACTGACACCCAATTCCTGCTCTGAGGATCCAACCCTCACCCCCATCCACAGATTCTCCATTGTGCTCCTCTTCCTTCTTCTGCCAAGAGTGATGAAGGTAAGAGCTAGGACTGCTGCTTCTTACATTAAACCAAAACTATGTCACTGCCCCCTTGTGCACGCCCCCCCCCCCCCCACACACACACACACCTTCCACCACCTATATCCAGCTGGGATGGCTAGTGGCTGGTTTGCTCAGTTGGTTAGTGTTGGTGTTAATAATGCCAAGGTCACAGGTTTGATCTCCATAAAGGCCACAGGGCTGGGTCCTTTGGTGGCGGATAGGTTGGTGTTAACCTGGAAAGATGTGCGCAGTAGAGTTCCTCAGGGCTCAGTTCTGGGGCCAGTGCTGTTCAACATCTTCATCAGTAATCTGGATTAAGGGGTGCTGTCCAAATTTGTGGATGACACAAAAATATGGGGTGAAGCTAACACCCTGGAGAGAAACAGCTAGATCCAGGCTGACCTAGAGAGGTTGGGAAAGTGGGTAGAGAGCAAAATGATGCAATTCAATAAGGACAAGTGCAAGGTGCTGCACCTGGGGAGAAAGAACTGCCATCATACCTATAGGCTGGGGGGTGACCTTCTCAGCACCGCTGGGGCAAAAAGAGATCTTAGAGTCACTGCTGACTCCAGGATGAACATGAGTTGTCAATGTGATGAAGCAGTCAGCAGAGCCAATTGCACCTTGTCATGTACATGTAGGTGCTTCACAAACATGTCCAGGAAGGTGATTCTCCCTCTCTGTGTGGCACTGGTCAGTACTCTGCAGCTGGAGTACTGTGCCCAGTTTTGGACACTGCAGTTCAAGCAGGATGCGGACAACTGGAAAGGGTCCAAAGAAGAGCCACTTGTCTGATGGAAGACCTGCAGGAAAGGCTAAAGGACCTTAACCTCTTCAGCCTCTCCAAGAGAAAGCTGAGAAGCGACCTTGTGGTGGTGTACAAATTCATAAGGGGAGAGCAACATGAAGTAGGGGATGATCTGTATACCAGGGCACCCCCTGGAGCAACAAGGAACAATGGCCATAAGCTACTGAAGAGTAGGTTTAGACTGGACATTAGAAAAAAGTGTGGCTTGCCAGGATCTGAAATGGGCTTCCAAGGGAGGTGGTGCTTGCCCCATCTTTGGGGGTCTTCAAGAGGAGACTGGGCAAACACCTGGCTGGGATCATATGATCCCAGGTTTGGTGACCCTTTTCTTGCCTGACAGGGGCAGGGGGTCAGACTAGATGGCCACTGAGGTCCCTTCCGACCCTAGAATCTATGAATCTTAGACACAAAGTTACACAAGACAGGGGTGTGTGCAGCACCTTGCACCCAGGGGCCCCAACCCCAGACTGCCTAACGTTTTTATCACTGTAGGACATGGGCACCTCACAATATGTAGTGTATTTCTCCCAATATCTCACCAAGGCAGAGCAAGCTTAAGAATCCTGTTTTCACTGGTGGGGCACAGAGAGGCCAAGTGACTTGCTCAAGACTGCACAGGAAGCTTGTGCTAAGCACCAAACCCAGATGTCCTAAATCCTAGCTATTGCCCTCATCTATCCTACCTCAGGGCCTGCAGGCACCGCAAACAATTGCCCAGCTGTGTGGTGATAGGGAAGCAACTGCAAACAGATGCACGGGGAATCCGTGACAGTCAGGAATTCGTGTCCTGACTCAGCCCATGTTTTGCATCAGAGGCTTGCCTTGCTTTATAGAGCCAGCAGTCTGGAGCTCAGGTTCAGGATGACTGTTTGTATCAGTCCCATTACACCCTAGCAGGAAGGGCACTCGCCAGTGTCTCCACTCAGCCACCTTTCAGGCCTGCAGTCTTGTCAGCTCCAGCAGGGAAGTGCAACCCTGTGATTTCACATCACTAACAAACCATAGCTTCCCTCCCACAGCACAGCCCCTTCCCACAACAAATACCAGGCTCTCACGCAACAGCCTGCGTGAGTAAAAGCAAGCCACATCCCGGCACCCTCTAGCACATATCCTGTTCCCCTCATATCTGCAGCTGGCCCAGCTGCTGCCAGCATGACTGTTGCTAACCTTTGGCACAACAGCAAAGAGGATAACATCATGCTCTGGGAAAGAAAGGATAAAGGACAGAAAGTGGAAGGGAGAACGAGGCAGGGGAGGGGATGAAAACTGCCACATTCAACCCTAGGCCCAGGGAGGAGTGACTGAGTGATCATTATGTCATCATGTCCCAGGAACCAGCCAGAGTCAACATAAACCCAAGATTACCTATCTCAAACCACTCCAGTTACCATGTTGTCTTCCCACCTCCATCCCTGCCATTTCAATCCTAGAAGAATTTTGACTGTCACTGTCCCTAAATATGCTAGAAAATGAATGATCTTATGAAAGAAACATGGAACCCCAGGTTCCCAAGATGTCTGAAGCTGTCACCTGTACTCACCAAAAATGCTGAGACTAGGGACAAGGGAGGATGCAATAGGAAGACAGCAGAATCATGAGCAGCACAGGGAAGGTAGGTCAGAAGTTCTTGTTTGTCCTTTCCTATAGCACAGAAGTAAGGGAACAGCCAACCAAATAGCTAAAGCAGAGGTGGCCAACCTGAAACATGCATGCCATAGATGACACAAGCAGTCTGTGTGTGTAGCATGCAGAAGATGATCAGGGAGCTGAGAACAAAGCAGCAGATAGGCCAGAGATCAGCAAAGCAGGCAAGGAGCCCAAGCAGGGAATAGGAAGCAAAGCAGCCAAATCAGGCAGGGGACAAAGGGCAGGGAGCAAAAAGCAGAGCAGCCAATCAGGCAACAGAAGGGGATCAGAGTGGCACTTTGGGAGGACACAGGGCTTAATTTGTGGTACACTTCCTAAAAAGGTTGACTCCCCACTGGGCTAAAGGGAAATGATTTCTATTCTAAATGGAAGGCAATTAACCTGTGGAACTCCCTGCCACTGGATATTACTGAGGACAGTTGCTCAGAAGGTGTCAAAAGAGCAGGAGGCATTTAATGGCTGATGAGCCCACGCGCATCAGAGAAAATAAAGGAAGCCCTCACGGCACTGGGAATGTGCCAGCCAGCCACTGGAAGTTCCCCACAGGTTGGATTATTCTTATTATATGTGGGTCCCAGCTCCTTCCTCTGAATCATCTCTGAGATTCAGGGAAGACAGCATACAAGGCTGGAAGTGGCACATGTTGGATCAGATGCAATAATTCCTATACTGCAGCAGCTTGCTAAAAACTAGCTGCTCACCCAAGATCAGTGTCAGAGTGGGAGGAGGGAGAGCCATGGTATCAGACACACTGCCACAGGGATGGAGAAGCCAGGGCACATGATTTCAGTATTCTTCCAAATTTGGGTCCTAGACCAGAGGGAAGACACAGAAATTATCAACAACCTGGGAAGACAGAAGGAAAGAGCTAAGGCAGCAAGGAAAGAATCGAGAGGAAAGGAAGACTTTCTGTGATGGGAGAAAGGATTCCTCCAGGTGGAAGTGTCAAGCCAGGGCTAGACAGATTGGGGAGGCAGGCAAGGGAAATCTGAGCCCAGAAATGGGTTAGAAAAAAAATGAGATTTTCATAGGATGCCCAGGAATGATACAGCTCATGCTGAAACAAGGACTGAATTCCAGAGCCTAGACAGAAGAGTGGGCCCTTCCCCGTACTTGCCATGGGGGGCCTGGATGCAGGGCAGCCCAAAAGAGGTGGGAGGGGGAGAAGAAGGTACCCATGTGAGCACTTTCATCCAGTCTCGGTGAAGGGCCAGGATGAGTTGGGATGTTTCAGCAGACACCTCCACCACTCCTGGTCTCCTCCCAGCACCAGACAGAGGCAGAGAAGCTAAGAGACGGTTCAAAGAGAAGACTTCCATCTGAGATGCCCTAGATCTAGAGGGACTGGGAGCTGACATCCAGGATGATGGAGGCTGGATCCTGATTCCTGCATGGGCTGTGCCCGGCCAATCCCTGCCCCCTTTCCTGGATACCACTGCATTCTGAAATTTGCCTCTGGGCAGCAGCTCATGAAGCAAAACTCCAAGAATCCTCTCCCCATGCTAAGGATGGGCAACAGCAACCTCAGCAGGTGCTGGAAACTACCCCACCTCCCCAAGAAGGTCATACCACTGCAATCAGCTCCTGGGGCAGAGGTCCAGCACAGCGGAATCAGCCTGCTCCTGTATTCAAGGTCAGTGACACAGCTAGGGAGGACCCAAGGACAGAATGCACCCCCGCATGCCAGAGACTTTGGCCTTTCTTCCCTTGCACACACAAAGCTCCCTAGGATCAAATCCAGCCAAGGTGACCCCTCAGGAATCAACCATTTAAAACCAGCCTCACGCCTAACTCTTCAGATGCACATCCAGGTCTTGACTTTATTGCACTGGGGAATTTTGGGATGATTACACTTATTAGTGCAAGAACCATCCCAGAGGTCTTGGAGACTGGGATCAACACAGCCTGGGGGCAACAGGCCAGCAGATGAATTGCAGGATGGACAATTGCACATTGGGTATGCAAGAGAGGTGTGGAGTGCATCTCCACGCCACACTTCCCACTACACTTCTGCTCCTCTCCATCTAGCCCTTACAATGCCTGGCTAAGGGTGTGTTAGGGAGCAGTGCAAAAGGAATCAAATGGTGTCACTGGGTGGGGGAGATCTGGTGGGAACACTGCCCAACTATAAGAAGAAGGGGAAGCTGAGGACACAAGATGACCTTATTCAAATCTTTTGACTCCACTGTTCTGACTGCCATATAAACCCAACTATAAGCCAAGAAGGAGTGAGACATTCCACTTATTGCTGACAAGAATTTTGAGGAAAATTATTGTATTTCCAAAAATATTTCAACTCTGTTGAAGCAGCATTTTCTGATGGAAAACTGCTCCACAGGGAAATTTTTGTAGTCCTCACACTCATGATTTCACTCACACACACACACACACACCCCTTGTGTTATCTGGACCTGAGTCTCTCATGATGGATGTGTGGACATTATTCCCTGGCCAACAGTAGACCCTGCAGTGGCAGCAAACCCATGCCCGCAGACAGCATGTCACCACTCAGCAGGCTGCATCTGTCCCTCGGGAGGTGCTCTGAGCTGTCCTTGCCATCTCCTGCAATCTGCCCCCATGTTCCCTTTTCTCCTTCGGGACAAAGATGTTGTGAGGTCAAAGCTGTCGGCCACTATAGCAACAGACTCCCCAGAACTAGGGATGTTTTTATAGTGACACCACAGTCCCTAGAGAGCTTTTTTGAGATCACAGACCCATGACCTTCCCTGAAGATGAAGGCAGCAACCTGACTGGCCACCCAGCCAGCCCCCAAAATAAATCCAACTTCCTAGCATCTACAAAATCTGAGTTAGCAGCTCACCTCCCTCCTGCCCAGTGCTGGGAATGATGCTTACAACTGTCCAGTATTGAACAGCACCTCCCAGAGCCCTCCCTGTGTGCTCTGTTCAGTCCTTTGCTCCCTGTCGTCAACTGTTTTGGGTGATGCCTCAGTCTTTAGACAAGTTATGAATACAATTTAGGGATTTCAACACAGAGAACAGCTACAGGGCAGGGACACAGCCTGCTCTCAGGCCACTGCTCTATCCACTTCACTATACCATACAGCAAAAGCAGGTAGCTTTCCTGTTCCCGTGAGGGGGGCTATAAGCAGAGACCCCAAGGGGTTGGAGTGGAATGACACCCATGTGCATCTAGACCATGTTGGGCAATTATTGAGGCTGGAGGACCACTTAGGGAGTTTTGGTGAGGGACATCCATGGAACAGATCATGGCTCCACCTCAGGCCCTGTGCTGTCACCACCCAGTGATCCTGGTCCCTGACCCCAACCACCAGTCCCACTCCCAGACACTGCTCCCTGCCTGCCCGTGGCCCCATCCCATCCAAGGGCACCGCATCCTTCCTTCGAGGCTCCCAGGCTGCTCTTCATGGAGACCCCACCTGCCTGCCACTTCCATCCAGTGCCCCAGCGATGGGAGAGGGGCAGATGAGCCAAGATGCCCAGGCAGTGGGGCTGGCAGTGGTGGTAACACTGGCAGTGAAAGCTGGAAGAAGCTGCCAGAAAGCTGAGTCCAACTGCCATGCTGCCCCAGCCCCGCTGCACACCTGGGGGCAGTGGGACTAGCCACATGTACCAGGGCCTGGGCTGCCTCCCACACCTGGGTCAGGTAAGGCTGAGGGACCCGTTGTGGGCTAGATAAAATCCCTTGGCAGATGCCCATGGGCCATATTTTTCCCACCCTTGATTTAGACACACAGAGTGGCCCAACAACGATTTTGAGATAAGCGAAGGGCAGGACTACAATCCCCATGCTCTTACGCTCTCGGGGCAGGGTGCGGTAATGGCCCAAGATGCCTTTCAAGAGGACAGGAGATGCTACCACAATCCCTGCAAGCAAGGTGCAGTGGCTCTAATGGAAGAGAAGGGGGCAGGAACCTGGTCTGAGAAGGCAGATGAGATCTAATGGTCACATCTGGGAGAAAACACCATCACTAAGCGAGGAGGCGCGAGCACACGACATGGGTGCCTGGCATGTCACCTCGCCCCCCAGTGACCTGCATGAGTAAAATGAACATGAGGGGGCACAAAACAGAGAAAAGGGCACAAAAGGTGCTTTCTGATGAGATCCAACATGCCACGAGGAACAGCAAAGCCAGGAAAAGGCTCTTGCACTGGGACAGACAGGGCATGGGCTGGCAGCCGGGAGATGCACACACATCAAATGAGGCAAAGCCTTGGCAGCAGCCCGACCACAAGGATTAACGCCCAAGCATGAGAAAGCATTTTAATTCTCTTTAACCAAAAACACAGTTAAAGAGCTTTGCAGCTCAGCAGGGATTTGGGTGACTGTTTGTTTGTTTGCACATAGCAAGCGCACGCCCCCACCCCCCATTAATTATGCCTCTTCCCGTCAAAATCAATGCCTGGAGCTACTCAACCCCTGCAGCCCAGGCTGAGGCAAAATACAGCTGGTGCGCAGCAAGGTTGCTATGCTGAGAAGAGCACAGAGGTGGGAAGGAGAGGGGGGAGATAAAAAGGGGAAAAGATGTACTGGTACAGAGAACCAAGATGCTGTGGAGAGGATACAAAGGGGCACCACCCTGCTAAACCCCTTGAAATGCATTTAGGAGAATCTGGGGAGCAGGGCAATGCAGGAGAAAGGGGTGGAGGGACAATGATAGATCTAGTATGGGATCTTTTCTCCTCTGAGACGGAGGACAGACTTCCACAGGATGAGGACACCAGCCCTTACTCAGACCCACCAAGTTAACACTGTGGATCTGGGACTTGATGCACTTTGGTTGATGCGATCCTCTTGGGTAAGCCCAAAGGGCTTACTCAGCCCCACTGGTGACAAGGCCAAAGACAAATAGAAGGGATGGAGGGAGGAGGGACACAAAGAGGGAAGTGCGGGGGGGGGGGGGGAGGGGGGGGACACGGACGACACACGACTGCTCTGGGAGGTTTCCCTGGGGACCAGCTGTTTGAAAGACGAGCATAGTGGCAGCAGCCTGGAGGGCTGACAGGGGAGGCAGTCCAAGTACGCAGCCCTAGTATGGCAAACACGCCGAGGCTATGTATGGAAGATGCTCTGCTGCGGCCCGGTCAGGGAAGTGCTGTCTGGGTCAAGTAACCCACGTGCCCTGTCCAGCCGTCTCCAGTCTGAAGCAGTATGGTCTGCCAGATCCCACCCCTCCACACTCCTCACCAACTGAGGATGCTGCTGTTGTGCCCTCCTCTCCAGTGCTGGCCACAAAGAGGCAGCAGAAGCTCGTGATGCATCAGAGCCACTTCTTCCTTCACACCCTTGTTAAGTGTGGAGAGAACCAAGAGACCCTGGTCATTATATCAGGGGAGGAGAAGGCACAGTCACCTCCACAATCTGGTTTCCACTCATGGAGCCAGGCCTCTATCACTCCCCTTACCTGGAGGGCTCAGAAGAAACCCAGCCAGAAATGGGAGATGGGCACCAGTGTCAGGGAGATCAGAATCAATCCCAAAATTCCCCCGTCCCAACCTTCGTAACTCAGGGCTGTCCCAGCTCCCCTTAAGCAGAGGCAGATGCTCTTCCCTGAGCTGGTGACTACATCTCTTCTCTATATCACAGACAGCCCACCTTGGGCTAAGCTCCCAGTATATGGCTTCAAGAGCCACACAGAGTCAATACTTGGACGGAAGACCCCTAAGGAAGTAGGCTGGAATTGGTATTGGCTATGCAATCAGTGGGGACAACTGTGGATTTTTACTGTGGTTAATGATATAGCATTATCAGCAAAGTGGCAGGAGTGGCTATTTATTAGCTCTGAATGCTTCAATAATAAACATGACGGGAATGTAACCTCCATCTTGGCTGCTTCACCAGGGAACGGCCTTGTCTCGGCTCGCTGACATAAAGACATGATTAACAACGGCAGGCAAATATTGACTCAATCACTTATAATGTAAACATGCCCACATCCTGATCACCTCTGCCGAGTTATCCGGAGATGCAAGAGAACAGAATGGGCCTGGGGTGAGAAACTGGAAGTCACAACTACTAATCCTGGTTCAGAAATGGGGATTAAACAAAGAACATGCAAGTTGCGGGGGATGCTGTTGAAAGAGGCCGGGCTGGCAGCCTTGAGGACTAGAGTCCTTCATCAACAGCTTCCCCAGTGCTGTTACTGGCATTACAGTATTGTCTGGAGGCCCCATCTGAGATCATGCCTCCTCCCAGTGAGGGAGCCACACGCAGCAAGAGACAGTCCCTCTCCTGGAAAGCTCACAATCCAAACAGATGAGAGACAGAGGAAAAACGCTCATCCTCCTGTTCCAGAGGGATGGAACCAAGGTACAGTGAGATTAAGGGATTTACCCAAGGTCACATGGAAAGGCAGTACCAAAACTGGGAAATGGACATAGGTCTCACTTATCCACAAGGCAACTGTTGTGCTCAATGCCCTGCTAACAGACTTCAGGGCTGGCCTTGGCCACTACACAGAGGGCAGAAAGGACTCTCCATGGCCCATTACATTGGAAATGGCTTTATTGAGAGCCCTACAGGCCAGGGATCAAGTGGGGGGCATTGATGCCTCAACCTGAGCTGTGGAATTTCCTTCAGGGAAGATTTCCCTTGTACTCAGACTGGTTTTCAACCTGTGGTCCATGGACTCCCAGGGATCTGTAGACTATGCCTAAGATGCGAAAGATGACCATGATCAATCAGAAGTATGTGAATACCCACACTTAGAATTCAAAGGAGTTTGCACCTCCATTTGAAATTTTCAAAGGGGTCCACACCTCCATTTGAAATGCTTTTAGGGGTCTGCAAATGAAGAAAAGGTTGAAAACCCCTGTACTAGGAGAAACCCAATCCCCTACAATGGTGGTTCTCAAGATTTTGAGACTCGAGGCACCCCTGGATAGACTCAAGGCACCCCTTGAAAAATGCCAGCTCTTAGTTTTCATTCTTTTTTTGCCTATAGACAAATAGCAGAGCCGTTTTTTCTATTGCAAAGAACTCAGAAAGAACACAGTTATGGGTTTCTATGTGAAATCTCTGAGCTTATCTTGCGAAAGTTCACCAACCTAACAGTGCTAATATTGTGTGGTATCCTGAACCACCCTTGAAAGGATCTCAAGACACCCCAGGCACCCTGGTTGAGAATCACTGCCCTACAGCCAGAAGCTGCAACTGACCAGCCCAGGATCATCCTCTGTACCTAAGAAAACTAGAAACCTAGAAGAAACTGTCCAAGCCCCAGCAAATCACATGCAGAAGACAGCAGCAAAAGGAGGGAGAAGGCCAACAGGATTTCTGCCATTCTTTCAGCTCCTGTTTGGGTGTTAACACAGGGAAGGAAACCGCTTTGTTTCTTTTAAGCAACACCAAACTTTTATCATGACAGCATCTCATTCGGTACTCTTTCGTCAGCCAATGCCGGATTCCCACTTGGCCCCAGTCCCTGCTCATTTGCATCATGACCAAACTCGTATCTCTCTCCCTTCTGGCAGCCTCCAAGCTCTGAATGTCAACTTCAACTCAGCTGTGCTTTCATTCCTTTCATGTTTAAAAGCAACAGCTTCAGAGAGCACACAGCTCACCAGCAGTTCAGCCCTGACTGTTTGTCCAGTGTGCTGGGGTCACTAGCGGAGCATCAAGAGAAATTTGGGAACTCAGCCTGACAGTGTCTTCCCATTCCCTGACCTTTCCTGAAACTGCCTCTCCATCCTCACAGAACAGGCCTAGTAACTGTGAGCCTTCTTCGCTTCAGGGAGAAAACAATGCCTCTCCCCAACCTCAAGGCCCGGGACTATGATATGAAGAACTGCTGCTGCCTCTACAGCATGTTGCATGAATCTGTACTAGCAGAGGGGGTCTGCCTGTGTGTCTGGAGCAGCACAAGAGCCCCACAGAACTGCTCTGGCATGCAAGGTGGTTTTCAATGATAGCACTTTCCCTATCAGCTTCTGGAGTACGTCACATCAGTTTTACCCAAGCATGCTGCACAGGCACAGGTTTGCCTGATGTAACTAGCGCTAGTGTCCTGTCAGTGTGATTTCCCTGCCAACTCACATGGCCTTGCTCCCTACTATTGACCCAGAGCAGGATGGGGATCTCAGTGGGGTGCAGAAATGCCCCCAGATTCTAGAAAAAACTATTTGCAAGATAAAAACCTCACCCCACTTCCCTCAGATGGGGCAGCAATATTCAGTATGAACCACAGGGAAACACAGCCACACATGTTAACAATCAATCCTAGGACACTGAATGTCATGCTTCACTGATAAACAGTCCTGCTCCATGCTGCTTAAGCCTCCAACCTCTTTAAAGTCCCAGCCCAAAGGAGAAGAGAAAGTAGCTACACACAGTACCTGCATTTTGGATCCTGCTGCAGTTCTTCCCATGGCCACAGGTGCTGGTAGGTTCCCGCATTGCTCCACGTCTCCCACCCCAGCCACCTTGCTTCTTCCAAATGAAGAGCAAGAAGGCCACGTTCTGTCCCTCCACGCCCCAGGAGCACGGAAAAGCTGCAGTGGAGATGGTAAGCGGCCGTCTTCCTGCTAATTAATGAGGCATGGGGCGTACATGGGGCTGCTGGCTCATTGTTTTGTGCTAATAATGGACTTGCACATGTCACTCACGCATTCCTTAGTGCTGAGCTCTCTGACCCGTGAATACAATGTGTTAATTTACAGAGCAGCCTGCCTGCCATTCCCCATCAGGCTCTACACCAAGGGAGGGTGGGGGTAGATTGCCTGTAAGAGCGGGGCCTTGTAAGTGGAAGCTGCAGCTGGCTGGGAGTAGCTTCACCTCGGTGGCAGCCAGCATGTGATCCCAAGATGATCGGGAACACTGGGGACCACGGATGCTTTGTATTCTATATCCCTGTCCCCACTCGGAAACGAGAATCATGTGCCACGCTGTACCTATTTCTTTGATATGTGGCAGCCATGTGCCCCTGAGGAAACCAGCCTATTAAGAAGAGAGGTGCAAACAGGAGCATCCCAGTAGCTGCTAGATGCGTAATGTGCTAGGCACTGTACAGAGACAGGTTTCCCTCACTAACCACTGGGGTTAGGTTCCTGAAAAGTTCCCATGGTTGGCACGACAAAAGGCTTCTGGGGAAAATAGCTTCTGGGGAAAATAACAGACATTGGGCTGATGTGTGGCCACGGAAAATTGCGGTTACTCAGAACTGTATACCGTGGTAGCCAAAATGACATATAGAATATTAACCGTGGATACTCAAAACCGTAGTTGGCAAAACCGAGGGAAACCTGTACACCTAGCAACAAAGCGCCCTTTCCACAAAGAGTTTACCATCAAAGCAGCCTGGACAAAGGAAGGAGCCAATCTCCATTTACAGATAAAGAAACGGGCACAGGCAGATTAACAACATGCCCAAGATCACACGGGCCCACATCTCCTGAATCCCAGCACAGCCATCCTGACCCAGCAGGGAAGCAGAGGGGAAGAACTGGTCCATACTCATTCTACATTGGGGGGTAGCATGCAGCAGACTGGGCATGGAGCAGAGAGAACAGCAGGCTGGGCAGGGAAAGGGATCAGAGTAGCACTTGAGGTGGCTGCAGGGCGTAAGTTGTGGAACACCCACCAAAAAAGTTTGCCCCCACTGATCTAGATGCTTTCCCTCCTTCCCCCAATTTATCTACACAAAGCACTATCAGATATCAGAGGATAGCAAATGACCAACAGGAAGAAAGTGGCCCATGCTCTCTGATCTCCCCATGTGAGAACCCTCTTATGTGTCTCTTATAGTAAAAGCAGGAGGAGAGGGGTGCAACAGCACCAGGGTGATCTCACTTTAACAAGCAGCTTTCTTTCCCAGGGAAGTACAAAAGCAACAATCAAGATCCAAGGACAACTGGGATCAATGGGAGTCTTTCCGCTTGTTGGGGCATAGCTCATGGAACAGGGCTATGTGCAGCCAGTGAACCCCACGGTCTGTCCTGAATAGGCATCTGCCTCTTGTTCAAGCTACCCTCGACAGTGGGGACTCTCCAGGATAACAAGGACAGAGAGAAGCAATAACTACTACCCATCTTATGTGTATGGCCCGCCCCAACAGAATAAATGCCTACAGAAAAGGACAGAGTCCCCAGCCACATGCACCCTGGGCTGTGCCTTTGTCAGACTTCTCAAGTTAAGCAGAGTCAAGCTAGGCCAGTGCCTGAAGAAGAGACACCAAGGCAATACAGGATGTGATGTTACTGGTGCTTTTCCCTCCAAAGCTACACCGTAACACTGGAGGGTGGTAGGCAATGCCTGGATGCCACACAAAACTGCCATCCTAACTACTGCACCTTAGGGTTACAGTTTAATGTTAGTGCCTCTCACCAAAGCTCTGCATCCCCAGTTTCTGTGCCACCTACAGATCTGCTGCCCCCCTCCCCAGCATGGGTAGCTTAATTTCAGCAGTGGTGCTCAGAGGCAGTCAGTGAAGAGTGTTGGCATCCATCACTACAGGCGATGCTGGAAAAGCATGCTACTACGTGGAAGGGACCTGCTCCTCACAGAGCAGGGTGCTCTGCACCTCTGGAAAGATAAAGATGTTGAGGATCATGGAGTACTTTGCAGAACATAGGTCCCACCCCCTCTCTCCTGCCTTAATTCAAATACGCAAAAGAAATTGAGAAACCCTGAGCTAAATAAGTCTAGCAGCAGCTTATCTCCGAGCACAAGAGGAAGTGGGAAGAAGCCGTCAAGAAATGGAGGATGAGGACCCACTGGCTAGTCCCACTTCTTCCTCCGACTCCTTCCCCTCCTTCTCTTCAGCCCCGTCCTAAAAACAGCTTTATCGGCAGCAGGCCCCTAGAAAAGTAACAGGATTCCATTTCCTGTTTTTCCCATGGAAACCCTCAAATAGAAGTTGGCCTCATTCTTTTTTTTTTTTTTTGTTAAAGCAGGGCTAACAATGAGCCATTTCCTCTGGTGGCTTGGAAAAGGCACCTTGCGCTCTGCTTCCATTTGTCCGTGGCATCGCGGCGGGAAATCCTAACCAGCAAGGTCAGGGGAAGGCTGCTCGCTACTCCCATTCCCTCCCTCTCAGGGATGAAGGGCAGGGCCACAGAGGGGGGAAATCAGTGGGGGATGGGGTGCTGCATTGCTTTGGGGTGGCCCACTGCTGCAGCATTCACTTACAGTCCTTACTCACTCAAGGGGTCCCACTGACCTCACGGAGGCTGCTGAAATGAATAGGGATTGGGCTCCAGGCTTGGCTGAACAGAAAGCAGTGTGTTGGTAACAGCTGGTGCCAATGATGCTGGGCCAGTATGTGATTAATAGGGTGGCTGTGTTGCAATGGAAGCCCATGTAGCTGTAGGAAGGTTACAGCTGCAGCCTGGCTCCTTAGGCCTCTGCCATTTGCTGGGAGATTTCTGCATCTTTTGGACCGCCTTGCTGTTGCTTTCCACTGTTCCAGCTACATTTGGCCTCCAACACAGATCTCCCAGTAGCTTTCCCAAGCTGCAAGCTGAGAAGAGACTAGCACAGGAAGAGGTCCAGTTCCTTTAAGGGTCACCAAGGGGAGCTGCCCTGCTCCAGTCTCAGCCACAGCCTGAAGTCTGGGGGTGGGCTAGACTGCCCACTGCCTTACAAGCCCAGATGCTCATGTAGCTCATGCTGATGCCATGGCAAACCGTCCCCCAACTTCATCTCCTTCAGAACAGTAGAAAGCTCCTCTCCCCTCAATGCCAGGGCCCAGAACTGCAGAGGGCTGCACCTTTAAGCCAGGGATAGTCAGTGGCATGAGGCTGTGCAGATGGTGGCCAGCACATGTTTTCCATAGATTAGGAGCAGCAAACATTTTTCTTCAGCCCACACACATTTATAATCAAAAACTTGACGCCATCTCTAAATGCTCACTCACTCTCTCCACTGCCCACCCTCCCCTTCTCTGTGTCTCTTCTTTTGTAGGACTTCAGAGTTTAAAAATAAGAATTTGCACTCCAAGACAGCAGATCCATGGCTGGCATAATTCAGCATTGCTCCACTGAAGTCCATGGAGCGACACCTCTTTTACACCAGCTGAGATTCCGGCCTAGCAGCTCAGTGAGTCACTAGGGCTGTGGCGAATCCTTACCACACAGCATGAAAATATATTCAGCAATGTAGTCAATAGGGCTATTGTCACAAGAAGGCTGCTGTTCCTTCCCCCACCCCCAGATCCTGACCCCCCCCACACACACACACTCACGCAGTCCTATGAAGAGTACCACTGTTATCCCTCTCCCCCCCTCCATCACCACCACCATCAAAATCTGCTTGCAGCACCACGAGTTCCTTTCAACTCTCAGTCCCAAGAAATGCTCCACATTAAACTAGCACAGATTGGTCAGTAAGGCTAAGTCACATGTATGGTTATACCTAGATAACTCACGCCCTGTTGGATGCATTTCAAGCTGCCAAGCCAGAGGTCACAAGCTACCCAACTGTACAGCTAGGACAGTATGAACTCATCTGAAGTGTCACATTGATTTTTTTTTACCATTTAAAAATAATTTTTCTTTTATTAAGATGTCAGGGTGGGGCAGGGCAGGGCTAGGACTACTCTGGGCAATTAAATTGCTTGGGAGCCTTTAAGCAAATGATATCCTTCTCTAAAGCAAAGCTGTTTTGTCATTTAATGTGAGCTTGCCACAAGAAAGCCTGACTTAGAGTCCCTTAAGTTGTGCCAGATGGCTTCTCTTCTCCAAGGGGTCAGTTCCCAGGAGGGATGGGCAGAACAGGTATTAACACCCTAGGAGAAAAGTGAGCCTAGCTAACCAGTTGGATCTCGAAGAACAGTGCTACTAGTAAAAATTAGACCCCAAACCTAAATAGAAGCGACTCCCCCAGGAACCCACTGTGCTTGCAACTGCTCCAACAATAACAAGTCCAACTGCTAATGAGGATCTGACAGGGCAGGGTGCCATTACACATACATGTTTTTACTTGGATTATTGCAGTGTCTCTAAGTCCCAGTCCCACACCAGGATGTCACTGTGCTAGGCGCCATACAAACCCAGAACAGTAAAACTGTCCCTGCCTCAAGTGAAAAATCTACTATACTCAGCCCATTTTCTAGAGCCAGAGCCTGCACAGAAATGTCCATAATGCAAAAGCAATGGATAAGGGATACCCATGACATCATCAGTCCCTTCCTCCCCAGCCCTCCCCACCCCCCAACCCTCTCCCCACCACACCACCAAAGCCTGGAAGCAGGATTGTTCCCAACAATACAGTCACCGGAGTTTTGTCATGGCTAGCATTAAATGACTCAAGTCAGGGGTTTCCATCATTTCCCTAAGGAGGCTGTTTTGAATTATCGTGGTCAGGAAAATCCCCAACTCAGATTTTCCCTTTGTTCAGTCTCAGGCCCTTGCTGCGGGTATGGATCTCACCACAGAATTCCTCTTGTTATGTTATCACAACCCAATTCTGTACAAGAGAGAAGGCTGGGCTCCCCTAGTGAGACCTGCTGTGTCAAGGTTGAAATCAAACAGTACACAGAAGCACAGAAAATTAGGGTTGGAAGGGACCTCAGGAGGTCATCTCGTCCAACCCCTTGTTCAAAGAGGACCATCCCAGCCAAGGCTTTGTCTAGCCAGATCTTAAAAACCTCCAAGGATGGAGATTCCACAGCCTCCCTGAGTAACCTGTTCCAGTGCCTCACTGCCCTCCCTGTGAGAATTTTTTTCCTAATATCTAACCTAAACTTCCCTTGCTGCAACTTGAGACCATTGCTCCTTGTTCTGTCATCTATCACCATTGAGAACAGTCCAGCTGCATCCTTTTTGTAACCACTCTTCAGGAAAATGAAGGCTGCTATTAAATCCCCTTCTCCAGACTCAATAAGCCCAGTTCCCTGAGCCTCTCCTAATAAGTCATGATCTCCAATACTCTAACCATTTTCCCTGCCCTCCACTTGACTCCCTCCAATTTGTCCATATCTTTTCTGTAGCGGGGTGGGGGCAAAAATGGCACTGTGATAAAAATGCTAGGTGGCCAAGAACCGTCTAGCCTGCAGTTCTTGGGGGGGGGGGGGGCACACTTTGGAGGGTACAGCACGACCATATTTTGCTGTAAACAGTTTTGTAAGTAGGGTGCCTAGATACCCTTTTCACCCCAGGGGCAGATAGCAGTCCAGGCCTGACAGCAGAGACCACTTTCTGATTAGTTCTTCGTGACTTTATGTTTCATCGCATTGAGTGAGTGGTGCCCCCAGGTTAAGAGTCTAGTTTTGTAACCACAGGTGCTGATGTGGCTGACTGCACCTGAAGCGGAAAAAAAAGTGAGGAGGCTCCAAGAGAGCTGGGGTGGGGGGAGAAAAGGGGAGTCCCAAGAAGGACAGTGTGGAGAGAAAGGATAGCTCGGGGAAAGACAGAGAGCAAGTCTGAGCAAGGAGAGAGGGAGCTGCAGTGGCACAATAAAGACTTCTTGTTTGAAGTGGAGCAGTCTGCTGTGCTATTTAGGATGTTGGCACTCTGACACCCCAACTCCAACTCTGAAGAAGAAAACACCCCCCCTCCTAGAAGCTGACCAAAGAGGAAGCTCATCAAGGTGAGGGTGCTACAGATTGCCAGGAACAGAGAAAAGCCAGGGTCTCAAAGCCAGAGGCTTGCCATTTGTGAAGCCACGCCAGGTCTGGCTTCAGGAGGTCCTCTCACAACAAGGGACCAGACAAGCCTTCTTCCAGTGGAGTCCAAAGGCAGAGCTTCCCTCTGAAAGGGTCACTGATTCTGTGACAGGCACCCACGGGCAAGACTGCTCTCTGTGTCCAATGCACAAAGGACATACCCAGGAATAAGCTCCTGTGCCTTTTAGTTTGGGAGGACACCAGTTCAACCTCTGGTATATCAGCCAAAATGACAGCCATCACACAAACACACCCACACACCAAACCAGACATATGTAACCAAGTTTAGGTGCTGCAGTAGAGCCTGCTTGGCTCCAGCCCACCTCAAATCAAGTTCCATCGTGGACAAATGAAGGCAAATTCAAAAAGAAGCACATAGGCAACAGCTGCCATGGCCAAAAACTTAGGCATCATCTTCACCCCTGTGACCCACCACCTCAGCAAACAGCAAGCGTAGGCAGGAAAAGTCACGTCAATTTGCACCAACACCTTAGCTTGTCCATAGTTGGCATTAGTGCAGCTTCAAGGAAGTCCAACCACTGATGGCTGCAACCTGAACAAACTGCAGACAAAGCCTTAGCAAACTGAGCAGACATAGGTGCCTGAAAAGGCTGTGAACCACAGGAGCAGGCCAGGCATCACACAGAAAATCCTCTATCAATACTATGTTGTGCAGATGGTGCAAGAGAGAAACAGAGACGTCTCATTCCATGGACTCAGCTCAATTTTACTGCTTCAGACTTAGGAGGCATCTTCCCCTTCAGATTCCACATCCTTGGATATTTCCCTTTCTTCCTCCAAACAAGCAATCTGCCTGAAATACCACTAGCCCCTTCACTGCTCCCTCATCAAGTGATATCCAACACTGCTCTAAATACAGCTACAGGCCACTGCATAAAGATCAATGCTGTCAGGGGTGAGGCTGCTTCTGTGATGCTGAAGAGGGAACCTAGAGACACATTCATAAAGTTGTCCAAGAAACCAGTCTTTAAATATGATCTAATCACTCCTGACGCTGGTCACAAAAGGATCAGATCCTGTTAGGAAGTGGCGGAGGTTTTTGAAAAGGTTAAGAAAAAAGATAGTGAAGATTTACAAACTGTTGAGCTTAAAGTACAGCACCTAATATTACCCATAAGAAATCTAAGCAAGCAGGCTTATTTCCAGAACACGTTCAAGCATTCACAGCTCAGGCAAACTTCAGAACCTGTATCTACCTGGCCTAAAAGAACAAGTTAGATGCCCGATTTCTTAGCATTTATGTTGGCACACTTCAGCTTAGCTCCAATTCTTTTTATATTTATATGCCTATGCTACCAGTAACATCTTCATCTACAAATGGGACAACATGCACCTGTAATCTAACATTTTTAAAATAAGGAATTTAAGAATAAACTTTGCAGATTACAACTATTCCTCAATCTCCTTGCTGCCTCTTGAGGTTTTACAATCTGTCTTAAAAAAAAAAATCTCTCCTCCCTATCACTGTGCAAATGCTCTGTACACAAACAAGGGTGAATGGACCAGCTGTGGCTGGTGATGGCAAACCTGTAGCACATGTGTCACAAGTGGCATGGGAAGCTTATGTGTGTGGCACAGCAGGGAAGGAGCAGACAACACAGGGCAGATCAGGCCAGGAGTATCAGGCAGGGGGCACAAGGTATGGAGCAGAAAACAGAGCAGTAGATCATCAGGGAAGGGGATCGGAGTGACACTCAGGGAGGACACAGGGCTTAATTTGTAGCATGCCTGCCAAAAAACTGGCCCCCCACTGAGCTAAATAATTATAACAGGAAATACAATGACACTTTTATCCCTAAGTGAGGAATAAAAGTAAAAAGATTTCTCTCTCCAATTTGTTCAGGCATAGCCTCAGACTTTCATCCTACAGGCTGTTCTACATGGCTGAGACCTGAGCCTATACAAAGCCTCACCGCTTGTATCGAGGTTCCACATAGGTGCAGGAACCCGCAGCACAGACCACCATGCAGGATCCAGTCCCTAGGTATGACTTCTAGCAAGGGTAGGTATAACATTTCCAGACCAGGTGATCACTGACAGCAAAAAGATGTTCAAAATACATTTCCATTCTACAGCACATATGCTGCAGTGTGTTAACTTGGTTGCAATTCACTCTGAACTTTGGAGAACAGTCTGGGAAGGGCCACTTTCATGGATGTCTCTGGCAAATGTCACTTGCATATTGCAAACCCTAAGCTCTATGCGTTCAGCCAGCTGTGTGACATGTGCGCACACATATACATGCACATCCTCTAGCACTCACAGCTGCAGACAGCACATGTGCACACATGGGGGAGTGAAGGGGAGGGGGTGGAATTGATGGAAACATGCCCATGCCTTTAAACTGGCATGACCCACCCAAACAGAGTACAATTGAGCCTGTTATCCAGGCTGGGCTACCACCCAAGGTAGAGCCTGCGTGGCATCCTATACAGCTGCTATGCAAGCACACTGAGAATGAAGAGACTCACTACCCTCACTTCCTCCCCAATCACACTGCCAGCATGCAAGACAAGGTAGGAAGCTACCCTTAGCATAAAAGAATCTTCTGGCACCCATTGGGAAAGGGTAAGCAGAGGTCAGCTGTGGCAGTACTCCCGCATGACTAATTCTTGATATTTCTTGTTCAAGGCTCATGAAACACAGTAAATATTTGCCCAGAGACACCTTAATACACACAGGCACATCCACCCATCAAGAGGCACTGCTGGGACAGTCAAGCTTGACCATCTACTCCAAGCAAAGAAGTTTTACCTGGACCCTCCTTCATCATTACATACAAAAAGTTAAGCCAACAGCAAAGCCACACACCTCTCCATGTCAGCTAAGTTCTGTTCTTACTTGCAGGGTAAAATAATACCATTCGTTTTTCCACGCTTGAACACTGCAGCCTGGATGGCAACACAAACTTCTTATCAGCCAACTCCAGGCCGTGCTACTATTCTGTCATTCTCGGGAGACTAAAAATCATTCAAAATTGCTTCTGAAAAGCGGGGAGAAAAAGCAAGCGTACAGCACACATGTGCAAGGCTGAAGAAGACAGGCACTGTGTTCCAACTCAACATCAGGGTACAGACAGCGGCCTTCAAACTGCACGAAACACCCAGACTGCTGGTGAACAGCAACCTGTTGCCCCCCAGGTTGCTGGCTTTCCAGCTCACACTAAACAGATGCCAGAGCTCAAACCTGCAACAGGGGCTTGAGAGCCAGCATAGCAAGCTCCTGAGTTAAACATTAAAATTAATAATGGGTGGGAGTTCCCCAGCCAAACAGGAGGGTCACAGGGCAACGCAGCATCTGTGATGGATGCTACTGCTGGGCAATGTATCTTAAGACTCAGCTTTCCAGCCTTCCACTGCCAGGAGAGCTACACAATAAGGACTCTAGTGCCAGGTTCAAATGCTCAGCCCTGGACCGCACAGCAGGCTCCTACACAAACTTTTCCTGTATTTCAAGTTCATAAGGTTTTGGTTTTTTTAATCTCTCTCCTCACACTATTAAGAAACTCAAAATTTGCTGAGCAACTACTGTAAATAGGCAAAAGAGATGGCAGGTACACAAGAAAAGACGGGCCTCCTCCCACTCGCTAGAGTTTTTTCCAGGCATTTCTTGACCACTGCTAAGAACAAATTTGCAACAAGCAGCTGCAGAATACGCAGCTGCACAATAAGCAATACGCCCAGAGGATTGCCATGCATATCAGCTCTCCTTTTTACAGACGGAAAAACTGAGGCAAACAGAAGGTAAAATAACATGCCTAAGATCCCATAACAAGCTGGTAGCAGAATCTGAAACATGACAAAGGCCACCTAACTTCCAGTGCGTCACCCCCCACTCTTCTCTTCCCATTAGATCACAATGCCTCCCTTGCTGGAAGGGAGCCCTTTTAAAGCACAGATAACTACCTCCAAAAACAATTACAATAAAGAGAGATTTCAAAGGAGCCATAGGAGTTGAGAGCCTAACTCCCTCAGGCTGCTTTGTATATTAAGGTGCAAACTGTCACCGATAAGAGGCAAGCTTCAAAGAAATGGAATAGATACAATGAGAATAATCAGTCTTTATACCAAACACCTCCCAAGCATTTTGCACATGCTGTCTGATCCTGAGCCGAGAGGCTGGTTATTAGAGCCATCCGGTGGTTGGAAGGGCTAAATTTAAATAACTAGCAACAAAGGAATACAGACCAAGTTCAGCTCTGAGGTAGGGAAGAGGAAGCTTCATAGAAATTAACAGAAGCTATGTCCCTCTGGCCTCACATCTCAAAGCCAGTCTGGCCTCTAAGCTTCATCCACATACCCAACACCCAGAGAAAAGTGGCAAGAGGGACAGAAGCAAGAAATCTTCTAAGCCGAGTTCCCTCAGGTCTTTTGGAGTGCAAACCTCAGTGCGTTCTTGTTCTATCCACACCCCACACATGCCCATCTCTGACAGCCTTCCTACCCACACCCACACCTTTCGATTGCTCTAAGGTAATACCCAACACAAACAATTTAAGCTATGCACATTTAAGAGGCAACACCTTTGCCGTGGCATGGCAGAAAAGTTTTATTGGCATGAGCACAGCATGCTGCTCACACAGGAGCTGAACTTCATACTCCCCTCTGCTTCCACTGCATTAAAAGGGGCCTCAAAGACACTCAGCCACTTTTCCCAGGCCTGGCCCTAACAGGGCAGATGGCTGGAGAGGTAGTCAAAAGGGGTGAGATAGATATGATTTACTTCATGAATAATGCTGCCACTTTCTACGCTGCATTGCCTCTGCCCTGTGTAGCTGGATTCAGTAGGCCAGATCCTCCATTGGTTTTACAGCTCCGCTGATGCCCTGTCTGATGCAGAACTGTCATTGCCAAGCTTATCACCATGAGGGGCAGAGGTGTTTCAAGTCTACTGAACTACAAAACTGGTAAGTCTAAATGGCAGGGGGGAAGGGAGGAACTGTTTCAGAGTGAGCCTTAGCATAGAGGCATCCAAACTTTATGCCAAAATAACCAAAAAACCCTCATCCAGCCAAAGGGGACCATGGCACAGCACATTCTTGTGGATTTCTCATCTGACTCCACGCGGGCTGAGCCAGATGGCTTGGGACGGCCGGGAACCTCTCTCCACAGAGAGGTCAGGAGCGGAGACAAAGCCCCTGGAAGTTTCAGAGGAAGCGAGATGTGGAGGAGCGCACGGTTCTGGGGCTGGGGGGCAGGGGAAACAGCTGCAAATCAGAAACCGTTTCCTGGGCGCCTGACGAAACCAATTTCCCGAAAACACAGGTGCCGGCCAGCTGGTCCCCCTCGCAGGCAGGCAACCGCCCCATGCCCCGCGCCTACGCCAGCCCCCCTAGCACTGCCAGCGCCCGCCTGTTTGCCTCCCCCCGCCCCAAAACCAGTGGCACCGTGTCAGCTCCCGGGGCCCTTCGTGATGCGGAGCCCGGCGGTGGCTGCCCCCTGGCCAGCACCCCTCCTCAGGCAGCTCCCCCGGGGGGCGCCCAGCCCCGCCCCGCCCCCCGCGCCCGCACCTCGGCGCTCCGGGGCGGCGGGATCCCGACCAGGCAGAAGGCGACTCCATTCATCGGGGAGCCGGCGGCGCTGGGCACCAGCGGGCGCGGCAGAGCGGGCTGGGGCGGCCGCGGCTCCGCCTCCTCCGGGCCCTGGCGGGGCGGGGCGGGGGCAGCGCCCGCCCTAAGCCGATCAAGGGCGGGAGCAGGTCCGGGCACAGGCAAGGGCAGGCGGGCGGACGGATGGACACCAGGCAAGGACAGGGCTGGCACAGACAGGCAGGCGGACCCCGCAACCGAGCCCGGGAGTGCACCGGGACAGGCAGAGGAACTGGACGCGCCAGGACAGAAGACAAAGAGAGGGACACACCCCGGGAGAGAGAGCAGGACACACCGGGGACAAGCCGAGCACAGGCTGGCACCGAGGCGGGGATGGCCGGAGCAGGGGCCGGCACAGGCAGGCACCAGCAAGGGCAGCGAGCAGCAGAAACAATGAGCTGGGGGTGGGGGGAGCAGAGACCCGCAGGCAGACGGCAAGAGGCAGACCCGCAGAGGGACTGGCCCAGGGTGGGAAGGACTGGTGACGTGAGGAGCAGCCAGCATCATTCTCGTAGCAGGCTCCAGCAGACGCCAAGAGGGGCCAGAGCAGTGGGAGCAAGAGCCCCCAGAGACACCCTGGCATTGCCCAGCACAGGCCACGGGGCACTGCTCGCCTATTCTGCGCCTTCCTGCCAGGCGCAGCTTTGCCCAACGCTGATGGAACAGCTCCCTGGGTGCAGGAATGACGCCCAGCACCAGAGTACGGATGAAAATGTATAGGCCAGCCACCAAATGCTGGGCAGCTTCTGCACTGCCCCGTTCCCCAACCCTGTCCCACAAAACGGCCGTTTGTATCTCCGAATCAAAGCCATCCTTAATCATTTTGATGCACTTCACTAAAATAAACTAATCCACCCCATGACTCCCAGGGAAGGCAAAAAACATCTCAGAGTGCTCAAGGCTTCAACAAGCAAAGGCCAGGCCAGTGGCTTAGGCACTAGTCTAGGATGTGGGTTCAATTCCCTGCTGTACGACAGGCTCCCTCCATCACTTTGAGCAAGTGAGGCACTTGATCTCTCTACCATGGTTCCCCCTCCACAAAATGAGGATATCATTTTCACCAATTATTAGGCTCACCCTGGACAAAGCAGTTTTGATTTTGGCAACTGGTGATTTCTTAGAAGCAGCAGCAAAGCAAAGTGAAAAGCCCATGTGTGGCCCCAACAAGAAGCTCTGTGCAGTTTTGGTACTTCATTGTTTGTTTAACTGTTGAGTCTATGTTTTTTCCCCACCAGCTATTAGAGTATGATTTAAGATTTGATTCTAATAAGCAGCTAATGCTTTAAAACAAGATGCTGGTACGCAGTGGCATAATACAATGCTTTTCATAGATTTCATAGACATTAGGGCTGGAAGGGACCTCGGGAGATCCTCGAGTCCAGCCCCCTGCCCAAAGGGCAGGAAGTCAGCTGGGGTCATACGATCCCAGCAAGATAAGCATCCAATTTACTCTTGAAGGTGTTCAATGTAGGTGCTTGAACCACCTCCACTGGCAGACTGTTACAGACCTTGGGGGCTCCGACAGTAAAGAAATTCTTCCTTATGTCCAGCCTGAAACGGTCTTGCAGGAGTTTGTGACCGTTCGACCTCGTCATGCCTTGGGGCGCTCTGGTGAACAAACGTTCCCCCAGATCCTGGTGGTCACCCTGATAAACTTATAGGTGGCCATCAGATCACCACTGAGCTTACGCTTTTCCAGGCTAAAGAGTCCCATGGCTCTCAGCCTGTCATCGTAAGATCTGTTTTCCTGACCTCTGATCATGCGCGTGGCTCTCCTCTGGACTCTCTCAAGATTCTCCACATCCTTTTTGAATTGTGGAGCCCAAAACTGGACGCAGTACTCCAGCTGCGGCCTCACCAAGGCCGAGTACAAGAGGAGAATGACGTCCCGGGATTTGTTCGAGAAGCATCTATGGATGCAAGCCAGCGTTTTGGTCGCTTTACTAGCCGCAGCATCGCATTGCAGGCTCATGTTCATCTTGTGGTCAATGATGACCCCCAAGTCTCTTTCTTCTGTAGTGCTGTCCAACATAGCACTGCCGAGCCTATAAGGAAGCTGCAGGTTTTTCCTCCCAAGGTGGAGAACCTTGCATTTTTCGGTGTTAAACACCATGAGGTTCTCGTCTGCCCATTTGCTGAGCTTGTCCAGGTCAGCCTGGATCACACGCTTATCTTCTGGCATGGATGCTTTGCCCCAAAGTTTGGTGTCATCGGCGAACTTGGCCAGTCCACTCCTGACTCCAATGTCCACATCATTAATGAAGATGTTGAACAGTATGGGTCCAAGGACAGAGCCTTGAGGGACCCCACTGGTCACAGGGCACCACGATGAGTGACTGCCATCAATCACAACCCTCTGGGTCCGACCACGGAGCCAGTTTCCCAGCCAGCGGATCATGGTGGAGCCAAGGCCACAACTGGCCAGTTTGGCCAAGAGGTGATCATGGGATACCAGATCAAAAGCTTTTTTGAAGTCAAGATATATGACATCAATCTCTTCTCCCTTGTCCAGGTGATAGGTCACCTGGTTATAGAAGGAAATGAGATTGGTCAAACAAGACCTACCCGCAACAAACCCATGCTGGCTGTCCCTTAGGATGTTAGCCTGGGCCAGTCCCTCAAGGATGGCCTCCTTAATAAACTTTTCTAAGATCTTCCCCAGGACAGAAGGCAGGCTAATGGGCCTGTAGTTAGCCGGATCCACTCTCCTCCCTTTCTTGAAGATCGGCACCACATTGGCCTTCTTCCAGTCTTCGGGCACTACACCAGAGCGCCAGGAGTTTTCACAGATCTGTGCCAGGGGCTGGGCTATGACGCTCGCCAGCTCCTTGAGTACCCTGGGGTGCAGATTGTCAGGGCCAGCTGACTTGAAGGTATCCAGCTTCTCAACGTGTTTCTTCACGAGGTCAGCATTTATGGAGGGTAGGGGATCCCCATCACCCGGATCTCCCTGTCCCATAGCAGGCATGGGCATCCCATGGGACTGATGAAAGACTGACGCAAAGTACCTATTTAATAGGTTGGCTTTTTCCTGGGCGTCAGTTGTCAGTTGCTCCATCTGGTTTAGCAGAGGTCCAACATTGCCCTTGCTTTTCCTCCGGCTCCCCACATATCTGGCATTTGGCTTCCAGATTTTGATTTTAGTATGTGGGTGACTTAATATCCAGCATACACTGCGATACCACTGCCCCTCCCTCTGTGGAATATCAGGATGTGCCATGTTTCTAAGGGTTGTATTAAGTACCATAAACAGACAGCAGTTAGGGCAGGCTCACAGAGGTGGTCTGAAAAGCTGACCCCCACTGTGTGCACTTAGCATCCACAGACAATTCTGAAGATGATTTCATTTCATTTCGAAAACCTCATCCCTGAAATAAACCGCAACCAGCAACAGAAGTAACCTACCCCTCCATCTACACTCAATCTACACACACACGCTCTCTCGCGCACTCTCTCTCTCTCTCTCTCCTGGAACAAGTGCTTAACGAGCAGTATAAATAAATGGCTGGGTATCTAGCACTTCTCATCATGGAGACCAGGAGGACTCCCAGTGCCCTAGGGGACCATCTTCTAAGTACACTCTGATTTGAAAGCATTCTCACGCCCACTTTGCATAAGTGTAAATGACTGTGCAAATGGAGAATCAGTCCCCTTGTGTGCTGTGCAAGCCAGTATTATCCTCCACCAGAGAGTTCCTGGAATATGTAGTGAACAGTGTTTCAATGTCACTATTAATCCCCCTAATTTCTCCTGATATCAGTTCATAGCAGAATCTCCAGGACACAACCCTCTTCCAGGATCATATCTCCAATCACTTTAATGAAGCTATTTCAATTCAGGCCAGCACGGATGAAGAATCAGGGCTTTAGCCCTTATCATGCAGCCCAACCTGCCAGCGTCACCTTCCTTCCTGCCAGAGCCAGCCCTAGCTGAGCTAGTCATCTCCCCCTTTCACAAAGCTTTTCTGCCATCACTCACTCTGGGGAGGTGTGAGTGGGAGGCAGGCAAACTAATCCAGCAGAGAGGAAATGGAAAGGCATGTGACAGGAAAAGCAAAACAAGGCATGGGAAGTAAGGGAGGAATAGTGCCCATGCCTTTCTGGATGGAGAGATCCAGGCTGGGCTGGGTGGGGGGAGAAATTAAAAGCTACAAGCATAGAGAATGCTGGAGCTAAAGGCAGCCTTTGCCTTGAGATCAAAACAGACCAAGGGCCAGGACTCCTGAGTTACCATCCTAGTCCAAGAAGAAATTTGATCAAGTTTTGATCACTGGGAGCTACCAGTCAGGACTCCTAGGTTCGATTTCTAATTCTCAGAGTCTATAGTGCAGTAGTCTCCCATCTCTCCTGGCTCTTGTGCAAGCAACGTGCTGCAGGCTACATCATGCTTTGCTTTTACTGCCCAACTGAAAGAAGATGTGGCAAGCAATATTTCCTGTGGGTGTGAGCATCATTGGAGGGGCTCACAGGCAACATGCTCATGGATTGAGGACTACTGCTACAGTGATAACAATTGGGAACTGGCCACCAGCAAGTCTTGGTACTCACAGCTGAGAACTAAAAGCCAGGACTCCTGGGTTTTCTTCCTGGCTCTGCCACTGATCCATCCTATGACCTTGATGGAAATCCTTTACCCTCTTTATGGCCTAGCTACCCCCATATGTAATATGGGGATTATAACACTATCCCACCACACAGCTGAAAGAACAAAGCTCAGTTTGTTAACTCTGGTCATGTCTACATAAAATGCTTACTGCCTGTTCTATTGCGCATTAGCACAGCTGACAAAAAGCATTCATCTGCATGAATACACAGTCAAATCAGTCCAATGGGCACGAAACATCTCTTTAAAAGCATTCATCTGCGCTAACGCACAGTATATTAATCCAATGGGCATTAAGCATCATCTAAAAAGCGTTCATCTGCACTAATGCAGATGAACTGATTATGGCGCATTAAATTAGTACCTGTTACTAAACTTAATGCACCACAATTATAACACATTAATGAATATGTAAACGCGCCCTCTGTGTGTTTGAGAAAAGAAAAAAATTCTTGGTATCATTAGCAGGGAGCTTCTAGTACAAACAAACAGAAAAAAGCAGCCCCAGGGAGAGGCAGTCACTGGGGAGCCAAAGCCTGGCAGAACAACCTCAGGCATGTCAATGAAACGTGACATACTCAGAGCAAGATAAGAGCTTCAGCATAAGTCCCACTGCCAGGAAGCTGGCAGGTCTGAAGCCACCCCTCATGTGACCAGTCCCCATCCACAACTATCCCAAGCTACCATCACAGCCACACGATCACACCACCTGCCAGTGCCTCCTTTCATTCCACTGCCTGGGTATCATCATCGTAACACCCTTCACCCTGGCCAAAGGAAATCATAGCAAGAAAAGCAGAAGAAATGGGAGGGAAGCAGTTCCCATGGAAACTCATCATTCGCACACATAAATAAGCAAAGCCTCTAAGAGAGGCAGACTGAATGCTGGGAGCTTCGGCTTCCTCTCCCTTCTTGGTTTTTATGCAGCACAGAATATTCAAAGCCACCTAGCTCCACACAGGGAGTATCTCTTTAAAAATAAAGAGCCAATTCTTACTCTAGTGTTAAATGGCATGGCTCAGATTAAGACAACAGAGCGATTTTCATTGAACCCCAGTGGCTGTGGGTCTGGCCCCTAATGTTTGGAGACATTTTACATAGTGTGTAAAGCATTGTACACAGTAAGGGCAATGACCTGCCACACAGTGTGAGGGGCTCATCAGCTCTCACCCCACATTTACAGATAGGGAAACTGAGGCACAGAGCAGGGAAGTGACTTGTTCAGCTCATATGGGGAGTCACTGGGAGTTAGTCCTGATCCCCAATCCTAACTAGCAGGCCACACTTTTCTCCAACAGACCTATAGCCAGAAAGGGAGCAAGAAAGCTGGGTTTCAATCCCACCTCTCTGACCAGCTCAGTGTGTGACCTTATACAAGTCCCTTTAACTCTCCAGGCCAGATGCTCCACTGGGCTCAATCCTTATTTCAACAGACTTGCACTGATTTAACCCAGCAGAGCTTGTGGCCTTGGGTCCCGCAGTTTCCCATCTGTAAAACAGAGATCATAACCCTAACTCAGGGGTGAGGTGTGGGATAATATAGCTTAATTAATTAAGACTTCTAAAGCACTTAGAGATGAAAATGCACTCCACTCTGGTAGTGAAAGCATTAATCAGGGGTGGGCAAGCAAAGGGCTGTAGATGGGTCCACAGTTCTTCAGGCTTTTGCCAAGCACTGTTTTTCTTCCTTAACTAAACTTTTCCTTGCACGGATTGGTAAATGGTCAAAGATGTTAATCTTTGCCTCGCTCTCTCTCACATACACACACGCAACATAAACACAGACATCTTGTATAAATTTTCCATGAAACAATTTAAAAAGTTTATATCAACAACTATTTCCTTAAGGCATTAAAAAAAAACAACACACACACAACCACCACCACCAAAAAAGCCTGACTGAAATACAAATTTCAACTGAAAATAAAATAGAACAATGCTAGCCTGGGAGGGCGTTCTGCTCTTCTAGCCCCTCACCCCATGAATGAACTCACAAAGATTAGGGAGCGAATGAGGGACCAGAAAAGAAACCCAGCTTCTACTGGGCAAACGCTATTGTCTGGCTGGAGAAGCCAAGAGCTGAGCCAAGCACTGAGGGTCAGTGAATCAGGCATTTGGCTGGACTACACTAAACCTAGGCTACAGTCCGCTGACCTGCTGGGTGACCTTGGACAAGCTATTTTCCCCTCTCTGTGCTCCATTTCCCTTTCTGCCCACTGTCTGCTTTGTCTGAAAACGCTAAAGATTAAGAACAGTCTCTTACCATGAGTTTGGAGAGCATCTACCTCTATCTGTTCCAGAGCCTGCTGTGTTGCAATTAACAGCAATCTGCAAGTTATCTATTCACAGCACGGCTGAAATGCAGCCACCTCTGGGATGGGATATGGCAGCTGACAGCATTTCATGGCCCGCTGCAAGAGAAAGACAAAGGGATGGATCAAGGCAAGCCACTGTTCTTAGGAAATGGGCTGTGGGATCCTTAATGTCCATGGGGAACAGAGAGGATGTTGGTTTTCAAGGTCCCGTCTGAAGGATCCCACACGCAGAGTGAAGAGCATGAAATCCGATGAGATCTAGCTGACAAGGGCAAAAGGGGTGAGTCAGCCCTGCCAGGATACAGACCTGGGACGACTCCCCCAAGGCTGAAAAAACTTGAGACAAAAACAACCATGCAGAGTTGGGGGAGGAGGGCCTTGTTTCTGCTGACAACTTTTGGGAGCTCTCCCACTGCTGTAGCCATGCCAACATTCGCAGTGGTGAAAATACGGATGGAGCCCAGGTGCTGGTGTTTTAACTACTGCAGGCCACATGTTCAAAAACTTGGCATCCACCAGATAGGCTAGGCTGTCAAGAAAGATACCATCTCATGTAGGCACTGAAAGAAGTGGCTGGAATTTTCCTAAGAGCTGGGCACAGAGGGTGCTAACAGCTGCTGAGAATCAGGCTGTTGGTGCTACAACAGGCCATGCTGGGTGCGAAGCACACATGAAAATCAGCTTCTTCTTTAGGGTTGTACATGGAAGATCAGCTCTTGTGGGGATTCTGGCCCCATGGCAGCTAGACAGGTTGGGTTTGACCAGCCTTGGAGTCCCACCATGGCTCATGGTGCTAGTTGAGACACAGCAAAAGTTCTTGGGATCACGGATCAGGGAAAGCCAATGTAGCAGCCCCTTCCCCCGGACAACTTTGGGAGTGCCCAGTGACTTCTACTGAACTCAAGCAATGAGCTGAGCCATGAGGAACCTTTCCTCTCCCAGCAGGTATAAGCTGGAGGGAATAAACAGTCAGATATGAGTGATGGCTCACTTCCTTCCCATGGGGGGACAGCAAGGCAGAAAGCTCCCCTCCCCAGGTACACATGCTTGGAGAGAGTGCAATGGGAAGGTGTGCACCTGCCTGCTGGCACCCCAAAAATGTGAAGAAGCTCTCTGTCCCAGAGCCAAGAGATGTCCCACCATTCCTGAGGCACCCAGCAAACCCCTTCCCTGATTTGAGGCCTGCATCTCCACCACCCTCCTTGTATGTCTGTCCTGCTATTTCTGCCTCTCTTCAACCTCCTTGTCATCTGTGTCTCGCTCCCTTCTTCCATGCTGCCCATCTCGTCTTTTCTGTTGTCTCAGTTCCTTCCCTTCCTGCCAGTCTCCTCCTCGCAATCCATTTCCACCCAATGTGTTGCTTCAGGGCTCAGAAATGAATCCAAAAGAGATGGGGGGACTTAGGCTTTGCTTATATCAGCTGCTGGAGGAGAAATGGGGTGAAGGGAGAGGGGTGGCATAGGGAAGACAAGGGGACATATAGGCACTGCCCCCACTCAAGCCACCAAAAATAGTCAAAAATGGTCTCACAGGGCAAATCCTGTGGTGACGGGCATGAACATGAGAACACAGACAGACAGACATGGTGTGGGTGGGTAGGAAGGAGGTTGGATGGACGGACAGCCAATCACAGACAGAAATGAATGGGGACTGATAGATGGATATAAATGAAAATATGCAGACCAACAGACAGATATGAATGGGGCTGGATACAAATGGGAATAGACTGACAGACCCTGCCACTTGGCAAGTTAAGTCCTGGCCAAAATCCTCCATCCCTAAAGCTTAGCATCCCCCCTAGACTGCTGCTTCTTCGTTCCCTTTCACCACTCTCTTCCTTACCTGCCCACCCTGTGCCCTGCAGCTGCCTTTTACACAGCTTAGGGCCAGGTAGGGCAGCTGCGTTTCATCTTCAACCTGAAACCCCAACTCTGGGGACAGCATTGGGAAAAAGTTGGGATATGTCAGTGGGCAACCTAAGCCAATGCTTTCCGGGGCAGGTTTTACTGGCTTGAGTGTTACTGGGGTGAAGTCTGGTAGAGTTTTAGGGTGCTAGACGATGCAATTAGTAACTTTCCTAAGAGTCAAAGACCCAGTGATCAGCTTCATCACTTCCCAGCAAAAATGGCACAGGATTCCTGGGTCCCCGCTTTGCTGCCGACTCCCTCACTGTTCACTGTTTCCTCCTTGACAGAATTAAAACAGTTAACTGTGTGTCATTAGCTCCATACTGCTCATACCTCACAGAGTTTCTCCATCCAGACAACAGGCTGCTATACATACGTTCCAATGATATTAGCACCTAATGTTTCCCTTTTCTATTTCACCCTGGAAGCTCCTCAAAGCTTCTAACTTACATAACATGAACATAAGCAGGACCTCCCGACCCCCCCCCCCCACACGCACACTTTGATCACCATCTCTGAAATACAGCCACATCTTGAGTAGGATTTAGCAGTTGTCTAGGAACCTAAGC
Source organism: Crocodylus siamensis (assembly GCF_052110815.1). Classification (NCBI taxonomy): domain Eukaryota; kingdom Metazoa; phylum Chordata; order Crocodylia; family Crocodylidae; genus Crocodylus; species Crocodylus siamensis. The sequence goes on from NC_143398.1 coordinate 160,491,522, forward strand.
CAGATACTAGTCCAGGGACCACGGCTGACCTGCTGGGTGATGGTAGACAAGTCACTTCCCTTTTTCTGCGCCTGCTTGCCTGCCTGCTGCTATTTCGAGAAGGCTGTCTCATGCTATGGGTACGTACAGCACCTAGCACAACAGGACCTTGATCTCAGCTGGTGCCTCCAGGACTACAAATAGCAATAAATCACTGAAGGCACTTCCTACAGCCTCTTACTTTGCCCCAAGCCCTTCCCCCCACAGAGTAACACTGTCCGAGGTGAGAATCCAGTGGTGCAGAAGCCTGAGAAGCAACACAGCTAGGCCCTGTCTGACTTCTAAGGCACTGCAATTGGAGGAGCCCTTTCATTTTCCCCCATGCAGCAGTTCTTAAGGTTCATTTTCTAGGGTTCCCTGTGATGCAAAACCATTAGCATAAAGGAGAGGAGAGAGAGGCAGCTGCCCGCTGGCCCAGCTGCAGCCCTCAGCACAGTCTTCCCTGGAAAGACTTTCCAGGAAACCTCTGTACTGTATTTCAGATGCAAGGAACAATCCAATCTAATCTCAAGCCATTCCCAGAGCCCTTCAGTGGAGAGGGGCCAGACTGCTTCCCCCAGGGGGCACAGGGCGTGTCTGGCTGGGGTGTCTGCCCAGCTGCCACCTGCTCAGATTTTCCATCTGTTCACGCTGGCCCTGGTGCCCCTTCCCATCCTTCTGCAAGAAGGGAAGTGAGATCATATCCTGGATATAAATTATCAGTCTATGTCCACAATGGACAAACTCTCCACTCCCCTCCAAACACACACGCCTGCCTCCTCACAGCATAGTCTTGGCTATTATCTGTGCCAGCCTGGGGCTTCCCAATACAAATGCATAGTGGGCAGCATCTTGCCTCTTGGGTGATGCCTTCGCTGCATTGGACTGATGTCAGGGCCTTGACAAACTGGTGTGCACATATCTGTGCCACTTCCCTTTGAACCCGAGTGACCACACAAGCTCTTTGGTCCTGACTGAAAAGTGGCAATGTTATCGAATGATTAACAGAGGAGGTGGAGCATCAGGACTCTATAGCTGTATTGCTAGATCTGCAACACTTGGCATACTGCTTTGCGTATGGGTCTGGCTGCCAGGACTCCTGAGCTCCTGCCCTGACTGTGAAAGAAAGGTGATCTAGTCCTTAGGGGAGGGGGGGGTGCAGGGTTCCTGGGTTCTGGTCCAGACTCAGCCATTGTGCGACTTTGGGCTCTCTGTGCCTCACCTTCCCGATCTCTAAAGCAGCGCTAATAACCTCATGCATGCCTATAAAACACTTTGAAGACTCCAAGCAGGAGGCCACTTTGTTTGCCTGCAGCTATTGCACGACTGCTTTTCAGCCTTGCTCCCAGCCTTCTGACAGGCACCAACTGGGTAGAACTTACTTTCCAAACTGCTCCAGGCAACCAACCTCCCAGGACCCATTCTGCAATCAGAGGAAGGTTGAGACTGACAGCCCTTGCCTGTCTCCCTGCATGCATCTTAGGGCCAGAAATCAGCTCAGCCATGGGTGGGGCAAGCAAGTGGAGTTCCCCAGCTGTGGAGCCCCTGGGTGGGCTTTAGGAAAGAGGTGTAACTACTACAGAAACCTCTGCATGGAGCTGGGATGAGGAGGAAAGGGGCTGGGAGGTGCTTGAGGTACATGCTGTGCCTCTACCTGGCTAGACCCCCAGGTCTAGCATGGAGATGGTTAGAGATCCCTGTGTCTGGTCCTGGGAGACACAGGAACACCACACCCAATGGGAGCTTCTTTTTTTTTTTTTTAAAGAAAAATTTTAGCCAGATCAGATCCAAATCTGCTTGAATAATTCAGGAACCATATGTGGTCCTGCTACCAGCAGTATCCTCCACCCTAGCCTGGGGCTTCAGACACTTCCAATTCCTTTGTCAGGCATCCTACATGCAAGCCCAAGCCCAAAGGCTTGGGGTTCGGATGTCCCTGAGTTTCGCTTGCCTTCAGCTGTATGGCTGCAGGAGCAAGCTAGGGAGGAGTCTCCCATTTCCATAAAGTTGGCATGTAGCCAAGATCCTCCCACTGGAAGCTAACTATGAGGCTCTTGTAAGAAGTCCTCTCTACAAGCAGACAAAGGTGCACCCTCCACTACACAGTGCCATTTTAATTGCATTACCTCGGTCAGAATACTTCTCCTCCCACCATCATGGTCATGGTATTTCCCCTGCCAGGTAAGCTTGTGGGAGTTTTTGTTTGTTTGTTTGTTTGTTTTTATGGAAAAGTTTTCATGTCCCAAGTCAAATCAGCCAAATCAATTCCAAATCCATATGAATCATTCAAGAACCGTATGTGGCCCTGCTACTGGCAAGCATCCTCCACCCCCACCTGGGGCTTCAGAGACTTCCAGATCCTTTGTTGGACATCCTATGGGCAGGCCCAAGCCTGGAGGCTTGGGGTTTGGATGCCCCCAAATTTCGCTTGCAGCTACAGAAGCAAGCTAGGGAGGAGTCTCTCATTTCCATAAAGCTGGCGGGGAGCCAAGATCCTCCCACTTGAAGTTGAAGTAGGAAGTTAACTGTGAGTCCTGACCACAAGCAGATAAGAGTGCAACCCTCCACTACACAGTGCCATTTTAATTGCATTACCTCGGTCAGGGTACTGCCCCCTGTCATGTTCATAGTTTTCCCTTGCCAGGGGGAAAATCAGCTTGGTGGTCATGGTATTTCCTGCTTGTGAGAGGCTGTCCACCCCCAGCACTCATCCAGAGAGTCACCTGTGCTGCTGTTGCACAGCCCTGAGAAAAGGGGCTGGCAGGGAGAGTGAGAAGGTCTTGAGAACTGAGCAGCTCAGAGCTCAGTCCCTTGGAGTGGGCAGGGCACATTCCTTAACCCCGAGCCAGCCTCCCTGCTCCATACCTGCTCTCCTGGGCACTGCAATCGGCTGCAGCAGTTAATAGTCTCTGCTGCTCCTTCCCCCACACACGGTGGCTGAGAACAGGTCCCAAAGCCCCTCTCAACTCTGCAGCACTAAGAGGAACAGGCTCCAACGTGGGAACAGCAGAGGCACAGCTCAGATCCAAGCCAAGATACGGAGCCAAGGTTCGGTTCCAGCTCACAATGGAGACCGAGGGGTGCTGGGCACAGAGCTAGGGGCACTGGAAATGCCTGGCATGGAATCCAGGGAAGTCCCTGCAGATCCCCAACCTGAGTCAGCTTCCTCCACAGGACGGAAGGGGAGTATGTCTGGCAGGTTCCTCCCAGGCAAGGACAATGTGGGCAGGGAGGGAGACGGTCCCTGCTACCAGGTGCTGAGACTGGGCAGCAGAGGGAAGAGGCAGGCTAGAAGCTGCTGAGCTCAGGGACGTTAGAGGAGAAACTGCCCCCTCTAGTGAGGGCTTGTGCAAAGTGTCTGCTGCTGGGCAGGTGTGAACAGGCAGGGGGCTTGGGAAGCAGAAGAGAACCCATGTCTTTCTACCAGCAGGGCCCTGACTGGAGGAAACAAGAGCCACTAACTATGCCCCAGCCCCCCGTCCATCCTACAGCTCTCCGGTGCTCTTGCACCAATGCTGCCTTGGCCCTGCCAAGCCCAGGGCTGATGGTAACGCTGCGTTGTTTACTTCCTCTGGTACCAGTGCTATTTTTAATTAATTTTCTTCAAAGGGGGGGTGCGAGGGCAGGAGGAGACAGGACCTCAGGGGAACCCTAACCAGCGCAGCATCACCAGCTCCACAGGGGCTCCTCAGAGGAAGGGGGGTGGGGGTTGTCTGGCACAACAGCACCTGCCCCTTGCTTGGTGCCATGGAGTAGGGTGGATAGGGAAACTGTACCCAGCCCAGTGCTACATATCAAGGCTTTGGGACCAGTCTTGCCTCTCCTCACGGCTGAGGGCATATTCCATCCCCTTCTTGTCTGCCCACATCACATTCATACCTCTGCTCCCCTCTGCACCTAGCCCTCAGCCCCCGTCCCCAAGCCCTCACTACCCCCTCTCTCTCTCCCTCCCTCCCCCCTACAATCTGCATGCTATGTACCACAGAAGACGCCTTTCAGTTAGTATATTATGTCCCCTAGTCCTGCCTGGCTCAGGAGCCAAGGGAGCAGTCCGCAGTAATGCAAGGGACACCCTGGCATGGATGCCCCGTGACAAACTACAGCAAAACAGGACAGTGCAAAAGGAAACTCTTGCACTAGTTACCCTTGAAAGGGAGAGAGCAAGTGCTGCGTAGTCCGTGACTGCAGGAAGGATCAATCCAATTAGCGCAGTGCAGTTAAGATGGGAAAAACCCAGCTTCAATGCCATTATCTGCTGGGAGCCACAGGTGACGCACTGAAGAGCTGCAGATGGACTGGGGGCCCTCAGCTACGTGTCACTGCCTGAAACTATAGGCTCTGTGGAGCAGCCACTATCTCTTAGGCACCATCCACACCGGGAGGCCCTGCTGCTATAGACTCTCCCAGGAAAGAACATCTGGAGTAGGTGTAGCTCAAACCTCTGCTGTTGCCAAAAGCCATTATTCCAAGCCCCCATCACCCCAAAACTCAGCCAGCCAAGGTGCAGCCTGCTGGAACAGCTGTGTCATCCCCCTGCCCCTGGAGGGATCGCCCCTCATCACTCTCCTGCCCAAAAGAGCTTGGAGTTCTCATTGCCTTGCTCTGTTTGTTGGCTCCCAGCACATTGGGGCCCTGGGTGTAGTTTGCTAGGCACTCCAACAATAAAAACCTTACTGCACAGGACACTTAGCATATGCCTTATTTAAATTGTTAGAATATGTTCTCAGCCATTGTATGGTCAAATTTATTACAATCTCTAAGTGTAACATGGGACAAGGTGAGCCAGCTTAAGATAATTGTTGGTCCCATACCTGGCACTGCATTGGAACTGACTGTCCATCCCAGCCCTGGGACCATACCAAAGCTGATTCAAGACTCCCATGCAGTGCCAGGGATGAGATCAACAACCAGCAGGCTATGCTGGTATTACCTCCATGGGGCAGTTGAACAATACCTAAACATGTGTTACTTAACACAATCTGGAGACACTCCTCCCCCAAAACGTCCTACTTTGCTATGATATGATCACACTTAGCATGTGTTTTGCTGCTTATCTCCTGTATAGACTTTACCTGGTCTAAAATTAGCCTGGTCTAACCACTAAATATTTTTAAGCAATATTTAGCAAGACCTCCAACCTAGGTTTTTTTCCATTCCCTCTTTCCTGAATTTTCTAAAATGGCTCACGCCTCATTATATCCTCTTGCCGGATCACTCCCTTCACTTGTTTTTCTCTTATGCAAACTTTGCATAAGAGAAAAAAAAGTGAAGGCAAGAAAGTGCTATACCATGTTGCCATTAAGCATAGTCTGCAATGTCCAGATACTGTATTGTCACATTTTAAGTGCAGTTAACATATTCTAAGTATAATGTGCAACCAGGCCCATAGTTAACAAGAACAGCAGGAGATGCAGCACTGGCCTCTGGAGTGCCAAGAGGCTGGGAGGCTGCAGCTCTCTCCTGAGACACTTTCATACAGCACCAAGCACAATGAGGACCCAATCTGGTTTTACCTCCAGTCACTCCCACAAGATAAACATGAACTAAGACAACCACTGGAGCATGTGGTGAAGACTGGCTGGCAGGCCGCATGTGAATGTCAGTCATCTTGGGCAGGGATACTCAGTATCAAGGCTCCCTTATGTCAATACCCCCACTGTCACCACCATGCAGGAGCAGAACAACCAGCTGACTGCCTGGGCAAGAGCAAACCCACTGAAGGACCATGAAGGACTGTGAGGCAAGGGTGTCTAGAGCATCAGAAATGTCCAAGATGGAGAAAAAACCCACAAGACTGCACCTCCCCCAGATCTGTCACCTCCAGTCTGTCTGCACCAGCAGGTCAAGAACATCTGCTAGCAAAGATTATTGCTGCTGATCACAAAGGGGAGTATTTAATGTGCTAGGCATAGCGTAGAGAGGGAGATGGTGTCTGCTCCCCTGAGTTACCATCTGAAACTGAAGAGTTAAGAAGCAGAGAAAGGACTGTAGATCAGCACTTCACAGCTCTGCTAAGCATGTCAGGTCTATACTCAAAACCCCTCTGTGGAGGGCAGAGTCCTCCTTTCTGCTGGTAGGTACCTCACCTCTGCTAAGTGGGGCAAGGCTTCCGCCACTGTCCAACAGCTGACAGAGGTATATGAGGACACCCCTACATCACGAGCAATCAGCCACAGTCCCCCCGCTGCAGCTGATGCCTTCCCAGGGTGCACTGCATGCCTTGGTGGCCCAGCTGCTGAGTGGAGCTGTACAAATCCCCAGAGGCACATGGGTGTATGTGCATTCTGGTGCCTTGGCAGTGGGAGCAGCTGTCTACCACCACAACCACGTCAGTGTCGACCAGACCAAAGGCCCAGGGAAGTGAAAGGCTAGGCACCTAGAAAAGAGGCAGGTTTGCAAAAGCACAGCATGCACCTAGCTCACCTGGAAGGGTTGAGCTGCCTGAATGGGTGCTGAGCATTTCTGAAGACTGTGGCCAAAATAAAACAGAAACACAGAGATGCATTTTTTAAAAGCTAATCTACATGTTCACTGTCCGCCCATTGTAACCAGTCAGTTTCAGATTTCTTTCTAGACCATTTGTTTCTTCATCTCCCATATTCTAAGGTTCAAGCCACAAAAGCAAACTGTCTAGAACTGTCTAGTGATTCTCAGCTAGGGAGATGCAGCACCCCAGGGTGCCTTGAGATGCTTTCAAGGGTGCCATGGCATGCCATACAACGTTAGCACTGTTAGGTGCGCAAACATTATTCACAAGATAAACCCAGAGATTTCAGATAGGAATCCATAGTGTTAAAAGCATTCTGGCCTGTTGTGGGCTTTCTGAGTTCTTTGCAATAAAGGAATTGCTCCATTATTTTTCTGTAGTCAAAAACAGTGAAAACTAAGAGCTCACATTTTCCAAGAGGTGCCTCAAGCTAACAAGGGGTGCATTGAGTTTGAAAGGTTGAGAACCCACTGGTCTAGAAGCAGCGATGGAAGCAATCAGCCTAAGTTAGATAGCACATTCTGCAGAAGACTATTTTCTTGTTCCAAAAGAAAAGAAAAGAAAGAAAAAAGCTGTTTACACTGGATTTCCTGAACATCATCATAGTGTTTGAAATGAAGAAAAACAAATTGCAAAACTCAGCCCAGGATCATTCCACAGGCCTGATCTTCCCTACAATGCTTAGTTCAAGTTACTGTAGATGATCTTCTTCACTGCCAATAACTCAGCTTCAGTGAAGGCGACCACACTGAGAAACAGCACCACACAGCTATACACAGGGATTTGATTAGCAGCAAAGAATGATTGGATTAGCAGTTGATAAGTTGTTGTAACATATGAACTGCCATGTCCCTGTTGCACACTACCTCAAGCACCAGCAGCACTTCATCTTCTAAAACCTCCTCTCCTGTGACAGGCCAGCTGGCTCAAAGCAAAAAACACCAGCACCATTTAACTCAAGGTAAAGGATTTTGTGTGTGGATGGGAGCTGAATTAGAGGCAAAGCCTGAGTTATATAGCTTGATCTAATGATTCATTGAAGATGAACCATGTTGTTTTTCTACCAGTCTATTTTGGTCTAAACAAGGGATGAAATAATCTGGCTATTTTGGTGGGAAGTCACAAACACAAAATCTGTGTGAATAAGACCTTAAGAGAGAATCAAGCTAATTAAAACAGATGATCCATTGCCCAGCTCTTTGCATAGAAGAGTTTGCACCCAATCTATGGTAATATATAGCTCCACAAAGGGAACTAATCAGGGTCAACTCATAGTTGTGGGGGTAGGGAAGTGACATGACTCCAATTAACATCAGCGACCCAGGATGACCTGGGCCTTCTCTCCACTAGGACTGGACCTCAAGAGGGTTCTCTCCATGTAGAAAACACTCCCTTTTTACACTGAAGTCAAAGCCCTGGAGGAGCTCAGTCTCTATACCAGGTGCAAAGTACCAGCATACATGCAATGCTACCAGATCAAAACGGTCAGCTTATCCATCCACTTTGAAGTGATGAAAGTACCACTATACAAGGCAATGAAGAATCAGGTCCTTAGGGGGAAGATTTCACAATGGTCTAAAGGATTTAGGAGCACAGAGCCCTGTGGAAGATACTGAAATTTAGGAATCTTTGAACAATTCTTTTTGGAGGAATATCATGCATCTTCCAAGAACTTGCAGCCTGGGGTTAATACCAGTACATCAACCAACAAACTTCATTGAACACAACATCATTAAAATGCTGTTACTGAGCTGAAAACCTTTTTGGGAGGAGCAAAGGGAGCAAACCCTGACATTTGGTCATCCTACTCCCAGCCTGCTTCTCTTAGGACATCTTGGTACCGATTCTGGTCTCCCTGATACCATTTTCATGTTGCCATAACTCTAATGGACCCAATTCCTGGCTACCATAAATCAGCTTCAGTGAAGCCATGCTGATTAATACCAGCTGAGAGCCTGTCCCATTGACCTGAGCAAAGTTGCTACTGGTTTCGTATCGCTTAAGGCCAGATGTGACTATTAAATCACATAGGCTGGCCTCTTGTATAGCACAGATGATTAAGTTTCACCCAGAAACCACCGTATCAAGCCCTAAATCTCTGGTTAGCCTAAAGCATTTTGTCCCTTAGGAGACTGAGCTACGTTCCACAGGCTGAGAACAAGAGAAATGGCAGTGCCCATTTACATTTCTGCTGCTGTGATCTGCATCTGGCCCTTCATTCCTGCTGACTCCTGTCTCGCTGGATTCAATCCTGCAGGGTGCAGAGAGCTCCAGCCCTGCTCCTGGCAAGAACTGACATCAAAGACAAGTCTTGTGTGCTTAAAGTGAAGCGCATGGCAGGATCAGGCCAAGAGTGATAAGCCCTTCCTGCCAAATATTTCATTTGATCTAAAAGGAGCAGACTCAGGCGGGGTGTGGCCCCAGAGCCATTTTGAGTCAGGCTGTGCAGCAACAAAAGGGTTACAGCGCCCCTCCCTTCTATCCCTGTGAGCCCTGCCAAGTCTGCATCGGTGGCTATGGGAAACACGGATAAACAAGAGAAAGCCCTGCGGACAAGCCCAGACCAGGGGACAGTCATAAGCCAGAAAGCAGCCTCTTAAAAGGCACAAAAACAAGGTCCTCCGTATGAAACATGCATCATAGGTGGGGAGGGGGGGTCCAAAAGGCAAGAGCATTTCACCCCCTTCCCACCCAACGCCAGAATAGACAGGCTGAGAATGAAAGGCTGAGCCAAGCTGCTTGACCAAAAGCAGGGAGGGGGGAATCACAGTTGAGGGAGAAGATTTCTGAATGAATGCATTTCAGTGCTATAGTGACAGCACATTCCCACATGGATGTGGGGGAGATTCTGCAAGGAACCAAGCAAGAAGGAGCCCCTGGAATGCCTTTCCTCTCCCATGCAGCCAACAGCCCCGGAGCTATTCCTGGGCTGCCATCAGCCATTTCAATTATTAGCAAGAGACGACAAGCAGGCATGGCCACTGTCCAGCACTCACCCTATCCACCAGCTTCCCAGGGTTATATTATAGGATAATACACCGCCCTCCCAGCCAATCAGAGCTCTAAACCACATGCCAACCTGTTTTATATCACAACCTAAAATTAACACGGCCTGTTCCAGAAGAGTTGCAACCAATCAGGACAAAGGGGGAAGGCACCCAGGGCCGCTCAATTGGAAGCAGCTCTGCAATGCAGCTGGGTGACTGAGAGGTATTTTTTTTCCCCACATTGAGACGTGGTCCCTGGGACAATCTCCCACTTGCAGAGGAAGCAGCAGGAGGCCTGGGGAAGCTCTGGTCCTGAAGCAGGAAGGGACTGGAAAGGTTGGGCCAGGAGCAGGGATTTCTATAGAAGCCAGAGCTGCATGGGCAGCACCAGGGGCCTTTGGGTACCAGGGAGTCACTAGATGAAGGAGCACTGCTGGAGTCTGGGGGAAGATTTCAGGGGCTAGGAGATCAGCTCCTCTGGATTCTCCCAAAGAGGGAGAAACTCATGTATTTGCGAACTCATATGCACCCCCCTACCTCCACTTGCCCTGCCTGACCCATCCACACATTCACAAATAGTTCCCGTGCCAGAAAATAGACACGCGAAGTACACACTTGCTTCCCCCAGGACATGTGTGTGCACACACCTCCTCGCTAATCATGCCCGTGTTCTAACTCCGCACTCACAGGCCTTTCAACACACATATCATCCCCTGGCTTTACCGTCACCAAGATAAAAAGGGGAGTTTTCCAAAACATATCTGAACTAACAGGCACAGCATCCTAGACACAGAAAGTTGCCCTTTCTAACAATTGTTTAACTGATGAAGGTAAACCTTGGAAGGAATCTAACAACAGGGCTGGATGAGGGGGTCCTGGGTTCACATTCCTGCTCTACCACAGATGTTCTGTATGGCCCTGGGCAAGTCTCTTAGCCTTTCCAGCCTTCATTTCCCCACCTGTAATAATGCTGATGCTATATCCCTGCCTCCCTGGGGGGTTGTCAGGATAAAGACATTAAAGATTAAGAGGTGCTCAGCTACCACAGTAATGGGAGCCAGATAAGTACCTCAGATAGAAAGAGTCCATTTTACGGCCAGGGAGCTGGGGCGCTGCCAGCAGTGCTGGCTGGGTAGAGCCCAGAGCAATCAAAGCCCTGGGAAGTTGGAAGGATGAGCTGCTGAACCAAGCCCTCCTCTGTCCAGGGAAGGGAAGGAGTTGCTAAGCTGGACTGTGCAGACTGGCTTGTGCCCACGGAGGCCCAGGGAAATAGGCAGTGACTAGAAAACCCACTGCCCAAAACAACCCTCAGCAAGCTGCCCACTTGCAGGTTATTTCCACCGTAAGCCACAGCTGGGTGGGTGTGTCAAGAGGGAAGGGAACAAAGACGGTTTTACAAAGATGCCAGAAAGAAACCATTACCACAAAATTTGGTTCAGAGATGCCACAGAATACACAGGGCCCAGTGGACCCTAAACCCAAATCCTAAATCTGCTTTTTGATCCACGCTGCTCCTGAATAGGTGCCATGTTGCAGCCCAGGGGTGGCTGCATTTCAGTGGTTGGGGAAGTGGTTCTAATAATATACACAGAGCCAGCAGGTGGGTCAGGAAGGGGAAGAAATTTGGCTGAAAGAGGAGAGGCAGAGAGGATCTGATATATTTGAGACACTTTTGTGCAGCACCAAGCGCAATGGGGGCTCAGCCTGGTTTCACCTCCAGTCACTATCACAAGATAAATGTGAACTCAGATGACAGGCAGAGCAGATGGGGAAGGCTGGCTGGCAGGCTGCACACTGGTGTTGGTCATTCAGGGCTGGGCTGCTCAGCACCACAGCTCCATCATGTCAATACTCTCACCATTACCATCACACAGGAGCAGAACAACCAACTGATCGCCTGCAGCAGCAGCAAACTCACTGCTATGACCATGGAGGACTGGGAAGGGCAAGGGCTCCTAACACATCAGAGATGCTAGAGACACAGCAAAGACCCACAAGGCTGCACCTCCCCTGAGGCTGTTACCTCCAGTCTCTCCTTGACAGCAGGCCAGGAACATCTCATGGGATGGTGACCTCCTAGCAGATGGGTCCAGCCTTCCCTTGGGAGCCTTATGTTGCTCCCCCTCACCTCATCCACCTCATCGGCAGGCTACTTTACTGCTATCCAGCCAACTCATTATACAATGGACTATGGTAACACTCAAACCCCCATTCATGGAGCAGGACCCACAGTGCTGGGTGCTGTACAAACAGTGATGATGGGACAGACCTTGTCCTGAAGAGCTTACTTGTTTCTTAGTGGCCCCGTTTCTCCTCACAAAATGCCCGGAAGTCACAAAGCACTTCCTTTTCCTCTGAACATGATAGGAATACCAGGGTCCTGGGTACCAATCTGACACTGCCCTACTTGATGTTCCGGGGCAAGACATTTTCTCCCCTGTGCTTCAGTTTCCCCACCTGTAATAACATGCTGAGCAATCTCATGGCAACGCTACACGGCATGGAGCTAAGGTTTTCTAAGAAGCCTAACCTTAAGAACATGCTTTATATGAAGGAGCTCCCTTAGCCTCTCTCAAAAGCCCAGTTTAAACCAGAAGTGGTTTGAGACTCTCAGGTAGGAGGTCCCAGGACTCCAAGGCAGCATTATTTCCACTGCAAAGGAGCAAGAGTGGGCATCAGACTGAGATCAGCAGGTTCTGAGCTGGATTCTGCTCCCAGTTACCCAGAAGCAAATCCAGAGCAGTTTGTCAGTCTCCAAGAGAACCATTCACTGCCTCAGCCCATCTTCAGGCAGGTGCCTGAGGTCTGACTCGGTGATGGGACATGCTCAACACACACAGCCATAAAGATCATACTGCTGTCCTTGCCCCAGTCCCAGGAGAACCCCTTGCCTTTCTTCCAGCAGCTGCAAGGCCTCCAGAGAAGGCAGCACAAGCTGTTCTGGACGTATATCTCCTGGATCATTCAGGATGTGCTAGGTGGAAGAGGAGTGGTGGAGAGGAGCTGAACTTTGTGGGGCAGAATTTGAGGACAACTGCCTTTGGGTTTAGGGGACAGGGCATGGTGAAGCGCTGCCTCCTGGGTTCTGGGTAAATGGGTGGCAGAGGACTGTGCCTTCTGGATCTGGGCGAGAAGTGTCAGAGAGGCTCTGCCTGTTGGATTCAGGGTGGGAGCTTGCAGGGGGCTCTGCCTTTCATTTCTCTCGCTCTCCCATTACAGCTTGTTCTGATAGCATTAAGCATTCCCTGGCCAAAGCAACATCTCCCAAGCAATGGGAGAGGCTGATAAAAGCCACCTCATCACCCTAGCCCCACTCACATACAAGCGCTGGCACCTTCCTGTCTTGCTAACACTGCCCTCCCTGCCAGACAGGCAACCAGCTAAAGATCCCTCCCCACCCCCAGCCATCCCCAGCACAGAGCCTCGCACTAAGGCCTGGCTCCCAAGGGCAGCTGCTTCTCGCCCCGCTGGGCTTAATGGTGAGACAGACAGAGAGTCCTCAGAGGCCCAGATCCTCTCCCATCCCACGCCACCACACCACATCATTGCTACAAAATGGTGGCAGCCACTATTCCCCACCAACCCTTGTCTGCAGAAGGCCCCACATCCCCAAGCCCCTTTTTCAAACTCCACAGCCAAGTGTTCAGCTTGCAATGGAAAGAAGTGTGCTCTCCACCCCAGGCCACCCCAGGGGGCAGCACTGCAGTGACTTTGGCCAAGGAGAAGGACTGCTTGCCCCACACAGCTGCTTGGAAAAATTCCCCATCTCCTTCCACATCCTGCCTCATCCAGCATAACCAGTAAGAGGCAGACTGAAAACCAGCCCAAAACAGGGCACCACCAGGGACAGCATGTGCTACTTGGTATGGAGAACAGAGAAGGGGTTAGGTGCAGATGGCCAGGTCTCCATCCAATGGGGATGCCTACATGGGTGCAATCCTGAAAGTGAGTCCAGCAGGCCAGGAGATCACATGGCAGTCCAGAGAGAAGCTGTCCACTGGGGATGGGGACAAAGGGATAGTGCGCGTTTCTGAGGGTCTCTTTACCAGGGTTGGGGGGGCAAGGGAGGGGCAGTGTGCTTGTGTGTGAGATTTGGTGGCTCTTTTTTCAATGGTGGTTGGGGTCTGTGCACACAATCTGGAACATCTCTTTCCCATGGGAGGGGGGTGCATGTGTGCACACACAGGAACACATGCATGCATATGCATGTAAGATATTTAGCAGATCTCTTTCCTCTGCTGGGATTGTGTGTGCACACAAGCAGAAGGGTCAGCTTCTCCCAGGGATGCATGTGTGGCATCACATGAGTGCAAATTGATAGGTCCCTTCCTAACAGGGCGAAGATGGCACAGCAGTGCAGAGGCGCACCTTCCAATACAGATCTGCACACCTGTCGCTTCCCGCCCAGCAAAACAAAACAAATCCTTGCAAGAACAAAGGACAGCCCCAGGAGACTCCAAACCAACGCCTCCCTCACAAACTGCTGGAAACAACCAGTTGCCCTCCTCCCCACTCACCCCAGCCCAGGGCCCCCATCCCAGCAGGCATTTCACTGCCAGCAAAGGTGGAGCTCAGCTCTTGCCACATGCAGACTCAGTGGCTGCAAACCAGGGACATAGTCCCAGCTTCACCAAGAGAGACAGGGCCCACAATGGGTCAAAAAGTAAGACAGGACAGAGAGGGACTGTCTCCTGTTGTATCACAGACAAGAAACTTCTTCAAATAACTGGGGAGTTAGAGACTGAAACCTTCAAGCAGGCGATGAAAAGGAACGTCTGACACAGCCAGGAGAAAGGTAGAAGGGAATTAGGTGGGAATGCACCGCAGACCGAGATGCCACCCAGGCCCACAGGGGATCTGAAGCCAGACAGAGTAGGAGGGTCCAACCTGCAGGGGACACAGAATCTTGGAGCCTGCATCTTTTAGGTGCTGGCCAGGGTTGTAAAGCTCTTGATGTTAATGAAGGACCAGAGAATGGAGCTAACAAGAGCATGTGTACGGGTGTGGGCAGGCGAGCATATGATTAGTGTCTCTTTCATATGCATGTGTCTGTTTGCATTTTGTGTGCCTCCATGCCAGCAGCCACAAGTGTGTGTATGATGAGTATCACTGTGTAATGGGCGTGTGTATGCAGATAACAAGGGCCTCTGTCTAATGGCTGCAGTCAGTATATAGATCACAAGGGTCTCTGCCTAATGGTTATGGGGGAGGGGGTGTTGATTATGAGGGTCTTTAACAGGAGTGAATGTGCCTGTGTTTAAGTGCTACGAGTGTCTCTCAAATGGTAGCGGTGGGTATACAGATGCCAAGGGTCTCTGTCTAATGGCTGTGGGTGGATATAACACAGGGTCTCTGTCAAATCCTAGCAGCAGGTGTATAGACTGTAAGGGTTAGAGTCCCTTACACTATGGGTGTATAGACTGTGAGGGTCCCTGTCCAATGGTAGTACATGCATCTATAGATTACCAGGGTCTCTGTCCATGGGTACAGGCAAGTATATAGACTGTGGGGGTCTCTGCCTGATCTCATCCCACTGCATTCCCACAGCAGATGCCTGCAATTTGTCACTGATGAAACACTCCCCATACTGGAGCGCCTTGGCAGGATGCTTTCCCGGGTACTGCACAGACCCTCCAGCCTAAACTCCCAGCTGTGTACCCAGCTTCTGCAGCTCACTATGTGAGCCTGGGAAGAACAGCTGTGATAAACATGCCAGCTCGCTCCTCCATCCCTTGAGCATCCTGGCCCCTCCACACTCGCAGACCACAAACACCAGCCCGGGGAAGCATCCATTGTGGCTAAGCTGCTCTATGATGCTGCCCAGCCCTTGTGTGCAACCCAGCGAGGTGTCCCTGCCAGAAGCACAGTGGCATCTGGACTCAGGGTAGGGGAGGGAGTGGGGAGATGGTCCCAAAGTCAGGACCTTGCTGGGTGAGCAGTGAAGGAAGTGCCCACCAATGTTCATGAGCGAACCCATCCCTCCTGCCTCCCATGCCAGGGAGGGGCTCCCCTTCCACCCTGCTGCTTCCTCCAAGCCCCCCCTGTGCTCTCCAGCCTCCAATGGAGGGAGCCATGACCCACCCCTGTCTTCCCTCCCACCTGCTCATCCTCAGCGCCCCCCCAGGACCTCCTCCATCCCCCTCTCCCAATACAGCCCCTCCACACTGCCTGTCCCCATGCCACGCCCACCTGGACCCCCGCTACCAGCCCCCCACCCCACCCCACTCCCCGCGAGAAGCGCCTTCACAACCCTGTAGCATCAATCGACAGCTCCTGCCCCACTTCTCCCCCCACAACAGGAGAAGGTGCCCAGTGGAGAGGAAGGTCCTCGCCCCCATGGCTCCCCACTCCAGGTGGCACAGCCAGAAGTCTGTGCCCTGCACCGCCCCTGCGCGGCAGCCCAGGGCCCCTGGCCCCACCCCATGCACGCAGCCCCGCACCACCCTCACCCCACATCCGCCAGGCAAGGCAGAGATCGCAGCCCTCAGCCCTCGCCTGGCAGAGCTGCACCCACCCCTTTGCACAGAGCCGGGGGCCCCCGTGCCCAGAGCCCCGGACCCCACCCCAGGCACAGAGTCCGAATTACACTTTGACTCTTGAGGGGGGGCGCAAAAAAATTGGACTGCCCATCGTGATACCCTAATAAAATTGGAGCCCCCTCAGCTTATGGTTTTCAAATCTGACAGGGGGGCTCTCGTGTCTTATGAGGCCGCCCGTAATTCAAACCCTGGCCGGACCCCCCCCCAGACAGAGCCCTGGCCCTCGCCCCATGCGCAGGGCCGGGCCGCCCTGCCGTGAGCATCCCCCGCCGGCGCCTCCCTCCCTCCTACCTGCTCCATGCCGCGCCCTCACTGCGCGCCGGCGGCCGGGAGCCCGGCGCGGTCCATGCCGCTCGCCCCGGCCCTGCCCGGCCCGGCCCGGCCTCCGCCGCCAGCGTGCGAGTGTGAGTGTGAATGCGAGTGTGTGCGAGCCTCGCCCCCTCCCAGCCATCCCCCGCCCCCGCGCTGACAGCCACAGCGGGCGGGTCATGTGAGCATCTCCTCTCCCAGGCCTGCTCAGGAGGTGCCAGCCGAGCCGCCCCCCGCCCAGCCCGAGCGCCCCCAGCCTCCTGGACCCCACCCTGGGTGGAGGAATGAACCCCCCATCCGTGCCCCCGGCCTCAGCTCCCGCCCCTCCTCGCCAGGGCACAGCGGCTCCCGCCTGTCCTCATGTGACACTCCCGCAGGCGGAATTCCCACCGCCCGGCCGAGAGCAGGGGCGGGAGCTGCGCCCAGAGGCCAGGACTTAGCCCTCTTGGGGGACAGAGTCCACCTCCTCCGCCCCAAGGCCCGGGGAAGCCAGGACTGAGACCCCAGTGAGAGGCTGGTGGGGGTAGGCATGTAGGGGGCGAGTCCCAGGAGTGTGGGGTGTGGCAGCCAGGAGCCTGCACTGCTCTGGGCCCATTAGGGAGGCCAGGGAAGTTGTGGGGGGAGGAGAGTCCTGCCTGGTTGTCATCAGAGAAGTCCCATGCAGTTAGAAAGGAGGAAAGGGTCTTGCTTTCTTTCACCAGAGCACCTTTCTCATAGGTTTCATGCCCTTTGCGTTAAGACCCATTTTACAGGGGGGGAAATTGAGGCTGAGACATGGGACAGGTCTGTCTGTAGGTATTTGAATAAGATAAGGGGGGCTGCCACCTCCAAATAGGACACACTAGGTCTCTGAATGCCAGAAGCTGTCAGGGGAGAGGTAACAGACGGATCAGTCTGAGTAGGCCCTTCATGTATTACTCCTCCCCTTAGCACACACTCTCTGCCATGGTGAGGCACCAGGCACGGGGCGGGTAGGGCAACTCTTACCTACTCAGGGTTCAGGCAGGTGCAGCAAGTCTACAACAGAGCTGGGAACAGAAGCTGGAGACCTGACTCCCAGTCCCGCCCCACCTGCTCTAGCCATCAGAGCTTGAACCCAGGCCTGGAGTCCTGCTACCTCCCAAATACCTTGCCCCAAACCGATCACTGGCTGGCAGGGAAGGGCCGGGAGGAGGCCCACTGAGAACATGAACTTGATTTCAAGCCGGCCGCCTACCACAGCAGCAATTATCCTCCATGAGTAATTTGTCTGCGGCACATGGCGTGTGCCATGGCATTTCACAGGAAGGCATCAGCTCCCCCAAGCATTGATAAATATTTGCTTGGTAGTGTGCTAGTGCCAGGAACAATGATGTTAGCTGGAAATTTCTAAAAGCCAGAGAGGCTTCAGCCTCGTGGTGGGGTGGGGAGGCTGCTTGCGTGGGACTCGGAGGTCCTGGGCTCTCTGCCCTGCTCTGCTACTGGCTGGTAGTATGACTGTGCAATTGCCTGTGCCTCTGTTTTTGCTCCCTCTCTCCATATCTGTGTTTAGACTTGCAAGCACAGTGGGGCAGGAACTGTCTCCCACCAGCTAGTGGCAGAACGATGAAGCATTGGGCCCTGTCAGTGCCGCCACTTGGACTCTGGAAGGGAGACCAGAAAGCAAACAAAGTCCCAAGCAGCTGAAGCTCCTAACTAGGTTACTAGGGTAGGAGTCAGCTGCAGGAAGAACTGATGGAAGCTATTATGCTCAACTTCATGTCTTCCTGCAGTGCCCCTCTTCCTCCACTTCACAGTCAGAGTGGTTAGGCAAAGGGGGTGGGGGGGTGGAGACGAGACTCAGAGGCAGGATTCCTGGGTTTTACTCCCATTTTGGGGTCTAGTGATTAGAGCAGGGGGAATGTGCATCAGGATTTCTGGGGAGTATTCCAGTGTCTTCAAAGTGTAGGTCACTGATTAGGACGGGGGCTGGAAAATAAATTCCTGGATTCCAATCTCAGCTCTAGATGGCTAGAGCATAACAAACTGGATCAAGTTCAAGATTTTTATTCCCTTCCCTCAAAGGGAGTGTAGGCTAGTGATTAGAGCTCAGGAAGCCTGGGTTCTTATTCCTATCCCTCCTTCAAACACCAAGGGCCCAGGGTTGTGAGGAGTGGAAAGGCGGCTTTGTCAGCAAGCACTTGAGAACTGGGATGGCTTCAGGCAGGTACAGGGCAAGGGGGAAGGAGAGGACTGTTACGATTAGCAGTCAGCCTTCATTCAAAATGATTCATTTGATTTTTGAAAACAATCAATTTATAAAGGGAAAAAAATAAACGTTCACCCATCCAGAAGGGCCAGAATTGCCAACTGAAGCCAGGTGCACCACACCAAGCCAAGCCAAGCCTGGGAGCTCTCTTCTGGCAGATATAGCCAAGAATTGGTGCCAAGGACACAGGAGAAATCCTATCCAGGCCTTAACTCTGGCTGCCCCAGGTGGATCCTGACTACACAACATTCAGGAGCCTGGAAAGTCCCACTGGGCCTGAATGGGACACACAGAAGTTGTGGAGCTGGATTTCTGTGCCAACCTAGAATGGACACTGTCCTTCTGGGCAGCAGGGAAGCAACCAGTATCATGGGTGCAGCTGCTAAATACATTAGCGCAATTTAGACCCTTAGAGCTGAGCCCCATGCTGGCCTCCCCAGAGCTGTGAAGGAGCAGGCACAGAGTGACGGTGACACATATAGCAAACAAGCCAGGTCTACTACTCTCCTCAGGACATGCTTGACCATGCAAGCAGATGCACTCAGGCACTATGCCCTTGCAGTCCTGCCAGTAAGCTGCAACAGCTGGCCCCACATGAAGAGCCAGAGGACACCAGCTATCCTCATCCCTGGGAGCGGCTTCCCCACTGACCTTTCCCTGTCCTGGGGCAGGCTCCAAAGGGGATGAGACTCCCTCCTTGAGGCCAGAGTTGGGGCACCGCCCCTTGGCACCACAGGGAAAGAAACTGACATGCCCTAAGCACGATCTCTCTCTCTCACACACATATATTCCCTCTCTCACTCTCTCTCCTTGGTCTCTGTCTGAGGTACTGGGTGGGTAAGACACACATAAACATGATTAAATGGCTTTGGTCACACACATGCACTGCCACACTGTCCCACACTCAGAAACAGCCTCTCCTTCTCACACACACTTGCATTCACACCCCAGTTTTGTCACGCTCTTGCATGTGCATATGTACACTTTCACACTGTCTCATGAAGTCACAAATGGATTTAGGCACCTTGTTTACCTCCGTTTCAGTGATAAGGCAGACATCTTGGTAGGAGTTAACCTAAATGGATTTGTGAATCTGGGCCAAAGTGTCCCAACATACCATCGCCTTGTCTCCTTCACCCACAGACATACACAAAATGAGTCCAGACTGGCACACCACCTCCCACCCCTCAGTGGCATTGGGAAGCAGGTCACTAACTCCAGTCTGGGTCCTGCCCTCTGTGCTCCAGTACTATTTCTAAACACAAACTCCCAGAACACAAGCTCATGGCCAGAAGAAGGCAGGCAACCCTGACTCCCTGAGACGGGCAGTCCAGCTGCATCAAGGGGACCCGGCCAGGTGGCTGACAGGCAGGCAGGTGGGATTTGCCAGGCTGCTCTCATTTGTCGATGGTGCTGTCTCCCAGCGCCTCTTTAAGTGCTTGCTTGGCAGGACTTGGCTTTTCAATCACAGAGCTGGCACAGGGGAAAATGACCAGGACAACGAACAGAGACAGGCAGCAGAACGTAGTCCCCTTCTCCCGGGCAGGGGAGAACGTCACGCATGACAGGGCAGGGTTTTGGTTCCAACCAGACCAGGAGAGATGCCCACCCACAGAAAGAAGGATCCACTGGTAAAGACCATGAGTGATGTGGTTGTTAACATACAGCTGCAGGAGCCAGGATGCCCGGGTTCTATTCTTGGCTCATCACGTGACCTTGTGCAAGTCACTAGCATTTTGGAAACCGGCCTGATTTTGGAACGGCCTCAGTGTTGGGGACAGGCTAGCCTGAGACATCTGAGGCCTGGTCTTCAAGGATGTTCACTCTTGAAGCCCAGACACACCCTTCTTCTCCCTGAAAGTTCAAGACTGATTGCAGCATCTCAGCATGGACAGCCAGCATCTGCAACCAGTTCTGAGCTGTTGCAGTGCCCACCATATCCAGTGACAGAGGTGCACACTGGGGTAACAACAAGGCACTGGTGACTCTACAGCCCAGCACTATCAAAATGTGACAGGTGACCAGGCATGGATCTTCAAGCTGGAGACGAAGAGTCAGCAAAGGCAGCTCCAGCCAACAAGACATGCCTTGCGTGCATTCATGCACATGGAGGAAGGCTTCATAGGGTGATCTAGGCATTGGTGACCAGGCACTGAAGTGTAACAGGGAGGCTATTATCCAGAATGTGTGCTGGATGGTAAAATACAGCAAGCAGAGCCCTCGCCCATGCCGGCTGGAAGAAAGCAGCTTTTGTCTCCAGGCTTATCTGGCTTTGAACCTCTCCAGGAAACAGGAGGAACTTTGCTGCTTTTTGATGCTAATGAGAAGTTAAAAATAAGATCTGAGCTGGGCAGCCATATTGGGGCTTCTATACGTTGGGGAGGAGGGAGTGTTTCAGCAACGCCTCTGACAAAGGAAGCTTTATAGATGGAGCCTGGTGGAGGGAGAAGGGGGCTAGAACCCAGGGTAAGCCAGACAGCTAGTATACTGTAGGCAGAAGGGTTTCTTTAGGGCCCTTGGACTGAGCTAAGTTGCCTTCGGCCCTAGTCTTAGCACCCTCCTTACCCCCATTCACACTCCAGTTTAGGGTGGGGTGGGGTGGCTCTGCACTGAACAGCAAGTGGCTCTGTGTTTCCAAGCAGAGGGATCCACACATGGCTGTGAGCATGCATACATGTGAGACTATGCATGTACATTCATGACACATGGCTGCCTACCTGTGCACACTTCCGCATGTGTGTGTGGACATGCTTGAGGGTAAATTCCCATTCTACCTACCTGCTGCCAGCATGACATTATGGGACAGTTGCTAGAAGACTCCTAGGGCAACAGAGAGGACAGTTGGTCTTTTCCAGCACAGTCCCAGCCCATCAGCACCCCAGCAGACCCAGGCACCAGAAGAGGAATTTGGTCCTTGGTCATGAGACTGATCACACAGCAGCCTCCATATCCCCATGCAGAGGACTCCCTAAGTGTTTCTCATGCCCTGCATACAGGAGTCACGGGCCCCTTCAAGCCACACTCAGGCATTGGTGTAGCTCAGGGTACTGAATTGGCTCCCATCACTGTAGTACGTGATCAGCTTCCACAGTGCTGGGCTGAGTGGAGTCTGGCTGGAGGCTGTAGGGACTAGGGGAGGGAGCACAGCTGGTGATTAAAGTAGCAAGCCTTTCACCAGCAGGAGGGTTTTACAGCAGTTTCTAAGGTCAGTCTGCCTGGGCATTCACCACGTCTCCTCTGGCAGGTCCCTCCCCATCCTGTTGAGAGCCTGAGAGAGCATTTTCCTACCTGTCCCTGGAGTTTTGTGATGGGTGTCATTCCCAGTTGTCTTGGGAGTGGAGGTGTGGTCCCTAATAGTGCTCAGATTGAACTCAGCAAGGTGCTGGAGGACTTGATTAGTGGCTGCTGGGGAAGCAGCGTCTACTCACCATAGGTGACCAGTGCAGGAGCCTGCATTGTTGGATCTTCGAGGAAGAAACCATCTTCTCCTGTGTCTGCACAGCACCTAGCACCAAGGGAGCCTGGTCTATACCTGGGTCTCCTACTCGCCCCTGCAACACAAATAAGAATACAGGCAAATCCATGTAGAACAGGGGCAGGCAATTATTTCAGGCGGATGGCTGCTTACTGAGTTTTGGCAAGCCATAGAGGGCCACATGACAGGCAGCCAGGGGCAGAAAAATATTAATTTTCTAAATTTTTTAGGGGCCCTGCGGGCTGTATTTTGCCCACCCCGACATAGAACATAGGCCCCTGGATATCGCGGTTATACTGCAGGTAGCCCAGGATCAGAACAGCTATCAGTTACACCCTATGAGCCATGGTTCCCACCCCCTCTCCAACTCCAAGAGATGACAATTTCTATATTTCAAAGGTGACCTCATTGCCTTCATCAGGGTGAAGGAAAGAGAACGGTGAAAGTGTTCTTTGTTTCTGCTTCTTTCTTACTAAATACTGGCCATTCTTTGAGGGGCTCAGAAAATGGACAGAGAAAGCGATAGGGCCAGTGGTAGGAAATCTTTAGCCATGATAGCCTTTCACCATGCTGTTCATAGATTCACAGGTTCATAGATGTAGGGTCAGAGGGGACCTGAGGAGATCATCAAGTCCGACCCCCTGCCATGGGCAGGAATGAATACTGGGCTCATATGACCCCTGGTAAGTTTAAGCTCATATGACCCCAGCTAGCTAATTATCAAGCCTTTTTTTAAAAACCCCCAAGGTAGGAGCCAGCACCACTTCCCTTGGAAGCTGGTTCCAGCTCCTGGCCACCCTGACTGTGAAGTAGCGCCTCCTGATGTCCAGCCTGAACCTACTCTCAATCAACTTATGGCCATTATTTCTCATTACTCTGGGGGGTGCTTGGGGGAACAGGGTCTCTCCCATTCCCCGCTGGTCCCCCCTGGTAAGTTTATAGACAGCCACCAGATCACCTCTCAGCCTTCTCTTGTGAAGGCTGAACAGGTCGATTAGTTATTACAGTATTAGACTTGAACAGGCATTAGTAACTCCCCACGCATACACACACTTGAAAAAGCCTGGCAGAAGATCCTTTTCCTCCCCCTGCCAAGCTCACTTGTCCATCCTTTGCAAGTCCTCACTGCACATGTTGTACGGTTGGCCGCAGTCTTCTGTGATGGAAGGGCTGTCTGTGTAGAGGCGTACAAAGAGTGCCCAGATGAGCACCATCTACTGGCACCTTACAAGCACCTCAGTGTTATAGGGCCTATTACAAAGGGTTTCTTCTGGCTGTTGCATCAGTTCTTATCAGCTTTAAAGCTGAACAATCCCTGAACGTCTAGTGTAAAAATTACAGCAGAACAGAAGCTTTCCATGGGGGAAGCAGCCTTCCAGGTGAGATTTCATGTGATCAAGCAGGCTAATAAGGACCCTCCTTAGCTGGTCACTTTTAAAGTGCACTTCACTACCCCCACTGCCACCCAGGAAGGTGATTCCAGCCCCTGCAGGAAGCTGTAGGCGTTGAAAGCTCCCTCCCCCTTGCATAGTTTGGTTTCATTAATCTTTGCCTTAAAGGAGCAACAAGCTGAGCATAAGACTCCCCTCCCAGCACTGGTGGTGCAGGGAGCCATCTTAGCAAGCTTGCCAGGGCTGGGCACAGGTGGGTGTGGGCATATGGGAACACAAACAAGGCACAGCAATACCCAGCAGTTTTCCACGGATGCAAGCACCTGGGGTGCTCCTGCCAGGCTCTGCAGCCCCCTGGGCAAGCCTGGCTGAAAGGGAGGCACAGACCCAGCCTGGGTGCCTGCTCATATCAGCATAGAGGCTGCCAGTCAGATTCCTCACTCCAACCCATGCAGCTGGCAAACCCTCCCCCCCCCTCTGCCCCCACAACCCTTGTCTGGTCTCCAACACATACACACTCAGGGCCAGGGAGGGGACAGCTGATAGAGGGGAGGGGCGCGGGGAGCAGGAAATTGCAATCTCAGCTCCAGCTCTGCACCCTGGGCTTGGGCAAGCACATAGAATCACAAGATGCAAAGTTCACAGCCTGCGAGACGCTGTCTGGCAGTGCTGTCAATGGGGCCCTTTGTTCCCTGCACAATGCCTGGCCGAGAGGGCTCTGGCATGAGAAGCCTCAGAAACCACCATGCAGAGGGAGTTCCGGGCAGCAGCTCTGGCCAGGGAGCAGGGCCAAGAGCCACACTCCCTTGCAAGGGCTCCCAGTGCATTGTGGGTGGCAACCATGTTGCCTAATGGTTGCAGCCCACGCCTGGGAGCCAGGAAGGATCTGGGTTCCACCCCCACTGACCCCAAACCACAGGAGTAGGAAGATCCTGGCAAGCAAGCGCCTCTACCATCCATCCCCAGCGATGTGGAGTTTGTGCCAAGTCAGGATCAGGCCCCACAAGCTGCTTCAAGACTTAAGCAAGCTGCCTAAACCCAACGCTGAGGCTGCTGCATGGCCAAATGCATTCATTCTGCCAGCCCTGGGCCCTGCCACTCTGGTCCCTGAGCCACAGAGCAGGGACTGCAGGGGGCTCTCAAGCCACAGACACCTCCAGGCCAGTGCTCTTTCAGCCTGCCCTGCCTCAGGACTATACCCCACAACTTCCCAAGGGCAGGCAGGTCATGATCCTGCAGGAGCCTTCTGGAAACCCTCTGTTTGGACCCCCCACCACCACTACGCTGAGCCACAGGTACATTGGATGCTACCAAGGGGCAAGAGCAGCCAAGTCCTCCACCAGCTGCAGTTGAACACCCCACCCACTGGAGCTGGAGACCAGAGTATCCTTCCAGGCAGGTGCAAACCACTTCCACACCTGGCCCCAGACATCTCCTGACACCAGGCTGGGCCAGGGCTCCGGGGTTTCCTAGGTGCCCTGCCACCTTCACCATTAAGTGTGAAATAACATCCCCACCCCCACAGATGTGCTCAGTGACAGTAGTGGGGACTCCAGGCTGACACAAGCCTCATTAGAAACAGCTCCTGCCAGAGCTGTGGTGTGATCAAAGGAGACAGGAGCAGGGAACCAACCTGCTGTGCACAGGGAGGAGGCATCCCCCTGCTAGGGGGCTTGGACAAAACGTGCTTGTAGCTCACCCAGCTGCTTCCAGCCACAGGGCTGGGCCCAGGGTCCTCTCCATGCAAAAGGTCACCAAATACAGCCTGGGACCTCAGGCAAGCTCCAGCCAAGTGAGTGCTTTGCAGACGGAGCCTGTCTTTTTCCTCTGGACTGATCCAGCACCTAGCACAAGGGGAGAGGGGGGAATTCACTGGCCCATGGTTGGGCCAGTTCTGGCCAGAGACCCCCCTTCACAGCACTGATTCCCACTCCCACCCCTCCAACCACATCTGCTCTATGGAGCAGCAGCACGGCTAGAACAAAGCTGGCCAACTGGTGGCCTGCAAGCCACATCCCACCCTTGAGGGGTTATCCTGTGGTCCCCCAGCTCCTGATCAAGAAACCACTCACCCCATTGCCTTCCTCCTGCCCAGGTCTCCAGGCTCCCCCTGCCCCTGCTCCCAGGGGGTGGGTGGCATGACACACAAAGCTGAGGGCAGATTCAAGGGCCCCAGTATGGTGCAGCGCAGCCCCTTTTGCTACTAAAGAGTGTTGGGGCAGCTCCACACACGTGCTGAAGCCGCCGCAGGGAAGGGAGCAGGGAGGGTGATTGCGCTCCAAGCTGACAGCATTTAGCCCCATTCTGTCACCTGTCCTCCTTTGATCCGCCAGCGTTGAGGTGTTCAAAGCTGGCATTGGAGGCTCCCACGCAGGGGATGAAGGGGTGGGGGATGGCTGGGGGAGCAGATGGGACTGGGAGCAGTGAGGTGGGCTGTGGCACTTGTGGGTTGGGAACAGTTTGCAGACAAAGCTGGAGCAGGGTGCAGCTGCCCTGAGCCAAAAGAGGGATTGGGACAGCTGGAAGGGAAGGGGACAAGAAAGCATCCAAGAAAGCAAGGTCTAATGGTTATAAACTCCTGGAAGAGCATTTCAGGCTGGACATAAGGAAGAATTTCTTCACTGTTCGAGCCCCACAAGGTCTGGAATAGCCTGCCACTCCAGGTGGTTCAATCACCTACATTGAACACCTTCAAGATAAATTTGGATGCTTACCTTGTTGGGAATCCTATGACCCCAGCTGACTTTCTGCCCCTGGGGCAGGGGGCTGGACTCCATCTTCCAAGGTCCCTTCCAGCTCTAATGTCTATGTCTATGAAATCCAGCCTCTTGCCTGCCTCCACGCTAATGGGTAGGTCACTCATTGAAGGCCCCAACCCTACTGTATCAGCCAGGTGTTGGCCAGGACTGACAGGGTGGGGAGAGGTGAAGGGGCTTCCCAAGCCAGTGGGAACTCAGGTGTCCTGTCCCCTGACAGCCACAGAGTGGTGAGGTAGAACCCAGGTATCCTGGGGCCCAGATTTCTGCTGTAATCTTTTGGCCATCTTTCCGAGGGAACCGGGCTCCTCAGGATGCTTACAGGAGACACACCAAAAAGCCAGCAGCCAACCTGGCTCTACAACTACTGTATTTTCTTACATAAAACATACCCCCACAATATACTACACATCTTGCTCTTAAATGACAGAATGGAGAGAAGTAAAAACAATCCTTTTTGTAGTCACTGCTTACATCTACAGGAAGCGTTTACTGCGGTTGCCTAATTAGTTCTATTAACTAATAAACTCCACAGCAGGTTAGTATTTGTAAATACTAGTTTTATCCTGCTGTGGAGTATTTTTGTGCACAATGCACATGTAGATGCTGACCCAGCTGGCTCGGGTATGAGGATGCTTCAGTGTGGAGGCTGCCTGGCTCACCCTACACTGGGGTACCTTCATGCTGCAGGGGGGCTGGCTGGAGCATGTGGAGCTGGATTGGAACAGCCCTGGGCTGGTAGGCCGAACCTTGCCAACCATGGCTGCTCTGACTTCGCTCAATGTGCTGTGCTCCTGGGCAAATACAGCACCTGGGAGCAGTAAATTCCAGCACAATGTGCACCAGAGTTTATTGTGTCACATTAATACAGGGATAGGCAACATTTTTTGGCTGGAGTACTGAAAAAACGATGTCTACCTTGGAAGGTGCCAGAGTCCCGACATGCTGGAGCCTGGAGCAGCTGTTTGCAGCCTCCCAGCTGCAGCCGGCCCATGAAGCCCAGTCTGCTTGCAGCTGGGCTTGCAGCCTCCCAGCTGCCTGCTGGATCAGCCTGGGCTCCATGGCTGGCAGCAGCTGCTTAAAGCCCGGGTTGGCAGTGGTGTGCTGAGCAAAAATGGCCTTGTGTGCCATGCTCGGCATGCATTCCAGGGGTTGCTGGCCCCTGCATTACTTTGTACATATAGAGGTGTCCTCGTTGTAGTAACTGAGTAGCTGCAGCTAAGGAGCCAGGCCTGCTCAGCATTCTTCTCCCTGTGGGTCACGGGCACCTCTTGCTTTCACTTGCCTGTAACTGGCAGAAACTGCTCTTACCTTATTTCTCCCATATAATGCAGATTACAGCTTCCAGCAGCATTTTTCATTTGTTTTTTTGTTTTTTTTGGAGGGGGAAGTGCATATGTGAGAAAATAGGGTACAATGATGGGATGGAATCCCTTCTCAGCACCTCCCCCTCCTTCCCAGACTGTCTGCACAGGTCCTGGCAGCCCCATTCCCAGCAGCTGTCTCTCTCAGGTGCAAGGGTCAAGGCTGCTTATGCAACAGCCTTTTTCCTCTCCTCCCCTCCAGTCAGTGCCAGCTTTTAGGCAGCACAGCACATCTCCGCTGCCTAGCAGATGCAGCTACACTGCTTGCAGTTGCACAGAGAGAACACAGGGTGGCACAAGAAGCCCAGTAGAGAATCTTCCTTCCTCTTACCATGCTAGGAGCCAGGCTCCAAAGGGGCATGAACTCTAGGCAGAGAATTTGGCTAGTGACTTTTCATCACGAGAGGCCAATCCAGGAAAGAGGAAGCACCTATGCAGACAGCAGGAGGGCCTCCCAAGACACAGACTTTCCCTAGAGCTCAATACTACAGTGCCAGGGACTTGGATTCTTCTCCAGGCCACAGGAATCACACCCCTGCAGGGAAAGGGCTTGGGCCAAGGGACAACTGGATACAGGTCAGCTGCCCAACTGCAAAAAAGCTTTGCCTGATTACTGAGGGGAAAAGGCATGTGCTCCATCTCCAAGGCCTGTCCCAGGGAATCCTGACCTGTGCGGTCTCCATCCCCCAGTTGGAAAGGAGAGGCAGGAGATCCCACCACAGGCAGGATTACAGAGCACTGTCACAAACTAGCCACTCCCCATGCCAGCTGCTGCTGTCCAACTAGAGGGTATGAAAGCTATTGTCTTCTTCAAAACTAGGGATAGGAAATCTCCCTAAAGCAGGAATCAGGACTCCCACCCTGTTCTGGGACCTCTAACAAGCTGCTGCCGCCTCTTGTCCCCGGTAAGGAAAAAGACAGATCCCTGCCAAGAGCCATGCTTACCAGGAGAGGATTTTCACTGCTCTCATGCACCAGTCATCCCCTTCCCTAGAGCCTCAGAGTTTTTATTTCCCCTTGGCACCAGGTCTCCAGTACAGCATGCAAGCAGTCCTGGGCTGTCAGTCAATTTTTAAGTTTCCAGATCTTCCATGCCATCAGCTGCCCCATTCAGTCCAAGACCTTCATCACTGCCTTCCCAGTCCCAGGAAGGGGCCTGGATTCAAGCAATTCCTTAGCCCAGTTCTAACAAGCTCTCTGCCACTCCATGTTCAACACCTCCTCATCCCCTTCCAGCCCAGTCCAGGCCAGCAGCTCCCAGACTAGACAGTCACATGCCATCTTACAGCATTGCTTGCAAGGTGCCAGAATAGAAAAGTGGACCAACTCCCCAGGCAGCTGGCTCAGTGCTGCCACCCACAAACCAGTGCACTCATCCTTGAGATTGATGTCATATATCTTGACTTCAGAAAAGCCTTCGATCTGGTATCCTGTGATCACCTCTTGGCGAAACTGGCCAATTGTGGCCTTGGGTCCACCACGATCTGCTGGCTAGAGAACTGTCTCTGTGGTTGGACCAAGAGGGTAGTAGCTGATGGAAGTCACTCATCATGGTGTCCTGTGACCAGTGGGGTCCCCCAAGGCTCTGTCCTTGGACCCATATTGTTCAACATCTTCATTAATGATGTGGGCATTGGAGTCAGAAGCAGCAGTTCACCAATGACACCAAACTTTGGGGCAAAGCATCCAAACCAGAAGACAGGAGGGCAATCCAGGCTGACCTGGACAAGCTCAGCAAATGGGCGGATGAGAACCTGATGGTGTTTAACGTTGAAAGATGTAAGGTTCTCCACCTTGGGAGGAAAAACCTGCAACATCCTTGTAGGCTCAGCAGTGCTACATTGGCTAGTACTATGAAAGAAATAGACTTGGGGGTCATCATTGACCACAAGATGAACATGAGCCTGCAATGTGATGCTGCGGCTAGTAAAGCAACCAAAACGCTGGCTTGCATCCATAGATGCTTCTCGAGCAAATCCCGGGACGTCATTCTCCCCTTGTACTCAGCCTTGGTGAGGCCGCAGCTGGAGTACTGCGCCCAGTTTTGGGCTCCACAATTCAAAAAGGATGTGGAGAAGCTTGTGAGAGTCCAGAGAAGAGCCACGCGCATGATCAGAGGTCAGGAAAACAGACCTTACGACGACAGGCTGAGAACTACGGGGCTCTTTAGCTTGAAAAGCGCAGGCTCGGGGTGATCTGATGGCCACCTATAAGTTTATCGGGGCAACCACCAGCATCTGGGGGAATGTTTGTTCACCAGAGCACCCCGGGGATGACGAGGTTGAATGGTTATAAACTACTGCAAGTCCGTTTCAGGCTGGACATAAGGAAGAATTTCTTTACTGTCCGAGCCCCTAAGGTCTGGAACAGCCTGCCACCGGAGGTGGTTCAAGCACCTACATTGAACACCTTCAAGAGCAAATTGGATGCTTACCTTGCTGGGATCCTATGACCCAAGCTGACTTCCTGCCCTTTGGGCAGGGGGCTGGACTCGATCTTCCAAGGTCCCTTCCAGCCCTAATGTCTATGAAATCTATAAACCTCTAGCCCAGCTTTGCCCACAGCTCCATGCCCCATCCCCTTACCTGTTGCTAAGCACTCATCTCCCTTAGCCTCTGGGCTTCCTCTTCTTCACCTCCAACCCTTTCCAACAGTTTGCTACATGCACATCCCCACCACCAGAGCATGATCATCTTTGGTGCCAGGCAACTAGCCTGTGGCAATAAGAGGGTTAGGGTCACTCCAGCGGGGCTCCCTGCAGCCTTTTCAGGGAAGTGCACAGCCTTGGGGCTGAGCTCTGATGGTCCATGGGGTGAGAGCAGCTGCTGACTAAGGGGCCTACAGAAATCCTGACCTGCTGATTGCTTGAGAGCAGGATTCCAGCACTCAGCATCTACAACCAAATGCCATCCATGCTGGTCTCCTGCCAGCTGCCCAGTAGTTCTCATCTAGCATGCACTACACCCGCATACATGTGCACGCACACATATGTACACACTTTAGCAAAACCAGATGATTCTTCTGTAGGACCCTCAGATCCACACACGCATCCCACTCTCTCCCCTGCAGCAGTCATACCTGGTGGTATAACAGTAAAACATCCCTGCAGCAAGCAGTTTGACTGCTGAATAAGAGCAGGTGAGGAAAGAACCAGACTTGATTCATTGAGTTCCCAGGCTGCAGTAAGGAGATTAAACTTTGTGCTGTTAGATACATAAGCAGGTGGAGGGTTTACCACATAAGCTCTCACTCCCCTGGCAGAACCAGGGGGTGAAGTTATGGCAGCTTCTCACTAGAAGAGAAGCCAGTTTACAGGCTCAGCTGGTTCTTACACTGCTCCCTGAAGGGACAAACACCATGCAAAGAAGCAATGCTCAGTCAAATACCTGCTTAATGGGTCACCCAATTGCAGTCAGACATCTCCTGGGGAGAGCAGTTAGCCAGGTCTGACCGCTCACGTAGGTTCCTAGCCAGAGTGCAGGACCTCCATCTAACCCAGGAGGTGCACAGCCCCACCAGGGGGGACGCCTTGTTGGACCTAGTGCTGGCCACGGGTGATGACCTGGTGAGGTGCCTGCGGGTGCTCGACCACCTGGGCAACAGTGATCATCGCCTGCTGGAATTCACCATCCAGCGCAAGGTGGCAAAGGCCTGCAGCAAGACAGCAGCCCTAGATTTCAGGAGGGCAGACTTCAACAAGCTAAGGAGGTCATTTGACCCCAGTATTCTTTCCTGCCGTGGCAGGGGGTCAGACTAGATGATCTGCTCAGGTCCCTTCCGACCCTAGAAACTATGAAACTATGAGGATAGTTGGGGAAGTGCTGAGGTCCCAGAGGGGAGGGGAGCCAGATGTCCAAGGAGAGTAATCACTCCTTAAGGAGACGATCCTCCAAGCCCAAAGGAAGGTAATCCCAATGAGGATCAAAGGGAGCAGGAGGGCACACAAGCCTCCATGACTCACCAAAAGCATCCGGGAATGTCTCCTTGCTGAAAAGGAGGCATACACCTAATGGAAAGAAAGGGACATCACCAGGGATGACTATACTGCAGTCACTTGGGGATGTAGGGGGGCAGTCAGGAAGGCCAAAGCAGAGATGGAATTAGGGCTAGCTTCCCAGATTAAGGACAATAAGAAGTCCTTCTCTAAATACATAGGGGGTAAAAAGAAGGTTCTGGGTAACATGAGGCCCCTTCAGGACGCGCTGGGAAATTTGGTCATCACACCAGATGACAAAGCTAACATGTTTAATGATTTCTTTGCCTCTGTCTTCCTAAGTAGGGACCAGAACAGTCACCTGCCTGCTGGGTCCCCCTCAGGCCCCAGGGGAGGCACACCTGGACCAAGGGTTAGTGAGGAACTAGTTAGGGAACTTCTGGAGGGACTGGACATATTCAAGTCAGCTGGTCCAGACGATCTCCACCCTAGAGTTCTAAAGGAATTGGCCGAGGTCATTGCAGGACCCCTGGCACAGCTTTACGAGCACTCGTGGTGCTCTGGTGTGGTGCCGGAGGACTGGAAGAGGGCCAACGTGGTTGCCATCTTCAAAAAGGGGAAGGAGGACCCAGGAAACTATAGGCCAGTTAGTCTTACCTCAATCCTAGGCAAGCTGTTTGAGAAAATTATTCTGGCACACATCCACGAGGGGCCAGCAGGGGACTGCATGCTTAGGGGTAACCAACACGGGTTCATCAGTGGCAGGTCCTGTCAGACCAACCTGGTGGCCTTTTACAATCAGATCACCAAATCACTAGATGCAGGGGTAGCAGTGGACATAGTCTTTCTGGACTTCTGGAAGGCTTTCGACACTGTCTCTCACCCCGTTCTCATTAAGAAACTGGGGGATTGTGGTGTCGACACATACACACAGTCAAATGGGTCACCAACTGGCTGGAGGGCTGCACCCAGAGAGTGGTAGTGGATGGGTCCTTCTCAACCTGGAAGGATGTGGGCAGTGGGGTTCTGCAGGGCTCGGTCCTTGGGCCCACACTGTTCAATATCTTCATCAGTGATTTGGACGAGGGGGTAAAAAGCACCCTGTTCAAATTTGCTGATGACACTAAGATGTGGGGGGATGTGGGCACGCTAGAAGGAAGCAACAGGCTACAATCAGACCTAGACAGGTTACAAGGGTGGGTGGACGAGAATAGGATGGGTTTCAACACAGACAAGTGCAAAGTGATGCACCTGGGGAGGAACAACCGGCACCATACCTACAGGTTAGGGAACTCCCCTCTTGTCAGCACGGAGGCGGAAAAGGATCTTGGAGTCATCATTGACTCCAAGATGAACATGGGCCGGCAGTGCGGGGAGGCAGTCAGGAAGGCCAACCGCACCTTGTCATGCATCCACAGATGCATCTCGAGCAGGTCCAAGGAGGTGATCCTCCTCCTCTATGCGGCACTGGTCAGGCCACAGTTGGAGTACTGCATCCAGTTCTGGGCGCTGCACTTCAAGAGGGATGTGGACAGCATGGAGAGGGTCCAGAGGAGGGCCACTCGCATGATCAGGGGACAGCAGGGCAGGCCCTACGAGGAGAGGCTATGGGACCTGAACCCGTTCAGCCTCCAAAACAGAAGGCTGAGGAGGGATCTTGTGGCCTGTTATAAACTAGTCAGGGGGGACCAGCAGGCACTGGGGAGTCCCTGTTCCCCCGAGCACTGCCAGGAGTGACCAGGAATAACGGTCACAAGCTGGCAGAGGGTAGATTTAGGCTAGATATCAGGAGGCGCTACTTCACGGTCAGGGCGGCTAGGGTCTGGAACCAACTTCCAAGAGAAGTGGTGCAGGCTCCTACCCGGGGGTTTTTAAGAGGAGGCTGGATGAACACCTTGCTGGGGTCGTTTGACCCCAGTACTCTTTCCTGCCATGGCAGGGGGGTCAGACTAGATGATCTACTAAGGTCCCTTCTGACCCTAGAAACTATGAAACTATGAAGAGTCTGGTCCAGGGGCTCCAGGTAGCTCTCAACTGCCAGTCCTGAGCCAGCAGGCTCAGGCAAACAGCACAGCTGCAGGTCATGGCTCATGTGAGGAAGGTTCCAGCACCCCATAACCTCAGCCATCAGCTGTACCAGTGTCCTGGCTCTGTGGGAAGATGCATTTTCCATAGACTAAGGAAGCAGCTGTGGAGTAGGGGCTCATCCACCCATTTCCATCTACTACATGTATAAGTGCTAGAAGGAGGGAAACACCCCAAGCAACAATCCGGGAGGGTGAAAGGGGCTGATAGTCTTCACCTCCCTGGCTGGAAAACTTAAATAAAACCAGAGAAGCACTGTAGCAATAGATTTGGTTACTAAAAGCAGCACCCAAAATAATTGCCTGCCTTTCATAAGCACACTAGATCAGTGATTCTCAACCAGGGAGCTAGGGCTGCTGCCATGAGGTGTTGGGAAATAAGTAACTGCATGTGGAAATAAGCTAAGTAGATAGGACAGGCTCAAGACTTGGCCCTGCCTGGATGATCCCCTACCACTACTGCCTAGCCCCTGTGTAAGGAAGTAAGCAGTGTAATTTGTAAATTGTTTTTTGAAATTGGGGGCCATTTAATTCACATAAGCTATGGAGGGGTGCCTTGCACCCAGAAAGGTTAAGAACCACTGCTGTAGATTATCGTAACAGTGCTAACATTACGTGGCACTTTGAAAGGATCTCAGGGCATCCCACGGAGCCTCGCCACCTTGTTTGAAAAATCAGTGTGCTAGCTAGATTCAACTTGAGACAAGATATAGCTTAAATAGGGAACAAAAGCGTATGAATATCAGCAGAACCTATTAGAAACATGGTTTAAAATATTTTTAGCCTGATTTAGTAAGCTTCTGATTGTTAGTCAGGTAATAAAAGTATAAAAATCCAGGTCTACATTTGAACTTCCACTCTTGTTCTTACCAGCTTGCTCAGTTAGTGCTTGGTTAGTGCTTCTTAAAAACTTAGTTTCTGAGACCTATGTAAGCTCTTTTTCCCTTAACAGGCTGGACACTTGCTGGAGGCTTTTCTGTAACTTAGGACTTAGAAAATGCAGGATCAAGTTCTTTTAAATATTAATAAGGCTGATATTTCTTTGAATAAATGCACATTTTATAAACTCTAATCATTCACTTGATATGCCTTACCTGTACTGTTTAATCATTTCTCTCTTACCCAGAGAGTATTCCCACTTTGGGAAAAGCAACATACATACCAGCTTCTAAAATTTGTGAGGACAGGAAGTGAGGCAGGATGGCAGACAAGGCAAACCCCCTCCTAGGGTATAGGTTGTAGCCATGTTGGTCTAAGGACATAGGCAGACCTGCTCCCTACCTCTAGTAGCTGGAGTACAGACAGCAGTGGGGTGGTTGGCCTGTACATCATACCACTCCAGCGCAAACAGGGACCAGGCCACCAAGAGAGGGCAAAGGGTCTGCTATACAGCCTTGGGTAGCAGCTCAGGATCTCTGAACTCTGGGCTGAGAGAGGCAGAAGCAGTGAATCCCTTGAGGCTGTGGACCCCTGCTCACTGAAGGGTGGGCTGTAGTGGGGACAGTATACACAGAGAGAACAGAATGAGAGACACACAGCACAAAGAAAAATTTCTAAACATTTTATTTCAAATCCCGCTCCCCACCCCAACCAAAAACTCCATTGGTCCAAACGACAATAAAAAGGAGTTACAAACACAAAAGTCAGAGCTCTCCCTCACTGACAATTTACAAAAAAAGAACTGGGAATTGAATACCGGCTTCCCAGATGGGGCCTGCAGCAGTTACTAATGTCTCCATACAAGAGGCCAAACATGCCTATTAATACAATATATACAGACAAACCCATTCTGGAACTAATTCCACAGGCACAGCCAGCCTTCCCCCGCCACCCCCCATAACCCAACACACTCCAAGTGCATTGGTCATGTTTATATCAAAACAACATTTTTTTTTTGTTTTAAAGATTGACCTGCAAGTCTGCTTTTACCACTTAGTAACTTTATATATAGTTTATGAAAATAAATTATACAGCAACTATTTTAATAAATTAAGCACAAAAAAAAGATAAAACGAGAGAGTAAGCAAAGTTGTATTTCTGCTGGAGGGTGGCGGACGAGTCCTGGGTTTGGACTGGTAAGTGCAGAAGCTTTATCCAGTTGTTTTACAAAGCACATTCCAACATAGGGTATGGACATGTACATTTGGAGCTGCTGCAAAAAGAGAGGGGGAAGGGAGGAAAGGAGCATGCAAAATCCTTGCTCCATGCCTCGCAGCAACTGCTGGGTTGCAAGTTACATATGAACAAGCCAGAAACCATATCAGAGCAGCAGAACAACTCCACATTTTAACAGTGCTCCATCCAGGGTTCAAGTTGGAGCCATTCTGCTGCACTTGCCTTTTCCTGGCTTGTCCACAGGTAACTTAGCTTCCCTTGCTCCCAATGTACAAGTGTCCATATCCATTCGAGGAAGCCACTGGCCTGGACTGCATGGAAATCAGAGCCTTTGATCTATGCAAAAGATTTACATATGGCTTGATTCAAATCCACCAAACTCAAATACAGTAATTATCAGAAGCTCCTACAGGAGCTCCATTTTTTGTTTTAAATGGAGGCTGCAAATCCAGTGTTTTGACTATTTTCCAGTTTTTAAAAATAGCTTGTAAAATAACAATTATCCCCCTTTCCCTCCCCCTTTTGTTTGCTTCTTTGTATAAAGGCATGGAAGTTTGGGGGGGTTGAGTTTGTCTGCATTTCTCTTAGTGCACAGCCTGCTTCTCCTCTCCAATGCTTTAAAGGAAGCATTGTTAGGCCCACTGTACAAGTGGGCAAGACAGGCACAAGAGGTTTAAGAGATTTTCTCAAGGTGACACAGCAAGTCAGTGGCGTGAGGAGTAGACGCATAGTCTGATTGCTAGCAGAGCATGCTGTCCACTTGTTCCTGCTCCGGTTTCAAGCTAGAAAGTCAGGTCTCTGTTGTCCTGTTTCCTTGCAGAAGACTGGATTGGGAGATCAGCTCACGAGAAAGCACAGCCTGATTGAGACTTCCTCTGAAAAATCCCTTCCCTATGTTTTAGATAACAAGGTGCAGAAAAGGCAGCCTGCTCAGACAGTTGCCTGAGAACTCTGAGGAGTCCTCCAGCAAAGGCAGCCAGATCTCTGCTCAAGATAATCCAGAGTAATGGACAAGCCAAGCCTTATGAACTGCAAAGAATCAAGAAACAGCCCTTGCTATTCCTCCCCTACCCATGGACAAGTGCCCTTCACATCCAGACTGCTTGAAGGGTGGAAGACTGTCCCTTTCAGCAATGTCTGCCATGTGGAACCTTTCCTTGCCAGTGGAGCCCTGTCCCAGGTCAGCCCATGCATGGGAAGGCCTTTGTCCTGCTTAGACAAAGGTGCAAACTCTTACAAGACACCTGATGATGTCACTGAAAGGGGCCACCCCGTATAGGTAGATAAAGACCATCTGTGGGTCCCTGATCAAGGCTGATACCTTTTACGGTCCTAGTATGGGCTGGATCTGTAATTAAAATGGTCCGTAGGCACAAGGCAGAGCTATAGCAGAACAGAGAAAACAGTGGGGCTGTACAGGCCTTTTTTTTTTCCCACCCAACTGTGAATGATTTGATGGGATTCACCAGTCAAGCAAACTGCCGCCTCTGCTCAATTGCTGCCAAGATGGTGCATTTTGGAGGCAGACACTAGAAACTTTTAGAGGGAAGAAACTGCCCCAGCATCACTTAAGCCATTAAAAAGATTTAGTGAGACTGGTGTGGGAAGA
The DNA here is from genome assembly GCF_052110815.1 of Crocodylus siamensis. Lineage (NCBI taxonomy): Eukaryota > Metazoa > Chordata > Crocodylia > Crocodylidae > Crocodylus > Crocodylus siamensis. The sequence continues at coordinate 160,528,817 of NC_143398.1, forward strand.
CTGTTCTGGAGGTGCTGATTATCAAGACCACAAGAAAGGGGCAAGAATTGCTATGAGCTACTCAGAAAATCGGAGTCCCTACTCTGCTTTCTAACCTCGTTTAAGCCAGCAGTTGAAAAACATAATTCAAGTTGCCCTGGTGCAACCTTCTCAGGCAGCCAAAGCCCTTGCTGTAGGGAGATGCTTATTCCTGCCTCACCAGACATCCTGTGAGACTCTACCCAGTCATCGGTCACTCCCAGGGCTAAGGTCCCCACAGTACAGGAAAGCTCGCACTGCCTTGGAGGGAGGGTTACATCATTCTATCCGCACACCCTGCTTGCTCCTGTCTGAGTGGTTTTTACAAGCGAAGTCCATTCCCAAGTGACAGAATGAACCAAATCACCCTTTTACAAATTAGAGCCCACATGGCAGGGGTCAGGGCTGTAGTGATACCCCTGTCCCACAAGAAGGTTTCACTCACGGGGGTGATACCTACACGGTGCTTCATATTCCATTCTCTTGGCCTCCTTTCAGGACTGAGGCTGCCCAGTCCCCCACAGGAGGGAACAGTAGGCCAGCGGCATACCCTCAGGACAAGGCCTACTGTCTTTGCAGTGGGTAGGAGTCACTGCAGTAGCACCCCCTAAATAAAGAGCAGCAGTCCTAAGACTTTACCCACATGTCACCTGATGTTAGACAAATTATAAAGGAGAGCCTGGGGGCTGGGGTGGGCCTTCAGAAGAACCCAAAACTCAATACATTGAGCTTCTGAGGTAAGACTGGACCAGAAGTATCACAATGAGGATTGAACACTTGGAAGTTGGATGCTGTACAGATTGGATTCAGCATCAAAAGGCACAAAATACTTCTCTATTCCCTGCTTGGCTAGAGGCTGGATACAAACAAACATGACTTGGTTTCAAATTCCACTTTCTTGTAGTGTTTCCTTTCCATAGAAAAGGGTCATCAGCCTCTAGCTCTAGCTTTATACTTGTCATGGGGAAAATCCCAGTGTTTTGACTCTGAGTCTGCCTGCTAGCTTCCTTGAACACCTCTTTAACCAGCATGCAAGATGGTTCCACGTCAAGTGAGGACATCAGCTATTTCCTTTCCTGGCACAGTTCAGAGCCACTTTCACATCAAGTCATGTTCAGGAGCAACTGGCACCTGATGCTCATGAAACAGCTGCCTTCTGTTTATTAAAGATTTGCTCCCTAGGAGCAAGTCAAAAGCATTTCACTACCCAGAAATGTCACTGCAGTGAAAAGAGGGATGGCAACACATACGCAATAAGCACAAGTTGGTGTTTACACCATGTAAGTTTAAAGGAGCCGCATCAACTTGAAATACAGATACATATGGCTGGATGCTCTGTCCTGACCCCAGTTCCACTAGCAAAATGGACAAGGTAGATGGGTTTTTTCAAGTTTACTTTGTCCAACTTGCGTATACTCAATTTCACTGCCTATTCATATCCTATATAGTCATATTACCTCTCACCCCCTTTCCTCCCCCCCCCAGTCCAGTCAATCCCTTCTTTACTGTAAAGGGCGCTGATAAACCAAGGAGAAGAAAAAGCCTCTTAAAAGGAATCAGCTCAGGACAAGAAAGCTGCTTTAAATAACTTTCAGAATCAAGCTGATAGCATCCCTTTAAATCAAGATAAACTGCTAACCTACAAATAAGAGATTCCCACAGGGACAAAGCATTCAGTGTTCCTCCCTACATAGCAATGGAATCACTCACAAGACAAAGAGGATATATGGTCACCTTTCAGATCTCTGTATTAGGCCACCTACACTCATTAAGGGTGGCCATAGCCACCTGGGAAGAAGCCTGCTTTATCTATTGACTTGATCTGTTCAGGTCCCTTCTGACCCCAGAAACTGTCAGGCTAGCAGTCTCTGAATTGGAGCAGTATGAGCATTCAGAGGTTCCAAAAGCAGGCAAGGTGGCTGCCCTTCCTGCAGGAAAAACTATAGCCTAGAAACCTGGCAGGGAGACGAATGTACTTTAGAATATGGACAGCAAGCTTGTTTTAGTTGTGGGTTTCTAAACAGCTCCATTTATTCCAGGAACATAGGGACATTATCCAGAGAGATGCAATGTGGATAGCAGACTGGTTACTGGGCAACTTATTCTGCCTCGGCATCACTACCTATGCTGTAGAAAGACAGTGACGGATGTTTACAGGGAGGGTACTTTGCACCCTCATAACAGCTGCTGTCACACAGAGGCTGATTCAGGGTGGCCACTACAGTGACCTCAGCTTGATGCTGATCAAAGTGACCTCACAAAACAACCACATAGAGATTTAGCACCTAGAATCCTGCATGCTCCTATCTTGAGAAAGTTACCCCTTCCTTTAATCCTTTCTAAAACTAAAAGCTATCAGAGGCTACTGAAACAGAATCTTGCAGAAAATACTTGGCCAGTTTTTTTGTTGTTTTTTTTTTAAACCAGGTAAAACCTCATTCACTCCTCCCCAGAGAAATGGCTCGGTGTGTAAGCTTCTATTTTTTAATTTTTGGATGGCTTTAGGGGAACCTGCTTTTAAGACTGAAGTTTCCAGAAGTCCAGGAACCTCCTATGCTGAGATGCAGACAGTGTTACATTCCATAACCAGGGGACCTTAGCACCAGGGAGAGAAAATAAAGCAACACTTGGACCAGCAACTCAAGAGCATGAGCCACAGGTATACATGGTGTAGCCCTCAAAGCCCTTTTTAGCCACCCACCATCTGGCCAGAACACTTGCCCACTGCAGCATACGTGTTTCAAGTAACAGCGGGAGTTGCCAGACAGGCCGTGGAGAATGTTCTCTTACAGCATGATCACAGCAGCCCAAATCCAGATGCAACAGTATTACCAGTTTACTTCTCTTCTTGGACAGCTCCTGTTCCAGATACATGACCTGCCCTAGGCTACTCAGCAGGAATGAGACTCAGCTACTCAGCAGGCATGAAACATCAGTAGTTGCATTGAACTTAAAGGAAAAGGTAGAGTGGAGAATTAAAACTAGTTATGAGAAGAAAAAAAGAAGTCAGAGCAGTAGAGATTAGGATTTCTTTTTGACCCAGCTCCTGCTGGGGTGTAGATTTGTGCGTTTTTACTCTCCCCTGTTCAGGCAATGCCATTGGGGCCAGCATCTGATTCTCCACCGCTTCTCAGTGTTTGCCATTTCAAGTTCCCCCTTCTCTCATCCAGCCTGGTTATTTCTCTCTCTCTCTCTCTCCATGCTTGCTCCCCCCAATCCAGCACTGAGTTGACAGCTTGCATCATTCCTTACAGCAGAAAGAACCTGGAGTAGGAGATTTTTGTGGCCATCTCAAAGTTAAGGAGATTCTCAAGATCTTCAGGCTCCACATCGATGCCAGGCATCCTACATGACCAGCAGAAGAGAAGCTGCCAGCCAAGCCCAACAACCTTGCCTTTATCGGCTTCACTGGCTCTCGCATCTCAGTGCCTTCAGAGATGCCCAGCTGGTTAATGAGAGCCATTTTGCAGTTGTCCACAGATTTAGAGACATTCTGGAGGTGTCTTTCTGCTTCCCATAAGGGAAATAAATTCTCTTCTTCTTTTCAGCCAAAGGCTGAACATTTAAATTTTCCATCTATAGTGCAATCAAGGTGTCACAAAGGGCTGGGTAGAGCAATCACACCCACCACCGATGGAGATGCACTCATGGATGTCCAAATAGTGCAGATGGATTTTCAAACTTCAGAGCACTTGCCCAATGCTCTTGTGGCCACCTTTGTGTGGGAAGACCTGCATATTCTACCCTTACTCAGTTGTCAGCTGCAGAGCTCAGCCTATGAGGGCACATAGGAGCTGCCCACAACAAGAGGAAAACTCCTGGGAGTCTCATTGATGGGACCCGCTGGGCTGTGCACTACGTTCTACCTCTTGTAGCATCTAAGCCAGGCACCCAGAATGGCAAGACTTAACTGGGGTATCAATCCCCTCCTGGTCCCCACATTCAAAATACAAATGCACCACTATGATGCAGACTCAGTAGCACTTTCAAACCTGGTGGTTGGCCTCATCTGGAGGTTAATCCTTTAATTGGTACAATAAGCACATTCTTTTTGAGACAAAAAGCCAGGGATATCAAATGAGAAGGGGAGGCCCAGTTCTCCAGCAACCTCTGTTGGAAGGCGTTACCGAGTGAGGCAACCCTGATTTTCAAAGCTACTTTCTCTAAATCTCAGTAAGCATCCTCTAGGGAGGGTTGCAAAGCCTACATGTTCCTCAATGGCTACACCCACATGGCAAGACCACCAGAAAGGGCTGTCAGGTGGGCAGACCAAGGCTGCACAGTGGCTGACAACCATCTCAACTTGTGGGCCATGCTGCTGCCAGGAGACTCTGCTTCTGCCCCACCTCCCATGATTTGAGATGGGGAACACCATTTTTTTTTTTTTTTAAATACAGCACATGGAGAGAGAACCTCACTGCAGGACAGACTACATTTTACCATTAATAACAAATGTCCCTTCTTTGCAGTTGAAGCCTGAGGAAACAAACTGACCAGGTTCCTTGAGAAGATGGGAGAATGACCTCTGCCAAATCCAAGAAGCCATGGAGAACTTAACAAGATTATGGAAAGAACAACCCTGCCTCCTCTCCCCGTCCCCCTTCCTGATCCAATCAGCGATAGCTGTTCTGTGAATAGGCATCACAGAACATCCTAGTTTATCCCCAGAAAGGCTATAAATACAGAATCAATCAGGGGAGAGGGGGGTGAAAATTATATGCTGTCTCCGAGTACTACATTAGGCTTCTCTCCTTAAATCTTCCCATTCAACAAAGAAGGGAGGATCAAAACTGGTTCCTCCTTGTTCAGTTCAAAAGCTGTCCCATATGCCTTGGCAATTAGTTATCAGGATTCCACACTGCTCCTTTCATTAAAAAACAAACAAACCACTTCATTCACAGCTTTTGGGAATAGCTGGCACAAAGGCTGTAACAAAAGGACCCACAGCTCTGGAAGGCAGAGATTGCTTTGGCAAGGCAGGGATGCCCTTGGTTTATGGATGACTGGAACAGAGGCAGTTGTAGTTAGAGCTTTGCTAGATTCCACGTTATTGCAGGAGGAACTGTCAAAGGCTTTTGCTGAAGACTCTTCAGGGAAGTCTGCCAGTGTTTGCCCAGTGGTGGATGGCCTCTTCAGAAGCAGGCTCCTTGCTCCACTCTGTTTAGCAGGAGGCTCCAGACTGATCTAAAGGAGCATGCACTGCTCGTTCCCAGGATACAACAGAAAAGCATGGGACCACCCCACATTCCAGAAGCAACACAACTGCTTCAGGCTATGCTTGGCTCTCTTCGTCCCCTAGAAAGCACAGGATCTATGCAGCTGCACGCTGTGTAGAACGCTACGCCTTTCCTCCCTCCCTCCCTCCCCCCCCATCCCCCCACCCCATTATTCTACATAGCTGCACACAAATCTGGCTCAGTCTGCTTCAGAACAGCTCTTGGGCTGGACCCACATCAGCAGGAGCTGAGAGGCAGTTTCTCCAGCATGGCTGGATCAGGTGAGCTTGTTGGACAGCCCCCCTTCTCTTCCCCTGCCTTTTGCTCAAGGTAAGGGACAGAAATCCAGCCACTCTTAAGACAGTATTTCCCATGCTGGAAAAATGAAGACATCAAAAATAAAACTTTCCCAAAAATAACCAGTCAATAGTGCTGTGACATTCTTTGTTCTGCGAAGAGGCTGTGTTTGTCTGTGCCCTCCAAGGCTCCTCTGCCGAGCTGGGAGCTGAGGTCCGCACCCCCATGCCGCTGTGCTTCTTGGCAGGGTACAAAAGAGCCAGAAGAGCAGAAGTCGGTCTTGCAGAGCCGGGCTCCTCCCTCCTGAGCCTCCTTGCCACTGTAGCCTTGTTGGGGGTCCATGCTACAGGAGGTTGGCAGGCAAATTCCTAACTGGAGAGAGAGCAAAGGGATTAGAGTTGGCCTGCTAGAAGCAGTATGTGAGCTGCCCACCTGGAAGCTGCGATAGCAATGGAGCATCAGTTCCCTGTGGAAGGGCAGCAGCAGCAATAGTAAAGAAGACCCCATGGGAGCAGCTCTCTCTGTTCTTGAATCAAAAGAGGTACTATGAGGTCAGACCAATGGTCCACACCCAGCCCTGCATCCGGTCTCCAACAATGGCAGGAGTGGATGCTTTTGGAAGAGCATATGAACAAGGTACATCTAGAGTGAACTAGCCCTGTCCTACCCTTGCTGGCATCCACCATCATTGGTTTAGAAGTGCCAAAGGATACACCTGTCTATTCTATTTAGTAGTTAAATTCATGGATGATGGGTCCATGAAATGTCCAGTCCCTTTTGAACCTGGCTATATTATCTGCCTCTCTTCTTGGAGCAATGAATTCCACAAGTTAACTATGTGCTGCATAATAAAGTGTTTTAAGCCTGCCTCCTGCTGATTTCAGGGGTGCCCCTTTGTTCTAGTATTGTCAGACTTGGTGAATAACAGTTCCCCATTCACTTAGTCTACGCCCTTCAGAATTTTAAAACTTCATATTCCCCCTCAGCCTTCTCCTTTCTAAACTGAAGAATCCCAGCATCTTCAGTCTCTCCTGGTAAGGCAGGTACTCCATACCCTGATCAACTTGGCTGCCATTCTCTGTCCCTTTCCTAATTCTACTACATCAGGGATGGGCAATTATTCTGGGCAGAGGGCCACTTACTGAGTTTTGGCAAGCCATTGAGGGCTGTGTGACATGCAGCCAGGGGAAGATAAAAATTAATTTTCTAGGGGCCCCACAGGCCGGATAGAATGGCCCATGGACCACATCCACCACCCCTGTACTACATACTTTTTGATATGTGGAAATGAAAGCTACACGCACTATTCAAAATGTGGGCACACCATGGACTTGTATAGTGGAATGATAATGTTCTCTGCTTTGTTTTCATTTCCTTTCTTAAATGATACCCAACATTATTAGCTTTTCTGGTCACCACTGCAAATTCACTGATTCTATGATTCTATGAGTCAGAAGGGACCTAGAAAGATCAAGTCCGACCCCCCCGCCATGGGCAGGAATGAGCACTGGGGATGGGAGGGGTCATAAGACCCCAGCCAGGTACCTATCCAGTCTCCTCTTGAAGATTTCCAGGGAAGGTGAGAGCACCACCTCTCTGGGGAGCCTATTCCAGGCTCTGGCCACCCTTACAGTGAAGTAGTTCTTCCTAATAGCTAACCTAAACCTATCCTCCCTCAGCTTGTGGCCGTTGTTCCTGGTGACTCCAAGGGGGGCCCTGGTGAACAGACTTTCCCCGAGTCCCTGCTGCTGGCCCCTAATAAGGTTGTAGGCAGCCACAAGATCCCCCCTCAGTCTCCTCTTGTGGAGACTGAAGAGATTCAGGTCCCTCAGCCTCTTCTCATAGGGCTGGCCACGGAGGCCCCCAACCATATGAGTGGCCTCCTCTGGACCCTCTCCAGGTTCTCCACATCGCTCTTGAAGTGTGGCGCCCAGAACTGGACACAGTACTTCAGCTGCAGCCTGACCAGCGCCGCATAGATAGGGAGCAAGACCTGTCTGGACCTGTTAGTGATGCCCCTGTTGATGCACGATAGGGTGCGGTTGGCCCTGCCTACTGCTTCGTTGCATTGGCAACTCATATTCATCCTGGAGTCAAGTCTGACTCCAAGATCCCTCTCTGCCCCTGTGCTGCCAAGAGGGTCAGCCCCCAACTTATCACCAGAATGCTGGTTCCCTCTCCCCAGGTGCAGCACCCTGCACTTGTCCTTGCTGAACCGCATCCTGTTCAGGTCTGCCCACTTCTCTAACCTATCCAGGTCTGCCTGGATGCGGTCCCTGCCTGCCGGTGTATTCACTTTACCCCACAGCGTGGTGTCATCAGCGAACTTGAACAGGGTGCTTTCCACACCCTCGTCCAGATCGCTAATGAAGATGTTGAACAGCACCAGCCCAAGGACTGAGCCCTGGAGGACTCCGCTGCCCACACCCTCCCAGGTCGACATCGACCGATCCACTACCACCCTCTGGGTGCACCCCGGGAGCCAGTTTGCCACCCATGTGACCATGCATTCGTGAATGCCGCAGTCCCTCAGCTTGTCCACCAGAATTGGGTGGGACACTGTGTCAAAGGCCTTCTGGAAGTCCAAGAAGATGACATTGACTTCCTCCTTCACATCTAAGCTTTTTGTTACCTGGTCATAGAAAGATACCAGGTTAGTCAGGCAGGATCGGCCTGGCACAAACCCGTGTTGGTTACCCCTTAACATCACTTCCCCTGCAGGGCTCTCACAAATGTGGCCCTTGATAATTTTTTTTGAGCTGATGTTTTAAAAATGTTGTTAGAGAACTATCTACAATGACTCCAAGGTCTCTTTTCTGAATCATAACTGCTAGTTCAGAACCCAGCACTGTGTACATATATAATTGAGGTATTTTTCCCCCATAGGCATGACCTTGCACTTGCCAACACTGAAGTTCATATGCCATTTTTTTTTTTTGCCTACTCACTTAGCTTTGTGTGGTCTTTCTTCAGTTTTTCTCCATCAGCTTGGCATTTGACTTCCCAAGATAATTTACCATTAGCTGAAAACTTGGACATTTCACTGCACTCTCCCATTTTCAAATCAACAATGAAAATGTTGAACAAACCAGGTCCAGCACAGACTCTTGTGGGACTCCACTTCTGACCTCCCTTCATCCTCAATAGTGACCATTTTAGCTCTACCCCTTGCTTCCTCTCTTAACCGGCTTAGTCTACAAAAGAACCTTTCCTCCAATCCTTGGAAACTCAGTTTCTCAAAAGCCTCTGGTGAGCATTCGTGTCAAAAAGCTCATGTCAACTGGATCCTTTTTGTCCACATGTTTGTTAGGACAGCCAAAGAACTCAAGCACACTGGGGAGGCAGGATTTCCCCCCCAAAAAAGCCATGCTGACTCTTTCCCAGTCATATTTCTGTCATATGACTGTTGATTTTATTCTTTATCATAGATTCTACCACTTGCTAGGGATGGAAATAACACCCGTCTTCAGAAAGGGCTCCAGGGGCAATGCTGGGAACTGCAGACCACTGAGTGTTATGTTGGTAACCTGCCAATCCTCTGCACTGGGGCCATTTGCAACAATAGGTTATATATTACTGCCAACAGTCCTCCAATTTCATATTTGAGTTAGTTAGAATTAGTGGCTATTCTGTAAATCCCTTTGAATCTCACTGACAACACCTTCCTCACTAGGAAAACCCACCTCTTGGCAGCAAGCACTTAACTCAAAGTAGTTCAGGGGACCTGCTCTCCCAGAATTTTGCTCCCAGTGTCAGCACTATACACAGGGTAGCTTTTCTGATTGATCTGCCTCCTCTCCAATCTCCTTAACTTAGAAAGGATAGAGATGCCAAGCAAGTACTACCCTCTCATGTGTTTAATGTGTGTGCTCCAAATCTTCCCTGAGGGCCCAGCTACAGAAGCCCTTATCTGGCAGCTTTTGGCCAGGTTATACAGAAGACATATGCATCTGAATTTATGAATGAGTCCTTGCTACTGCATTTCTGTGAATGCCACAAACCCAAAGCTCACTCTATATTGCCTGCAACTTGGGGAGGAGAGCTAATCATAGACAAAACCCCCATCCTTCAAGCAAGTCACAGATATGCAAATAGGAAGGCATCATATCTCTTGTCAAGAGCAGTAAGCTTTTGGATGTACACAGGACTGCAGTGTTCATGTTATAAACTATGGACCCTATACATCTGGACCCTGACATCATAAGCCCATGAGTAACTAACAACAGGTGTGTGACCTACAGGAAGCCAGCTTTAAGGCAGACAGGCAGGACACAAGAGGCAGGGAAGCCCTGAATTGGATACTCCTATAGTGGTCAGGAACACTTAAAATGGGAAGGATGTCTCCTCTGTCCCTCAGTGACAGAAGCTGAAAAGGCTTCGACAACACCCAGCAGAGAGGTTTGACCTGTTCTGGTTTGGGGCCATAAAGCCAGAGCTGAGGACAGGGATGAGAAGAGACCTGAAGCTGAGATTATTTTGCTATGCCTGTCTGACAGTCTGCATGCCTGCCTCACCCTGCGGTACATAGACACTGGCTCAAGGCTGGGTAACAAGCTAGAACTGCCTCTTCAGCATGGCTACTGTGAAAATTCTGCAGCACCTTTTTCCCTGTTCAGGACTGAAGGGTGTTTACAGTGTAACAACCATGGGAGAAGGCCCTCTGGGTTTCCAACTGCCTCCAACAACGGGCTGCACTCCCTCCAGTGGCTTACTAGCACACACAAACACCAACACTCACTACTGCTTTGGAGAAGTGGGGCGGAGGAGGCTGGTGATTTCCGGATCTTTGTAAATATTGTGCTGGTTACAATCAGCTCAGCTATAGTTTCTAACCCTCTTGGCTGTGAAGGAGATTTTTTAAATATGAGCCTTGAATATGGAAGGAGAACATGCCCTGAGGGGCAGATTCTACAAGTCATATAATTGTGCAGTACAAAGACCCTGAATATGTATTCAACTCATAGGCAGAAGCTACCATAATACCTCAGCAAGCAGGACAGGTCAGAACCTCTGTAGAAGAAATAAAGCATCCGTTTCCACTAAGTAAATCTACCCCTTGTTAGTAGCAGACTCCATCCAATCAATTTTGTCCTTGCTGGAGAAATCAGCTGCCCAGCAGGAGGAGTCAGGATTTATCCAGCTGTCAAGTGCTCCAAACAGTCAGGATGCAAAGGCAAGGAAGAAAGTTCTCCCTTTTCTTTCCATCTCGGTTTGGGCAGGTTGTTTACTAGCTGTTCTCAAAAGGAAATTCCAGGCTTCCACCCCAAGCAGCCAGTGGTCACCACATCACAGGGATGGGAGGATGACTGAGTGCAAGCAGCAATTTAGAAGGCAGGACAAGGGATCCACTGACAGCAATCCAAACAAAATACTTGGCCTTAGGAGAACTCTGGACCCCAGCCGAGTTGAGCAGCCTTTTCTGATGATCTACCACTCTGAGGGAAACACAGAAAATATTGGCTTCCAACTGCAGAAGCTGGCTCTTCATGGACAGGCAACAGACAGTCCCTTGCCCTCGGTGACTAATGTCCACCTGGGAGTGAGGCAGGCAGGCAGGCAGCTGTGTTTCCTACTTGCAATATAATTCTTCATGATGAACCATACCCCAGGATCTCACCTTAGCTCTCCCAGCAAGGCTGAAACTGAATTTACACAATTAACCAGCACCTAACAAAAGTAATCATCATCTTCAACTTAGATCTCTGGTGATCTCTTCCACCCACCCCAGGACCTTCCATCTGCCTTTATACCATTTAACGACTCATTAGAATTCCTCTGCACACATCTGCATGTTAAGATGCTTCGCAGTGAGACAGATTACTGGAGGCTAGTCTGCCTGGGCACTGAGAGAGCTGTTTTTGATTAAAGGAATTGCATTGTTAAGCAATTCTCTTGCAATAGCTCACTTCTGCAACTGGCTGGAAAGGGAGAATTACCAGGATGGCATCTCCCCACTCTGGGTTTCAGGTTCCCATTTATACCCTGTATATAAATGGAACAGGTATCTCCCTCCCACTCTTCATACCAAGATTGCAGTTTCCTGGTGACTGCAGGGGCTGTGCAAGCTCTTTACAGGCACAGTCACATGCAAGGGGAATGCTCTAATGCCCCAGGAGTTTACTTTTGGTTCTGCCTCTGTGTACTGTACTGACAGCTGAGGTTTCCTACTATGTCCGTAGACAAGCTTGTGACACACTGAAGAACCCAACACTGTCAAAAGCAGCTGGTATCTTCCCACTACCCCTGCCCAAGCACACCTCAGAGAAGGGAACCCCATAGAAGATGGTTTGGGATGGGGCAGTGATGGAAAATGACAGAACCAACCCTCAGGGGGTTGGTTTAATGGGATAAGCCTTGCTCTCCTACTCAGGGCCAAGCACATGCTAGGAGATAAATGCAATGCTGGATCTTGGTACCATCCAGGATATGCCTGGGGACAGCAATGGGGAATTTACCATCAGGGACAGCAACAAGACAGACAAGGCAGCCTCGCTACGTTGAGGATTCGGTCTCCTGCTTCTGTTTTGAGATAAGCTGGGCTTCCTTCAGTGAGAGGTACACCTCTTCCTGTGGGTCGTAGTAATAGAACTTCCGGATGTAGGAGATCAAAGGCCTGTAAAGTGCATGGGCAAAAACTTTCATAGCATATCACAACAGTCCGTGTTTAAAAAAAGCTACAGCTATGCCTCTTCCTCCCCCTCCATTATTTCCCAAAAGCCAGCCCTGCCCCTGCTGCCTGGATGAGAAAAGTTGCCCGCAACCAGGGACTTTTGTGCTTCTCTGACAGATCTGATGCTTTGCATTTTTGGGCCACCCACCACTCCTGTATGTTCTGCTGTTGTTAACCCCAGAGGCCATTTTGCCTACTGTCTCCTCTCTAACAGCATGGTACCTCAACAAGCAGCAAAGTGCCCCTCCCCAAGGGTCCCTCCCTTCCTGCTCTGATCATGGCCGGCTTTAGAGCTTTCACTTATGATAGCAATTTAAGAGCACAGGACTGGGCATTAACATTCTACACTGACAAACAAAGGAGCTCCCCCACCCTTGGCCCCTGAGACATACTTAGGCAGTGGGAGCTCTGGAATGTGATCTATGCGGACGAGCTGCCGGATGCGGAAGCGGCAAAGGTGCTGGAGGGATTTGACATTGCTGAACCTGGAAACAGGATACAGGAGCTGGACTGGAGTTGGAGGGAGACCTGATGAGGAACAGGACATGATGGTAACTTGTTTATCATAGGTAGAAATACAATGGCTTTGAAAAACCCAGAAAGGGGTAAACCAGCTGTAGTAAAATGAGAGATCTGGGTAAAGCAACATGTTGTGGGGCAGGCAGCTGCTTCTCTTCCCTGCTGCAGGATCTCAAGGCATGCTGTGCAGGAAAGGATGCCTTTTCTCAATCTCTGGGAGCCTCCCCAGATTTACTTGTGAATAATCCCCTCTGACTAATGCCAAACCCACTACGATTATTTTTAGCAGGGAAGCAGATATTGGGATTCATCAAAGCTCCCAATAGAGCCCTCTGAGAACAATCAGCAGACAGAGCATCATTTTACAAAAGAGAGAGCAATGGGCCTCTGAAATCCATCAGATTTTAGGCATACTGGAAAACAGTGAGGAAAGGGGAGCAGGGAAGCTGACACAGGCTTTGCTCTGTATAAAGCTTTAGCTGGATGGGAACATTAACAGGGCAGACTGGGATGGGAGGCAGATGCTCCCTGATATTAGAAGGTTAGGTGTAAAGAGGGGCAATACTCAACCCCCAAGTGTAGGAAGCATACTACTACACTTGGCTCCAGTCTGGCCCATGCACAGACATTCGGGCCTGCTCTGGAGATGCAGTTGCCTCAAATTCCCTCCTCCCCACCCCAAAAGCCAAGGGCAACAACCGAAGCCTAGAACTGAGGGTAGGACAACAGCACTTGGGCAGCTCCATGGGAGCCCAATTCATGGTGTGCATGGTGCCTGGTCTGTTTTTGCACTAGGACTAGTTCCACTCTAGCCTCCCTCCTGCTGGCAGGAAGCTTTCTGCCTGCATCCCTCAGAAGCTTTAGAGTCCAGTGAAAGGATTTAAAGAAAAAGCAGGGAAGCTCTTCACATAGAAGCAGACTCCAATCTGCTCCAGGCAAAACAGGGAGCCCAGAGCCAGCTTTTGAGAAAGCAAAGAAAAAAGGAATCAACTGAAGACTAGGACCATCATCCCTCCTCCACCCCAAAGAGGAATAAACCCCTGGGAGCTCGGCCAGGAATGCCAGAGACACAGCAAGAGTTTTGCATGCTGTGCTAGCCATATGTCTCCCTGCCAGCAGCCAGCCACACTGGAAGCCACCCCCATCTCTCCCCAACACCAGGGAGTTAGCAGCATTTTAGCTGCACTACAGCATTAACGAGGACACGGAGATGTGGATCCAAGATATTCTTCCAGTGAAAAAGCCCATGCCCGACAGAACACACTATAAGGGGGCTTTGCATTACAGGTAACTCCCACCAGGGCATGGTAAGCTCTCAGACCAGATGACACTTCATGGCTGGTTTGGCAGTTCTAGAGCCAGGCACTAATTCCCATGCAGAGTGAGGTGTTCATTTATTTTCTAGAACCCTTCTTATTAGAAGCAAGTGGATCTGATAAGCTATCCTCCTTGAAAGCTAGGAAAACCTGCACTGCTGTGCACTTTGGGAGAAAAAATACAAGAAAAGAACTGGGGATTACAAAGAAAGCATTTTGGAGGCTAAAGCACACAACAATAAGGGCACATATTAAAGGTTTTGTGAAATGGCCACTGCCACCACCACCACCCCAAGCATAATGTGTGCATATACATTTCAAACTAACTCCACCTCCCTCCATCCACATTTTTGCTCAGCCAAACTCTACATAGCCTTGGAGCATACACCAGGCAAGGACTCTAGTCTGGAGTGAAAAACAAAATGCCCTGTCACCAACAGTATGCACAACCTTGGACAAGTCATTTGACACTGTGCCTCAAAGACTCACCTGTAAAATAGGGATATCACGGTCTCTCCCATCCTTTGCCTGTTCAGATGGAAGGCTCGTCAGGGTGGGGACCACCTCAGTGTGGCTGAGGCACAACAGGGTCCCAATCTCAGTCAGGTGCTGCTACGGTACATGTGGTAAATTCTCTCCCCATAACAATGCTACAAAGCTTATCTGATCACCCTGTTGCTAGGTACAGCCTGAAGCAGAGGACAGAGCACTTTTGCACCTGCCTATGCCCATGTGCTCAAAGATGACCAGGCAGGATATTCTGCTTCCCTGAAATCTTAGTGTCACTGTGCACCTCCTTCATAAAATTCTATTTTCCTCTACTATCCTCCCCCCTACATTTCAAAACCAGCTGTGCTTTTGTGTGGGGCAAAAGTAATTCCCTCCTATCACCTTGGATTTAGCCCACCAGCTTCTACATGTGTCAGAGGAGGAAGGTGCTGGTGACAGAACACATGCATGCAAGCTCTCTTGTCATGCTGAATTAAGCAGCAAGAAAAAGAGAACATGCACAAGGAGCTGAGCTTTGACAGGGTGGAATCATGGAGTGCTTGCATGACAGGGCACCATAAAGCATGCACTGGTAAAACCTCAACAATGCTCCCTTTGTGCTCACAAGCACCTGCCTGTTAATGTGCTCTGGCACTGCTTACCCCCCACAAGGTTCAATCTACAGTAGCTAGTGCTTGAGACTCATGTTCAGCCTTCTGCCTAGAAGCTTTCTTGTGTATACACACAGCTTAACATCACTCTCTTTCATTCTCCCTTTCAGGAGTCTCAGGTGGGTGGGAGCTACAGGAGAATGGACAAGTGCAGAGTGTGGAGCTGCCTGCAAGGACAGTGCTGAGACTAGGGGAAGCAACGTTTTAATAAGCATTTAACTGAATGCAGAAGAGGCAGATCCCAACACAGTGCATGCAGCCATGTTCACAGTAAGCATGGAGATCTTCCATGCTCATCAGGCTGTCCATAAAAAAAAGTCTAACGCTATAGGGTTAAGAGTGCAGTGGTCTGACAGTTGCAGAGATCTGCTTTGCAGGGGCAGTTAAAAGCCAGAGCGCTAAGAATGCTCATCAGGGTCGAGCAATCAGAGTCCTAGCTAAGAAGTGGGATAAGAGGGCACTGCAGATGAGGCACATGCGCACACACACACCACATAGGGTTAATAAGGCTTAAAGGGTCAGACTCACCTGGAACCCTGGATCGCAAGAAGTAAAGGAACTTCCCATTTTTTGAGTGCATGATTGCTCTCTTTATGAACTCCACCACAGACTGACAGCGGTCCTCAAACTTGGGGTGACACCACAGGCTGAAAGTTCCTTCCAAAGAGATAGAAAAAAGGTGTTTTGTATTACAAGGCCACAGGAGAAGAAGATGAGATCACTTAGTAAGCAGAGTGGCCAACTCAGGTTCCCAAAAGGGGAGGTCACCAACTTGACTCAAGCATAAGCACTACTATGATGTCTGCCAGCATTTGCAGACAACCAGCCCATGCACCTCAGTGGGGTGTTAACTCCATCTGGGTCAGACCCCATGTCCTGTCTCACCTAGTGGCAGAGTACAGATGAGGGGGAAGAAATTTTATGCAACGCCTATCCAGACTGATCCTCTCCTGCCCCTCTTCCCTTTCAGCTTCCAGATGCCTAGGAGGTCCTAATTTGTAGGCTGCAAGCTTATGGTCATGTTTCTTACCTAGGGCTATCCTGGATGAACGTGTCCAGTTTCACAACATGCCGCATTGAAAGTCCCCAACAGTGCCAGCCTTGAAGAACAATCCACCCAAACCTATGGCAACATGCTGGAATACAACCTCAGGAGACCCTTCCTGCTCTCAAGGACTATCACCCTCCATGTGGGGATGGCCTTGCACACAGCGGGGTGTGCTGACAGAACCCTTAACATGGCCCTCCCACAGATGCATTAACAGGAGGTCCCATGTTGCCCCACCACTCAATACCAACAAGCAAGCAATGAAACTGAGAAGCAGCAATACATAAAGCATCCTTCCCCTCACATATGACTGCACAGGTTAATTTAAACCCAAGAAGCCAGTTTAGGCCTCATGAGCTTTTTTCCTACAACCAGATCAACTCCTCCTCCCCACCAAAAAAGCTGATCTATCTGTCTTCTGCTTTTTGGAGCAGTGTCTGTACATCCTACACTGGCTGGCTGCCTGCCCTGCTCAGCCTGTAACCTGAGGCCAGGGCAAAGAGGAGATCTAGTAATCTAAGAGCAACTGTGAGAACCTAGAAATACCCCAGCAGGGAAAACACCCTTGACAGAATATGAACATAGGTGATGGTTCCCATCTTGACTTTGATGGCCAAGGCTACACCAGACACTGTGGGGCAACCATCTGTTACCAAGAGTCTTATGCTGTAAACCCCAAAGACAGACATGTTTCCACCAGCACAGAGCAGGGCCTGCAAAGCTGCAATCTGGACCAGTAAATCACTTGAGTGCAACCTGCTTTACATAGGACAGATCATTTATACAGGTGCTGGTAGGGATGCACCTAAATTATCTCAGGACACCTCTCTGCATATGAGAGTTATTAAGAACCACAGAGCTGACAACCCCTAAAAGGACTGCATTAAGCCATGTGTCTTGTGACATCACACTGCTATAGAAAATGCACAGGAGAGCTCAATTATGCTTGCATGTTGCTGAGAACTTTAAGTTCTTGCATAGAATGTAGGCTACAAGCTCCAGAAACACACAAAAACCTCTGGACTCTGCACATTTTTAAGTGAATTTGCCTATAAATGCATCTGGATTATACCTCAATACAATCACTGAAATTAGGGACTGACAATGGGAAGCAATGGCCAACAACAGGGAGAGAAGACCTACAAATTCCCACTCAACAGCTCTGAAGGGCTTCAAAGCCAGCAGCAGTAGATCAGCACAGCACATCTGATAAAAAGCCCTGCTGGTCAGCACTACAGGGAGAGAAAAAAAAAAAAAAACAAGCAGAGAAGCTTCCAAGAAGAATTTATTTTCTGCTTTTTCACCTACCTGAAATCTGAAGGTCAAACATTTATCTATTTACCATTCTCCCAGCCCAGTCATTTGTCATTTTCATTAGTTTATCAAGGTGCTCAGCTCTGCAATTTTCAAAACAGCTGTAGCGCATTCAGCAGGAGACATAGGCAATCCCACCATGAATGTAAAGATAGCTAATTCAAGCCTTTGCACAGGGGTTTTGGAAGGAAATAATGTCCCCTTAATGGTGCTGGAGAACTGCCTGTTGGGGTATCAAGGGAGCTTTGAGCTCCAATTTATTCTGCCAAAAAGTGCCAGAAAGCAGGGCTTTCTACTCCAAACACTGACATAAGAAATCAGTAGCATCTTCAGAGACATTCAAGAGCACCATTTTCCAAAAGGGCACAAATCTAAGTCCTACTGATGTCCAATGAAAGTGGCCCTAATGTCTGGTCAGTTTTGAAAGCAGAACTTGATGCTTCTGAAACTTTAATTTATGACCCTGGAGAGTTTATAATCTAAGGCCTGAAAACCTGCAGTACTTAATTATAACCATGAGCAATCCCACTTATATTCCTACTGTTATTCATGCACTCTACTGAATCAATGTCTGAAGCTAGTTACTTGCAAAGGATGGGTGAGAGGCAGAGGTAATCCAAAGATGTACATTTACCATTATTAGTCACCAGCTAATGTGCAGTGACACTGCTTTGCAAGAAACAATGGCCCTCTGAGTACAAGGCTCCACAAGGAATTAGAAGATCCCTGACTGCTAAGACATCATAGGTGCTCAGGAATCTACAGTGGACAGCTGTCAGTTTGCTACAGGAAAATAAGACTGTTTTGATGGTGCTATCCCTGAAAAGCAAGAGAGTCAGGCATTCTGCTAACCTCACAAATCACACTGTGCAGGCAAGTCATAGAAATACCATATTTGAAGCCAACTCAGAATATGTGCATGTAGGGACAGAGAAGTACATTTTAGTGTTGAACAAGGCAGGAAGGGCTGATGTGAGATCATGCAAAGCATTCTCAGAATAGAAAAGCCACAATAGCAGAACTAAAACCTCAGCTTGGCAACGGGCAGGCTTAGTACTAGCCAGATGAGGATGCTGATCTGCCCCAAAAGATAAGCATGTGAAAGACCCTCAAAAGCAAAGGAACTTAGTAACTCCAAGGCATCACCTTCCTGTTAACAGGTGAACCAACCGATCTAAATGCTTGACCTCTAGGAATATAGGAGAGGTGCTTCCATAATAAATGTGCCACAACGTAAAGCTACACCCTGAGCTATGCCATCTCAGTACAGCTCTGCTCTTCCCATTTCCTAGGTGAAGTTAGTTAGGGAAGTTAGCTCTTTCCACATACAGCTTCCCAAAGCAAGGCATGCAGAGAAGGCATAGAAGGAAGAGAAGCTAAGGGACCATGTTGCATTGCTGGATTTCTCAGTGTAGTTGTTACTGTTTCAGAAAGGAAACAGGAAGACAGTGCATACAGGAGTGAAGACAAGTGGAGGGACGCATTTACAACTTGCTGTAGCAATCCAACATGCATTCAGGGCTGTTAAATTTCTGCACCATCTCTAGCAGTCATTGCACCTAGGCTGGTATGGAGGGCTCCATCACCATATGCAACTCTTCATTTAGGAAAGGTTTCAGGAGGAACATTCTTCTGTAAAGGAGAGGTACCCTAATCACAAAGGACAACGCAAATATTTCCAGCTGGGGCCTGTGGATTGAGATCAAGCCACAGGACTCTTCTCATTGAGGTCAGCAGGCACAGAAAAAGCATAAGACAAAGCATGGCTACATTTAGTCACCCCTTTGCAGCCACCTCCAGGGACATTCTAAGACCCTCAGTCACATACCTCTGTAGTGCTCCATCCGAGTGTGATGAGTGATACCTTGCGATCGAAAGCTTAGGCTCAGGATATAACGAGGGTCAGAGCTGTCTCGTACCAGGAAGGACCCATCTGGCTTCCCTTTCAGCTTCATCTCTGCATCTTCCCAGTTCATCGGTCCCCAGTACCATCCACACTGCCAAAAGAGGACCAGAACATCACTGGACTTCTGATAAGATACAAAACAATTGCCTATCATATTGCTTCCCCTTTCATAGCATCAGTGCTCCCAGAAAGAATTAAGAAAGTTCAACACTGCTTTTGCCCATAGTGACAGAAAAGGCAGCAACATTTCCTCTGCAGGGTGATTTTTTCCATCTCAAAAGGTGCAATCTGTCATATTTGTTAATTACACTATGAAACCAATCTGAAGCTGACAAGGGTTTTCAGTGACAAGTTCCTTCTACAACCTGTTACAAAGAAGCCAGCTTAGAAAGGACAAACATTCACCAAAAATAAGATAGTGACATCTCACAACTACCCAACTCTTCTCTCTGTTCTGGCAGTTAAAACCATTTCACCCCCCACCCAGGAAAGACAGAATCACAATAGGTCACTGTCCTTAATCAGGGATATCACTGTGCTACCAGACTAAGTGAGATACCACACTGCTGCAGCCTACATCTAGAGCCCTGAACAGGGGATTGAGAGTTGGGGTATTTATTGTTGGAAGAAAGAAAGGGTAGAATGAAGTTTGTATTTCCTACCCCCACTCTCCCCAACTCCAGGTCTGTAAAGGGAGAATTAAGGAAGCCCCATTCAAAAAAAGGGGTGGGGGGGAGCTTTTCCCAGACTTAAAGCACAGCAGAGATCCTTTGCTCAACAGGGGTTTTTAAGAACCATAGACCTGGCAATGTGAACCTCTTACTTTTTCCAGTTCTCGCAAGCTGGCTGCAAAGCTACTTGAGTCTGGTCGGTAGAGGGGGCACTGAAGATGCTGGGAGGGCTGGCTGGGCACCATCTCCGCCGGTCGGAGTGGGACAATCCGTGGAAATCCATCTGCAGGGGAACAAATAAACAAGTGCCATGCAACTGTTACCAATAGGGGCCATCTCCAAAGAACAGTGTGCCACCCTTTCCCAAGCAGGCCCTCAACTCTCGAGGACAATACAGGGGTAGCAGAGCTGCAGCAGGGAATAGAAAGCTGTGCTAAGTGATGGCGTCCTTGAGAAGGACACAGCAAGAGTCACTGTCCAGATTTCCTAAGAAGACTAACCCAGTGTCTACTAGCTATTTCCTTACATCAGCTGGGAGGAAGTCAATGGAAAACCTTATACTTTTCTACCTTTTTTTTATTTTATTTTTTTTTTTAAACAAAGCAGCTAAAAAGTGAGGTCAAAGCAGCTGAGGGTCAAGATCTGACAGCTTAAAAAAATTAAACCCAGAGGACAGGAAACTAAAGATTAAATGTTATTGCCCTGTAAGTGCACAACCCCAGAAGTGACTTATGACAGTGTGTAGAAACAGGCTCCCTAGTCTCAATAGCTCTCCTGCATTAAGCCCTATTCCCATAACAGTGCTGAAGTTGCTGACACTAGTAGACAAGACTCTAGTCATGACACAAGTCAGAGAGGGAGGGCACCACTTAGACCATGTCATCAAACCTTCAGCCACCACAGGGCAGGGCTGCATTTGATGTATAATCTAGTTCTGCTGAAGCTAAGGGAGGGAGTGGATAAGATCTAATATCTGTCAAACCTGAATGCTTATTCTGTAACACTGTTCTAAGGAGCAAAGTCTGACACACAACATGTAAAAAGAGGTCGTTTAAAAAGGACAAGGAACAAAGCTATGCCTTTGTGTACAGCACAATAGGTAAAAGACCAGCTTGGTTATGCATAACTTGAACAGGTCAGAGGAAGCAACACCCAAGACTTGCCACGGGTCTTTGAGACAACCTAACCTTAAGTTTACAATATAAGAAATTAGTCTAGATCTCTGAAAAAATGGAGCCTTGCTGCTAAAGCTAAGCTGACCTGGGGCATGGGGTGGAGGAGGCGGAGGCAGAGGGAAAGACTGCAGGGAAGACCCCATCGGACCCACTAGGACAGATGTAGGCAGCGTCCCACTGATATCATCTAGAAGAGAACAGAAGCAAGAAAGATTGAGAACACAGGAAAGCAAGCAAGCTGCTACACTGCCAAGTGCCTGCCAGCAGAGCAACAGCATGTCCAGCCTGCAGAAGAATGGCGCAGCAGCAGACAAATCACAATCTTTCACTGGCTGCCCTAAGAGCAGGTATTGGACAAATGCTCTGAACTTCCAAGTCTTCACTGTACCTGGACTCACACTTCTCACTCACTCACACTTGCATTCTGCTCCTGCAAATGAAGAAGTTAATCTCTAAATCAAATCATTTCAGAAGACGGTATGCAAGACGAGACAAATATGGACACAGGCTTCCTGAAGCCCAGAGCCAGCCCAGCATGCAGCCACATGCAGGGTCTACACATCTGAGTTGTGGCCTCTGAAGCCAGCAACAGCAGGGGAATAATGTTCAGTTAGCACACTACACCTGGGAGAAAGAATCCATCTCACCAACCCTCTGCTCCAGCTGATTTAGAGCAGCACTGGAAACCATTTTCCACATAGGAAGCTGGGGTCACCCCACTGTAAAGGATGTCAAGAAGCCTGCCTCCTGCCCCCCAAAAAAGAAAGAAAGAAAAAAAAAGAAAAAAAAGAAAAAAAAAAAAAAATCAAGCCAACCCCTACCACTTGCACTACAGACATGTGACCGCGAAGGGTGCTCTTTAGGGAGGCACTTGTAGTACCTAGCAGGCTGAGGCTTCTTCGTGGCGGAGGTGGAGGAGTCGGAGGGTGAGGAGAGGTCAGTCCTCGCTGAGAGATGTCCACATCCACTAGTGACACAGTTTCACCTGAAGGATTTGTGGAGCAAGACCGTTAGAGTTCAAGCTTTCTCCAAGAGCAAGAGAGTAAGAAAAAGGTCAGGCAGCAAGAAGCTGAGTTGGTAACCTTCAGAACAGCTTGGAGGCCAACTTCCACACAGGTCAGAGGCCTCCACTGCAATCTCATTACAGTGCCTGCAAATTAAGTTTCCACCATGCACATTGATCAGCTCTGACATGACAGCCCAAAGGCCAAGCTCTCAATAACAGTTAAGAGTGAGCAAATAGGAAATATTGATGGGCTACTGAACCCAACTCAGATTCAGCATCAAGAGGATGGTCTAAGGAAAGGGACTGGAGGGGCTTTCAAAATGCTCTTTGCTGCATTATATTGGCACTTACCAAAGCACTATAAGCATGTGCATTTCAGAGATTCCTGCAAGTCTTCCTTACAAGGAGAGACTCCAAGAGTTAAAGCCACATCTGACAAAAGTCACATTTGTAATTTAAAACCCACTAGTGCCTTTTGATATAAAAAATATTCTCCAAATGCTCCTCAAGTGGAGGAAGGTTGGTAGCATGTTATTGGCTGCTTTGGTACCACTCTCCCCACTCAGGGTCAGGAACTATAGAAGGAATTGTTGATGCCGACAATTGTTCAGTTCAGATGCTAATTACAAAAGCCTCCCCTAAAGTTTTGCTTAGCTTTTGTTCTCAGGAAGTGGCTGACCAGACAGATCTGCACATAGGTAGGCAGCGCCTGATGCTGTGATGCTGAAAAGACTACAGTCCCATTAGCTTCAATGCAAACCTGGCTGCTAGTAGCCTGCAGGCTCAACAAAGTTGAGGTTAAATGCTTTGTTACTACAGCAAAGCAACCCTTAAAGTCAGTCTAGTGTAAAAACCAGAGGCTAATTACAGGGAGCTGGGCCAACTTTTTGGTTCACCAGCCTCCACATGCCCAGGTCCCAAAAGACCTGGAGCTACACTTATTACTGAAAAAAAATTGTGACCAGTCCCCTTTTACATTTAACAAAATGTTTCAAAGTCACAAGAACATATCAAAGCTCAGTTACTAAGGTCTAAACTGCAAACTGATTACTGAGGCTAGGCTGCCAATTTGGTTCCGATTAGATTTTTTTCTCCTTTCTAGAGAAATTCTTTAAAAACAAAAGTTTTCATCACTTCTAAAAAGAATTAAGGAGTTAAATTGTTGCCAAAATTGAAACATTTTGCCTAAGTCAAACCAACATGCAACTTGGAGGTGGTAAAATATCAAGACTGAAACTAGAGTTATCTAGTTCTGGACCACAACTTCAAAAGACAACTGAAGCTCACTTCCTTAGATTTCAATTCTTGTGGGGCCTAACCGAAAACAATCATCCTCCAGATACCACACTACTGACAACCAGAAGTCTGACAGCTTTTGTTTACCAGAAACTATAGACTGCCAGTGCAACCCCCCCAGGAATTTTAAAGACAGAACAAGCAGTACCCCACTTACTAAAGATACAAAAGGGGAACCTTTCCCCCCATCTTTGCACACTCCACACACAAAAAACACTTTAACTTCTACACCTTACTTAAACAAGCTGATTTAGGCTGAGACTTCTCCAAACACCAAACAGAATTAGAAACTCTCTCATTTGCACGGACAAGCAAAATACAACTGCAGTGAAGGGACCAAGCACATCCTGCCAGCTTTGTGCTTCTCACTGATATACACAAGATTGATCAAAGGCTGGAGCAACCATGGTTGAATGAACCAGCTTTGGGGAGTGGGGCACGTCAGTCCTCCTACACATGGCTTGCCAACCTGGCCTACCTCAGCCTTACTGAGTTGAATTACTTTGCTTACTCTGCCCAGGACCTCCTTCCAAGGCCTTCAGGAAAACCAGGTGTGATATCATGCAAGTTGGTGCAATCAGTTTTTAATGATGACCTCCAACCATCACGTTATGGGAAAGTCCCATTTAAAAAATAGTTTCTGATTTGCATACTCGATACTGGTGTTAGTGACCCACAAAAGCAAATATAAAAATCCAGACATGAGACTACTTTGAAGTGTAATCTCAACACCTCCTTATTTGGCTGATTTAATTTAGATTTTCTGTGAACTGGTGACAAAACCCTACAAAAATAGCAAGCGGGGGGAGGAACATGACAGGACACACACACCCTTTATAAAACCCACCACTCCAGAGTCAACACATTTAAATAGTTTCCATTTTCCCAAGAGAAACAAGAGAAGAAAGAAGTTACTTGAAACCAATTTAAGAAATAACTTAAACCAACACGGCTACACCCTACACCCCAGAAATAACTCTGGCATTTACGCAAGATCTCTAATCACTCACTCACTCTTACAGCAAATATTCTGATTCTTTAACAACAGCTGAAGAGGGTGACAGAAGTTTTGGCTTTGGCCATGCTTGATTTAAAAAAAAATGAATGCAGACTACACACATCCATGGCAAGCAAGGCAAGATAAAAAATGCAGCAAGTCTCTACTGCTGCCACAGGCTGAAAATGCCTACTCAGGAAAGTCCAAGATCATAAGGGAGCAGAGAATAGAAAGCACTACAGTTTGAGTGCTCCCCCAGTCCTTCAGTTTCTGGCAGTAGCTCCCATGATTCTCACAGAACTAAAGGATGGCTGGGGAGGGAACAGAATTATTCATTTACAGTCTCAGGCAAAGTCAAAAGAATGACCTTCAATGCAGACAAGTCTCTGCAAAGTGCCTTCACTGCTCACCACAAAGAGCAGCTTGAACCCCAGTAAGGGGCTAGAATGTGGAAATGCTGCCCTTCCAAATGTTACTGGGATCTCTCTCCGCTGTGGTATCTGTGCTCCAGACAAAGCCATACATACTAGCAAGGGCAGACTTTCAAGCCATCCTAGCGGGCATTTCCATCTGTCCATTACGGCATTACTTAAGTCAGGACTGTTCAACTGTGACAGGTTAGTGTGCAGCCCCTAGGCTCCCAGCCAGTCACTACTACCTCCAATGCTATGGCCCCCAGGGTCTCTCAGGCAGGGAAGCATAGCTGAAGACCCAGTGAGCTTGCTGCTCATGCACCAGCAGCATGGTGGGGGTGGGAAATCACCCATGCAGGGTTGGCATCAGGACAGGGCTTGTGTGGTCACAGTGGTAGGTGGGTCTGATCCTAAGGAGCCCATGGAGCCCCCACAGCATCCAGCCCACACAGTGTGCAGCACAGCGCCCATGACCTGTACAAGATGCAGTGCCAGGTGGCTCTTATGTTGGACAGTCCTGACCTAAGTGTATCCTGATACCTGTACCAAGAACAGTCAGGACATACAAGAAGCCCTTTGTATTTATGCTGAATCTGATCTCACTACTGTATGTACCCCCCTGACACACACTTCAAGCTGCAATGCCCCAGGTGTAGTCTAAATGGTACAAACCAACCAACTTGCTGTATTCCACTATACAGTGCAACACAGCATCCAGCTGCCTGTAACAGTGCCAGTGACAGTAATATGTCAGAGGGAGAGAGAATGTCTTTCATACAGGACAGTCCCACACAGGAATCCTACCTTTCCCCTTCTAAAGAGTAGCAGCCTTCAGCAGAAAGCAACTCCATGCCCACCCAAGCAATGAGACAGTCAGGTACCACAGCACACCCCCCTCCTGAGAAGCCCTGATGCTGGCATTAGCTGTGCAGAGCAACCAAGTACAGTCACTTCCACTGCAAGCTTTTATGGACAGAAACCACTGCAATTAGTCACTGGAACAACAGGGTCCCCGCTCATGACAGAGGCTCTTTAGTACATCCACTGTCCTTACATACTACAAACTAGAGCAGAACACACCCTCTGCTATTAAACCCACAGCAACCCACAACAGAAAGGAAGAGCAGTAGGTATTTCCTGGGAGGCAGAGAGGGGTTCTGAGAAAAACTGAAGATTGGAGTCCAGCTTCATGACACATTTCTACTGATGTAGCTACACCATGTAAAACCCCAGTGGAAAACAGAGTTAGCCCTCATGTGTTTTAAACACCTCCCCATTCCAAACAAGAGAGAACTGACAGTGTATATGCACGGGGGCACTGCATAAAAGTGCTGCACTAGTATAAGCATCCCTATAACAGGTAGGACATAAGCCTCCAAAAAGTCCCAACTCCAGTTCCTGTCTCCCTGTCCAATAGGGGAGTTGAGATCCTGAAGGAGGACAAGGAGCTGTTTTCTTAGTTGGGCTCTTATTCTAGGGTTAAAGGTAATTAAACCTGAGGGGGGAGGGGGAAAGAACCCTGCCCAGTGTTAAGGCAGCAATCAAAATATCTTCCTTCACCTTATCTGTGATTCAGCCTACATAGGCTCTTTGCAATGCTACAAAATGCAGCGTTTCCAGCTCATCTTTCAATCCTTACCTGTGAAGAGGGGACTAAAAGCGGCCGGAGAAAAGGCACTTTGAGTTCTCATCAATCTGGGTTTCCTATTGAAAAAAAAGAGATAAATTGAATAAAGAGGCAGTGAGTCTATTCCCCCACATTCCCCATGAGTTTAAAAAAAAAAATTGCTCAGTTTGACCTTGTGAGAAGTCTGCAGGTCCCTAGCTACTGCATTTGCAACTAAGTTTAAGACCAAGAGGAAGCACTCAAATACTAAACCATTTCTAGAGCAGTATTTTGGCTTCAGTACAGCAACTGACACAGAGGGCAGGGCCCCAGTCTTCAAACCCCATAAGGCTCTAAGCTGATAATTAGCAAGTTCATTTCAGAAAGACAAAACAAAAAAAGAAGGTTGGAGCCCAGACTCCAACTTGAGCCAAGAAACCTGGCTCAGAACTGACAGTACCACAGTGTGCTATGTCACTAGGCTGGCCACAACAGCTAAACAAGAAAGCATAGCTCGCAGTTGCACACAGCTCCAGTTTACAGGTGTATTGCAGGCAGGTTAAATCCACACTCACACCCACTTTCTCAAAGCTAGCAATATGCAACCTCTTGAGGAAGGCTTAGAAGTTGTGTGCACTGCAGAGGAGCTACCTCTTATCCCATTCAGCTAAGACTGTGCTTCTCAACCTTTTTAGACTCAAGGCACCCCTCCAAAAACCTTTCAAAATTCAGAAGCAGCCCATTTACAAAGACTGATATAAATGCATTATGAATGTTATAATATCAACATTACAATTATATTACTAAATGATATGTTATTAATTGATCAGATAATTATGTTATATTCACCCCACTGCCACAGCCAGGGAGAAGTGCTGTGTGCCTTCTAATAAGGAAAGTGCCAAATAAGGAAGTGGCTGTGGCAGGATCACATGCATGGTCTTGCTACACACAGCCCTTCCCAGTCCAACTCTGCACAGTGTCTCCCAGAAACAAGGGCCACAGGGCAGGGGGAACTGTCCTATATGCCTCTTTTCAGGAGGCACACTAGAGCCAAACTGAGAAGCAGCTGCAGGAAAAAGCCACACCTGCCCACATTATATTCTGCAGACAGGCTCATTGCTTCTGCCATAGCTCTTCCTGGCTCAGTTCTGGTGTGCCTGCTGGAAACAAAGGCATGCAGGGCGATTTTACCCCACAACAGCGCCAATATTGCAGCCCCTCCAATTGAGGGCTACTGAGCTAAACCACACCACCAGTGAGGTTACCCACACCTGCAGGCCAAGCTCCCAAACACTTGGACATGATCCACTATTTAGAGATGCTATCTGCAGAGCACCCAGCCACTCAGGCGTCTCAGCACTGCTAATGCTGACATCAGCATTTCAAGTCCCCAAGCCAGTTGGCTGGCCCAACCTCACAGGAAGGCACTTGCTGTCCCAGGATACTACATGAAGAAGCCACTCTGTTTAGGGTTTGGTTTGCAGAAGCTGAGTTTCATGCTAGAAGCCCATTAGATACAAGCTTCCTGTTTTGGACAAAGCAGCACATGGCTGCCAGAAGCTCATCTGAAAGTGTTTCCAGATTGGCCAAGCTTAAATGCAAGATCTGACCCCACATGTTCCACAGGCCTCTCGGCAGG
Source organism: Crocodylus siamensis (assembly GCF_052110815.1). Taxonomy (NCBI): domain Eukaryota; kingdom Metazoa; phylum Chordata; order Crocodylia; family Crocodylidae; genus Crocodylus; species Crocodylus siamensis. The sequence continues at coordinate 160,557,087 of NC_143398.1, forward strand.
GGTCATTTTACAGGGGCAGTTCAGCAGTACATACAGCAAGTCAGCACCACAGCCTTGTCTTCTAACAAGGATCACTCCCACTGCTAACCCTCCCAAGCTCTTTCCCTCCACCCCCCACCATGAAGACAGAAGTCAAATGTACCACTTTGCCATTCTCCACCCAGGCATGCAAGCAGATTACTTAATGCCAAGTATCACAACCTGATAGTACTCTCAAAAATGTTACTCCATGCAGCCTTGCAACACTGCTGTGAAGATTTACCAAGCCTGACAAACTCTACTCCTGCACCCTTGCCATGAGAAAAAAAAAAAAGCCAGATTTTACCTTCCCATCAAAAGACTACCATACAACCTGAACAAGCACATTTTATAGGGCTGACTTAGTTCCCCAGGGGCCTTCTTCTCAGCCTTCCTTCCAGACTTGCAAAGAGCAACCATTACAGAATTTAAGTCCACAGCAGTGTTTGAACTTTAAGCTACCTTGCCCCATAACTAGCCTCCCAAAAAGCCAGACAGTACCTCAGATAAGAGAGAGGAGTCCTAGTTCCAAGCCAATTTTGTGAAGGGTTTTGCTGATCATGTGCAACTTCTCTGTTGCAGGAACATGGGCAAATCTGCACTTCTGTTTCCTACCACCTGGTATTAAAATTCACAGGAGTGCAGAATGTGTGGGTGTACCCTACCTCTTCTATAGGAGAATTTCTATTCTCATCTACACCTGAACAGCCTCATCAATCCTGCTGGCATTACACAGGTGCAAAGGAAGTGGTTAGTGCTGTATTTCTGCAAATAAGGACTGTATTGAGAAAAACCCTGCCACATAAATACTGATCGTTTTTATCACATCACACAAAACAGGTTGTTCTACTCTGAAACCTGAGACCAAGCCCTTAAGGGGCTTTTTATTTTTATTCCTAAAGGAAGAACATAGCATTATAACCCCCTACCCACACATTTGTGGCTTGCTAACAACTTTATAGGGTTACCCTGATTTTTTTGCTCCCACACAGAACTGCAGGGATCAGGCTTTTTTGCACAGCTGGGCCATTATTAAAACAAGTTATATTTTCAGACCTGCAATCTACAGCAACAAAGGGGGGGAAATTCACACACAACTCATGTATTCTCACTTCTATCAAGTGGGGTCACAGCCAGAAATAATTCACATGGAATAGATTTGCTGTGTTTCAGACCCAAATGGTCGCTTCCAAGAAGTCTTTCAATCTTGGCACAACAAATACTGCTAAATCAAATTGGGAAGTAGGAATGGTGATAAGGTGCAGGTGACACCTCAGCACTGCTGCATTCATTTGACTTAACACTACAGACAATGCCCTAGGGCAGCAGTCAGCAACCTTTTAAGGCTGAGCCACTCTGGCCCACAGTTTGGGTCAGCAGGCTGGCAAGCGAGCACTAGGACACAGCTGCCACTTCTCCCTGCTGCCGGCACATGGAAAGTGTCCACTGCCAGCACTTTTCCCTGCGCCAGCTCAGGGAAGACAACTGCTGCTGGAGCTCCCCACTGGCCAACATCACCAGAGCCCCAAATCCACAGACCAGATCCAGCCTGCAGGCCATAGGTTGCCAACTCCTCTTCTGTATGTGGACACTATGCTGGATGTGTCAGCTGCTAAAGGCACACATAGCACAAGCATGTAGCAAAAATAACAACAATCAGCCATTTCAAGACAAAGCTAAGATAAGGATATGTTTAAAGTGGTAAAGAACTAAACAGTTCAACCACAGCTAAGGCACAAGCCCCAAAGAGCTACTTGTCCTGGAGCATGTTACCTGGCTCCACTTCAATGCCTCTTTTCCAGTTGCCATTCTGGCAATTCCCTCAAGATGGACCAAAATTGCAAGCAGCTTACTGGCTTTGAGGAAAGCCCTGGCCAGGCATCCTAACTGCAGCCACATGGTACCTTCTGTTTATGATTGCAGGTCTCATACTTTAGGGAGCATCTAAAGAGAAGAACTTCAGCACCAAGTGGCAGATATCTGTGGGTGAGCCCTAAGACTTGCCCGTGACTCTTCACAGGCTGCCATCTGCTGAAGTGGACAAGCACTTGCCTGCATAGATACATGTGCAGAATCATGGGCCTCAACCAGGCCCTCTAACCTGAGAGGCAGAGGGACACAGCTGCTTTGGAAAATAACTCCCATGATAAAGGATTTCAAACCTCAAATGCCGAGGGGCCCAGAGGCGGGAAATGCTGCCGTGGGTATATCTCCCTTTAGTCTGCCTCTATACTGGCTCATCAAAACCAGCTATTGATCTTAGAGAATGGGGTCAGCCTCCTTCCTCACTTCTACTATGCTTGCTAAGCCAAGCTGTGGTGTGCTGCCTCGAGGATCCTCAAATGCTAAGGGAACTCTGTCCGGCAACTTCAAATACAGGAGATTCTGCTTAGCTGTAGTGTTTAAAGCAGAGACTCTGTAATGAGCAAACACCCTCTGCAGCAGGGTGATGAAGTGCCACTTCATGTCAATCAGAGTAGGAATGATTTAGGAAGGGACTCTGAGTCAGATATCCCAACATGAATATGCTCAGCAATATGCTTGGGAGTAGATGCCATCGATTAGACCACAAGTCAGCTTTGAGATCACTGAAGCAACCATCCCCTCTGGCAGAAGCAGCTTCACCCAATCCCAGAGCCAGTTTTCTTGAAAGAACTAATTTCCCCCCTACCAAAGCTGTGAGTAACCATAGGACTGGTTTGAAGTAACAGTGCCAGTATTATTTTTAACCTGCTTGTCTACCCCCGCATTTTAGCAGCAGTTAGGAAAGCGAGTTGCAGTTTTAGCTTGCATTGGCCAGTTGAGGAAAACTCTCGGGGAATGTATGGTGCATCTCAATCGACTGTGTGCATTGGAACCATGACTAAAATCATGACCACCTTTTCTGCAGGGCAGAAGAGCCAAGATCCAGCCAACTGTATAGCCCACCTCTGACCAGGTAACAAGAGTGCCAGGCTTCCTGGAAAGGGTGGCCAAGAACAGCAGTATGAGGGGTAGGGGGGGGTGAACTGATATTCCAAAAGAGTGCCCAGCACATTCTACCTCACATTCATCCAGCTTGGGAAGAAAGAGGGAAGATACCAAGGTATCGCTGGGAAAGCAGGCAAGATTCACAGAGGAGGAAGGGTTGGCACAGCAAAGGGGTGCCAACAGATAAGACGACTGCTTTTGAGGAGTTGTCTTGCTCCTCAAAGCACTAGAACAGATTGCTCAGGCAGAGCTGCAGCCCACCAGTCTCAGATGCCCTTCTTTATTAACTGAACACTAATGCCAAGCTATAGGAGCCAGTGGCAGATGCTCTACCACCATATTACCTTCTGCATACAGCAAGATACAGGTGTCATGCAGCCCCCAATCACATACACCACAAGGAGAGAGACCCTTAAAAGTGTCTGTAGAAGCCACAGTTTGAGAAGCCATCTGGACCTCGAAGGAGAGAGGCCCAAAGAAGCCACAGGCAACAGAGATGAGTCCCTAGGCCACTACAGTAGCTACATTCAGTATCCTGAGCCAGCCTTTATTAAAATGGTGCCTAATTAGTGCAAGAGAACACCATGTAAAAGCTGGGACTTGCAGGAGCAGTGACCATTAAATTCCTCTATGAAAGGTAAAATCCGCATGGCATCACATTCCTTTCTGCTCTGAATCTGTTAAGACATAACTCCCAATTTCATACCACCTTATTTCAGTGCTCTGAAATCCTAGAGGCTCCCAAGTCTTCTCAACATCAAAAGTAAGGAGCACGGAAACCAGAAGTACATTAGCAAAATATTATGTCATTACAGGCCACTTGAATCTCTTTGCCATCTGAGGCATGTTTAATCATCTGTCAAATGCAGCTCATAACCCACTGTAGAAAACAGCTTCCATGTACCACATGCACAACCCCCAAGCCTCATCACAGGAGTGCATTAACTGTGCTTATGGCTCAAACACGCTGACCTGCATTAAGTGATAACAAGCTGACACTGTGATTTAGCTCAGGAGTTTAGGCAGCTCTATGATCTCTAAGTTTAACTCATAAAAACCCTTCTAAAGAAGGGGACAATCATTACAACCTCTGCCTACATCAGGCTGAGCTAGAGTTCAGGCCTACTGGCAGCATAGTTACAACAAACTGGGACTTCAAGCTAAGGGTTACTATTTCCAAAGTAATGATCAAGGAACCTTCTTGCTCACTTACTGCAGTCCCTAAACCATACTTTAAGTGACTCCATCCGTCTTCCCTACATTAAGCTAATCAAGCCTGTAGTAGGGCAAGGATCAGACTGCTACTCCTGGAGTCCATTCAATTATTAATACTGCTTCTGGCCTGACCAGAAACAGTCACTTGAGCCCTCACCAAGATGCTCCCTGCCTCCCCCACCAAAGTGTTACCACCACTGCTCTCCCAGATTCAGCAACACTGCCGCAGACTGCCAGCTTCAGAAATAGTGCCGCAGACCCCAAAAGGAAATGAATGCTCCGGAAGACAGCCATACCCCTACTGTTCCACAGATAAGGAACCTAACAGCTCCCTGCTCCTAGATGTGCATCCAGGATTGAAACTTTCCAGGTGCTGCTCCCAAAGCCACATGAAGGAAGCGTACCCCTGTTCCCACTACATTTCAGATACCCGAACTGCACTGCCAGAGCATGGCTTGAATGGTGAGACTCAGCACAGGGACAGAGCCCACAGCACCTGCTACACTAACCCATGCCCTCTGCGGTGTGGCCAGCACCCCTTGGTGCCAAACTGCCTGCCCAGGAAGTGGTCAGCACCAGCCACCTCCTTCTGCCTAGGAAGAAAAGTGTATCCTGGTAGCCTCCCATCACAAGCCTTCACTGCAATGCCTTGTCCCAAGACTTGCCAGCCACACACTCACCTTGTACCTTGACAGCAGACCAAGCTACGGCACATGCCCTCGGTGCCCTCCTCCTGCCTCCCCAGTGGGGGAACAACCCCAGGGGAACGCACTTACCCTGTGCCAGGGGAACAAGCCAGTGCCTGCTCCAGATCTGCCTCACACCTGGTCACCTGCAGCACCTAACGCAAGCCCTGGCTTCGTATGTGCCTGGCCCCCACAACGCTCTTTACTCCCGGTGGCTCTGCACCAAGGGCTGTAAGGCATCCCAGCCCCTTCCAGCCTGCCAGGGGGCTCCCACGCTCTGTGCCCCCGCAACACCCCGGAGCCTGCACCGCTCCAACCAGCCCAGGGACTTCCTGCCCTCTCCCAGGGCCCTGGGGACACCCAGTTACCTGCCCGCATCCTGCTCCCGGCCCCTGGCGCTGGACACATCAGTGAGGCTCCCGGCTGAGGTGGGTAGCTCCCCCGAGCGCCTCCTGTCGGCAGCTGCGGCAGCAGCTGCAGCAGGGTCGCTGCAGCTCTTGGTGCGGAAGAGGCGGCTGAGGCGGACTTTTAGAGACCCCCGGCGGGGCCCGCCTCCCGCCCCCATGCCCGGCGCCAGGCGGGTCGCGGGCCTCCCCCCTGGGGCAGGCGTCAGGGGCTGCGGCTCGGCAGGTGCCCGGGCAGGGCTGGCCAGGTCGTCCTCGGAGCAGCTGCCGGCCTCGTCGGGCTCCAACGCCTCCAGCACCAACAGCGCGTCGCTGGTCTCCTCGGCCGCGGGGGCGGGCAGCAGGCAGGGGCAGGGGCAGGGGCCGGGGCACGGGCTCTTCTTGCCGCCCGGCTGCAGCTCCAGCGCCGCCAGCTGCAGCTCCAGCCCGGCCCAGCGCGGCGGCCCCTCCCCCGCGCCCGGCCCGTGCCCCGCGCCCGGCTCCAGCGCGCAGCGGTGCCGCGGGCACAGCAGCTCTGCTCCGCCGGGGTCCCCGCGCCCCGCTGCCGCCGCCCCGGCCTCGTCGCTCGGCCGCCCCCCGCCGCGAAACACCAGCAGCTGCGGGCCCCGCAGCGCCCCGCCGGCCCCCGCTGCCGCGCCCTCCTCCGCCGGGCCCTTGGCGCTGCCGCTGCCACCGCCACCGGCCTCGGGCCGGGCGCCGTAGCCAAGCAGGCGGCTGAGCACGCGGTAGGAGGCCGCGGCGGCCGCCGCCTCCGCGCCCTCGCGACGCTCGGCGCGCTGCATCCCTCCCGCCGGACCCGCCGCCCAGGCCCGGCCCGGCCCGGCCCGCCGCCACTTCCGCCTCTGCGGCCACGCCCCCCCCGCTTCCGCCGCCGCCGCGGAAGCCACGCCCCCGCACACCACGCCAGCTTCTCGCGCTGTGCAGCCCCGCCCACTCACCCTGGCTCACGCGGAGCTGTGGGCTCTGCCCACACGGCCTCAGGCTCCGCCCCGGCTCCCGCCGAGGTAGGCTAGGCCCACGGAGGAGCTCTGAGCTCGCGGTGCGGTGTGGTCCCGCGGTCTGGTTTGGCCGCGCACACAGTCTGGTCCCCACGTGTGGGCACATGCACTTATTGTATAGGCATACCTCGTTTTATTGCGCTTCGCAGATACTGCGTTTTTTACAAATTGAAGGTTTGTGCCAACCCTGCATCGAGCAAATCTATCGGTGCCATTTTTCCAACAGCATTTGCTCACTTCGTGTCTCATGGGAGGAGGGCAAAATATCAACATTAACAGGAGTTTGGAAGAAGTTGATTCCAACCCTCATGGATGACTTTGAGGGGTTCAAGACTTCAGTGGAGGAAGTAACTGCAGATGTGGAAATAGCAAGAGAACTAGAATTAGAAGTGGAGCCTGAAGATATGACTGAATTGCTGCAATCTCATGATAAAACTTTAATGGATGAGGAGTTGCTTCTTATGGATGAGCAAAGAAAGTGGTTTCTTGAGATGGAATCTACTCCTGGTGAAGACGCTGTGAACACTGTTGAAATGACAATGACAACAAAGGATTTAGAATATTACATAAACTTAGTTGATGAAGCAGCGGCAGGGTTTGAGTTGACTCCAATTCTGAAAGAAGTTCTACTGTGGATAAAATGCTATCAAACAGCATCGCATGCTACAGAGAAATCTTCCATGAAAGGAGTCAGTCGATGCGGCAAACTTCATTGTTGTCTTATTTTAAGAAATTGCCACAGCCACCCCAACCTTCGGCAACCACCACCCTGATCAGTCAGCAGCCATCAACACTGAGGCAAGACCCTCCACCAGCAAAAAGATTACGATTCACTGAAGGCTCAAATGATGGTTAGCATTTTTTAGCAATAAAGTATTTTTTAATTAAGGTATGTACATTGTTTTTTAGACATAATGCTATTGCACACTTAATAGACTACAGTATAGTGTAAACATAACTTTTATATGCACTGGGAAACCAAAAAATTCGTGTGACTTGCTTTATTGCGATATTGGCTTTATTGCGGTGTTATGGAACCGAACCCGCAATATCGCCGAGGTATGCCTGTATATCACTATATAGCTAGATCTATAGAGATATATACATATATTTATCTAGATAGATCAATACACATAAATATACATATGTATAATGTGTGTATATATATCATATACATTACATATGTAATATATACATGTTTATACATTAAATACAATATAAATGCATATTCATATGCATGTGTGTGTGTGTGCGCGTGTGTGTGTGTGCATATATATATATATATATATATATGGGATGTATATCATATACCACACACGCCACATGGAAACTCATGTCCAAACTGCAACAGGGTCTGTCAATCCTGGATTGGCCTCATCAGTCATCTTCGGACACACAAGTAAGACGTCTAATCATGCTCAACTGGGAGGGACTGCCAAAAAAGAAGGTATACGGTATGTATGTATACACACACACACACACATATATACAAACATTTATTACATATATATGTTACATATAAAGAGAGATTTAAATCTTTATGTATCATATAAACTACATATCCATAATATATACAGGTGACCCTCGTCATTCGCAGGGGATACGTTCTCATATCCCCTGCAAATGGCGAAATCCGTGAATAAGACACTGTGTTTATGAACCCCATCTGCGTTCATGAACACAGTGCCCCCAGTGGCTGGGGGGCATGGCAGCAGGAGCCCAGCAGCAAGCACAGAGCTCCTGAGGAGCTCCTGGAAGTGTATAAAGTGTATTTAAAATATGAGTTTGGCATTCGCAAATATTTGAAACCACAAATGCCGAGCCCACGAATAAGAAGGGTTTCCTGTACCATATATTCTATGTGTGTATATCTGTGTGTGTGAGCCTGTATACACATATGCACACATATAGAATATATAGGTAAAGTTGTGGGACCTCATTTTTAGGAGTCTAGTTCAGGCACACATCCTCACATAATGCATACATGCATGCATGTTCACATGAGCATGCAGGCACACATTCACACAGTTAAGACATTAAAATATGAGTAGAGATGCTGGACACCATATTTAATCCTGATTTCCAAAGGGCAGCTGCCCAGCACTCTGAGAATCAAGCCCCTTGACAGTGTCTCTGATTGGGTACCCAGAGCCCCTGGGTGTTTTTTTAAAGTCTTAGACTTGATATGAGAATCTAGGCCATTGGTAGGGATCCTGTTGTTGCATTTACAGTCTCTCTGCTTTCAATTCAAGCAATAACAGCAGGTTACCCTGATGTGACCCTTACCAGTCTCTGTTGGTTGATTCTTAACTTTTCTTCCCCATCATTCACCTTTCCTGCCCTTCTATAATCTCAGGTGCCTGATTTTGCATGCTGTAGGGCACAAGCAATTAGGCATATTCACAAAGGACACTACTAGCACATAATCATTTTGCAGAATTGAGGTTCAAGTACCCTCCACTGCTCCCCCTGCTCACAGCATCCCATCGCAGCTTTATCCTGATTCCCAACTCTTGCACTAAACCAGCACCCCACAGTACCACATCCAGACTTTGCAGCTAGAAATGGACAAATTAAGGGAAAACAATCCCACAATGATCAGTCACATTACAAAGGAACGTGTTCTACACCAGGAAAATGACCTCATGCTCGTTCCCAAATATTCCCTGTTTACTTTAAATGGTGACTTTAAGATAAAGGCAGCCCATCCAGGGAGCACTGCAGGGGTGGTTTTGGAAGTCCCATTAGTGCCTGTGAGGCATGTGATTGCCTGGAGCCCTTGCCAGGGTGAGCTCAAGGACTGAACTATTATTGAGCCCTGGAGAGGCAGTACAAGGCTACAGAGCAGATGGGGGTCAGAGGCCCAGTGCCTAAGAGGGGCCCAGCAAGATAGGGGTTAGGGGCCCAGTGCCAGAAGGGCATGGCCATCATGGACCAGGGGCCTAGCAGACAGAGGCCAGGGACCCTTAGTGAAGGTGATAGACTGAAGCTAGTTCCTCAAAGGCAGATCCAGCGTAGTGGGCCTAGGCAAACTGGCTTAGCGAGATTGAAAGGGGTGAAGGCTAGGGCAGCCGAGGCCCTGACACAGCAAACATCATTATTGTAACACCTGCAGGGCTTGGGGTGTGGTGTAGGGGAGGAAAGGAGCCATGTAATTTCCCCCTAAGGCTACAGGTTCCCTAAGTGTGCCTAGTCAAGCTGGGAGTGATTTATTAGGATGGAGGACTGGAATGAGACCCTGGGGGTGGGGGGAACTTGTAGGATTGAGGCTTACTCTGAGGCCTGCTGGTAGCCTCCCTTAAACACTTCTAATAATAAGATCAAGGCATGGTGAGTGAGTGAAGTAGAGAGTGAGGCCTTAGAGTCTGAGCCAGAGTTTGAGTTGCAGCTTCATTGAGAGGTGCCATGGCCACCCCAGTGGTTGCAACGTGTCACAGTCCCCCTGATGTAGGGAGTGGTATAGCTCAGTGGCAGAAGATCAAGCAGTCTGTAGCCGAAATCTGGGTGCTGCCTGGATTGGTTTAGGAATGGCATTCAGACAGGGAGTTAGGCCATGTGGCCCTCAAGGTCCCCACCAGCTCCATGATTCTATGATCTGCCCCTAAACTGAATTAACTACTGAGCCAAAAACATGTTAATTCCTTCCCTGCAGCAATTCTTCTTTCAAGCATTTACAAATAAACCAGAAGTTCATACTCTTCACTCCTTGCTGCATTGAAAGGTAAAGACCACCAGGTGCTGTAGGTGGGCACTGTGCTTTGACTTGAGAGACCTAGCCTGTTGGTAACCTGGGTGAACCCCATTTACTTCTCCCTGCCTCTCTTTCCCCCTTCTTCCCTATGTTAAGGGTAAACATTTGGGGGCAAAGACTGTCTCACACTATCTCTTACAATGTGCTTAAATAGCACCTCACACCACAAGGGTTGCATAGACAAGGCCAGAGGTGCTTAACCCCTGCCCAGATTCAGCCCACAGAGCTTTGTCATCTGGGCAATGACAAGTCACCAAGAGCCTGCTCTAGAGCTTTCTCGGCTTCTCAGAGAATCTTAGAGACGGGCTGAAAAGGACCTTCAGAGGTCATCTAGTCCAACCCCTGCCTGAGGCAGGATCATCCCTATCCAAACCATCCTATACAAATCCATAATCTAACCTCTGAGTAAAACTAAAGTCAGCCCTGTCACAACAAGAGATATAACACTCTAACCTGCCACAGGTAAAGCAAGGGGACCACAACAGTCCAATGTCCCTACTTCTGTAAAAGGTTGTTAATATACACTCAAGAGATCCCAGATAGAGCCCATGCTGCCCACTACAGAGGAAGGCAAAAGCCCCCACAGTCTGTACCAGTCTGTCCATGGGGTAAAATTCCTTTCTGACTACAAATATGGTGATCAGTCTGACCCTGAGTGGTGGGTAAAGACCCTCTAACATAGGCATCAACTCCATGGGTGCTCTGGGGATCAAGCACCCACCAAAAAAAAATTAACAGGTGCTCAACACCCATGGAGCTGCTTGTAGATGGTTTCTTTGTTTTTTTAAATCACTTTATTGGAGGAAGCAGCACATGACTTCAACCTGGCTCTGCAGTACCTGTAAAGATCAGGTGCTTCAGAGGGGGGTTTTGGCACTTTTAGCTAAAGCTGATTCAACCAGCTATTAGATAAAAGTGCCAAAAAAGCCTCGCTAAAACATCCAATCTTTACAGATGCTGTAGAGCCAGCCAGAAGCAATGCGCTGCCTCTTCTGGACATGTGGAGAGCTTGCACCGAGTTAAAAGTAAAGTACCAGGTTTTGTTTGGGGGGTTTTCGGGGGGGGGGCATTGTTTGTTTGTTTTTTACACCTGCAAGCACCTATCGACAAAATAAAAGTCCGTGCCTATGCCCACTGACCAGAAACCTTCACCTTTAAGTCCAAGCAGACGCACTGGCACACCCCAGTCAAAATCCCCAGACTTGGCTGCAACTAACATGCAATGCCTCTGAGGAAGGCCTTCCCAAGTTTTCTCAGGGGCATTTCCAAGTTCCCTGCTCTTCTCTTTCATGTCACCTTTCTTCATGTCACAGAGGGGGTTTTTTCCATCCCATTTAGTGTCTTCAGCTCTCCCATGTCTCTGACACCTTCACTTACTTCCTCCCTTAACCTCTTCATGTTGTTTGGCCCAAGCCCTGCAGAAGAAGCAACAAGAGAGGACCTCTTTAGTTTCTTGATCCCTGGGCTCATCATGTCAGCTGTGGGGCACCTGAGGCTCCCCCACAGCGATTAACTGGTTGGAGCAATGTTAACAAGGGGAATTTCCAACATTCCTCAAAGGAAACTCCTGGCATTGTCCACTCCATGATACCAGTTATCTCCCTCTGAGCATGGCACAGAATCATAAAGAAGTGCTGGAAGGCACCTCCGGAGGTCATCTAAGCCAGCCCCCTGCCTGAGGCAGGATCATCCCTATTCAAACCCACCGTCTAACCCAGGGGCGCTCAACCACAGCAGCCAGCCCACGGGACTCCCCGCAGGTGTGGAAATTTGGTGGCGGGGGAGCAGTGGCAAATAATACTACTAAATTCCCAAGTCCTGCGAAGTTGGGCCATGTTCCCTTCCCTCACAGGACCTGATCAGAGCTGGGCTGTTCCCCAAACCGCTCATGCCCTGCATGCCTGATTGGGCCCACCAGCCAGACTGGGCCCAGAGATGGACTGAACACTGTCCATCCAGCCCAAGGGGGAAAAAGTTTGAGCACCACTGCTTTAGGTCATTTGGTGTCAAACTCACCCTGTGCCCCAAGGTAGATCTGGACCGTGGGGCTCCTCATGGGATGGCTCTGGACTTGACGGCAGTGGGGTAAGCAGCAAAGGTGGCAGGGCCAGCAGCAGTGGAGATAGTGCAAGTGGTAGTGAGCAGCAATGGGGCCAGAGATGAAAGCCACAAACCAAGCAGTCACAGGGCTGCATCAGCTCAGCCTTCGCATGCCCCACTTCTGCCAACGGGCATGCCCAACAGCCCCAGATCCCACAGTCTTAGCCCCACCCCAAAATTTCCTGGCCTGACAGGAACCCAGGGGCTGGAGGGAACAGCCCTGTAGGCCAGATCTGGCCTGCAAGCTATATATTTGATGCCCCTGCTTTAGTTGGGTGAGGCTTGTACTGAAAGTCACAAAGTTAAATCTTGCTCTGAACCCACACAGCACCAGTCATCTCCCCAGCATGCTGGGACCGCTGCTGTGGGAGACAGATTGCATACAACATTCAATGAGAAGAAAAAGACAGGTCCCAGCAGGGACTGGTCGTGGTGAAAGACACACCAAGGAGGTTACCACTGCTGCAACACAGGCAGTTAACGCAGCAATATTGAACTTTACATAAAAGGGGCTTAATGGAAAAAAAACAGTCCAGCCCAGCCCTGCTAACAGGGTAATGGAACGGCTAAGGCAATTCAATTTGCCATCATTAAATGTGATTTGAGCTAAGTGAACAGAATGCAAGAGATGCCTTTGGAGAGAGTTAAGCTGGGAGCAGCAGGGCTGGGGGCTGGGCACGTGGCCTCTCACGTTCCTGAATCCTTGGAGCTGGACCCACTAGCTTCAGGGAGCCCTGCTCACTTGGGGTCTGCACTACAGGAGCCACTGGCTCAGCCCATTGTACGTCAAGAGGAGGATTATGGATGACACAAGGTTACAAGCATAGGGGATAAGAAACAGCAACAGTGAAGGCAAATGGAAATGGTTTCCAAAGTCTCCATTGGACTAGGGGACTCTGGGTTCCCCCTGCCCCAGATTACAAACGGGAATCAGCAGAGACTCCATGGCTAGGTACAACAGTATTTTGACCTCCACTTGACAGAGGAGGATGCTGCAGCACAGAGGTGGAAAGACATGCCCAAGGTCACAGTGGATCAGTGGCAGGCAACCCAGCCTGCTTGACTCACATGCCTACTACTATCCAATAGACTGTGCTCTCAACTCACACCACCTTCTGTCCTCTTAGCATAACGAAGCCATCATGCCATATACACACACATTTGTCCAGCATTGCCAGGCATGTCAGTTGGCCAGCTGGGCCCCTCGCCCCTAGGAAGACAGCAAGCATCACTGCTGTTTCTACAGCAAGAGAATAGTGCAGCTGTTCTGATTTGCAACCTTGACCTTGGTCCAGGAATTCCTGCTGTGGAGCACAATGCAAATGGGCCTCCTATAAGCAGGCAGGGAGACGCAGGGTCCTCCTCATGCTAAGGCAGTACTTAGTCATCCCTCCAGCTGCAGGCTTGTTGGCCACACAGTGTAGCAGTCCCTGCTGCTCAGTGAAGGTCACCTGCATTCCCCATTTGCTTGTAATGTGTGAAGATACACACTGGAGATGTGAGCCAGGGTAGGAAACCTCCCAGTGCCTCCATGTCCTTCCCTGGAAAGCTGGGATCACACTACTGCCTCTCTGGGAACCCAAGCAGTCCCACCATAAAAGACATTGAGAGACCACAGTGACAGGGGCCTCTCTGCAGCTGGGCTGGAGGCAGCAGGATGGACTCACGGTCAAGACACTGAGCCAGGACTGGGGAAGGAGCTGGCTGCAGTCCTGGGCTCCAGTGGCTCAGCCTTGCTATGTGACCTTGAGCAGGCTGGACAGGGCTGAATCACTCAGTAGAGCTCCAGGCATCAGGCAATGGCTCTTGGCAAACCTGGCCCCAGGGGAGGAGAAGGCTTGAAAAATCTGTCCCTTAAGCACCCTGTGCCTCAGCTTCCCCATTGGGGCAACTCCGTCCCACCCACGCTCCATGAGCCTGCTCTATTTAAATGGTGCAACAATCCAGGCAGGTGCTGTCTCTCCCCATGTACCTGCATAACCTCCAGCACAATGGGGCCATGACTTCAGCGCTGCTGCAGTGGGAATGCCACCAGCCCCTGGGACACTGTTGTACTGGGGAGTGGATGGGCTGCCCTTTGGAAGATTTCCAGGGCCAAGGTCTCACCCCAGCTCCTCCAGAGCAGACAGATCTCATGGTGGGGCCACATCCCCAGCCACATGGACACATATGGGAGGATTACGTCCCGCCCTAGCTGCACATGGCTTGGTTTGGAGGCTGTCCATGCTGCTCCTACCCCTGGAAGGTCCCAACTCACCCAGGCTAAGGGAAATGCCCATAGCCAGGACCTGTTGGCAGCAGGCTTACTGCAAGGGGCAGGGAGATGGGAATGTCTGTAGCACTGCAGCGCCCTCTGGTGACACAAAGTTCCCACAGGGTGGGGGGAGCCAGAAGTCACTTGCTAGGGAGGGGCCAGGGGTCTCATGCATCCCCCTATCTATCGCCATCGCTAACAGAAAGGGATAGAGCATGTTGGAGGGGCAGAACCAGAGGCTACTTGGGCAGGGGCAGGGTGGAACCAGCTGCTGTGGGCATCCTGGTGCATTTGCTCTTCAGGAGCGGCTCATAGAGGCCCCAAGTTAGGCCAGGAGGTAATAAGTCCCTAGAAGCTCCACCTGCCTCCAGCCCAAAGACTCCTTGCATTCCTACCTGCCCCAGAGCAAGACCAGCTGGCTGTGTGGAGCACTTGCCTCTCTCAAGGAATCTCTCCAGGGAACATTTCCGCACCCCTAACTCTTCTGACTAAGCCAGAGAAGACCTTTGCCCTGCTCCCCCAAAGTCACAGAGAGGGGGTGCTGGGCACAGGCCACCCCAGGTCTCAGCCTGACTCCTTCACGGTGTTGGACACTGTGGGGCTGATGTGATACAAGAGGGAGAGCGCTCCAGAGCCAGCTGTGGGCCCCTGGGCCCTCATGCTCCACTAGGGAAAGGCCTTGCCACTCCCTCAGGCCCCATGGCAGCTGGGTTGGATGTGGTCCGTCCCCCCCGTCCCTCCCAACCTGGTGCCTGGGTTGTGCCAAGCCCTTCTCACACCTGTCCCTGAACAAAGGAGTAAAACTTGTTGCCCAGGTAGGGGCCTGTGGGGTGCTGGGGGTTCATCAGCACCCCCAACAGCTTTGAAGGGGCCTGCAGGGTGTAAGGTTGCAAGGAAGACTGATGTCAGTTGCTGATAGCCCTGCAGAGTGCTGCTGAACACTTCCCAAGCAGGCTGGGCCACATACCCCTCTGTCCGTGGGATCTAGCAGCCACAGCACAACCACATGCATCCAGGAGCTGAACTATGTTCTTGGCTCTGCCACTGATTTGCTGCAGAACTCAGGATAAGTCACTTCTCCATGCCTCAGTTTCCCCATGGTCCATACCACAATGGTGCTGCCTGGGCAGCTAATGATGATGAAGGGCTGGCTAGAGAAATCCACATTGGAGACCACCAGCCTGGGCACAGCACAATCACCTTGTGAGGAGAAAGCCAGCTTTTGCCTTCACCTGACTCAAAAGGCAGGCCCTGTTTTATCCCTGTCCTCGGCTATGCAGGCAGACCCAGCACATAACTTGCCCAGAAATGTCAGCATGGGTGTCCTGGCTGCCTAGCCCATAACTTCATGTCCTTTGACCTAGCAGCCCCCTGCAAGGCTCCAGTCCTCCAGATGCTAACCTCTTCTCCCAGTGTCCTTCTTATGCCAAGGATCAGCTTGGCCCCATATCCCCAAGGTGTACTTGGCCCCACATCCCCAAGACAGAAGGACTGTCCAAACACATCGTAATTGTGTACCTGCCCAAGTCCCTGATCTCAGGCCATGGGCATAGATGACAATGTGCTGCATCCCTGATTTTAGAGCAACCAGCACATGGGTGATACCACCTTGGTCTGGTCATGAGCCTTGACCATGTGGGTCCCACCAGATCCCAGGCCCATGGATGAGTGGGTTACACTGTCCTCCCTACTCCTGTCTCCTCTTTCCAGTGTCTTCCCAGTGCTCTGTGAGCCTCCAGCATGGCTCAGCCCTCACGTCTTAGTCACTGGCAGCTGTGACTGTGAACAAGCACTCGCCAGGGAGGCTTGTCTGCCAGCAGGGAGGTGACCTGTCTTCATGCTCCCTGCTGCACTGCCCCTTTCTACTCACTCCATCTCTCCTTCCCCATTCTCATCCTCTGCCTCTTTCCCCCACTCTCCAATCCACTCCCAGAGGAGAACAAGGCTCCCTTCCATCCCATCCTCCCTCCCTGTCTCTGTCCTCCTAGGTCACCTCTCTCTTCCCCTTTCCCTTCTCCTCTTCCATCTCTCTTTCTTTCTCTCTTAATTTTTCACCATCCCTTCATTACTCTCTGACTTTTCATGCCTCTCCCTGGGTCCTGTTGGCCAGGCACTGCCCCTTGGCCCTGCACTCTCTCCTTTCTGTCCCCCTACCTATCACTGTCATGCTCCAGACACACACACACTGACACTGGAGTCGCAGTGGATGCAGCTCAGGAGCGAAGTAGGCAGAGTAAACATCCACCCCCCCCACACCCCATCCCTGCCGCCCCCATCCCAGCTGGGGCGGGTGGAGCAGAAACAGTTAATTGCATTGAGCAGTGTAATGTGAACAGCAGTAGGTGACCTTCTAAATGCCCATCATGGTCTTCGCCAGGCTGATGAATGGGAAAGCAAAATGAGGGGGGTGTGGAGGGGGAGAAAAATTTCAGCCTCTGTTGCCATGGAGTCCCATCCAGGATTTGCTTGCATCACTGCCAGCCCCGTATCTCCAAATGGAACTAGCGCGCGAGAGACACCCAGAGCCAGACTGAGACCGCGGTCCTCCCTGCCAGCCTCTTCACTCCTTCCATCTCTCTGCCTCCAGCCTGCTGGGGCTCTCTCCATTGGTGCGGCTGTGTGTTTGTGTGTGTAAGGGAGGGAGTGGGGTGAGGGGAGGGGGGAAGGTCTGCAGTGACTGAAAAGCCCTGGCATTAGACCCAGGCATGGCAGAGTGATTGGGGAGGGGTGGAGAGAGGGCAGTGCCAGCAGATGGACATATTTTGGAGCTAGTGACGTCTGCTTCGCTCCCAGCCAGGGAGGAAAAAACAGGAGCAAGTGGAAGAGAGAGAGAGAGAGAGAGAGAAAGAGAGAGAGTCCTGCCCAGTGCAGGAAATGCAGGGGACACTTTCTCAGGCATAGATGTGCTCTGGGGCTGCTTCCTTTCACAATGGACCAGCGCTCTTCATCTTCTCTTCTACCTCCACTCCTTGAGGATCCCAGGCTTCCCCGATGCACCTGAACTTCTCCTGGGCTCCATCCCCTGGAGAAGTGCCCAGATTCCTCCTGCTGCTGCTGCTGAGATGAACTCCTGTTGACTGCAGGGCTTTGGGACATCAGCTCTCGTGATCCCCTTCTCCAGCCATGGGGTGCTGTCTGTGGCCTCTGCTCTGGTGTGCCCACATGGTGCTGGCATGGGGCACAGGGATCTTCCAGCACCAGAAGCTGCCTCCTGTCAAGACCAGGACGTCAAAGGCAAAGGAATGGGTTGCTCCGTCCTCAGCTTCCACATGGGTGCCCAACCCAGAGTCGGACAAGGCAGACCTCGAGGGCTTTAATGCAGCCCTGGCTTTCCTACACTCTGGGGACACGTTGAGGCTTTTCCATGCTAACTGCAGCCAAAGATTTGAAGTGTGGGACATGGGCAGAGCTACCAGCCCCCCTGAGGCCCTGCGGGCCTCCCTGCGTGGCGCTACCGATACCTTGGCCCATGCCACCAACTTTCTCAACATGATCTTCCAGACGAACGACATCCGGGAGTCTAGTGTCAAGGAAGATGTGGAGTGGTACCAAGCCCTGGTCCGCAGCGTCATTGAGGGGGATGCTCAAATCCACCGGGCAGTGCTGACTTTTGATGCCCACCCAATGTCCTCCAAGCCTCAACTGATGCTGCAGGCCACCAAGAAGAAGGATGAGATCCTGCTGCAGGACCTGTCGGGCTCCACGGAGGGTCTGAGGAACCTGAGCAGGGAGAATGAGTGGTTCAATGCCCTCAAGTCCCAGCAGGCCCTCTTCCTGCACAAGCGGGTCCTCAACAATGACCTCCAGAGCCTTGACACCCCCAAGTGGAACCGCGGTGACAGCTACATGATGGACACTAGCCATGTCAGGTGGTCTCCTCCCTTCTTGGAGTGTGAGGACGGCAAGTTCCTGCCCACCTGGATGGTCACCCTCTCCTCCTCCTTCTATGGGCTAAAGCCGGACCTGAGCCCTGAGTTCAAGTGAGTGGCACCAGGGAGGGGAGGAAGGTGGGAGGGGGCATGGTGGAGTCTGAGGATAGGGGCAGGGAGTGTTTGGGGAGGGGGGAGACACAGAGCTGGGGAGACTCCTCCCCCCACTCACAAATGCACACGTCCCCCCCCCCAACACACACATTCCCTCTTCCACTCCAGTATGCAGGGCTCTCTCCCCATATTTTCTAGACTGCAGGATGAGGAGGATTATCCCCTGTACTGAAGTATAAATTCTGGGGGATCCCTTAGCTGTCATATGCCTGGGGTACAGAACCGGGTGTTCCCCATGTAACACATCTCTGCAGTGCAGGTCCAGGGAGATTCCCTCCCTGCAACACATCCCAAGGGTGCAAAGCTGGGGAAAATCCCCTGGGGTATCCCCCATGTAACCAACCCTTCAGGGCACAGAGGCAGGGATCCTCCCCACTAACATCCCCTTAGACTGCAGAGCTGGGGGTGCTGCCCAAGCAGTGGGATGCAGCACTGCAAAGGTATGCATCTTCCTTGCTACTCTGGGCTGCGGCAGGGCTGGGATCCCCATTGCTCAGCCACAGAACTGCAGGGAATTTCCCCTCCCGGCCCCCACACGGCTGGTACAGGGATGTTCTCCAGCCCACACCCCTCCCCTGGGATGCCGAGCTCTGAGGATGCCCTGTCCTCCGCATCGCAGGACTGCAGGCATACTTTGGGACACACCTCCCTGATAAACCTTCCTAGGGTTCCCCCAGGGCTTTACTCCCCTGGGTCCTGCCAGCAGAGAGTGCTGGACACCTGCTGACACTTGCCACCAGGCCTCCTGGGATGGGTTAACCTCAACTGCTGAATCTTCCCCCTCTGCACACATCCCACCCCCGAATTGGCCACCCTCCCCAAAAGAGCTAGAACTGGGCCACCAGTGAACCTGGCTCTGGGTCTTGAGTGCAGACTGGGGGTGGGAACATGGATCTGGTGTCCTGAGACCTTGATGGTGCCTTCCATGGGGTGAGGTATGAGATAGGGGGGTCTTGTTTCATTCCAGCACACTTGCAACCCACCAGCACCTTCCTTTCCTGATATGGGAGTTTCTGCTCTCTGGGAAAACCAGTGCCCCTATTAGACTCATGCTCCCCAGTCTTACAGTCTGACCCATTTCTGGGCATGTCCCAGATTCTGTGTTGGCTGCTGCAGGCTTCCAGACAGGAGCTCTGGGACCCCATGCCAGCCTTGGTGTGGTCACAGACACTCCTAGCACTCCGCCCCGGGCTCCTCACGCATTTCCTTTTGCAGAGGATCACGTGTGGCAACAGGAGCTATTTTTAGCCCCAGAAAGGAGTAAAGGACCTATTTAAATGGGATGGGACACCAGACTTTCCTGTTCGAGCTCTCATCATTCCAGACTCGTTGGAGACCACGTCAGAGCCAGGAAAGGAGAGAAGGCAATGCCCGGCAGTCAGTTCTTATGCACTGTAAAGGGTTAATGGAGCCTGATGTGTGTTTCCAGATCATCATCTTTGTTCTAAGTCCAACCAGCATATACAATCCAGAAACAAAAGCCAGATCCACTGGGTTTCCCCAAAGAAACCTCTGTCTTCCCATGCCACAACCCAGAGCAAGGGATTGAGACAGCAAGTAGCCAACAGCAAGGGGCAGGAGGGAGTAAGCTGAGAGGAACATGGCTTTTCCATGGCCATCAGTGTTCCTACACGTGTCCTTTTCCTGCCTGTCCTCCTGCCATTATTTTTCTTCTGGGAATACCCAAGGATAGAGGATGGTCCCCACTGTGCTGGGGAGCTGTACCCTCATTTGATAGGAGTCAGACCCTTGGCTAATCTAAGTATTGGCATAAGGATGTATAAGGGGTCAAAGGCAGAAGCAGGAATGGAGCTCAGAGTGATGGACTTCCAGGCCAATGTTTTAGCCACTGGACTACACAGCATGGGTGGCAGCATTGGTTCCTTTCTAGAAAGGGCAATCTTTGGGCTGTAAGCCCTCTGAGATTTATACCAAAGTGTTTTTCCAGGGGCACAATGCAGAGGCAGGGACTTCCTCTGTGAGGGAAAGGTGGAGTTGCAGCTCTCAGCTCATAAGGAACAGTGTAGAATACTTGATGGGAAAATCCGTCCCTTCCAGATGCATTGACCTGGATAGGTCAAAATCAAAGCTCATCTCCTAGCATCTTTATCCAGAAATGGGGTGAATGAGCTCCAAACCAAAATGTCCTGACTCAGGCTGGGACCTGAATTCACAGCTTTAAGAGGCCATGTCTGAGCATCTCACCAAGCTCTGGGACACTGCAGATTTAGAGCCCAAACCCCTTTGGGTATAACAACTGGATTCTGACCCAGCCCATGATAGAGAGGAAAAGATAAGAGCTGCATCTGGAGCTTGGGTTTACGTTCACCTTTCCTTGGGGTACGCTCCAACCAGAGACCTGCCCTGGGGTCCTGTGAAAAGCAATATTAACCTGTACCTGAATAGAACAGCTCATGGCATCTCCCTGGGGCTGAGGTAGCTAATATTTCCTCATGGAGTCATGGACCTCTTCCTTCTCCATCCCTGAAGCCAAACGTTCTGCTTTTGTGTGTTTCTAGGCATCAATGTCCTGCCTCCCACTTCTTCTGTTGGCAGCTGCTTTGCGGTTCACATAAAAGAGACAAGTGGTAGTCGTTTACACAGTGTCCTCTCTGCACTGATGGCATGCCCTGGCTTTGAATGCATGGAGGTGGCAAAGTCCAATCTGGGTATATGCCCTTCTCCTTGCTTCTGGTGGCCAACCTATGGCACAAGTGCCACAAGGGACATGGGCAGCCTGTATGTGTGATGCAGGCTAGTGGGAGAGGGCAGGCAGCACTGTGGCAGATCATGCAGGGGTCAGAAGGCAGAGTAGCAGATTGAGGGGGGGGGAAAGGAATTGGAGTGGCACTCAGGGGGCACGCAGGGCTTAATTTGTGACACATCTGCCAAAATGTTTCATTCCCACTGACCTGGGGCATCATGTCAGTTTATGCTTTCTATAAGGAATACCCTGCTATTAAGGTGTTGCTACACTTGTATAAATCATTTGTCCTCTTCTTGTAAATGACTGTACACATCCACTTATGCACACCCTCAGAGACACATTAACACACATGCCCACACACACACATTCGTATATGCACCAAGTCACACATACATCACACAGAGTTTCATGCACTCATTCCAACACCTGCATACAATTCCACAGAGCATCACATATACATTGGTTCATGCACACAGTCAGGCACATATGGCTTCTCACATTCTCTCTGTCACGCACACATGATTGCCCTCCCAAACAAATATTCTCAGTGCTATGAAATACATCACTCTACACGGCTGGAAATGCACAACCAGTCATTCTACCAGCAGATGCTTCTCACTGGGGAAACATGAATTGTT
Organism: Crocodylus siamensis; assembly: GCF_052110815.1. Taxonomy (NCBI): domain Eukaryota; kingdom Metazoa; phylum Chordata; order Crocodylia; family Crocodylidae; genus Crocodylus; species Crocodylus siamensis. The sequence goes on from NC_143398.1 coordinate 160,578,871, forward strand.
GACGTAAGCTTCATTGAAAAAAGTGAAAGGAAAATGGCTTCCCTATTGGACTTGAATATTTCTCAGAACCCCTAAAACAGCTAAAAAGTTACATAGTCATCCACCTACCAGCATTATCTGTTCCTCTTTTTCTACCTTTGTTGTCATATATTCCCCACTATCTATCCATCTATCTGTCTGTGATCATGCATGCCTATGTTGCTATATAGATGGCTCCCAGGCTCCATTCAGCACTGAGAGGAGACCTGATGCAGGTCAGGAGGAAGGAGTCAGCAGCAGCTACAGGTGTTTCAGGGAATGTGGTTTCACACTCCAGAACTCCTCCTGGAGGTAGAGGGTTTTCAGAGGCTGCCCTGAGCTGGCAGTGCAGCCATCTCCTCAAAACAGTCATCACAGAAAGATCCCCACCCTCACCTGGGACCTCCTTGATCACTTAACCTGCATTCCAGACTCCTCCTCCTGCAGTGCTGCAGTCCAATCCCTTTCCCTCACCTGATCCCCTGCTCAGCTTTCTGTTCCCTCCCCTGTGCCCCCTGACCAAGCTGCTGCTCTGCTTTGTGCTCCCTGCCCTTTGCTGGTTTGCATAGAGTCTTTCAGAGATGTCCAACTCACTCCACCTCCCCAGGGTGGATCAGGACCACAGGGCTCCTTGCAGGCTGGATTCAGGTGTGCCCTTGGCAGAGGGAGTGGTGGTGGTGAGGCAAATACAGTTGTGTCAGCACAGCTGTTGCCTGCCCCCCTTCCACCAAAGGCTGTCCTCCAATGGAGCCCCATAGCCCCAAATTCTGCAGTAGACCAAACCCCTGCTTACCCCAGCCCCAAATTCTCAGACCCACCAGGAGCCCCACTGGAGGAGGAAACCATTTGTGTGTTTGACACCTGTTATATAAAGATGGTTGCTGGTCTCTCAGGAACCTCAAAGGAAAGATGCAGTGGTTACTTCTGATACCTCTCTTAGATAAATGAGTATTTGCTGATTTGGTTATAATGAATATTGATAACTTGGAGCAGTAGCACAGTAAGGGGTAAGCAAGTGGGGCACAAACCCCTGATGCCTAAGGGGGTGGAACTGGAATGGAGCCTCTCTCCTGTTGGCCCACCCACACACCCTACACCTTCACTGCAACAGCTCCACATCTGGCAGGGGGAGGATGAAACAGCAGTGGTGATGTCTGGTGCAGGAGCAGCAACCGAAGATTTGCTGCTATGGGGGAAAATGTCAGTTCTTTTTGCTGCTGAAAATTAGTGTTTAAACGGTCACTTGACACCTGTGTTGGTGGGGAAAAAAAAGGAAGAGATATTTTGCCCCAAAACAGCCCACCTCTAGTTATACCTCTGACTTTGGTGAGGAGGGAATGAGAGGGGTTAAAGACATATCCCTGTTTGATGTTCCTGTATCTGGGATCTCACCATAAATGATCTTACCTTATTGTTTTGCATATGAAGAAGCCATTTAGCTGATATGGGAAGACCTGGGATCACCACTGTGGTTAGCTATGCAGAGCTTCCAAGACACCTTCTTCCCTGGAGATTAAGGAAGCAATCACTTTTTTCCAGTTTCTTGGCATAGTGGCAGCCCTAAGAGGCTGCCAGAGCAACACCATATCCTGAGAGTTGATTATTTTAACCTTGGGCAGTAGAGAAGCACTATCTCCACTACTCAGGGGAGAAGGTTGAGACTTGGGTGGATTTTGGTTACAGGCCCAGTGACCTGATCAAGATCACAGAGGGTCTGTGACTGAGCCAGAACTTGAACTCAGGGCTCCTAAGTCTTAAGCCAGGGATCACCCTTTAAATCAGGGTCCTCATCCAACTTAGCAATGCTCTCTTTAAATAAATGAGGTACCAGGGGGTCTGCTCCTTCATGGGGACTGGTTAGCACTGGTATTCAAAGCATCTAACCCTAAATGCATTACTGAGTCTTTCCACAGCATTTCCATTTACAGTCAGATCAGTGAGAACAACTTGGTACATTTTCCTGCTTAAAGACCTACTGGAGTCCCTCCAAGCAGAGATTTTATGCCCTAGAAAGAGAGAAGAGTCAGAGACTCCAGAAAGTACACTGGGGACATTACTATTGCCACTATATTTTCTGTGACAGGTCTTCATGACCATGATGATAGGAAGCAACCAAAGCCCTCAGATAGCTAGAAAGCTTTTACTGGGGACTTACCCAGGCAAAAAAACTGATGCATTTCCAACAGTGACTTTTGTCTGAGGAACTAGTTCAGAATTTGTCCCCCAGATAAAAGAAGCATGCACCTATCTTTTCCTCAAAGTAATAAATGCAAACACCTAAAGCTAATTAATCTCTTACAACTCCCACTTTCATATAATCATAGAATCATAGCAAATTAGGGTTGGAAGGTACCTACCCCCTGCCCAAAGCAGGACCATCCCTGATTAAATCATCCCAGCCAAGGCTTTCTCTAGCTGGGTCTAAAACCTTCCAAGGTTTCCATCACTCCTGCCTTTTGTTCACATTTGATACCTACCTCAGCCCAGATGCTTCAAACACCTCGGTTTCACTTATGGTCTTTAATCAGACTCCCCCTGCTCTATGCAGGCCCCCAGATCAGTGCCCATCTCACAAGACTGCAGTGTAGAGTTGGCAAATCCTGCAAGGATGCATTTAATTCCTTCATTCCCCTCCCACATTTCTAAAAGAAAATAATAAATCATAGAATCATAGAAAGGAAGGGCTGAAAAGGATCTCTGGAGGTCACCTACTCTAACCCCTTGCTCAAGACAGGATCATTCCTGTATAAACCAAAGGAAGCAGCCAGAGGGCAGGTGGACACCAGTCTTGGGCTTGTGACCTCAGCTACAGCACTCTAAGGGATGGACTACTGCCAAGAGGCTATAGGCTTTGAAAGAGATTTGAGCCCAGATTTGAAACAGGGAACTCCTGATCTTCAGTCAAATGCCCTTTCACCAAGCTACAGTACACACCCTTTTAATTTCATGTCATTGGACATTAACAACACCATGGAAACTTGCTTTTGTGGCTTTTAGGTTCTTTAAAAAGGTTGGTATTCGGTGGGGGGAGGGATCAACTGATTGATGTTTTTGATATAACCTAAATGTAAGACTTGAGGCTCTGATCCTGCAACAGATCCCAGCACACTCAGAGCTCAATGTAGGCTTGGGTTCCTTTAAGACACTGTAGTACCAAGAAATACATTTAAATGATGTTTATAATTAAGAAACTCATCAACCTTCCTGCCTGCAGCAGGAGCTAGTTATGTCTGTCACAGCACTAGACAGACAGATTGTGGAGCTGATGGGGGATCTGCCATCATGCTGCCCTTATTCAGGCTGTGTTTCTCCCTGCACCTTTTCTCTCTCCCAACACCCACCCCTGCTTCTTGCTGCGGCCCAAGGCAGGTGATATAAATAGAAAGGTAGTTGTTTTTGCCTGCTTCTCTCCACGTCAGGAAGTGCAGTCTCTGGAACAGCTGTGCTGAAGATACATCACCAGGCTAAGCAGTCAGTAGGCACTAAATCTCAGCTCCATTCACTGCACTGGGAGTGGGCCATGGGAGCCCACCATGCCAGCTGGCCTGAAGCTGGCAGAGGCCTGCTCCATGGCCCACGCTGCTTGCCCTGCCAGTGGTGTTTGTTTAATAACAAACAGTCCCTTAGCCCAGCTGAGGCTGCACAGGAGGCTCTGGATCCTCCCTTGCCTGTCAGTTTTGGGATCCAGACAGATGAAAGGATGCTGTCTGTCTCAGGCTGGGAGTAACAAGGAAGAGAGACATACAAAAGGGAAAGGAGGCTGCTTTCATCTTCCGCATGAAAAATGGGTCAGCAACCAATACTAAATAATGGATGGCCCCTATCTGAGCAGAACTGCATGGGTATAGACTGGCTGGCTGTCTACCTATCCTGTATGTTGCTCCATGGATAGGTCTGCCTCTTGGCCTATCATATATGCTGATCCATATCCAGCCATCCATCCATCCATCCATCCATCCCCATACACCTCCTGTATCTACCTACTTGTGTTTCTCTCTATCCCCATACACTCCCTCCCTCTCTATCTCTATCTCTCTAGTAATGACACATTGTTCTCCAGATATCTTGATCTATCTATCTGCCTACCATCAACGCATGTAATAGAAGATCTTCATGTCTGTCCATCCACACATCCATGCCCTGGCTGCTTCCTTTTCCTGTCTAACTATTTCATCACTAAATTCACCCTCACTGGACAGCCTCTTGTTAGTTCTGATGCTTGGGGGCCCTGCGATGTCCTCAATTACAGCAGCACAACTGTACCAAAGTCAGTGAGCTTTCAGAGGCATAACCAAGGGGAATTTGCTCTGATGGACTCTAATTCTAATGAATCCCATTTTACTTATCTGCCTTGTAACCTCCCACTGTCCTCCCCTACAGATTGGATCCTACTCACATACACACAGCCAGACAAAGACGCATGCACAGCTACACTGATGACAAGAGCTCTTCTGTGCACACTCCTAATCCCTTTCCTTTATAAACCTCAATGCACTTTGCAAACAGGTTGAGAACCCTTCTGCCCACCCTGGCTGTACAGAAGCCAGGCACATCTTAGGCCTACTTTTGATGGTTCACCTGGCATGACACCTGGCACCTACAGGTAAATTTCACCCTGAGGGGGGGACTTCATTTCCAGCTGATGTTTAGTTTTTGCAATTGGCATGTGGCAGCAGCCTGAAACATGATGATTATTTACAGTTTGGGAACAGCTGATGCTCCAGTCAAGATCTGGACCCTGCTGCATAAGACACAGCATAGACACATCAATTGATGGGCAGGAAACTGAGGCACACAGAATGAAATGGACTTGCCTTAAATCACACTGCACATCAGTGCCAAAGCCAAGACTAGGACCCAGTTTTCACCTGGCCAAGGCCAATGACCTTGCAGCTAGAGCACATCACCTCCTACTGTCCTGGGCGCTTGTTCTCAGCTTAGAGCCTGCACTTACAGCTTGAGTCATGGGACATAGGTGAAAGAAATCCTCTATTCCCAATACCAGGCCACAGACCAACTATAAGGACCACTACAGTTCCAAGATGGCAGGAGCTTCTGTGGCTGTGACCCTGCTTCTACCATACGTGTGCCTATGCAGGTGGCATGGACAGTAGAACCAGCACAATAAGCCTCTGTCCAGCTTTGCCCTGTGCCCTCCCTGGCAAAGCACTGAGCAGGGGTGTATGAGAGCATGGAGCTCCTGGGCCCTAGCATCTCCAGCTCTGATGCATTCAAAGATTGTTTTAGCTGCAGTCCCTGCCTTGTGCATGTGAATGATTTGAAATCAGCATGGACAGTGCGTGCAAAACAGAGCCCATTCTGGACCTCTCTGACCTCAGGCTATGACAGGACCCCACAGGTGGCAAGAGAGGGTGGAATGAGGCTCAGATCTCCAGTATTCCTAGGGCCCATGCCTCACCATTGCACCTTTTGTTGCAGGGGAGTGGTGAGAATGGACATCAAGCTTCAAAATGTGGACATCAACCAGTGTGCCAGAGGGACAGGCTGGTTCTCGGATACACACCGCTGTGATCTCAACAGCACGCAGGTAAAGCGCCCCCCCGTTCCCTGCACTGCTTTCACAACCACTTCCTAGGTACTCTCAAGCTCATCACAAAGGAACAGACAGTGTCCCTCCCATGCCCAGCTCAGATCTAGGATCCTAAGAAAATGGGACTGGAAGGGACCTCATAAGTCCAGCTTCTTGACTAAACCATCCCAGGGTGTCCCTACACTCTGATATGGGATTTCAGCTTGGTGAGAGTGGGGATGGAAACTACAGTGTAACTGAATTTTCTCCCCTGATGCTGCTAGGTCCTGATCAGAGCTCCCTAGAGCCAACAGAAAGACCCCATCTGACCTCAGCAAGGACTGACCCAGACCCATTTGCTTCTAACCCTTGATGACATGATACCTCCTTGCAGATTGACTCCTCTTCCAAGAGTCTTTCCTCTTTCCTGTGTTGCTTCCTCTCCCAGGTTCATATGACAAGGTTCCCCCCTCTGCTGCTGACCCATCTGCTTATTTCAGCTGCTCCCTGCCTCACAGCTGATAAGCTTCATTGTGCAAATCTCCATTTAAGCCTTTTTTTCCTCCTTTTGGCCATGAGACTCAGAGTGTAACATGCCTCCTTAGGAAGCCCCTTCCATTCCCAGACAGCTGCCTCCAGAGACAGCAGTGGCTTATAGCCATCAGACCAGATGCTGCAGCTCAACATTATGTAGCTACTGGCCAAAAATAAGCCCTATGCTAGAAGTTTCTGAGCAAATGCAGTGGGCGTTTGAAAAGCCACCAGAAACAGAGCCGTCTCCTGCACATAATCCCTCAAATAAGGACCCCACTGAGTAGAATAATCTCTTTGCAACTTTACTGGCCTGTGTCCAGGCACCCCAAAGCTTTAATATATTTTGTTCCCTGAAAGGCAAAAAGAGCAGTTATCCCCATTTCAAAGACAGTTCAGGGCCAGGGCAATGAAAGATGTCTTCACTGCAAAAAACAGTGGTATCTTAAGTTGAAGAAGCTAGCAATCTCCTTGCTTTCCACAAGTTTTACCCCACGTTGCTATGTCTTAATTACCATTTAAGGGCCCAACAGCTTTTTGTAGCAGAAAGACACTGTAGCCATTAGCTGAAAGCTAAAAGATTAGCTGTCTGCCCCAAGTGAGCTAATATATTTTTGCAAAAAACATGCACTTACAAGTGGGTTACCCATAAACTTTGTAGCAGGGAAGAAAAAGGAATTCAGGCCTCTGGAGAAGCAGGCTACTGGCCCAACGACCTGGACCCCTGCCTCCAGCATGGCCTGAAGGAACAAGTATAGTGCTAAGGGTCAAGAGCTCCTGGCTCTCTCACTCCCTCATGGTGCAGCTTTGAAACAATCTCCTCATCTTCCCAGTGGTTTTACCTGTCTCTTGAGGGGGGAAAATCTTGATTTCCTACCTCTCAGGGGCATTGCAAAGATGAATGAGTTAATATCTGCTCATATAAAATGCCAGGTATGATGAACTAGGGACTAGTCAGATCACAGCTGAGTTTGCTTTCCCCATTAGGATCTCATGGTGAAAGGCACTGGCTAGACATTCCCAAAGAGCCAATTCCTTCTCTACCCACCCCCTGGGTCCTGACATGACACCTATTTCTATCACCTTGCCTATCAAATGTACGCGCACACTGACTGGGAAGGGAGGTCACTGGGGGCAGGGGTGGGGGACTCAGAGTCAAAGGCCTGTTTGATTCTTGGTGCCTCTGCTGAGATCAGTCAGCTGGAGGAGGCTTTTTTGTAATGTCAACTCCTGTTGCGTAGGAAATGAACCTGAGACTATCAAATCCTCCTGTGCAGGCCTCTGAAACAGACCATGGATAGTCACAGTCTTGAGGTACACCTGGCCTGAACTAGAATTGAACTGCTGGCCTTCAGGCCTTGCCCACACCCCTCACCTGCCCTGACATCTGCCTCAATGCGTCCTTCACTTTTCCCCCACAATGGCAACTTCTCTTTCCATTAAGCTCTTCTCCTGCAAGCCCTACCCCAAAAGGAATCATGGACCATTTATCACACTGACGGCCCTGCTGGTGGGTCCCTTTCTTCCCCCCCAACTCTGTGTTTGCCTTGGTTATTTGGACTGTAAGCCCTTCAGATGGGGCTTCACTCATGATCTGGGGGCCCAGTTTCAGCCAGTATCTAGCTACCACTGTAATTAACCTGATTAATAGCAGGAGCAAGGAGTGACTACTCAGCACCCCACTGCTGATGCTCAGAGCCACCTGTCGTGACCGGGGTCCCCCTCCTACTCTCAGAACAGAGCAGTGTGGTGACTTGAGGACCTGAACACTGAATCTCACATGCTGCCAAGTTCCCCAGGCCCAGCCAGTGACTGCTCACTGCTCCCATCTCTGGCTCTCCCAGCTCCACCCCCTCCCCAAACTGAGTCTCTGCCTGCCACCACTCTAGGACAGTGGGGCTCCACAGTTGGCTCCTGTGAAGCTCTTGACCAGTGCCACAGGCTTCCCAGCCTGCCGTTGCACAGATGTCTCTGCACTACCCAGAGACCTTCTATCTGGTTGTGGGAACTCTGGTTTTTAGTTACCCTTCCAGGAGCCACCTGTCAGTAAACCAGAGATGCAGGCTTAGCCAAGAGATTTCCTAATCCATCCACACGTGACTCCTAACACACCAAAGAGTTAAAGACTTAGAGAACATAGACAATCCCTGAATGTTGCCCCCACCTCACTCCAATTTTACCCCCTGTGGTGCAGCCCTGGTTGGGTCCACATCCATTGTGCCTGACTCCATTTCCCCTGATAGTCCTGGAGTTGCTCCTTGGCTTAGGAAAGGCTCTGAAACAGATTCTTCCCTCTTTGGTGAGAAGGAGAAACAGGGGCTGAGCCAGCTCTATGCATAGATACTGGACAACACCCTTCTTTTCAGAGGGGTTTCTGTGAGAAGAGTCCATTCAAAGGGCAAACAAAGTCAAGGAGAGCCATGCCAAGTTTGTGACCCTTGACTGGTCAGTCACCACCCTACAGACCTGGCTTCTCCATCACGTGCCAGATGCCTGATGCAAAACAGAGGAGTTAATCCACACAACGGGTATGGTTGCACGTGCATTCACACAGTTAACCAGAACCTGGAGCCAGTCCTGGTCAGACTGTCCCATGCACTCCCCTTCCCTGGCTTCCACCCTCACATCTCAGAGTCATAAAAAAGTGTCACATTTTGTGCATGCACACACACATACATATTTACACTTCATGTAGGTACATCAGCTATGGTTTGAAAATCACCACTGTTTATATGTTACAGTACATCTTAAAGGACCCAGTTGAGATTGGGGCTCCACTGTGCAAGGCACTTTAAAACACTTTGCAAAAGATGACCGTGCCCTGAGCAGTTTACAGTCTAAATAGGCAGGACAGACAAAGGAAAGACTATTATACACACTTGGTGGATGAGTAAAGCACAGAGACCAGGGGTGTGTCTACAATGCAATGCAAAGATGTGACTGCAGCTAGTGTACACCTATCTGAGCTGGCTGTAAATTACTGGTATGCAGTTAGGTATCCAGGTTGTAGCCATATTGGTCTAGAGAAAAAAGCAATCAGGGCTCATAGTATCTTTTATTAAACTAACAATATTTTTGCAAAAGAATTTCTTTAATTGCAAACACCTCTGACCACCTGAAACCTGAGATACTGCTCCTGCCTTTGTTTCAAGGTAATTTGCATCATCATAGAGCCTTACAAGAGCTGAGAGACTCCTTACCAGCTAAGAACTGCCTGCTCAGAAGAGTTTTCCATCTATTGACTCCTCTGTGAAATCCTATGAAATACGAACTTTCATTTCTACCTAGGAGAACTTTTACAGCCTTTTCTCTGATGTCTGATGAAGGATGTTTGTGCCCAAAAGCTTGCAATTAAAGAATTTTTTTGCAAAAGTCTTGTTGGTCTAATAAAATATATCACCTCTACTAGAAGCCCTGATTGGTATGTGGTTAGAGCGTTAAGCTAACTACCATACTGTTCTGATTATAAGCCCACCTTTTTTTTCCCCTCGGAATAAACTATAAAGATCTCCCTTGACTTTGTGGACTCAGCCTATAATTGGACCCTTGAGAGTCTCGAGTTTTGTACTTGCAGTATTTCTGTGCATGCAGTGAAAAAAGCCCAATCAGAAATATTTTCAGTGGTGCTTTTATTTTAGCAACTTTAGTGCATTTAACCCTTTGCGTCTGTTCCTTGGTTATTTGTTTCCCTGTGGGAGCGAGATGTTCTTCCCTCTACCAGCTAAAACGTATGGCAGCTAAAATTCTCCTGTGGGAGTTTTGTAAGGACAGCAGCAGTTCAATGTATTGATCTTCAGTTGTTGCCTTATATTCAGGGACAAAGCTGTTTTTTCCTAAAAAGGAACCTGGAAGTGTGGGTTAACTTATATGCGGGGTCGACTTATAATCAGAACAATATGGTAAAACGAGGTAGCCCACAGCAGAACAGTGTTCAGCATTACCTCCCAAGACCCTGCACAGATTTTGGGGTAGCTAGCAGAGCTCAGTGCTACCCTGTTCTCAGAACTTAAGATAAGTAGAACTTAAGATGGTAGTGACCAGTGCTACTCCCTGGAACACACTCAAAAGTGAGATGCTGAAAGGGTCCTTGGGCCTCCTCCAAATAGCAACTGCCAAGATGTTTTTTTGAGAACAGACATTCTTTTAGAACAGCTGGAGTGATAAAGCAGAAAGCTTGCTTCTCAGTCATGGTCTTGGGAGCAGTGAGGAGATAGTGGAGACCTACCCCCAGTGACTGACCTGTGGCAAAGCAAAGCTGTCCCCCGGTCTCCTGAATCCCAACCCCGTAGCCTCTAAGGCCTTCCTGCCTTGTCCGTTTTCATCTAGAAAACTGGAACAAGATGCAGAGGCACAACTAGAAATGTTTGTACCCCAGACAGAGGGGAGGGTAGTTGGGGGTACCAGCACTGGAGAACCATACCTGACCCAAGACTCAAAGACATCCCCGCCTACTGCTGCCATGGCATGCACTCCCCACAGGCTGCCATTCTGGTGCCCCCTCTAAAGCAGCACCAGGGGCTGGTGCCCTGCTTATTCACTCCTAGTTACACTACTGCCAGGGACAGGTGTAGAACAAAGTGAGGAGACCTCACTCCACAGCTCACCTTTGACACAGCAACACAGCTGGCACCCACATGATTACATGAATAGAGATATCAGATTAGAATGATTTCAAGGTGTGGGGCAGGGAGGGGGGCTTAACATGCTTGGGAGCATCTCTGACACCACACTGAGCATCCACCTCTATCCTGGCCTGCTGGGAGCTCTCTCTCAAATCCCTCTGCATAGCAAGAAAGGGCAAAGCCAATACAGAGAACAGGAAGAGGATGGCAGAGATCCACCTGATTGTTTTAATTTAGTTTAATAATTTGGGGATTAAGCAATTCAGTTCTCAGGATCTAATGTCCAATTTGGTCTCCTGAAGCCTCCAGGGTAACTGATGAGCACAGCGAGGTGCCCCCTCCCCATCCCTGGCCCTTTTCTTTACATTTAATAATACATTAAAATAAAGAAAGGAAGCGGCCTAGCATTGTTAATTAATGAGTTGCACCTCGCCCTGCTTCTCTTTTCGCCCTCCTCTCTCCCATGCTGGGTAAATACCACAGACTTGTAGATCCCTGTGTGTGTGTAATTAAAAGACTTCCTTTGAATTACTGCAATGCTATGTAAAGGCTCCTAATAGTGTTTGCAGGGTTAATGCACTCTGATTAACACCCCCCACACACACACACATCACCACCACCACCACCACCAGGGAGAGAGTGAAAGCGCAGAACCTGGATACCAGAGGAGGGGGAGATGGTGGGCACCCAAGAGCAAAGTGAGGGTGTCGGGGTAGGGGTGGAGGTGGCGGGAGGCATATGGGGCTTTGGAACCCCAGGGTAAGAGTGCTGCCGCCCTGCCTGTGCCCTTCATCACCACAGCTCAGACATCTCTGTTCATACAGCCCAGGAGTATTTCATGAGCTATGGTTGCTCCTGTCTGTCATGGCTCCTCTGCCCCTATGCCTGGCCCCTATTCCATCCCCCCCCGCACCCCGCACAAAGTGAGTATGGTTTATTGCCAGCATATCCACTCCCTTCTATCCATGGCTTCAACCTCTGCCAACACTTTTTTGTGGTTACTTGGCTCCTCCTACTCATGGCACAGCTCCATCCCAATTACCTGTGTGGCCATAGTCCTCCATGATCAGTGTGTGAAGCTACAGGACAAAGCTGATAGTCCCCAGCTTGCTATTGCCAAAAGTGGATGAGTACCATCCACAGCCGAGACCAGGGGTCCAAGTGTACAAACATGTGGTAAGAGACAGTCTCTGGCCTGAATTGCTGGGTGTGCAGTACAAAGAAGAAGCAACTCGCCCAGAGTCACATAGCAGAGCAGTGACAGATCTGAGGGAAGAGATGATCTCATGGGGTCCTTTCCAGCCCTACAATTCTTGAATCTGTGTGAACCCAGGCATCTTGGTTTCCGGTTGAGTGCCCCCCATCTGGTCTGTACTTCTCTCACACCCCCTTTTGCATCTCTTCTGGTGGACTCAGGGGGTTGAGATTGGGACCTAGTTGCCCAGAGGCACCTATAGCTGCTTTCGCATAGAGGGCTTGTTCTAGATTCCCTGTTTCCTGTCTGCTTTTGAAGTAGTTCCACAAGTTAAAATGCTACTTCTGTAATCGCAGACCCAGAGAACCAGTCACTGTCCCTGAAGAGAGAGAGACAACACATACTGACACACTGACCTGAACAGAAGGGGATACACAGACAGGTAGTTAGCCCTGAAGTTAGGCTGAATGCAGGGAAGGGTGGCACCTTATAGACTAACACACTCAGAGAGACTTAAGCTTTCATAGCCTACTTTGTCAGATGCCATGACAAGGTCTTGTTTTTCTGAACTAGTTAGAAGGTGCCACCTTGCCCAAAAGGGTTTACAGGGTAACAAAGACCCTATATCCTATTGGATATATCTCAAGGGAGAAATCACAGATGGGGCCCTTGACATGGCTAGGAAGAGCCCTAGGATGGAAAGCAGAGAGCTCCAGGACCTTCGTTTCCAGTTTCCAGACCAGTGATCAAAAGCAACTGTATGATGGCTTTGCACTGGGCTGTGGAACTACTGCTATAGTCTCTTCCTCAAAAGGTGTAAGTTTACTGCTCGAGCTAGGGTTGAAATTTGGAATTTCTCAAGTAGGAAAGTTTAACATTTCCCAGTTCTAGAGCAGATGCAAATTGGGAAATGTCAAGATTCCCTGGAAGAAAAGACACTGTCAAAATAACTGCAAACATCCTCCTCCCTCCTCTGCCCCCCGCAGTGGAAAATTTCACCCAAAGGGACATGATCTGGCAGGGAACTTCAGTTTCAGCAAAATGGTATTTTGATGATGCTTCAATGAACATTTTAATGGCCAGCTCCATTTATAGCACAGGCGACCCTGCCTGGATGGCAAAAGAAATTGGATATTACTAAGCAGACCTAATTCCCTTTCTGCCTCATGCCAGGTCAAGGCACAAGACACATGGCCATCGCAGTAGGAGGGCAGATTGACTTCAGCCTTGCAGTGCAGAATTGCTGTGTGGAAAAAGCAGTATCCACAGGCTCTGTGAGCCAGCAGTGCAACTGTCTGCCAAAGTGTGTGGGGACCAGGTGTTGATCTGCAGGGAAGGAAAGAAGCCAGGAAAGAGAATAGATAAAGGCGGTTGTGGGGGAGACTGTCCTCTGCCCCATGCCAGAGTCAGGTACACTGGATCAACAGACTACAGCTGAGCAGCAAGGAGGCATGTTAGAGAAGAGATTTATACTCGGTGTCTAACTCAGGGTCTCTTCCAGTCTCCATTCTCATCACAAACTGCACCCCACTTCACCCCTGCCTACCTCTGCCTCCACTACCACCTCCCTCCCTTCTTTCTTTCTTTTTTTTTTTTTCATTTGATATCTCGGGCCAAATTAGTTCCAGCTTGTGTCAACTAAGCAGAGCTTGATTATTCACATCTGTGTGGTGCTACCACTGGCAAGTATCTTACCTCCTGGACTCTTCAGCCTGGGGTTTCAGATACTCCCAAATCCATGACAGGCATCCTACATGCAAGCCCCAAGCCCAGAGGCCTTGGAGTTCACATGCCACCTAGTCTCACGTGCCCCTAGCCAAAAGGTCAAAGGAGCTCTGAAGCACAACCCCTGTAGTGTGAATTCATAAGGTCAGTTCCTCTTCCTTGTATGAGTGCCAGAGAGACCTACCACCCACGGCTATTCTGCCTGGAGGTTTATGAGAGCAGCAGTGGGCTTTCCACTACCCCACCAGCCCTTTCCTCAGCTCCTGAACCACTCCCAGCTCTCCCCTTGCAGACAGGCTGTCCTACTTCTCCTTTGTTGGCTTAGGTTTAAGGGGTCTGCAGCCCCCTGGCATTAGCAGGGCAGCTCTCAGCAGGCTGCAGGCACCCTGCTTTCACTGTCATGCTAGCAATCGCTCAGTGGGATTTGTCTCTCGGGGATTAGTGTGCTTTGCAGCATTAGGTGTCCATTTAGGTTTTAGGAGGGGATTTGAGCATTGGGCTTTTGCTTTTAATTCTTAAATGTTTAACCACTGCTTTCCAGAAATAAACTGGCAGGGAGACTGGGGCTGAACTGAACAGGGTGGGGCAGTCCATGAGGGTGCCTAGGAGGTGGGAACACCCAGCAGGTGTTGGAAATGGCCAGAGCTTCAACCTTTAGGTGCATGGGGCTGTACAGGGCAGGGGATGCATGAAACTTACGTGCTATCATGTGCTCTGTTTAGTGCGTCCCCCAGGAAAACCGTGGCTTTGTTCTTGGAAGGTACCTCTGCCTGTGCAAGCCAGGGTTCTACGGTGCAAGCAGGTCTCCCATCACTGCCCAGCCTGGTAGGTAGCCACTCTCCCCGGCCTTCTGTCTTGTCCTGTCAACTGGGCTTTGGCTGGCTCTCAAGTCACACCTACAATATAGTGGCAAAACTAGATATTCAGCTCTTCCCACTCCACCTTACAGCAGTATCTGAGCCCTCTTCCAACACACGCATACCTTGGTGAGGTGGGGAGGAAGTGCTGTTATCCCATTTTACTAGTAGGGAGTTGAGGCACAAAGCTGGGGAAGGGCCAGATTTTTTGTCAGGTTACAGCGGTGCCCATTGAAGTGCATGGGAATTAGGCATTTTCATCCCGTAGAGGACTTGCATCAGTATTGCATCAGACTTTGAAACCCATGCCTCCCAGCACCTGGTTAGTGCCTTATTAGCCACAGTACCAGCCTTCCTTCCCAGCTGCTTCATGCGGCAAGTCCAGAGCATCATACCTAGCAATCACAAGGCATTCAAAGCACCTGACATGCCCAATGTATTGCCCTCTCACAGCTGCAATTCCATGTGCTGGAATGACATGCAAGGGAAGAGACCGGATGTTGGGGTTCTGCCTGATCTACCTCCTCATTTAGCCTTAACCCTGGGTCAATCTTCCACCCAAATGCTATCTGGGGGAACGTGCTTCTCATACCTCCCACATTAGCCCAGAATCAGAGCCCCTCCCTGCACTCCAGTGAGGGAGGAAGAGCTGCAGGCACACACAGAGGTAGGAATTAGTGGGTCAAATTAAACCAAACTCATTAAGCCAACTTCACATCACACGTGGAAGGACCTGTGTATGCACACTGCATCCTTGAGAGGCCAAAGACAGAAGAAAAGCCAAATCACCTTCTTTTACCTTAAACACCATGCACCATGCATGCAAAAGGATTGCAAAGGAAGCGGGAAATGCCCCCAGCTCTGAAAAGCGGGATTTTACCCCTGTTTGGTCCTGGAAGGTGCAAGAACATCAGCCCTGAGTTCTGTTGTCTGAGTGAAATTGATGGCAAGAGATAAAAGCCATACAGAGCTATTGTAAGCCTCTCACGCATTCCCTTTCTGTCCAGGGATAGAGAAAAGCTCATCTCAATATGGAGAAGTGAGTCCCGGGAATTTGCTGGAGTGCCGCCCCTGCCAGGAGGGATGCGTGACGTGTGTGGACGACACCCCGTGTTTGATCCAGGAGGATTGGTCCCTGCGGGCTGCCGTCCTCTCTTGCCAAGCCTTCTGCATGCTGGCTGTCTTTCTCAGTATGCTGATCTCCTACCACTTTAGAAAGAGCAAGGCAAGGCAACAAGCTCTCACTGAGGAACTGGGTTTCACTGTGGCGCCCCTATGCTCTGCTATCAGGGACTCAAACATACTCAGCCCTGGGCACATCACCTCTCTGCGGTGCCTCCTGTGGGACCCACAGAGCATATGGCCTGAGTTCTTCTCAATACCTTACAAGAAAGAGACCTTGTGTAGTGGCCTGAGCACAGGCATGGGGGCAGAGACAGCTATGTTCCCACCTGTGCTCTGATGCCAAGTCACGTTGGGTACCTGACGTGAGCCCTCTTGGGAATGATTTTCAGAGCCCTGACTTCAACTGAAGCTAGACACAGTCAACACCCCTTACTAATTCAGACCACAAGTATCTCACCTGGGCCCCCAAAACTAAGACAGCCCATGTCATGTTGCTCCTTATTCTCCATAAAATGTCTGCCGTAATTCACTTACCAGGCCCAGGGCTGGGGGCATAGAAGCTGGCTGTATAGAAAAGGGGGCATTTACCCCTATGCAGGCAAAATGACCCCAAACCTTCCCACCCCTCAGGTCCCAAACCAGCTCTGCAGAAGGCTTCTTGTTGGCCCCTTGTACAGGGATGAATTTAACCCAAAGTCCCTTTAAGGTGAGGACAGCCAAGCATTGCAGTTGGATGGCTGTTAAAGCACAGGAGGGGAAGTCACATGACCTCAGTTCTGTCCCCAAAATTTGGATCAATCATGTCTCCTCCCCAAGCCTCAGTTTTCATATCTCCATAATGGGGCTGATAAAAATATTGACCTACTCCACTCATGGTGGGAGGGGCCTATGGTCAGCCTGTGATTCCTCGTAAATGCTTAAGAAGTGCTGTGCATTCTCATTCGTTATTACTGTTGCCGGTTTGGTCTTCTGACACTTACCTCCATTTTTCTTTAGAGTCAGATCTCCCCTAGAAGACGAAAGGTTTCCACACACTTCTACTTTTAGTTCCGATAGGAGAAGGTGCCTCCTGCTGGCGGGCTGTCTCACCCATCCCACTAGGCTAATTCCACTCCCAATGCCTTCCAACTCACTTCATTTTCCCCAGGGATTACTCCAAGAATCAAGCTGTAACATAGAGACTAGCCTGATTTGTTGAGACATGTTCCTACCACTACAAGGTGACCTGTGGGGGGTGCTGGGAACACCTTGCACCTCACAGCACAGGCTCATTCAAGAATATGTCGTTTGCATTCTGCTCTGTCCTCTGCCTTGGCACAATGCCCTTGAATGATTCATTCCCCCACCACATGGGTCCTCTATTATGTGAGTGTGTGTGCCTCTCTCTCTTTCTCTCCCTAGAGGATCCGTGCATCAGGAGTTATCCTGCTAGAAACTATCCTCTTTGGATCTCTGCTTCTCTACTTCCCTGTGAGTATCTGACTTGTACATGGATGCCAATGCTCTCTCCCTTTGTTCCCCTAGGTAATTCCAACTCCAAGGAGGAGGCTGGGCTGGATGGGAGTAGGTTCATCTTCTCCCATTTTCAGACCTTCCTGTGCCCCCCCTGTGCCATATTACCTGAGATCCCCAGCAGTTCCATCTCAGTCACACACATGGGGTCGAATCCATCATGGATCGCTTTTACCCCAGGACGCAAACCCCTCCTTTACCAAAACAGGTCCCAGGCCATGCTCTAAGTCTGCCTGCTGGTGCTCTGCTGCAGACTCATCACCAAGCTGCAGCTTCAGAAGCTGCACCACTGTCCCAATTTCTTCTGCCTCTCTAGTTTCTACAGTCAGTGCCTCTGCTGCCTTGTAAGAGCACTCAGGTAGTACCATGATGAAGACAGAGTGTGCAAACACCTAGACAGGTGGATTTCAACCTTTTTTCATTTGCGGACCCCTTAGCAATTTCAAATGGAGGTGCAGACGCCTTTGAATTGTAAGTGTCACATACTTTTGATTTATCAGAGGTTAAAAAATACTGACCTGGACAGATAAGAGCCCTTTGTTTCAGCAGAGGAAGGACAAAGACCTCTATTTCCATCCCCGCTGGGGATGAGATCCACTCCTCCTGTCTCATGAGAACCCATTTGTGCAGGGTGGGAAGGCTCAGTCTGTTGTCAGAGAAAACCCCATGTTCCACTCAAAGACTTCTGTAGATGCAGCAGTAGCTAGGAAAAGCCCAGTAAAGATCCAGGTCAACTCCAATTCCACTGGGGCCATTTTGTACATAGACCGCTGACATCAAAGGCTCCTCAATTCCTGGGATCCGCCATACTGCCATTGCATGGGAAGGCAAGAGGTGCTCCTACAACCTTAGAAAGCCTAGAATGCAAATCAGGGGCACCTCAGAGAGAAGGCTGTGTGCTGTGCATAACAGGCACTGGAAGCAGTGCTTGCTAGATAGACTGCTTCCTTCACTTTTGCTTCCTAAGTAGGAATATGGATTTCTCCTCTGCACCAACAGCAGCATAAAATTTGACCTTGCCCTGGGCATCCAATTGCTAATTTCACCAGTCTGGCCTTCATCAGCCACAGCAGAAACCTTCTTGAGGACTGAAAACCCTTTTTTCCTGATGACCAGTAGAATTAATCCTCCTCTAAATCTTCTCTCTCCTGAAAGATTTGCAGCATCTGCCATAGAGACAGCAGAGAGCAGTGAACAAACCTTTTGAAAAGAAGCTGATCCTCAAGCCTCTTAGCTGGTTTCTGACGCAGCCTGCTCCCTGTTCCCTGGATCCTCATTGCACATTTTAGCCTGGTTGTCTGGTAGATTACAGTGCAGGGCCAGACCTTTGTGTGAGACCCCCAAAAACATAAATCCAGCCACAGATAAGGGGCTTAGAGGACCTCAACTAGAGCCTGAAATTTATCACCCAAGCTCCATTACTCTGTTCTCATTTTAGGTGCTTCTAGGCTGCACATCAGTGTGATATCCAGATCTGGTCCCTTCTAACATATCCTGCTAACCAGGTCATATTCCATCTGAGGCAGTATTGTCCTTGTTGCTCAGGCAGGGGATCATGAGTCAGACACTCTGGTACATCAGTTTGGCTTCCACAGTGAATCATTGTCTGAGGGGAGGCTGTCATCAATCTGTGCCTCAACCTCCCTGTCTGCATGTGCTGGCAGCTACACAGGATACAGCACCAGGAGACACAACAATGCAGGCCCTTTTCTCCCTTGGTAAAAGTGAGTTGTTTTCCTGTGGGCATCATATGGGGTCTGCCTGAGCAAGGCAATGCCAGCACACAGATACAAGCAGGAGGAGTGGCCAGGTTCTCAGGAATCACCATCTATCTAGTCCCCTACCTCTAACCCTAGCTAGGAGCATCTGACTCAGGGACAGGTGCAGGAAACCCTGCAGTCAAGGAATAATGGTATTCCCAGGAGAAGCCAGAGCATTTATGATCCTTCTTATCTATTGCCTGCTTTTGCTAGTATATATATATTCTCCTAGGGCTGCAGTCTCATTTTCACTCAAGCTTTATTGACACCAAGAAAAAAGGTGAGGACCTAACAGTGCAATTTTGTGCCAGTGCAGACTAGCCACGTGTTTTTTTTTATCCAGTTCTGGTGCTCTGGGACTTTATCATGGCCTACAAAGTCATCCATACCCCCTTGAAAGTTCCAGCATCCTGCCCACATGGCCTAGGGGTGGCTTAATTGTAAACAAGACCCAGGGGCAGGTGTAAAAAGTGGAAACAACAGCTTCCCAGGACAGAGATCTGAGCTGTGTGGAGCTACTTCTCTCATTCTCTCTCCCCTCTCTATGCTCAGGTGTTTATCCTGTACTTCAAGCCAAGTATTTTTCGCTGTATCGTCCTGCGCTGGGTGCGCATGCTTGGATTTGCAATTGTCTATGGGACCATCACCCTCAAGCTATACAGGTAATGGCACGAGGGGCTCGTTGGCCCCTGCCTCTGCCAGTGGAGTTACCCCCAGGATGGATTTTGCCCTGAATGTACAAACGCAGGAGGCAAAACCTTCACACTCCTGAGGCAGCAGCTGTCCCGCTCTGAGTCAGCCTCATAGTGACTTCCCACAGATCCAGCTTCAAGCTATGAATGGTACAGTCCTCCTCAATTGATCTCCTCTCAACAGAAGCTCATGAGGCTGTAGATTCCTTGTGGTCAAGTCCAAGGGAAACATACTGTGACTGATCTTGCTCCAAGCAGTAGAGGGCCTTTTTTTTTTTTAGCTACTGAACTCACTGCCGGTAGGGAGTTTGAAGTTAAATTAACATCACCTGCATGGCCTTAGTCCTGATGCATTTCATATTCTAATAACCTTCCTTTAGATGGATTTTTCTTTAGTGGAGTAACTGCACAAGCACAATATACCAAAGCTCAGGGTGAAATCCACTCCTATACAAGCACCAGCACAAAGCCTGGGAACCACATTAAGCCTTTGTTAAGTCATCAGCTGGTCATAGAGCCACTGGATGCTAGTGTTGCTTCCTCCCTCTGCTGTGCAGGGTCCTGAAGGTGTTCCTCTCCCGTACGGCCCAGCGAGTCCCCTATATGACCAGCGGGCGGGTGCTGAAGATGCTGGGGCTGATCCTGCTCTTGGTGCTCTGGTTCCTGGCAGCCTGGACAGTGGGGATGCTGGAGAACATTGATAAGAACATCCCACTGGTGATCCGCTCCCAGACTCCCCGGGGCCTTCAGTTCTATATCTGTGACCATGACCGGTGGGACTACATGATGGTTGTGGGTGAGACTCTGCTCTCAGGGCTCCAGATGTCACAGAAAAGGAGGTGTGGGGACATGTTTAGTTTGCCCATGGATGGCTGTCCTGGATTCCACGAGGTCAAAGAGCCCCAAGCACACACCAAGCAGAGAGCTTAGGAGACTCAGTGTGCTCCTTCCTCTCAGCTTGGCTAGAACCAGCTCTGGAGCAGAGGGGTATTCAGCCAGGAGAGGATAGCCACAGCCTAGACCACACAGGGCCAGATTGCCACCCCCTTACTCACACCAGAGCTGATTATAGTCCCTGAATGGCTCCCACTGATACCAGTGAGACCATTCCAGCTCTGAGGTGCCACATAGTACTGGTAAGTGTCAGAATCTGGCCTGTGGTAGGGTCAGAGCCACCCGGGAACCACAATGAAGGCTGCACCTTAGCACTGGAATGGCCCTCTGATTCCCTTTGCATGCTGGCTGACACCCCTGCTCTAGAGAGATGCAGATGGACAGACAAACAAGCAGAATGGCAGACAAGAGACCCATGTGCAAGCCCTTGGCACTGCCTCTTTTCCACCTTCTTGGCCCTGAATCCATCAACATGGGATGGCTCTGGAGCAGAGCCTGGCTTGTAATGCTGACTCCAGAACAGTGGTAGCCCCCTCCTCCTCGGTCCCAAAAAAGATCTCTTCTAGTTGGCAGCCATCCTGGGATTGCAGCAGAGGCCATTTGGGCTGTAGCCCCAAACACAAGTGCACATTCCCACTTGTGTTTTATTGTCCATCCAAAGCTGAGGGAGACAGTGTTTGGAGGGCAGGCAAGAAAGGAAGCCAACCTGTGAACAGAAGGCTCGTGGCACCTTGGTAGCCAAAGAAATGGGATTAGCTAATCTTAAACCATTTCTCATCAACCAGGTGCCACCTGGACTCCACAGCATCCTGCTATAAAATGTAAACTTGCTAGAGAGAAAGGTGCTGCACTTAATATTGCTGATTTGTCTCTCTCTCTCTTTCTGCCAGCTGAAATGCTCTTCTTACTCTGGGGGAGTTTCCTGTGCTATGCCACCCGGACGGTGCCCTCTGCTTTCCATGAGCCCCGCTACATGGGCATTGCCCTCCACAATGAATTGATCATATCCACTGCCTTCCATGTCATCAGGTGAGGAAAGGGAGGGAGAAAGGGCCTCTTGGCTATACTGATCCATTGCTCTGTCTATCTAGGAACCTCCCCCCTGCTCCACTCCCCATCCACAACCACACATTTGGTTCAGAGGGAAGGAGTACAATTCTAAAGGACTTTATCATTCTGGTTCCTGGTGATTTACATATTTGTCTCTCCCCACCTTGGGCTGGACCTTGATTTTGCATACCCGCTGCTTTGTTTCACACACCTGCTGTGCCTTGTGTGATAGAGGCCAGTCATGAGGACCCCCTAGTGGTTTCAATATCTGTAGGCAGATCAAGAGCGAGGGGCAGCTTGAACACCTTCAAAACCAGGTCACCTCCTCAAGCTGCTCTTTCTTCCTTCTCTTCTGATCTCCCAGTTCACCTCATAAGACTCTGACCAATTGAGAGGCATAAAAAATAATCCCATCTGCTTTAACTCCAAGTGAAAAAAAACCCCAGCCCTGAGGAATCATTCCAGCAGCAGTATATAGCAGAATCCATGATCCTCACTCTTCTCACATACCATGGGTGCTTGGAAGGGAGTCTAGTGGTTAGAGCAGAGGGGTAAGAGTCAGAATATAGTTTCATAGTTTGTAGGGTCAGAAGGGACCTGAGCAAATCGTCAAGTCCGACCCCCTGCCACGGGCAGGAAAGAGTATTGGGGTCAAACGACCCTGGCAAGGTGTCTATCTAGCCTCCTTTTAAAGACCCCCAGGGTAGGAGTGAGCACCACTTCCCTTGGAAGTTGGTTCCAGATCCTAGCTGCCCTGACTGTGAAGTAGCACCTCCTGATGTCTAGCCTGAATCTACTTTCCATCAACTTATGGCCGTTATTCCTTGTTACTCCCAGTAGTGCTCGGGGGAACAGGGACTCTCCCATTGCCTGCTGGTCTCCCTTGGCCAGTTTATAGATGGCCACCAGATCCCCTCTCAGCCTTCTCTTGTGGAGGCTGAACAGGTTCAGGTCTCGTAGCCTTTCCTCGTAGGGCCTGCCCTGCTGCCCCCTGATATGCGAATGGCCCTCCTCTGGACCCTCTCAATGTTGTCCACATCCCTCCTGAAGTGCAGCACCCAGAACTGGACATAGTACTCCAACTGCGGCCTGACCAGTGCCGCATAGAGGGGGAGGATCACCTCCTTGGACCTGCTCATGATGCATCTGTGGATGCATGACAAGGTGCAGTGGGCCTTCCTGACTGTGTCCCCACATTGGCGGCCCATGTTCATCTTGGAGTCTGTAATAACTCCAAGATCCCTTTTAGCTGCTGTGTTGTTGAGAAGGCAGTTCCCCAGCCTGTAGGTATGCTGCTGGTTGTTTCTACCTAGGTGCAGCACCTTGCACTTGTCAGTATTGAATCCCATCTTATTCTCATCCTCCCATCCCTGCAACCTGTCCAGATCCAATTGCAGCCTGTCCCTCCCTTCTAGTGTGCCCACTTCTCCCCACATCTTAGTGTCATCCACAAATTTGAACAAGGTTTTTTTCACCCCCTCATCCAAGTCACTGATGAAGATGTTGAACAGTGTGGGTCTGAGGACCGAGCCTTGGCGGACCCCACTGCCCACATCCCTCCAGGTCAAATAAGACCCATCGACCACCACGCTCTGGCCCTCCAGCCAATTGGCGACCCATCTGACTGTGTAGGCATTGACACTGCAATCTCTTAATTTTTAACAAGAATGGGGTGAGAGACAATGTTGAAGGCCTTCCTAAAGTCCAGAAAGACTATGTCCACTGCGACACCTGCGTCCAAGGATTTTGTGACCTGCTCGTAGAAGGCCACCAGGTTGGTCTGACAGGACCTGTCTCTAATGAACCCATGTTGGTTGCCCCTAAGCATACACTCCCCTGATTTCTCCTCCAAGAGGTGCACCTGGATAATTTTCTCAAAGAGCTTCCCCAGGACTGAGGTAAGACTAACAGGCCTATAATTTCCTGGGTCCTCCTTCCTCCCTTTTTTGAAAATGGGGACCATCTTGGCCCTTTTCCAGTCCTCTGGCACCTCACAAGAGAACCACAAGTGCTCGTAAAGCTGTGCCAGGAGTCCTGCAATGACCTCTGCTAATTCCCTCAGCGCTCTGGGGTGGAGATTGTCAGGACCTGCTGACTGGAACACGTTTAGACCCACCAGAAGTTCCCTGACTAGGTCCTCTCTGACCCTGTGCCTGGCAGCACCTCCCCTGGGACCACTGGGGATCCCGGTGTGGGGAATGACCTGGTCCCTGCTCAGAAAAATGGAGGCAAAGAAATTCTTAAATAGGTTAGCTTTGTCATCTGGTGGGACCACCAAATTTCCCAGTGTGTCCTGCAGAGGCCCAACATTACCTGGAACCTTCTTTTTACCCCCTATGTATTTAAAAAAGGATTTCTTGTTATCTTTGATCAAGGTCGCTAGTCCCAGTTCCATCTCCGCCTTAGCCTTCCTGACTGCCCCCCTGCAGCCCCAAGCAACAGAGGAATAGCCCTTCTTGGTGATGGCCGCCCCCACCCTCCATTGGGTGTACACCTCCTTTTTAGCTTTGAGACATTCCTGGATGCTTTTGGTGAGCCATGGGGGCTTCTGAGCACTCTTGCCCCCTTTGATCCCTGTGGGGATTGCCACCCTTTGGGCTTGGAGGACCATCTCCTTCAGAAACGACCACTCTTCTTGGACTCCCAACTCCCCTTCCCCCCCGGGACCTCAGTGCCTCCCCAATTACTCTCTTTAGCTCAATGAAATCCGCCCTCCTGTAATCCAGGGCTGCTGCCTTGCTGCAGGCCTTTGCCACCCTGTGCTGGATGGTGAATACCAGCAGGAGATGACCACTGTCACCCAGGTAATCGAGCACCCACAGTGCCCTCACCAGGTCATCGCTTGTGGCCAGGACCAGGTCTAACAAGGCATTTCCCCTGGTGGGACTGTGCACCTCCTGGGTTAGATGGAGGTCCTGTAACACGGTTAGGAACCTACGTGAGCAGTCAGATCTGGCTGACTGCTCTTCCCAGCAGATGTCCAGATAGTTTAGGTCATCCATGATGACCACATCCCCTTGACTTAACTGCCTCCGCAATTTGACTTAACTGCTTCCCAGTCCAGCTCTTCCCCTTGGTTGGGTAGTCTGTAGTAGACCCCCACCGTTAAGTCCCTTTCCCCACAACCCCCTTGTATTCAGACCCAGAGCATTTCAGTCTTCCCCTCCTCTGACCTGGTACTGCTCGCTGAGGATGTGAATTGTTCTTTGACGTAGAGCGCCACACCCCCGCCTTTCCTCCCTGTCCTATCCCTCCTGTACAGCCTATCTTGGTTCTATCCTCAGCAAAAAGAGGGAGGGCTCTCCCATGGGTAGAAAAAGGGAATGGAGGTCCCCAGGCATCACCAACTGAGCATGGGCAAGTCACTTTGCTTCCTTGTGCACTACACAGGGAGAGGTTCTGAGATGATTCTTATCTAAAGAAGACAGGCACCGTGGCTTTCTGGTACAGTAGTGGGTTGGGGCTCAGGAGGCAGGTTATCTATTTCCAATTATGCTACTGGCCACGTGAGCAAGTTCAAACACCCACTTCCCACCCCTGTGCTTCAGTTTCCCCATCTGCAAAACAGAGTCAGTGATTCAGTTTCACCTCTAAAGCACTCTGAAACCTACTGATGAAAAGCCCTTGATATTAATCTCTGCTGAGTATACATACATGCAGATCAGCAGGAGAGTAAGCACAGGCTGGGGAGGGGGTTGTCCTCATTTTGGGGGCATTTCCCAGACTGGATTGGCTGTCCCAGTTTTGCCCAGTGAAGGAGCCTGACAATACATTAATGAAACACACCCAATTCTGCTGACTTCACTTGTTTTGCTTTTGAATTGGATAGAACTCTTACTGGGATTCATTCTCGCCTCCATTGTTGCACTTCCTCAGTGTATACCGCTGGTTTACTGGAGTTAGTTCTGATTCACATAAGAAAGAATCAGGCTTACTGAACATAGGAAGTCAGGCTAGATCAGAACCTGAGATCCATCTACTCCAGTGTCCTGGAGTAGATGTGCCTGCACCCACAGGCTGCCATTCCAGGGGCAGAGGTCAGAGTTCCACAGAAGCAGATGTGGGAACATTTGCAATGGGAGCTGGGCTGAGTTACAGTTGATGAGGAGCTTTAGGACTTGTTCCCATATTCATTAATCAGTTTGCAGTTCATGAGACAGAAATACCCATACAGTAAAATCTTGTTAACTCATCACTTTAAAGGGGATTGGAATGGTGACTGATTATCTACATGTGGTTAATTATCAGCACTCAGTCACTTCCAGCTGTTCATGCAATGTCTTTTGCACACCGGCTCAGGACAGAAAAAAATTACAATAAAGTATTTGTAATAAAGAAAAGAATATATTACAAAAATTCCAAATGCAAACTGTACCCATTCTGGCTCCCTATATATAAGAATGGTTTGACTCTGTAGATAATACTTAGTGTGCAATTTTTGGGTTAAAAAATGCAAAGTGTTCACTGTATAAGTATGACATGACTATGAGGAGGAAAAATAATCAAAGACTTCTGCTTTGCATTCTGATCTGCACTTAATCCCAACAAAAAAGACAATTGTGCAACACTGAACAGTTGATCATCTATGTCTTGTTGAGCCAAGAAGAGCCACAGAGTATGCAGTGCTTTGCAAGCATCAGCTGGTCAGGACCCTTTAAGCCAACTAATTATTAGGCTTAAGTTTCCTTGAGATCTAGTAGGCATGCACGTTTGTAAATGACTCATTACGCCTTATCAGACAATGAATTCGCCCAAGTGATTTGTATACAAATCTATGGGACTTTGGTGGGGATTCAGGGTGCCTACTAATACGACCACAGTGACAAGTTATTCCAGGGACTGAATATCCAGATTTCAATGTCAGGGGTCCAATTCACCACTGCTGTATAGCTTGCATTTATACACTAGCAGATTGGCATCACAATGTTGGGCCCCAATGTCTATGACCGCACAAGGTGGAGATTGACAGGGAATCAGAACCAAAGTTTTTTTTGTGCCTCATTGAAGTCCTGATCAAATAAAAAGAGTCCCAATCTCTTTCCCTTGACTGCAGCTGGTTTGGGATTTGGGCCTTTTGCTGCATAACACCTACTGCAGGTAGGAGTCTACTGTCTGAAGCGTTAGGGAGGAAACAGGAAGTGATGGCCTCTCCCTGGTCCCTCTCTAGGTTTGTCATGGTCCCTTCCCTGCACCCCGACTGGACGCTGCTACTGTTCTTCATCCACACTCATGTCACGATCACCATGACGTTGGCACTGCTCTTCATCCCGAAGGTAACCTCCTGTGTGCTCCCCAACCCCTATGCTGGCCTCCTTCCTGCAGTATTTCCCCTGTAGAGGCTGAAAAAAGCAACACTGCTTTTTCGCCTTTTTCCCTCTGGGGTGGGTTCCCTCTAATCCTCATCCTTTATAAGCTCACCCTTTACAGCTGCCTGCTCCTTGTGAACATACTTTCCTGTAAGGCAGGATTTCATAGATTCATAGATTGTAGTCGGAAGGGACCACAACGGATCTCATGTCCGACCCCCTGCCCCCGGCAGGAAAGAGGACTGAGGTCAGATGACCCCAGCCAGGTGTCAAACTCACCCTGTCCCCTGGGCTGGACCTGGACTGCAGGGTTCCCCATGGGCCAGGTCTGGACCTGATGGCAGTGGGGCCAGTGGTACAGGAGGTTGTGACTATGGCAGCAGGGCAGGCAGCAGCAGAGCAAGTGGGGATGTGCTGGCACAGCCATCACTTGGCCCCCTGCGGCCAATGGCCATACTCAGTGGGGCCCCGTAGCCCTGGATTCTGGTACAGCCCCCTCACTCCCCCACCAACAAGACCTGCTTTAGAAGTCCTGGCCCACCAGGAGCTCTGCAGGCTGGGAACAGCCCTGCCATAAGGGGTAAATGCTTTGCAGAAGCTGAAGCTGGAAACAGCAGGGCAGATATATCCTTGTGCTGCCTCCCTAATCTGAGACTGGAGGGAATGAAGCAGGTTACAGCAGCAAAGACCGCTCTGCAGTTTCTTAGCATTGCAGGAAGCTGAGCCACTCTAGGAACTCTTCCCTAGTCAACTGTAAGAGAACCCGTCTTTTCTGGGTGCACAGGGGAACTGTGGGAAGATCCTGGAGGACTGGCAGCACAGGAGTGGTGCTACTCAGAGGACAGGGCAGCTGTGTTAAGAGGTAGTTGAGAGTTAGAATTACTGTTACAGAGGAAATTCCAAAGGGGAGAGAAATATGCTCTATTTTGGAGCAAAACTTCATACATTTTGAAATATCTCACATAAAAGGAAAAGCTGAAGCTACTCCAGATTGAAACATTTTGTGTAGTTCATTTCCCAATGAGTTGGAGCTTAAGCAGCAGATTCACTATGAGCCTCATAGGGAGGAGGAAGCCCCGAGAGCTTCACAGCATGGAGCTACAGTGCTTGACTCCGAGTTCCCCAGGCTTCCAGTCGGGGAAGCAGGGCTGGTTGGAGCTGGGTCTCCCAGGCACGCTCTGTGTGGCAAGCAGTTTGGAAGCCCTACATTTCACAACTGCAAGACAAACTAAATTGCCAGATGCATGAACCTTGAGAGCTCAGGCTATGCAGCTATCTGCCCAGTAAGTGGACAGGAAATTGGAGCAATCTCCCTGCTTGTGCCTCATCAGGAGTTTGTTGAAAGGGACACAGTTATGTGAAATACTGTAGTTTCAACACACCAGCATTGGTCAAGGACACTGTCTTCATCAGAGAATTCCTGAACTGAAATTCATGACCATTTACAAGCTAGGCTTCAAACGAGTGCTAGCCCATTACCCAGAGTTTAGCCACACAAACTTGAGTTGCCAGCACTTCTGCACACAAGCAAAGTGGTGTGTGGATGGGACTTAAGTGAGGAGGAAAAACTCAAGGCCAGATCCTACTGCACTTCTTAGATGCCAAAGTGGATTTGGCACATGCGTGTGATCCTAGTCATAGAATCATAGAAAATGAGGGCTGGAAGAGACCTCAGGAGGTCATCTAGTCCAACCCCCTGCTCAAAGCAGGGCCATCACCAACTAGATCATCCCAGCCAAGGATGAGCCAGGTCTTAAAAACCAGGTCTTAAGAACCTCCAAGGATGGAGATTCCACAACCCCTCTGGATAACCTGGTCTAGTGCTTTACTATCCTCCTAGTGAGAAAGTTTTTTCCTAATATCTAACCTAAACTTCCCTTGCTGCAACTTGAAACCATTGCTGTTTGTTTCTGGCATCTGCCACCACTAAAAACAGTCTCAATCCATCCTTTTTGGAACCACCCTTCAGGTAGTTGAAGGCTGTTGTTAAATCCCTTCTCAGTCTTTTCTTCTCTAGACTAAATAAGCCCAGTCCCCTCAGCCTCTCCTCAGAAGCCATGTGCCCCAGCCCCCTCACCATTTTTGTTGCCATCCACTGGACTCACTCCAATTTGTCCAAATCTTTTCTGTAGTGGGGTGCCCAAAATTGGACACAGTACTCCAGATGTGGCCTTACCAGTGCTGAATAGAGGGAAATTATCACTTCCCTTGATCTGCTGGCAACCCTCCTACCAATGCAGTCCAGTATGCCATTAGCCTTCTTAGCAACAAGGGTGCACTGTTGGCTCATATTCAGCTTATTGTCCACTGTAACCCCCAGGTCCTTTTCTGCAGAGGTGCTGCTTAGTGAGTCAGTCCCCAGCCTGTACCGTTGTATGGGACTTTTCCATCCTAAGTGTAGGACTTTGTGCACTTTTCCATATTGAGCCTCATGAGATTTCTTTTGGTCCAATCCTTCAATTTCTCTAAGTCTCTCTTAATCCTAGCCCTACCCTCCAGTGTATCTACTACTCCCCCAGGCTTGGTGTAATCTGCAAACTTGCTGAGGATGCACTCTATCCCATCTTCCAGGTCATTGATGAAGATATTGAACAAAACCAGCCCTAGGACCAATCCCTGGGGCACTCCACTTGATACCAGCTGCCAACTAGACATCGAAACATTGACTACTACCCTCTGACTGATGATCCAGCCAGTATTCTATCCACCTTACAATCCATTCATCCAGATTTTACTTCCTTAGATTGCTTGCAAGAACCTGTGGGAGACGGTATCAAAAGCCTTGCTAAATTCAAGGTATATCACATCCATTGGTCTCCCCACATCCAAAGAGCCAGTCATCTCATCACAGAAGGCAACCAGATTGTTCAGGCATGACTTGGTGAATCCATCCTGACTGTTCCTAATCGCCTTCTTCTCCTCCAAGTGCTTAGAAATTGATTCCTTGAGGATCTGCTCCATGATTTTTCCAGGGACTGAGGTGAGGCTGATTGATCTGTAGTTCCCTGGATCCTCCTTCTCTTTCTTAAACATGGGCACTGTATTTGCCCATTTTCAATTGTCCAGGACCTCTCCTGATCACCATGAGTTTTAAAAGACAATGGCCAGTGGCTCTGCAATCACCTCAGCCAACACTCTCAGCACCCTCGGGTGTATCCCATCTGGCCCCATGGACTTGTACATATCCAGCTTTTCTAAATAGTCCCTAACCTGCTCTTTTGCCACTGCTGGCTGCTCACCTCCTGCCCAAACTGTGCTGCCAGGTGCAGTAGTCCCTGAAAAGTTATGACAAAACATGGCTAGGTTCTGAAGACTTAGTCTTCAAACTAAAATGGCAGCATGGTGCATTCATGGTTTTCTACGAGACTTAAGGAGGGCAGGCTAGGATTACATTTAAGTACCTCATAAATGGAACAGGATCTGGCCTTACCAATATCATTGGAACAAAGGCATCACTGGTTCCCAAAGGGTGGTCAATAGGCCACCAGTGGCCCTGCTAAGTGATCTGTAGTTCACACTAGCCCTGCACACTGTTAAAGTGTTTTCAATTAAAAGGTTGAGGCTGAGGATGTAAGGAGTGGGAGTCCATGAAAAGTCTTGAGGGTCGGCAGTGGTGGGTTGATTTGTGGACACCTGCTCTGTGCAGTTAGAGGCAAGTCTATGAGGTGACATGGGAGCTTCCAAAGGATGCCAGCCCCTCATAATGGCATGTGTGCCTCCATCCTTCAGACCCCTCTGAAACTACCATCTACCAGCTTACCAAGGGCTCCAAGCTCCCATAACCAACCTCTGCCCTCAGTTCTTGCATGCAGGATCACCCCTGAGGGAGGAGATCGCAGCGGAAGTCTACGAGGACGAGCTGGACATGAGGCGTTCGGGCTCCTACCTGAACAGCAGCATCACATCGGCGTGGAGCGAGCACAGCCTCGACCCCGATGACATTCGGGTGGGTGGCACACTCAGGACCTTCTTTTGACGATAGCTATACAGAACTGTGCAGAGTAAGAGTTGCCTTTTGCAGTCTTTCTCATGAAGCAAAACCAAAGGGGTGGAGAGGGTTATACAGGCCCTTCGGGTGAGGTGGTGGTGGGGTGGAGGAGTAGTAGGGGAGGGGACCTTGCTCAGTCTGTCTCTATCAGCAGTCCCAGAATGGTTGGTCATGAAGCAATTAGTAAGGCTAATTATTCTCCAGAGTTAACAGCCAGGGACAAGGACCAGGTCAGTTCAAACTTCCCTCAAGGTTTAATCTTGGCATCCCATTGGCCTGTTTCCATGCCTAACAGCTGCAGGACAAGTCTGGAGACCTTTTGGGAATGTCTGCCTTGCTCAAGGAGACAGCACTGCATCTGTTCAAAAGCAAAGGGTTTTCTGTACAGCTGGTGGGGTTCGTGACAAGGAATCTCTTCTCAGACACAGAAAGCATCTAAAGGGTCTAAGTCTGGTTGGCTTTATCAGGAGCCATGTGGACTCAGCACCTTCATTCCTTAATTATTTGTTTTAACAATAGGTTCATATCCTGGATAAATAAATGGGCCTTTTACAATGGGTAGCCGTATGCTACCTCAGCTGAGCTTCTCCTTCCCTATGGGAAATCCAGAGCTACATCAGATGCCCTCTATATAAATCCCAATCACAGGGAAAAATAGTCTTGCGGATGACGTGCCTTCTGGAGGACAGGGAGATATTCATAGGCACTTCAAATATCCTCTTGAATTCCAATAGGATTTGGGTATCTAATGTGATCACTTAAAGTGATGTTAAGCTCAGCCAAGCAATTGGAAATCAGGGCTTAGCAATGCCCACTGGAGAGAAGAGAGAAGCAAACATGGCACAGTCCTGAGTTGGATCAAATGTATTATCTCACTTTGGGAAGTTGCATTACTCTCTGAAGTAAGATACCAAGCCCTCCCTTGGGTCAGCCCACCCTGTCAGCAGCTGGACAAGTCATGGGCTGGTAAAGAAGGTTCCAAAAATGCAATCCCTGCTGTTGTAACCATAGACAATCAGAAGATGAATCAATTATCGGTGGAAAATATTGACATGTTGAAAAACAAAATTCTAACGTTCTGGTCAAAAACAGCAGTAGCAAAATTAGTCCCTGACACCACGCTGCTGCAGATTCCCAGTCTCCTCCATAGGCCCAGCTCCCTAGTCAGACCGGATCTCCCAGACCACCTCTTACCATAGTCTTGGTAGGGTGGATCCTGGCTGTAGCGTGGCTGCAGGGGATCTTGGGAGAACAGACATAAGGCAACCCAACAACTCCCAAGAAACTGTGTGGCAGCCATCAGACAGACAGCTCCCCGTTTTGTGCCCAAAAATTGGAATGCTTTCATTTCCAAGCATTTTTTAAAAATGAAAACATGCATTGTTGGCAACAACAACAACATGCAAATCCATCCATTGAAAAATGCATATTTTCTCTTGATAAAATTTTTGACCAACATTTGATGGAATTTGCGTAAAAAATGTAACACTTTGTTGCCCTCCCCTGCCCAGATCCCATTTAGAGGCCTGGGTCGTCTACCGCCTTCAGAGGTGGTTCCTCACCTCAAAAAGGTTGAGGCCTGCACTTTGGGATGGTGTGCTTGGCCCAGTTTTCACAGACACCCCTACCCCACAGTATTATTACCCTTTGATTGAAGAGGAGCTAACATATATATATATATATATATTTGTGTATGTGTGTGTGTGTTGCCTTTTTTCTCCTTTCTGCTCTGGCTTCTCTAAATCCACATAACCTGTAGGAGGAACTGAAGAAGCTTTACACGCAACTGGAGGTCCACAAGACAAAGAAGATGACTGCCAACAACCCTCACCTTCAGAAAAAGAGGAGCTCCAAGAAGGGCTTGGGTCGTTCCTTCATGAGGCGCATCACCGAGTTACCCGAGTCCATGTCTCGCAAAGAAGAGAAGGACGGCTCCCTCACGGGAGGCAGCAGGAGTCATTCAGGTTCCTACAAAAGGAGACTTCTAGACTCTGGCAGCTCGAGCATGAAGATGAAAGATGATCCTTCAAAGCGCAAACCCGTCTCTCTGAGGAAGTCTCACAGCACTTATGACCATGTACAGGACCCCAAGGACAGCTCCCCACCCAGAAGAGAGAGCACCTGCAAAGATCCCTCATTGCTGGACTCCTTAATGAGGAAAAATCTAGCCAAAAAAGCCTCAGAGAGATCCAACAGTGACTCCCCTGACTCAGCCCCCCTGGTCTACAAGTCTGCCAGTGCTCACAACCTTTCAGCAGACAAAAGACCCCTTCACCCAAAGCCATCCCCACTGCAGAAATCTCTCAGTGTCATCACCAGTGCAAAAGAAAAGGCCCTGCTGCTGCCTAGCCGGGCATATTTGGAAGACAGCTACCAACAAACTAGAGAAGAGAAGAAGATAGAAGAGGGAGCCTCCACTCCTGAAATGCAGTGCTTGAGGTATACAGATGGTGGGGAGGCTGCCAACCAGACCACAAAGCAGCCAGAGAGCAAGAATGTATCAGAAGGGACTCTGAGCACTCTCCTACAAGACAGTTTCGATAAAGCTGAAGTTTGCCCCTGGGAGGTAGAAGAGCCCGTGTCAGAGAGCAAGTCACAGAAACATGTCACATATGCTCCTATAAAGAGCATCAGTGTCGACAGCTCTCACTTGTCTGGGAGGATTCACCCTCCCAGCAAGAGGACACCGCCAGAGCCGCCCATCAGGTACCAAAGCTTGTCTCACAGCCTTGAAAAGAGCGCGGTGGCTCCCTGGAACGTCCAGGAGCAAAAGCAGTCTCCTACAGATGCTGGTGGTAAGGATGCAAAAGAGGCCCCGGAGTTCCTAAACACCTGGGAGGTGGAGAAGCTGCCAAGGAAAGCTGAAATAGCAGACAAGGGAAGAAGTGAGCAGAGAGAAGGCAGTGCACAAATGTCATCCACTACAGGGAAGAACAAACTGACAACTCTATCCTCTGTGGCTGCAGAAATATCTCCCTGGGAAGCAGAGGCTTGCAATCAGGATCAACATGATAAGCCCACTGAACCAGGAGACTCCAAGAAACCAAGCACCTCTTCAGCAGCCCCCCCAAATCTGAAACTTCTGTGCCGGAAAAACTCCTTCAAGAGCTTAGGGCTTGCCATTAAAGCACTTAACCGACCAAAGGCAAACAGCAGTATTAAGGGAAAGAAGGAGGGAGAGGGGAGTCAGAAAAAGAAAGACAAAGACCGAAGCAGTAGGAGAGATAATTCCAAAGTGGTAGAAACATCAGCAGTAGCTATCAGAGAAACAGCCAAGCAAAATGACAGAGCCAAAGGGCCCGATGAAAGCCAGCAGAAAATGGTCATTAGGCAAGCAACCATCTGCCCCTGGGAAGAACAGGAGACAATCCCAAACCAGCAAAACAATAATTCCAGTAAAGGGTTTGAAACATGCCCATTACAGGTAAGCAAAGGGAAACCAGAGGGTCCCCAGGATGAATCAGCATCTAGTAAAGGGAGTGCCAGAACAGAAAGGAGGAGTCTGAAAGACACAAGAGATACCACAGACAGCAATCTGGAAAAGATGAGAAGCCAGTGGGAAAACACATGTCCCCAGGAGTCCACAGCCTCTTATGGAGTCCCAGAAAAACTAAGCAAGTCCAAGAACAAAATCTCTGATCAGTCCAACATCGATCCAGATGTGGGCAGCGAGAAGGCAGAAGCCCAGCCTCGGGCAGCTGCAGAGGCTAAACCCAGTGTTAAATCAGAAATATGCCCCTGGCAGGGGGCTGGAATGCCATCAAAAAAACAAGAAGAGCTTTCCAAAGAGGACAGAAGCGTGATGCAAAAAGCAACAACAGGTCTAGGCAAAACAATGGAGAAGGGGAGCAGCCAAGAATCTATCTACCCCCAGGAGACCCTGGACTTGGATAAACCTTCACTAAAACCTGGTACTAGAAGCCAAGATCTATCTGAAGCCTCTTCAAAAAAAACAGATAGGCTGGAGAGCAAGAAGATAGAGGTTTGTCCCTGGGAAACCAAGGAAATTGAAACCTGCATTCAGGCAGAAATAGGCTCCTGGGAAATGACTGAGGCTTCACCAGATCCAGGGAAGTCAAGACAAGACAAAGGTGAGGTTTCAAAGGAAAACAAAAGCACCCCCCTACCAGCAGCAGCAACAGGTTCTTCTACAAGACTGGAAAAGGGGAGCAGCCAACGAGAAGTTGTCTGTCCTTGGGAGAGCCTGGACACGGAGGAATTGTGTACAAAACTTAAAGCACAAAGTCCTGGTCTGAGTAAACCAGCTTCAAAGAAATCAGAGAGTGTTGAGAGCAAAAGAGCAGAGGTTTGTCTCTGGGAAATGGAGGAGGATAATATCAGCATTAGAAAAACAAATTGCCCCTGGGAAGGGAGGGAGTCTCCGACAGGTAAGGGAAAACTCGGAAAGAACACAGGTGAGGACGCTAAAGGGGACCACAGAGACACACTGAAAAGGCCGAGTCCAAGAGAAAAAAAATTGCAGCTGATGAGCCAGCAAGAAGCTATCTGCCCATGGGAGAGCATAGACATGGAGGCATTGTCTGCAACCCCCCAGACACAAAGCTCTGCTCTGAGTAAAGCAGGGTCAAGGAAATCAGAGAGTCTTGAGACCAAAAGGGCAGAGGTTTGTCCCTGGGAAGTGGAGGAGGCAGACTCCAAGGCTAGAGCAGAAATATGCCCTTGGGAGGAAAGTGAGACTCCTTCTGAGAAAGGAGTTACAAAACCAGACAAAGAGAAACCTTTCAAAGGGAAGAAGAGCATCACACCAGAGGCAAGAGGTCCCTCTAAAATCATGGAGAAGGGGAGCAGCCAGCGGGAGGTCATCTGCCCTTGGGAGAGCCTGGACATGGAGGCATTGTCTGCAAAGCCTGATGCACAAAGCCCTGGTCTGCATAAGGTGGGGTCACGGAAATCGGAGAGTATTGAGAGCAAAAGGGCAGAGATTTGTCCTTGGGAAATGGAGGAGGTGGACTCCAGGGTTAGATCAGAAATATGCCCCTGGGAGGGGAGTGAGACCCCATCAGATAAAAAAAAGTTAAAACAGCAGATAGGTAGAGCTTCAAAAGGGGAAAAGAAAGGATCTAGGGGGAGTGAAGACACAACTTTGAAAAAGAAGAATGGGTCCAGCCCTCAAGACTCAACCAGCTCCTGGGGCAGCCTAGACATGGAAGTTTCCATCATCAATCCCAACATAAAAAGACAGCGTCAGTTTAAAATCCCTTCAAAGAAGTCAGAAAGTGCTGAGAGCAGGAAGGCAGAAATTTGTCCCTGGGAAATGGAAGGAGCTGACACAAATATAAAAGCAGAAATATGCCCCTGGGAGATGGATGAAAGTCCATCAGTGGAAAGAGAGAGAAAGCAGGACACAGGTGGAGCTTTCAAAGAAGACAAGAGCATCACAACACAAGCAGCCTTAGCAAGTTCCTCTACAGCACTGGAGAAGTTAAGCAACCAACGAGAGGCCATCTGTCCCTGGGAGAGCACAGACATGAACGAATTTTCAGTGAAACCAGGGTCCAGAAACTCCTTCTTGTCCAAAGATATCTCCAAAAAATCAGAAAGCCTTGAGAGCAAAAGGGCAGAGGTTTGTCCTTGGGAAAGTGTAGAGCTGGAGTCCAGCATTCAAGCAGAAATATGCCCCTGGGAAGCATCTGAAGCTCCATCACATAAAGCAAAATTAAAAAAGGATAAAGATGGAACTTCCAAAACCAGCAAAGATATCTCCCCAAAGACATCCAGGGCAAAGGAGATTGGAGGCAGTATATTGAAAAAGCCAGAGAAGGGGAGCAGTGAGCAAGAGGCCATCTGCCCTTGGGAGAGCCCGGACATGGAGAAATTGTCTACAAAACTTAAGGCACAAAGTCCTGGTCTGAGTAAAGCAGCTTCAAAGACATCAGAGAGTGCTGAAAGCAAAAGAGCAGAGGTTTGTCCCTGGGAAACAGAAGAGGTTGATACCAGCATTGGAAAAACTAATTGCCCCTGGGAAGGAAGGGAGCCTCTAACAGGTAAGGGGAAACTTGGAAAGAACACAGGTGAGGATACCAAAGAAGACCTCAAAGATGCACTGAAAAGGCCAGATTCAAGGAAAACTGGAGAAACCACAACTAAAAAACTGCAGCTGATGAGTCAGCAAGAGGCCATCTGCCCATGGGAAAGCACGGATCTGGAGGCATTGTCTACGTACCCCTGGGCACAAAGCCCTGCTCTGAGTAAAGCAGGGTCAAGGAAATCGGAGAGTCTTGAAAGCAAAAGGGCAGAGGTTTGTCCCTGGGAAGTGGAGGAGGCAGACTCCAAGGTTAGAACAGAAATATGCCCCTGGGAGGAGAGCGAAGTTCCTCCTGAGAAAGGAGTCACAAAACCAGACAAAGAGAGATCTTCCAATGGGGGCAAGAGCATTACAAATGTAACAGGTCCCTCTAAAACCATGGAGAAGGGGAGCAGCCAGCAGGAAGTCATCTGCCCCTGGGAGAGCCTGGACATGAAAGAATCCTCTGTGCAACCCAGCCCTAAAAACAGAGACCCAACCAAAGGCTCTACAAAGAAATCAGTTAGTGTGGATAGCAACAGGGCAGAGGTTTGTCCCTGGGAAACTGAGGAGGCTGAGTCCAGCATTAAAAGCAAAATTTGCCTCCAGGAAGTGACTGGGGCTTCTTCAGATCAAGGGCAATCGAGAGAGGATACAGATAGGGTTTCCAAAAAGAACAACACACCAGGTTTACGGAAAACTGGAGACATCACATATAAAAACCTAGAGAAGAAGACTCTGCAAGAGTCCATCTGCCCTTGGGAAAGCCTGGATATGGACAACTCCTCTATAAAAGCCGTGCCTGGGGCAATCATATCAAAGAGATCTGACAATGCTGAGAGCAAAAGGTCAGATATTTGCCCTTGGGAAGCAGTGGAGCCAGGAGCTGTTGGAAAAAAAAGCATTAAAGAGGAAGTATGTCCATGGGATGTAGCAGATGCTTCATCAGTTCAGATGGAGAAGCAGGCTGTAGAAGCAGCCAGTGCAACTGGCCCTGAGACATCAGCAGTCCAACTATCCAAACCCACAAGCAGACAAGTCCAGGCTGCACATCAGCCGCTTCATCGCATCCTGCCTGACTCCCAGTCTCTGAGGGCCCTGAGCAGAGGCAGCAATGCAATGGTGGATGTGCTCCCTTGGCAAGGGGCTCCAGTCATGGCCAAACATCTCAGCAAAGGCAGCACAGTGGTGGCTGACGTCTGTCCATGGATACTGGAAGGGGCTCTGACAGATCACACTGAAACCAGCCAAAACTTAAAGGCATGTCCCTGGGAAGCCGAAGACATTAGTCCCATCCATGCCATGCACACTAAGAACAAATCAGCAGAAAAAATGAGAGAGGAAGCCAAGGGCCTGAGCCAAAGCAAAACAGACATCTGTCCATGGGACTATAAGTAGCCAGCTCCACACAGGGGGAAGCTAGATATGGCTGGTGGTTTTTTATAAAAGACAGCAAGATGCCTTCAGCCAGTGACTACTTCAATTCTTAAAACAGCCTGCTGCCTGTCCACTAAATGTGGATTAGGGCTGCACCTGAATTCCAAACTACAGGTAGATTGCACGTGTGACAATGTCCCATATGAGGCTACCCTTTGTCAATTCAGTCAGAGGATATGAACCATGCTTGGGACTGAAGTCACACTATGGACCACTTGCTGTCAAGGGACAGTCATGACTTTCTGCCTTCACAGAAAAAAACCCAAACCAGCTGTGATACTCTGCACATTTCATCTTCTGTTTGTCAACATGTAGCAGCAGGGTAGTGTAAAGTTGCCTTTGTCAAACCCATGGTATCAAAGTATCCAGACCATCCTCAAAACCAGCCTCACCCGCTTTCACCAACCACTCGTGTGATGCAAAATCTGTAATTCACTAAACAAAAAGTCTTGACCACAAGGTGAACAAGAAGTTGAATAGCGTTACATCCAAGAGAGAGAGTCAAAGGAAGAGACTCGTGTCTGCAGTACAACAAAGAGTGACTTGCATATCCTTATGCATACAGTTCGAACCAGTTTAAGGTTACAGCTACATTGACGTTAAGTTATGGTCTGAAATACGTAGAATGACTGGAAATTTAATGAATGGGTCCAACCAGGAAAGGGAATGAAATGAAACCAGAGATTGAGATGCACCTTATACACAAAATGCCACATCCTCACCTTCTGGGGACCCATAATGATCCCTTGAGCTATTTACATTGATGCTTCTATTGTTTCCTCAATTCACCGACCCTCTGTTCCGCTCGTACGTATAAGGCCCATCCTGCAATGCTCATCTCCAACGAGGTGCTGAGCACCTTTCTATTGACTGCTACTGTTTATGGTTGGTCGGGGGGAGGGGGAGTATGGCGCCAATCAAGATCAGTGCTCCACAGTGCAAGGTGGTATACAGACCCGTGAAAGGAGGCAGTTCTTGCAGTAAAGAACTATCATTACCAGCTGACTTGAGATGACAAGTGGAGAAAATGCAAGGTCAGGGAGAATGGGGCAATAGGGGCAATAGGGGAATCATCTACCAAACAGCAACCTCAGCTCACTGGTAGGGCAATGATTTGAAGCCAATGGAAATAGAGGATCCTGGGTCATCATTGGCAGGATCAGGCTCCAAACATCAAACTCTATATTGTTCTTTGAGCAGAGTCAAGTGAAACAACAGTTCCAATGATATGCAGGGAAAGACTGAGTGTAAAGATGGCATTAAAGAGAGGAGGAAAGCTGCTTTACAACATGGCCTACAACCAGCCTGCCCTCTCCTCCAGTGCTGCCATTATCTTAATTTTAATGAAGGGCAATTGCAGGTATCCAGTTTAGTGCCAGTCAGGCTCTAGAGCTTGGGATGAACAGCTGCTGCTTGTGTTCTGACTCCATCCCATGTCAGTCTGTTTCCCTGATTCAAAGGTGGTTATTTTTAAATTGCCCACATGGGACTTCCACAGATCCAAAACAAACCTGCCAGTTTTGTTTTGCTGTGGTCTGATGAAGGTGGCCCCAAACCTGAATGCTGCAATTCAGTGATTCCCAAAGCTGCTTCTCTTTTCTGTTGCCAGAACTCTCTGCCCATCCTCCCAGGAAGTAAACTAGCCCCTGGGTCATTCCACTGCTTTGCTTTTAGAAATCTCTGTTAAGGACTAGCTACATGGCACTGTTGTTACTATTGCAGAAATTTGACCATAAGGGGATCTGGTCTTAACTAACAAACCATTAACTTTCCAAAGCACTTTGTCACTACCAGTTTGGGGGCGGGGGGGGTGTGTGTGTGTGTGTGTGTGTGTGTGTGTGTGTGTGTGTGTGTGTGTGTGTGTGTGTGTGTGTGTGTGTGTGTGTGTGTGTGTGTGTGTGTTCGCAGTCTGTGCAAAGATGCCTAGGGTTCCAGTCAACTTCCTGTCAGACTATAATCTATCCAGGAAGTGTAATAGCTTTTACCAACAGTATTTTCACTGTCTATAGCAAGCCTTCACTTCTAGCATCCAGATGATGTCCTTATGCTGGATGCCTTGACTGCCCTGTGTTCTACACTTGCATCCACACATTGTTACCAATCTTTGTGGGGAGGAGATGCGAGACCTGCCATTAGGAAGCACAGCCCCAAAAGCACCTCATCCCACAGCCTGAGGGAAGGCTCCAGATGGAAGTAGGGGAGGGAAGGAAGAGCAGCATTCTGGGAGCAAAAATGCAAGGAGCAATGAGAGGACTCCTCAAGCTGTGCATGTAGTGGGTTCACACAAGTGAATAGGGCAAGTGCATTTGCAATATGCAGTCAGAAAAACTCCAGGGATAGGAGATCAGAGATGCTGTTGGGTGGGAACCAAGGTGCCCTGGCAGACATGCATATGGGAAGTCAGCACAGTGCCTATCTGTGCACCCTGTGCCTGTCTCAAGACAGAGCCTCCCTTTCACTAGGACCACAGTTTGCTGCCTACCCCCAAACTGCATGGGAACTACACAGAGGAAGGCAGTTATCTTCCTCCCTTTTGGATCTTCCACAGGCAGAGACCCGGTACTTCTCAGCTGTGGTGGCAAATGGAATGTGAGATGATTATGGCCAACAGGGCAGGAAGGGAAATGCAAAGCAAAGCTTTACCCAGTAGGAAAGAAATATGGAAGAGCAGGGGCTGGTGTTAGATTTTACAGGTCCCAGTTCAATGATCTGCTCACCAGTGATTCTAGTGGCATTTGCAGGTAGCTCTAC
Organism: Crocodylus siamensis; assembly: GCF_052110815.1. NCBI lineage: Eukaryota > Metazoa > Chordata > Crocodylia > Crocodylidae > Crocodylus > Crocodylus siamensis. The sequence goes on from NC_143398.1 coordinate 160,619,889, forward strand.
ATATACACATGGGAGCCTGTAGGGGAATGGTTGGGACAGAGATGCAGGTTCTACTGACATAGCTACCTGGTCCTTTGTCCCTTTCTCCTTCCCTCTGGGTTTAAGGGCTGTTCAGGACAGCGGCATCCTCTGTGTGTTATCCCTGCCTCTGGTCCCATTCAGATGGGATCAGCAAAAACCAGAGAAAACAGAAGTGAAGACCTCAGCCTCATCCCTGATCTGTTGCTGGGCACTGAGATTTTCTCCCACTTCTCTTTGTCAAACTTGTCCTTTACTTCCACTCTGTCCTTAGGAAGTGGCATTGCTGTAGTGTGCAGTCTGTGACTTCGCTCAGCACTGAATGTCAAACAATGAGATCATCCAATTATGTAAGAAAATGTATATACAGAGAATAAAGAATATTATCTATAGACATGGGCAGAGTAACTGACTGTAATTTATGGTAGAGTGGTTAAAGCCATAGTTTCATAGTTTCTAGGGTCGGAAGGGACCTGAGCAGATCATCTAGTCCGACCCCCTGCCATGGCAGGAAAGAGTACTGGGGTCAAATGACCCCAGCAAGGTGTTCATCTAACCTCCTCTTAAAAACCCCCAAGGTAGGAGCCTGCACCACTTCTCTTGGAAGTTGGTTCCAGATCCTAGCCGCCCTGACCGTGAAGTAGCACCTCCTGATATCTGGCCTATATCTACCCTCTGCCAGCTTGTTGTGACCGTTATTCCTGGTCACTCCTGGCAGTGCTTGGGGAAACAGGGACTCCCCAATGCCTGCTAATCCCCCCTGACTAGTTTATAACAGGCCACTAGATCCCCCTCAGCCTTCTCTTTTGGAAGCTGAACAGGTTCAGGTCCCGTAGCCTCTCCGCATAGGGCCTGCCCTGCTGTCCCCTCATCATGCGAGTGGCCCTCCTCTGGACCCTCTCCATGCTGTCCACATCCCTCTTGAAGTGCGGCGTCCAGAACTGGATGCAGTACTCCAGCTGCGGCCTGACCAGTGCCGCATAGAGGAGGAGGATCACCTCCTCGGACCTGCTCGAGATGCATCTGTGGATGCATGACAAGGTACGGTTGGCCTTCCTGACTGCCTCCCCACACTGCCGGCCCATGTTCATCTTGGAGTCAATGATGACTCCAAGATCCTTTTCCACCTCTGTGCTGACAAGAGGGGAGTTCCCCAATCTGTAGGTATGGTGCCGGTTGTTCCTCCCCAGGTGCATCACTTTGCACTTGTCTGTGTTGAAACCCATCCTATTCTCGTCCGCCCACCCTTGTAACCTGTCCAGGTCCGATTGTAGCCTGTTGCTTCCTTCTAGTGTGCCCACATCCCCCCACATCTTAGTGTCATCAGCAAATTTGAACAGGGTGCTTTTTACCCCCTCGACCAAGTCACTGATGAAGATGTTGAACAGTGCGGGCCCGAGGACCGAGCCCTGTGGAACCCCACTGCCCACGTCCTTCCCAGTTGAGAAGGACCCATCCACTACCACTCTCTGGGTGCAGCCCTCCAGCCAGTTGGTGACCCATTTGACTGTTTGGGTGTTGACACCACAGTCCCCCAGTTTCTTAATGAGAACGGGGTGAGAGACAGTGTCGAAAGCCTTCCGGAAGTCCAAGAAGACTATGTCCACTGCTACCCCTGCATCTAATGATTTGGTGATGCTGGAAGCGGAGGGAAGATGTGGTTGCTTACGCATTATATATGTCCAAAAAGAGCATCAGTTGGAAAGCTCATCCATCCTAGTTTATTCCCAGGCAGTTTCTACAGCTAGTGGAAGCTTCTCAATGCACAACACTCATCTCAGGCCATTTATCCCTCCTCCTCCCCACCTCCCATCCCACAAAGACATTTAATATAGGATCTTAGGAAGGGAAGGGGCCTCCTGGGCCATCAAATCTAATTCCCAGTGCTCATAGACACTCATTAATTGAAGAAATCCCAGGTCAGGTTTTCCTGAAAGGACACTGAGCTTCTGTATGAACAGCAGTCAGTGCAACTGACAAATATCCATTACTAGAGAGCATTGTCTTGCACAGGGGTTGGCAACCCTGCTGCACCCACAAATCCATCCCCAGGAAAGCTCAAGCCTCCTGTGCTTACCCTTGCTACAGATACCCTCACTGCCAAGGGGAAGGGAAGCCCAGGCACAAGACAGCAACAGGGAGAGCTGCTGAGGATAGTGCTGCAGAAGGGACAGGCAACTTAGCACAGGTCTCTGCCATCCTATCCCCCCTATGCTTCCTTGAGCTGAGTTTGACCTTTGCCAGCTGGAACAAATCCATGGGCCATAGGTTGCTAACTCCTTACCTAGCAAACAGGGCACTGGACAGGGTATCAGGAGACTTTGGGTTTAAACCCCAGTTCTGCGACTGATCTGCTGCATCTGACTTAAGGCAGGCACCTTCCGCTCCATTCCCCACCTCACCCACTTGTCTTTCTTGCATAGATTACAAAAGATTCTCCTTTGCCATGTGCTTGTCACAGATTGCAGGTAATGTCTGCAAGATTCTCTGACACTGTTCACCTTTAAAGAGTTAAAACTGAAAGAAGGTGTCAGCATCTTTGCCAAAACTGGAAAAGCGCTCAAGTTTCAAACTCTGGCTAAATAATGGGAGGATGCTGAGGGCTAAGAGCCAGAAAAACCCTAGTAAGTATCACACTTTGTTTCTGTCCACCCCCATAAAAAAATCAGAGAAAGCAGGGCAAGCAGTTTGCAGGTCAGTTTGCTGTCCCCTCCCCGCCCCCGAAAGCCTTTCAGTTTGGTGTTAGGAAGCAGGGAAATAGGAACCCTTTGGGGCCAAGGACCAGTAAACAAGCCAGCTTCTAGACAAGTTTGCTAGCTAACGTGTGCTTGGAAGAAGGGCAGTAGGACCAAAGAGGCAGATTAAGAAACCCAGGAAAATGGCTGGAGGATGTCACAATGCCAGAGCCACTGCTACTGCCTATCTATGAGGTTTCTGTCCAGGCAGGACCGTTCACCATCGAGGCTTCTACCCAGGTTCAGGTTTGGCACTGTGAGGACTGCAGCTTGCAGGGTCTTTGCAGTGGTGGCCAGATGAACCACTCTCTCCATGGTGGGAGAGTGCCTGCAGTGTGAATGGTGCCTCCTGGTAGTGTTTCTCAGGGAACAAGCAAGAGAGCTACAGGAAGAGGTGGTGAGGCTCTGAAACGTCCTCCACCATGAGTTCATCAATTCGATGTTGAAGGAGACCTTCAGGACTGTGGAAGAAGAATTGCTAGAGGCAGCACTAGAGAAGAGAGAGGACATGGACTCCCGGGAGGGTGGAAGTTGGAAGCTTGTGACTTCTGTCAGCAAGCAGAAGTCTTCAGCTCCACCTGGTCCCATTTGGGGGGAACAGTTTATATAAAGAACAGATACGGAGCCCTAGCAACAGAAGATGAGGAGCACATTCCATTGGTGGAAGACGACGGGACAGGCCTCCCCAAGGTGGGAAGGATCAAGACAGCAAACACTAAGAAGCAACAGTTGGTGGTGGTTGGAGACTCCTTTCTGCAGGGGATGGAGGATCCATCTGCTGACCTGACTTCTTGTCTCGAGAAGTCTGCTGCTTCCCTGGAGCCCAGATCAGAGATCTTATGGAGGGATTATCAAGACTCATCTGGTTCTCTAACTGCTGCTCCATGCTGCTCATCCACGATACTGCCAAGGGAGACCCTGGGCAGATCAAAAGCGACTACAGAGCTCTGGATGTAAGGGTGAAAGGGACTGCGACTCAGGTCATATTCTCTTCAATTCTTCCAGTCAAGGGAAAGGGCTTGGGCAGGAGCAGACATCCTGCAGATCAATGCCTGGCTGTGCAGGTAGTGTTGCCAGCAGGGCTTTGGCTTCTTTGACCATAGGATGATGTTCCAAGAAGAAATGCTGGGAAGAGATCAGATCCACCTGATGGAGAGGGAAGAGCACCTTTGCAGACAGGCTCACTATCCTAGTGAGGAGGGCTTTAAACTAGGTTCACTGGGAGATGGAAACCAAAGCCCTGAGTTAGGTGGGGAAGTGGATGACCTGGAGGAAGAGCAAGCAAGCGGCAGCAAGAGAGGAGGTGTTCTCATTTTTCCTAAGAAATTGGGGCAATTGACTAGTTACTTTAGGTGCCTGTAGTGTACATGAATGCACGGAAACCGGGAAACAAGCAGGAAGAATTGGAAGTCCTTGCACAGTCACAGAGCTATAACATGATTGGAATAAGAGACTTGGTGGGAACTCATATGACCGGAACATTGTCATGGATGGGTACAAACTGTTCAGGAAGGACAGGCAGGGGAGAAGAGGAAGAGGAGTTGCACTTTACTTAAAACAGCCATATGATTGCTCAAAGCTTCAGTGTGAAACTGGAGATAGGCCTGTCAAGTCTCTGGGTTAGGGTCAGAGAGAGCAACAAGGGTGACGTTGTAGTGGGCGTCTACTATAGACCACCAGACCAGGAAGATGAGGTAGATGAGGCTTTTTTCAAACAGCTAGTGGAAGTTTCCCAATCACAAGCCCTGATTCTTACAGAGGACTTCAATCACCCTGACATCTGCTGGGAGGGCAATACAACAACACGCAGGCAATCCAGGATGTTTTTGGACAGTGCTGGGGACAAGTGCTGAAGCAGCCACCTAGGGACCGCACTCTTCTTGACCTGTTGCTCACAAACAGGGAAGAATTGGTGGGGAAAGTATTAGATGGTAGCTTTGGCAACAACAACCATGAGATGATCGAGTTCAGGATCCTGAGGAAAGGAAGAATGGAGAACAGAGTAAGGAGCCTGGACTTCAGAAAAGCAGATTTCAACTCACTCAGGGAACTCATGGGCAGGACTTCCTGGGAAGCCAGTCTGACGGGGAGAGGAATCCAGGAGTGCCGGCTGTACTTTAAAGAAGCCTTACTGAGAGTGCAGGAACAAACCATCCCAATGTGCAGGAAGACTAGTAAGTATGGCAGAAGACCAGCTTGGCCTAGCAGGGAACTCTTCAGTAAGCTAAATCAGAAAAAGGAAGCTTATAAGAAGTGGAAACTTGGACAACCAACTACAGAGGAGTATAAGAGTATGGCTTGGGCATGCAGAAATAAAGTCAGGAATGCCAAAGTGCAATTGGAGTTGCTAGCTAGTGAAGAGAAACAATGGTTTCTACAAGTATGTCAGTAACAAGAGGAAGATCAGGGAAAGTGTGGGTCCCTTACTCCATATGGGAGGCAACCTAGTGACAGAGGATGCAGAAAAGGCTGTAGTACTCAATGCCTTTTTTCACCTCAAGTCTTCACAGGCAAGGTCAGCTCCCAGACTAATGCACTGGGCAGCACAGTTTGTGGAGGAGGGAAGCAGCCAACAGTGGTAAAAAGAACAAGTTAGAGACTATTTAGAAAAGCTGGACATATATAAGTCCATGGGGCTGGATGGGATGCACCAGAGGATGCTGATGGAGTTGGCTGAGGTGACTGCAGAGCCACTGGCCATCATCTTTGAAAACTCATAGTGATTGGGAGAGGTCCGGATGATTGGAAAAGGGCAAACATGGTACCCATATTCAAGAAAGGGAAAAAGGAGGATCCAGAGAACTACAGACCAGTCACCCTCACCTCAGTCCCTAGAAAAATCATGGAGCAGATCCTCAAGTAATCTCTCAAAGCATTTGAAGGAGAAGGTGGTGTGGCAGGAAGCCATCTTTGTTTCTCCCCAAAATCTCTGTGCTGTGACAATTTGATTAGGATGGGCCCAGCAGAGAAGACACATCTTTACCCTATCTCTTTAGGTAACCTTAGCTGGATACATTCCTGAGGGAGGCGGGAAACCTGCTCCCTCTGCCTACGACTGGTATCAGCTACCTGGGTGAGGGGCATCTACCTGGTGGGCTAGTGTCTGCCCGGCAAGTACTAATGTATTTCTAATTGGTTGGCCGACAGCCAACAGGTGCTGGCCTCCATTGGACCAGGTGAATGAGATCACAGGGGCTATATAAGTTAAGACTGCCCAGGAGGAGGGGGCAGCAGCCATGTGGGGGACTCAAGACTTAGAGAGGAGTTTTACCATCTGAAACTGGCTCTCTCTCCCAAAACTCATGAGCTAGGAACGGCCTGCCTCCAGAGGGAATCTCCAACAGCCTCGGGATGATGCTTGTAAGCTACTTGAGATCTGGTTAGATATATAGCTGGCAGTAACTCAGATGTGTGATCAAAAGGCTACCTCAGCCAGACTGTTTTGCTCTAGGGGATTTCTATGATATTGCTCTATCTTGTACCCTATTTTCACCCTACCCCCTATAATCAATAAAGTTCTCCTTTGTGACCAGTGTAGGAGACTTATTGAGGGGTGGGTCTAAATTATGCCTAAATTATGTCTGCCGACTAAGGGAGACTTTCCTTTTTGGCCCCCAACTTGGGGAAGTGCCCCAAGTGCCTGTACTGGGTTGAGTACCTGTAGAACTATTAGGCCTGTGTTTCCCCAAGGACACAGGGCTGAGAGAGTCCCTTCTCAGGGTGGTGGCAGCTTACGTTACCCCCAGGCTACTGAGTGTGCTCCAGGAAGGGGGTCAGCCGGAGGCAAGGCCTCCCTAGGGAAGCACTCGGAGCCTGGAACGTGGTCGGGCACAGTGAGGTGGGTGGCCTGACCGACTTGATTGCCTTCTATGATGAAATGACTGGCTCTGTGGATGTAGGGAGACCCGTGGATGTGGTGTACCTTGATTTCAACAGGGCTCTTGATACAGTCCCTCACAACATTCTCCAACAGGTAAGCCAAGGAAGTATGGGCTGTATGAATAGACTGTAAGGTGGTACTCAGTGTCTAGCTGGCAGCCGGTATCAAGTGGAGTGCCCCAGGGGTCAGTCCTGGGGTTGATTTTGTTCAGTAACTTCATCAACCTGGAAGTTGGCACTGAGAGTACACTCAGCAAGTTTGCAGATGACACCAAGCTGCGGAGAGTAGATACGCTGGAGGGTAGGGCTAGGATTCAGAGTGACCTAGATAAATTGGAGGATTGGGCCGAAAAGGAATCTCATGAGGTTCAAGGACAAGTGCAAAGTCCTGCACTTAGTACAGAAGAGCCCCATTCACTGCTAGTCTGGGAGCTAATTGGCTGGGCAGCAGCTGTGCAGAAAAGGAGCTGGGGGTTATAGTGGACAGTAAAATTAATGTGAGCCAACAGTGTGTCCTTGTTGCCAAGAAGGCTACTGGCATACTGGGCTGCATTGGTAGGTGTGTTACCAGCAGGTCAAGGGAAATGATTATTCCCCTCTATTCAGCACTGGTGAGGCCATATTTGGAGTACTATGTCCAGTTTTGGGCACCCCACTACAAAAAGGATGTGGACCAATTGAAGGTAGTCCAGCAGAGGGAAACAAAAATGGTTAGGGGCAAGGGCATATGACTTATGAGAGGCTGAGGAAACTGGGCTTATCTAGTTTAGAGGAGATACAGGGGATTTAATAGCAGCCTTCAGCTATCTGAAATGGGGTTCCAAAGAGGATGAAGCGAGACTGTTCTCAGTGGCGGCAGATGACAGAACAAGGAGCAATAGTCTCAAGTTGCAGCAAGGGAAGTTTAGGTTAGATATTAGGAAGAACTTTCTCATGAGGCAGAATGGTGAAGCACCAGAACAGGTCACCCAGAGAGGTTGTGGAATCTCCATCCTTGGAGGTTTTTAAAACCCGGCTAGACAAAAGCTTTTTGAAGATGGTCTTGCTTTGGGCAGGGGGTTGGACAAGATGACCTCCTGAGGTTCCTTCCAGCCCTGATGTTCTATGATTCTACTATTTTCACAGCAGGGGGAAACTTATTAATTGGAAGGGTACATCAACTGATCCCCTGTAATTAGCTCATATGTCCACTCCTATCCCACAGTAACTGCAGTTAAACCACAGTAAGATAATCCAGTTTTATTCAGGGTTAAATCTAACCCAGTTTAAACTTCCTTTTATTGCCGAAGAGAGGACAGATGAAACAGTTCAAGTGGTTGAAGTTATAATTCTCCTCTCCCATGCTCTGACTCACTTGCCCATTTCTTCCTTTGTCTGAAAACCAACTAGAATAGGAGATATATGGCTGATTTAAACCATGAAGCTTGCTTTACTGCTTTCTGAGTGTGGCTGCCAGGGCAATTTTTACCTACAAAAGAGAATGCTGTAGCCTGGCTGTTCCAGTGTGTTCAGTACCTAACTTGCCCATCATGGGGTTTTACAGTCATAAGATCAGCTTTAGCAGAATGCCAACACATAGTAGGAAGACAGGGAGAAGCTAGCAGAAAAGCAGTCCCAAGAGGAAGGAGCTAAAAGGCCCCTAATACATGCACCTGATGGGAGAAATGGAAATAAATGTGTTACTTTGCTCAAAGAAGGGCAAGGCAGTCTTACAAAGAAATGGTGCTGTGATGCTTTTATAAGAGTGAAGATACGTGAATTATATGTGAGATATATTATTCCTGCCACAACCACTTTCTGGCGATATCTCATGATCAAATTTCAGGTTATCAGTCACATAGATTCCAGAAATAGACTGAACAGCAGTTACTTCCTCCTGAGCAACAAGTGGCAATTTACACACCAACAACTTTAGAATCAATTACTCTATTATTTTACAAGCAAAATACTGCAGACTTCTTGGAAACAATCACCATCAGTGGGGACAGGACAAGCAGATGACAATCTACAGACAGTTTCCAACATCTGACCTAGGAATACATTTGCTGAAGTCCCACAGATTTATGAGGATTTGGGGCACAGGAGTGAGAGGACAGATTAAGAAAGGAGAACAGGCATTCAGGATCAGGGTGTTCAGAGGTGACCATGCCCCATCACTATAAGCTTACTATAAAAGCTTCACTTAAGATAAGGAGGCAACAAGGGTATAGAGAGAGAGTCTTGCACACCAGCCCATAGTTGCTTTTGTTGCCAATGATGTACAGTCAGCTCCTGCATTGATGGTTGCACGGTGATGGATCCTGAAGTACTGGGTCTCCAAAGCATAACAAGGTTTGAGGAACATCTCATTGAACTGTGTGTGGTAGGTATGGAGAAGATCTCCCCTGAACAGCATTCTGTTTGCTCCAAGTAGCCCTGCAGGGACTCCCCCAATGGCACATGCACATAGGTGCAATCCAAGCCTAAAGACAGGTTACTTGCTGATAGCACAGCTGGGAAGCAGTCCCATCTCCAGCCCACTGTGTTTCCACTCTCTGCCCCCATGCCCTTCATCCATTATTTGTATTGTTGTATCTGCTCAGGCTTTGGAATTTCATGCTGGAGCTCATCAAATTCTTGTAAGGGATCCAGGGCTGGGCCAGGGATCATCACCGTCTGAAAGACCAAGACATAGGATTAGCCTGGCAGTGAACTGACTACAGGGTGACTCTGCACTCAATAAGCAGAGGGACAGGGACCGCAGTTTCAAGGCAACACGGAAGCAAGCAGAGCATTAGAGCAGTGCACAGCCCTCCCACCAGAAGAGGAAACCACTGTAGTGAGATGCATCCACAGCACTGCTATGGTTCCTTCTCTTTCCTGCAGCAATGGAGAAGGCAAAGCAGCAGCACCCTTGCACCAGTCTGCCTGAATGGAAGAGCACACACCAACTGTAGATGCTTCCTTGGCCTGATGAAGGGTTTTTAAACCCGAAGCTTGCTAAAAAATTTTTTTCCAAATATCTAAGTTGGTTTAATAAAAGATATCAGATTCACCCAGAGAACCTTGTCTGCCCTCAATCCATGTATTAGCATTTGTCCAACTCTGGAAGCTCCACAGCCCTGGATCCAAATTCCCATGCACCTGGGAAAGCAGACTGCCTGCCACCAGTCAGAAGAACTCTAACAGAGCAAAACATCAGACCCATCTACAATGACAGGAGTGACTACGCTTGGAGGGGATGTCTTGAAACATGGAGTCCAGTCCCTAGGTAAGCATGTCCTATAATAGCCTCTTGTATGGGCCGTCTCTTGTCCATAAGAGCTGCAGCTTGCAGACAAACCTACCCACATCTCACTGCAGAAAGTTCAGAAAATCCAATATCCCTAGTCAGTCGTGCACAAAAGACTGCTCTATCACATGGTTCACAGAGCACAAAACTGCAGGCCTGATCTCAGAGCTATTACCTTAATAATGGGATCCTTTGGTGGAGCCCAGGATGGCACTATCTTGCCATGTATCCGCCAAGAGCCGTAAGGGTTGACCAAGTGCCTCTCAAATACAACGTACTCCAGAACATCTTTTGGCACATCCTCTGCACCATACATTAGCCGTCCAAACCGATCATAAATTGCCAAGGTCTGTAGGGAAAACCAAGAAACTCATCATGTAGACATCCATGCACAACTGGCAAGGAGACACCATGCACACTGAGACTGTACCTGTCGGGTGTGCATGCGCACTGTCACCTGCCCATACAGGTTGCCTTTGTTCACCATGGTGAAATGTCGGATTTGAACGGTCCTCGGAGGCTCCAACGACTCCACAAAGCTCCAACGGATGGTCTTGTATCTGTTCCCATGTACCATTTCCTACCAGAGAGGGAATAAAAAGTCACTGATCAGTGTGAGGATTAGTTGATCAATCATCTCCAGTGGTCATGGGCGAGGTAAGCTCTGCCTCCTTCTATCTTAGAGCTCCTCTTTTGCTCATATGGAGAAGAGGGCAGCAACAGAGAGCAGAAGCATAAGATTCCTAGGCCCTTTAGGAGTGGTGTTGAGTGCTGCTGCACAGCAATCTCACCAGGGCTTCCTAAAGGGCTCTTTGTTTCCCACAGTGATACAAAAAGTATTTCTCTTACTAACCAAGTAAAGGCAGAAAGCAAAGAAGAAGTGCACCATACAGACTAAAGTGAATCAGAGATGCATAAAGCTTTTGTAAGCCACATAGTATCTGATGAAATGAGCTGCTTATGCATCTCTGATTCAGTTGGTCTATAAAGTGCACATTTACCCTGCCATCTGCCTGACTTCAGATTAAAACAGCTAACAATCTCTCTCTGATCAAGTAAAGAGAAACTTTAAAAGAATACAAGGTTTAAGTTATGTTGTCCCCTACCATTGCTTCAATAGCCTCTCAAGGAAAGGAAAAACTACATGGCTTTCCCAACTGATTCGTTTGTTCTTCTTATCAACCCCTTTGCATCTTCCTAGAGATGGCGCAGGAGATATTCATTGGAAGAAAAATTAACATGGTTTTGTTAGCTTCCTTAACTGACCAAAGAACCCAGTCGTAGTTACTGTGACAGAGCTGAATGAATGGCTGGGTGTTTTGGAGCCTGCTGAAATCAACAGGGAAGCAAGAAGTCCTCTTCATGGGGAGAAGTAAGCCCTACATGTGGGCCCCACAAAAAAAGTCCACTGAACTATCTTTTTAAGAACAAATTCTGGCCTTATAGCAAAGTAGCAACCCTTTAACTCCAATCAGCTTCCAAAGTAGTGCATCTACAAAGACTTTTATGCTTCCCCCTGCAGAAATAAATAAGGAATATATACCATATGCTGTGAAGTATCTATTCTTTAATCCCCAGTTAGAGCTGTGCTTTATCTCATCTCTCTGCCTTTATCAGGGACATTAATAAAAGGAGACAGCTCACTGTTCAGTCATCAAATGGTTTCTAAAGATCCCTTCCCTTTTCAAGGATGTACTAATATCCAGACAAATTATTTACCGGGTAGCAGCGTTCAGTCACCAAAGAATGAAGCTTGTTCTTGTTAAAACTGCAAGTGAAAAATACATCAAGTTACCAAAATGTACATACTGAAAAGAGATCCATTCTGGCAATCTGCCTTTTCCAAAACATCCACCAATAAACGCAAAGGGCTGAGCACTGGACTGTGATTTCAGAGGAAGAGGAAAGTGCAAATTTAAACATGCCTGACAGGCAGCTGTGAAAGAAATGTACCACACTTGACTCAAGTTGCTACACTGATGCTTGAAATTCTAACTAAAATGTAATTCTGAAAGATACTGTGTTGAATCTCTAGAAAGCAGCATATATCAATGTTCCATTGCGATATTTAGGATCAAATCAAGTTTCAGCAACCTGATTTCCAGAGTATCCAAGCAGTTCCATTTCAAATATTTCAGTAGGGTATGCAAGTGCTCAGCACCTCTGGAAAGCAGAGGCAATATGTATTTTCAATTTCCTGTTGGCTGGAATTAAAGTATTTGGCCTGCCACTGTGACTTACACCTCATCTTCTTCCTGGAAGTAGCAGCAAGGAAAGACAGAGCTTAAAAGGAAAACACAAAACTCAGGAGACACTAAGAAACATGAAACAAGAATGCAGGGCAAAGGAAGATCCTTCACATTGACACCAAACATGCAGGAAGAATCTTACTTGGTTAGGCAATTGTGGGCTTCAATAAATATCTCCTGCGCCATCTCTGGGAAGGCTTTGGCGCTGAAGTTGGGATCATATTGTTTCACCGTCCGTACCCTGCAAAGACAAGGGTAGGTAAAGTTTTAAGAGTGTTGCACTTAAACCCACAGAGAACACGGATCTCAAGCAAATACAGTGCCCCAAGCAAATAATAATGCAGAATCCCTCACACCCCTCAGGTTAGACAGCACCACTCAATTTAACCCCAGCTTCCAAGAGAAACTATCAGAAACTCCCTGATACTGTAAGGCAGGGGTTGTCAACCGGGGGTACATATACCTCCAGAAGTACTTGGAAAGGGGCTAGGGGGTATGCATGGGAAGGCGAGAATGGAGCACCACCACCCACCACCCCATGCCACTGCCTCCGGGGGGGGGAGGGGCGCAGCAAGGGCAGCAGGTCCCCTCTGCAGGCCACACAGGCACCACCCACCTGGCCAGACCCAGGGGGATGTAAGGTACCCTTGTACTCATGAAAAGCTATGACTCAGCTCTGTCCTATGATTTTGAATAACCATTCACCATACGCAACACAACAATACAGCACAGGCTTAGTGGTTTGCCCTACAATTCATGCTCTGAACTCATGTCCATATCAAGGGCATGGACAAATTAACAGCAATAGGAGGCAGGGACTTACGGGGCATCCCACCTACTCCATAACTGTGGGCCTGGTCTTACCCATCAATGATTGAAAATTAAACTGCAGAAGATTGGCCGTACTTCTCTGAGGGATAAGATGCGCCTGTTTAGCTTTCATGTTCTACAGAGCAAAAGCAGGCATATAGATATCTGGCATAGAGCAGCTGACATGCAATAAATCCCCTCCCCAGCACCTTTTAACTCACTGTAATCTTAGGGTTGTTCCATACCCAAAGTTAAGCTTCCCATCAAAGTACTCTACTTTTAAAAGCTGAGGTCACAGGAACTAAAAGGAAAGTAAGAGTAAGGCTGGCGTTGGGGTGAAGCTCCTGGGATTGAGACTCAGGAGGTCTGTGTTCAAATCACACCTCTGCCTCCAACTCCCTGCCTGACTAAGGAAGTAATTTGCTTTCCTCAAATCTCAGTTCTCCAAAATACATGCTTGTCTGCCTTGTCTATTTAGACTGTAAATTCTCTGGGAGCAGAAATATCCCTAGAATACCTAAAGAAGTAAGGCATCAATCCTGCCTGGGGCCTGTACACTGTTGTATCACATACAAGAACAGGGAGTCTCATTTGCGTCAATCCTGTCCATCAGGAGACTGAACATCAAAGCAGATGGCAACCTGAGGATAAAATACTTTTTATGAGAAAGCCAATGGCCTCTACACAATTATCTGTTGCCATCACATGACAGCAGCGAACAGTACTGACATGGGACACTTCAAATATTAAAAGAGATAAGATGGAAAATAAAATGGCATATAATTGTTGTAAGAAATACTGAGTGGAACTGCTGGCACCCAGAAGCCACTTGTGAACAGAGCTGGAGATACGCACGCTAATTGTGAAATGGTACTTTGCTTGAGCTGCGTTGTCCTTTGTTTCAGCGTCTCCTTGGACAGGGAAGACAAGCGAGCATCACCTTCAGGAGGGATGTAAGGGTCAAAAATAGAAGCTGTATTGGAAAGAAAGAGAGAGATCAGGAAGAGTACAACACTGCAGCAACAAGTTAAGTTCTTAAAGGAATATTAATTACTGAACAAAACAAATAGATAAAATACTAGACAATTAGGGAGAGATTTATTCCCTCAATATATTTTTACCCCAAATCATAAAGGAAAAGTTAGAAATAAACAGGATTGACAATTTGTAGGATTGAGAAGGGTAACTTCTTACTGGTGGAGTGCCAATTCAAAGCCAGCTCAGGTTCTGAGCTAAGGCTATTGCCATCTGACAGCTCTCTGGTGGCCCGTGTGAAATGTGTTCAGTGAGTGGGTCTCAATCCAGGTTCCACAACATATGGCCTCTTCCCCCAACCAATAAACAACTTGTTGATAGATTAAAAGTGAATGGGTTAGATCAGCAATTCTCAACCAGGGTGCTGTGAATCAAATGTGACTCTTTAAGATTAAAGCAGGGATCGCAAATAAGAATCCATAGTGTCAAAACCATTCTGACTTGCAGTCTTTCTGAAGTGTTTGCAACAGATGAATTTTTCTATTGTTTTTCTGTACTGAAAAAAATGAATGAAAACTAAGAGATGGCATTTTCTGAGGGGTGCCTCACACCTACCAAAGGGGCCTCAAGTCTAAAAAGGTTGAGAGCTACTGGGTTAGATATTAGACACTTTGAATCCTGGAGGAAGCCCCCAAAAAAATCAGAATATGTTATGCTGCTGTAGAGAGATTTTTCCATGCCACCACCCATGCTGTTCCCATTCCTTGGGCACAGGATTTCTGTCACCCAGACTAAAAGTCTGGGACTTTCCCTGAGAACTAGCCAGAAGTCAAGCAAAAGGGCTATTCTCCCAAAGGGGGATGTAAAGTGAGCAAACAAAATTAAAAGCCCTTTTTGATGAACTAGATCAATAAAGGTCCTATTTCCGAATAAGATAGGTTATACCCCCACATCCATTATCAAACCCACTAGGAGGATGACCAGTACAATTTTCTGTTACTACCTGTGCAGGCCAGAGTTATTGGGCGTTCCAGTTCCTCATGAGGGATCACAGTCCCTTGTGCTTTGATTTTCCTCTCACGTTCTTGTGGAGTTGTATATTTTGTTTTAGCACGTGGGGGGAAAACAAAACGCTTCTTTGTTCTCACTGGGACCACAAGAGAGGATTGAGCCAGCCGGATAGGACTGAGTAAGGATTCTGCACCCTGAGGAGGAGATACAGATAAAATAAGCATTCAGGCCTTTCCAAGCAGCAAGATGACAAATCCATCCCATCCCAGCAGATCTATCATGGTAAGCCCCAGAGACCGCCTGGTACAATGCATACTTTTCCACACATTATCACCTTCTGATGACACACAAAGCAAGGTAAGTTCTCAGTGCCTAGCTGTATTACCGCAGGGGGCCTTGCTATCGATAACCATACTAACTGGTTTGTGACCTTATGATCATATGAAAGTAGAGCTGGAAGAAACCTCACAAGGTGATCTAGTCCAGAAGTTCTCAATCTTTTTTGTACCAGGATCCATTTGTAAACATCAATGGCCAGTCCCAACCCAGTGCCCCCCCCCACAACTCACTGCCCCCTGCCACAACCCCCCAGTGTGTTGGGGCAGGGGGTGGCTGTGTGAGGCATAGGGGGGCCCCAAGCAGCCCCTTGCAGACTGGAACTCTGCCAGTCAGCAAGGAAAAAGCCGTGGTTTCCTGCATTTTTCTCCTTTAAAGGAGAATCCATTTTTAAAGTTTGTTCGGAACCCTTTCATATATTCTTATGACCCACTTTTGGGTAGTGACCCACGGGTTGAGAAATGCTCATCTAGCCCAGTCTCCTGCTCAAAGGAGGATGGTTCCTGACTAAACCGTTCCAGACAGAATCCAGTAAAGTCATAGAATCATAGAAGTGGGGTCGGAAGGGACCTTATAGATCTTCAAGTCCGACCCCCTGCCAGGGCAGGAGGAAAAAAAAAAACTGGACTCAAATGATCCCAGCTAGGTAGGCATCAAGCCTCCTCTTAAAGACCCCCAGGGTAGGAGCCAGCACCACTTCCCTTGGAAGTTGGTTCCAGATCCTAGCCGCCCTAACTGTGAAGTAGTTCTTACGGCTGTCTAATCTAAACCTACTCTCCAACAACTTGTGGCCATTATTCCTTGTTATGCCAGGGGGCGGTAGGGGAAACAAGGTCTCACCCAAACCCTTCTGGTCCCCCCGTAGTGAATTTATAGACTGTCACCAAGTCCCCCCTCAGCCTTCTCTTGTGAAGGCTGAACAGCTTCTGGTCCCGCAGTCTCTCATTATAGAGTCTGCCCCGTAGTCCCCGGATCATGCAGGTGGCCCTCCTCTGGACCCTCTCAATGTTGTCCACATCCCTCCTGAAGTGGGGAGCACAGAACTAGATGTAATACTCCAGCTGTGGCCTGACCAGTGTTGCACAGAGGGGGAGGATCACCTCCTTGGCCCTGCTAGAGATGTACCTGTGGATGCACGACAAGATCCGGTTAGCCCTGCCAACTGTGACCTCGCATTGTCAGCCCATGTTCATCTTGGAGTCAACAGTGACTCCAAGATCCCTTTCTGCCTCTGTGCTCTGAAAAAGGGAGTTTCCCATCTTAGAAGGGAACTTCCCATCTTAGAAGGGAACTTTCCATCTTAGAACTTGGGTTCATGAAACCTAGTGCGCTCTCCATCCATCTCTCTGTTTATATGCACATCTTATTTAATTAGCTTATAAAGGTGCCTTCTGACTGACTTCAGACTAAGACAGCTAGCTACTCCTCTAAGCCATCCCAGCCAAGTCTCTGTTCATTCTACTTTTGGCAAACAAGGTTCTTTGGGTAAATATGATACCTTGTATTAGACCAACTAAACAGTTAGAAAAAATGTTCTTTGCAAGCTTCTGGGCACAAACGCCCTTTTTCAGGCATAGGCAGAGTCTGCTGCTGGTCTGTATTCTCCTGGGTGGGGTAGAAGCCAACAGCAGACTCTCCCTATGCCTGAAGAAGGGCATTTGTGCCCAGCAGCTTGCAAAGAACAATTTTCCCAACTGTTTAGTTGGTCTAGTAAAAGATATCACGTCAACCCAAAGAACCCTGATCATAGACCAACATGGCTACAAACAACACCTGCTCTTGTGCATGTCCAGGGATAGAGTCCAAAACTTTTCTAAGTAGCCTGTTCCAATACTGGACCACCCTCCCTCCAACCAGTGATTTTACCCTGCACCCCCAAGATCCTACCGACGCTGTTAGGTCACAAACACAATCCACAAGCCCAACACCAGGGATTTCACACAGGCTGCCCCAAAGCCTCCCCATCTGTTGTGCTCTTCCCGAGGTCTTGGCAGGGGGGAAAACGGCTCTGTTACCTTTCCGCAGGCAAAAGGCAAACAGAAACCAGGAGGTGGCATGTTCTGAGCCCCAGCCAAGGGCAGCCTCGAGCAGGAGGAGATGGGGGAGGTGCAGCTCGACCAAGCCCCGTACCCACCTGCAGGCAAAACCGGAGGGGCAGCCGAGCCAAACCGCGCTGCACGGGAACCACCATCTTTGCCGCGCGGTGCACTGTGGGATTCAGGCGGAAGCCACCCGCGGAAGGGGCGGGGTTTGCGCGAGTGGAAAATTCTAGGGGCTCTTCCCGCTCCCCTCGTGGTGGGGCCGGTGTGATGGGCGTTTCCGCCCTCGCCCTGGGTGCGAACGGGTGGTGTGCAGCGCTCCAGCCCGCTGTAGGGAGCTCCGGGCCCCGTGGAGGGGCACAGCCCCCCTGCCTCATCCCTTGGGAACCTGAAGGCTCTTGGAACAAGGCTGATTGAGTTAGGGGGGTTGCTTCCTAGGCCAGGGCCAAAGAGGCTCCCACCCCCTCATGGCATCAGTAGGGTGCTGGCGGGTGTGGGAAGACTGAACGCAACGTTCTCCAGTCCTTGTTGCTGCCACCTTCTCCAGGACTTTGCTCCCAGCTGCCTTGGTTGTCTCCTCCTGGGCAAACACGCAGTGAGGGTTTAGCTTTGCTTGCTGGTGATGCTGGGCTAAGATCAAGTGTAGCTGAACATGTAACATCTGTAATGAATTGCATTTTCAGCTACACTGGTCTGATACCCAAGCTGAAAATGCAGTTAAAAATGGCACTGTATAGTGGAGGGTGCACCCTTGTCTGCTTGCGGACAGGGCTTCCTATGACAGCCTTATAGTTAGCTTCCCACTGGCCAGTTTCCAGTGGGAGGATCTCGGCTACGCGCCGACTTTATGGAAATGAGAACTCCTCCCTAGCTTGCTCCTGTGGCCATATGGCTGAAGGCAAATGAAATGAGGGTGGAACCCCAAGCCTCCAGGTTTGAGTCCGCACATAGGATGACTACCAAAGGATTTGGAAGCATCTGAAGCTCCAGGCTGGGGTGGAGGATACTGGCCCAGTAGCAGGGTCACGTATGGTTCTTGAATGATTCAAATGGATTCAGATTTGATCTGGCTAATTTGACCTGGAACATTAAAAATTTTCAAAAAAAAAAAAAATTACTGGGCTGAAATCAGTGATCAGGCTGCACTGATCTGTTCTTCAGACTGAAATTGTTCTGAATGGCATTATGTAGTAGAGCAGGGGTTGTCAACCAGGGGTCCACATACCCCCAGAGTACTTGGAAAGGGCCTAGGGGATACACATGGGCAAGTGGGGACAGAGTTTCACTACTCTGTGCCACCATCTACCAGGAGCAGGGCCGAGAGAGGCCAGGGCATTGGCGCCCCTTTGCCGGTGACACAGATGCCCGCCAGCCAGCCACAGTGGGGGAAAGGTGGCACACAGCAGCTGCCACTGCCACCCACCACCCCATGCTGCTTCCGCTCTACATCCAGAAGAGGGGGGGAACCACCTGGACCCACTGCTGCTATCTCGGGCTGAGTCTGGTTTCTCAAGCCCCCCAGATGGAGCAAGGCAGGAGCAGCTCTGAAGCTCCCCTTCTCCCAGGGCAGCCAGGAGTAGTGGCAGCAGTATGTGGGGAAAGAGGGAACGAGAGGCGAGGGAAGGTACTGCTGAACATGGAGGGGAATGGTGGGTGCTAATAGAGGGGGATTCTTACCTGCTACAGAGACTTAAGAAGAGTCTCTGCTGCTCCTGCAGTGTGGTCAAAAAAGGGGGATATGGCTGCAGAACCCCACCTTCTCTGGATCCACCCTGCTGACACCATGGGGATGTCACATTGCCCATCACATCTCCTGGGATGGTTCTAAGGGGCAAGCTCTGGGCAGAGAACCACCCCAGCTGCATCACCATACTCAGCAATCTCCCTGCCTGCCACCCTCTCCAGCTCAAAGTCATGGTTGGCTCTTGGTCTGGTGCTTCATGCTAGGGAGATGTGGACAGAGGGCAGTTACAGCTCATAACGCCAACACCATCTTCTGCCTCAGTTCTGGCCTCAGTCTGCGGCTTCACAGCCTCATGCCCAAGAAGTTTTCTGCCACTTGGTAGAGCTGCCAGCTCAGCCCTCTCTCAAAGCAGCTAGGGTCAGTGAGTACCAGGCTAGGAACCAGCTTGCAGCAGCCCAGCCTCCTGAGCTATGGGGAAACTGGCAGAGTCAGTGTCAAGTCAGGGGCTGGGGGTGCTGGAGAAACAAATGAGTTGCTTGCTGCAGTCTGCAAGGTCCTGCTGTCTCCTTTGCTGTCCACCCGGAGTGCAGCTGCTAAGATCACTCTTCTCTACTCTACCCTGCAGATTCACCCACCCTCTGCTCTCTCTCTCTCTCTCTCTCTCTCTGACTTCCTCTCCCACAGGCCCTCTGCTCCCTGTACTTGCTGGGTCCTTTGTGCCCATAGCTCCATGCTCTGAACAGCTCCCCCTGTCCCCTATGTCAAAAACTCTCCTGTGAACTTTGAAGCCTCCTTGCAGACTTCTCTGTTAACATTATTAGGCTTTTATCTACTACCTGTATCAACCACCAGAGAGCACCACCTCCACCACCCCCTTTTCAGTATGTTCAATCCTGTCCCCTGTTAAGGAAACTTCTGAAGACTGTGACAGCTCTGATTTCTCTTTAAATCACTGGTGTGCAGTGACCTACCATTCATGGGAATGCAACATGAGGCCTTTGGCAATGTGATTTTGAACCATGTGGAGTAACTCCATTAGGCAGTAGCAAGGGTAGGCTTTTCTTTTCTGTTTGACCCAGCCATTACAGACATTACATGTACCTAGCCAGTGTGTTATGAGTTCCCCACAGGCAGGATTTTGCTGTGCATATTGGGACTCTGTAAAGAACACAGTCCAGTACCAGTGCTCCCTCATTAGTACTAACACTGGAGTTTTATTCAGGGCCAGGTACAGTCACCTTTACTGCTGCTGTGGCAGCACAGCTGGGGTCTAGCGGGCACTATGGTAACTCTGCCCAGTGCCAAGCCTTGAAGTGTTGTACAGAGGCTCATTAGCACTAAGCTATTGACACAAGCCTTCCAAACTGCCTCCCAGCTCCCTCTCTGTTTACTTAGCTTCTCTGAGGCTCTTATCACATCAGTACATCCCAGGGATGGGGAAAGGATGGCGTCCTTTACATCTGCTGCTGATAGGGATGGACTATGGTCCCTTTGTTCCTGGGAGGAAGCTGATAACGAAAGGCTGTCCCCTCTTAGATGCTGGCAAAATTAATCGCATCCAGCAGAAGAAAGTATCCAAAGGGCACTGCTCTGATAGTTACAACCCCTGAGATCTATAAATAGATCACTTCCAGGGCCCTTTAAATATATCTGTCAAACATATTAATATGATCGGTGCCAAGGCTGAGGCCAAGTCCTGAGGCAGAGTGGCCTCTGAATTTCTCCTTGTTGGAGTATGTCCTCTGCAAACTCACTTCTGAGCTGCCTGTTAGTCTGTTCATCCATGCTCTCTATTTATTCCTGGAAGAGGATGAAGCAGATTGCAGGGGTGAACAATGCTTAGAGGTTGGTAACAGTAAATTGAGCTGAGTTCAGTAGAAAAGCTGGTCATAGCTCACTGCCAAACAGTGGAGGTTGGAGGCCTCACAGGTAAGGTAGGCTTGAAGGGGTGATTTGAAAGTAGCTGAGGTGGCAGCTTGCTGGACTTCTGGCCCTTCTGTGATGTGAGTGTGATGGGTCTTCTGCCAGAGACAACTCTTCCCAGGCCTCGTAGTCTGAGGAACAATGGTCAGATGGAGATGCAAAAAACCTGGGTTAAGTGCCCTGCCCTGCCACAGATTCCCTTTGTGATTTAGGGAAAATCATATTTTCTCTGTGTTCCAGCACCTTGTCTATATTAGCCCCTCCCTACCTCATGGGGATGCTGGGAGGCCAAATGCTTTAATGTGCTGAAGTGCTCAGATCCTATGCTATCCTATGGCTGCATAAATACACATTTGCTTTGAGCAGATGCCCAGAGTGGTATTAGACTGCCCTAGATATAACAGGGGAAATATATTCACTTTGGTTCCTTTTATTTTTTGGTTGTTCTCCACCCTTCCCTCCCCCCAGCTCAAGACTCCAGAGGACAAGATGTTCCAGTGACGATTTTCTCTGGAAAATAGTCTCAACAGACACCAATTATTCTGTAGTGTAAGAGAAGTCAAGCATAACCACTTCACTCTGCATGAACAACCTGCCTTACCCCACACACTGTTATGTGCAGCAGGCTTGTACACAGAGGTTTACATGGTCCACACACCCAGACGCTGCAAATACACCTGCAGAGAGATTCCTCTGTTCCGTGTATAATAGCAAAAGCAGTGACAGACACCTCTGTGCTCTGTGTGCCCAGATACACATTAGTCACACAAGCCTGCACACAAACATGTGCATAGGAAGTATGACATGGATCTGTTGACCCAGTACATGCAAGCACCCCAGGAGTCTGCAGAAATGCTCACGCACGTTCACTTGCTCACGTACACAAATGAGCCAACACGCACAGCACTAGCAGCAGCTTCCTCCTATTCGGTGGTTTTGCTGACATTCCCCGGGCCGATGCATCCATTTCACCACTGACCTCCATTCCGCAGTGCAGAAGTGTCAGTCCCTCACTAGGGGGGGCTGGAACATCATCTCACAGAAGTGCTGGGTGGCTCAAAAATTCTGCTGCCCGATTCTTATCCTGGGGGAGGAGAAATGGAATTTAGCATCCACTTCCTTGTTTCTTCACTGCTTCCTGGTCTGCCCCTTTTGCAAGAGTCATAGAATGACAGCAGTTTTAGTTGGGGAATTATTAGCATTACAATAACAACCCAACTGAAATGAGGGGTGTATGCAAGGTGCACATGCATCTAGTGAGGGACAGTCCCTGTCCAAAGGAGCTTGCAGTTCAAAGGACAAAGGTGGCCTAGGTTCTATTCCCTGCTCTGTCCCAGCATTACTGTCTGGTCTTGAACAAGCCACTTAGTTTCTTAAGTTTCTATCTGTAAAATGGGGCAATAGCAGCCCCATACTTCATAAGGTGCAGGGAGGATAAGTACAGTAGAGTGAAAGATGCTCCTGTACTGTACTAATGAGACCAGATAAGTACCTTAAATAAGTGGGGAAAGTGGCTTCTATCAACTAATAGTAGAGGTAGGACTAGAATCAAGTCTTTAGATTCCCAAGCCAGTGTCTTACCCATGCTCAGGGCAGCATGAAGGGTTATAGGCCAGTACAGAGCATCCTCTGGATGAACAAAATAGCAGTGGCTCCTCCTTTCCTCATTTCTCATTCCAGCCAACTCCCTGGGCACTTTTGTCTTCCTTTGTTCTCATTATGTAGCTTAGCTTTGTTTTCTCCTCAGGGACAACAGTAACATTCAATATAAATTCAACCCTGCCAGGTCCTTGCAAATGGTTGGCAGAAGGAAGCTGGGAGGCGGGGCGGGGGGGAAGTCCCCAATACTCTAATCCATATTTCCTCTTCTCCTGTGCTTGAAATTCAAGCTACAGTAATACCCTTCCCAGCTCTGGTTGCCCAATTTCATCCTATATAATGTTAACAAGTGACATCTAGTGTACCATGGGAGCAGCAGAAGTGTGCTGTGAAAAATGTGTTGGATGGGACCCTGGCCAGGACAACTCTGTGCAACTTGATGGGGTCCCCACTGGGCCAGCCCCACACAACTGGATAGGGCCCCAGATTGACCGGGTCCACATGGCTGGAGGGGGCCCTGGCTGGGCCAGCACCACATGCAGGATGCAGCCCATGAGTGAAGCATGCCACCAATTTTAATCCAGGGGGAAAAAAAGTGTGCCCAGGTATCAAAAGTTTGGGAAACACTGGTTTATAGAGAATTTCTCTACATTTTTAGGTCCCTAGTAGGACTTAATCTGGCTGCCAGGGTCAGTAAAATAGATTGGTGTTTCTTGTACCAGCCTCTGGTACAGCAATTCTGTGCTTCACAGGATTTTGTGGTCATCAGCTGTGCGCATAGATATTAGAGCCAGATGTGGACTTTACAGAAGTGAGTGGTGCTAGAGCTTGGAGCTTGTTTTAAATGCACATATCTTCACCATTCCAATCAACAGAGAATTCCTGCTTGTTGGATTAGCTTTAGAATTAATAGTCTGTGGGCAGTAGTCATGGGTGAGATGCCATCCAAAAGGGGCAATGGTTACCATCTATTGGTGTGGTACATTGAGCTCAGCTTAGCTTAGCCAGGCCTAAAGTTATATCCTATATTTGGAGTTGGTGTTCTGGATGTCTAGAAGGGGCCCAGTATCTTCTTGCTTGTGGGGAAGCTGGAGAGATAAGTTAATATGCAATATGGAGTCCCTGATCATCCAGGTTCAAAGGAAGGTGAAATGTAGCTATCCCTGCTATAGCTACCAGCACCATCACTAGCACAGTCTGTTCCTCTGAGGTTAGGGGTATTCCAGCAGGGGCTGTAACAAGTAGACACCCTGAGGGCAGTTCCTAATGCATAGAGCTATTGGGGGACGGGGGGTGTCTCCCTACTAGGCGTGGTGAAGAGAGGGAACTGGTCTAATGTATGATAAGGTGGAGTGTATCAGCTCCTGGAGCAACCCCTGGCAGACCTTCTCCGAAGCTGTGCCTACTGACAGTGCTTTGCAGAGTCTGATTGTGTCATTTCTAGTAATATTGAAGGGTCCTGAGGACCAAGAAGGTCCTGAAATCCTAAGCTCAACTGGACCATTTACTCACTGCAAGACCTCAAGCCAAACCTACTTACTCTCATTGCTTTTTAGTCCAACTGAGCTAGAAATCTGGGTTCTGTACAAAGCAGGTAAGCTAGATGCAGTCTCCAAGTTTTCTTTAAGAAATATGGTGGTAAAAATACTTTGATTTGGGGTAAGCAGTTATGGGTATAATGTGAGCATCCTGCGTGCATGACTTGGGAACCTTGGATTTCTCCTAGTCTAGGAGGGGTGGAAGTTTGGCATCCTGTTGTGTGCCAAGTGCACTGAGGAAAAACATCTCACTGCCCCAGTGGAATGAGTATAGTATGATAGAGAAAAGGACTTTTGAAAAAGCCTATCAACCTTAACGCAAGGATTGCCAAGCCCTTTGCAGGTCAAGGTATCAAGAGTAGGAAAGGGGATGGACCGAGGTTGAAAGGTGCTAGCTTGGAGACCGTGAGACCTAGATTCTATGCTCTGTTCTGCCACTGTTGTCCCAGGTGACCCTAAACAAGTCACTTAATCTCCTCCTGTGGGACCTGTACAGAAAGGGTGGTCATCACTAGTTCCATCAGATGCCTTGTTCTCTGCAATTACTCTATCCCCAACATTATGTTGGCATGATAGACAGTAAAGTAATAAGTAGGAAGGGTATTACTTTCCCCAAAGGAGGGTACTGTAATGAAGAGGTTATGTGACTTTCTTAAGGGTGTGACTTTTAGCATCATTCCATTGTCATCTGACAAATATTTGGGAGATCTGGAAGTGGCTGCTGTACAGTAACAGTGGTAGAGTTGGATGTAGAACTCAGGACTTGTGGATCTTGGCAACCTCCTGCTTTAACCATTAGACAACATTCCCTACCAATGCTAGAATATGCCACTTGATCGCTATAAGAAGTTAGCAAGAAAAGTTGGTTATGTCCTTCTGCCTGTCTATTCATAAGACATTCATCTGAGCACCATATGAACAGC
This sequence comes from Crocodylus siamensis, assembly GCF_052110815.1. Lineage (NCBI taxonomy): Eukaryota > Metazoa > Chordata > Crocodylia > Crocodylidae > Crocodylus > Crocodylus siamensis. Next base: position 160,644,879 of record NC_143398.1, read on the forward strand.
TATCAGGAGGCCTGCATGTGTTTAAGACTCTGGTGAGCTGTTTGTGACCTAAAGGGCATAATACTGAGTCAGGTATCAGGTAACCTGGGTTCTATCTGCTGAGTTTGGACAAGTCTCTGTTCCCCTTCCTACCCTTTTGTGACACGTGGTTGCTTGGGTTGCATTTGCAAAGAGCTTCTACAGGCAATCTATGATTACCCCACTCTACAAGTATGCTTAACTGAGCAATGTGCTAGATAGCTGCAATGATGTGTGACCAGCCATGCACACTGAGATGGACAGCAATAACTGTACTGTTGAGGAGAGACAAATAGGGCAGAATCCTGTTTCCTTTTATGTGCCTGAATCATACTTACCTAGCCGAGGTACTGCCATTTTTGGCATGTACACACAGCTTGCAATCTTATTTCATGTGTACAAGTATCATGGATGCATAACTGTCCACATGGCTACTGAGAATGCACATCAGGCTGCTCTGTAGCTTAGCATATACCCAATTCTGTGCACAGATACCTGATCATGTCATTAAAATGTACTCTAGCAAAACCCTAAAACTAGCAGATTTTTGAGGCCAGAGGAGGGGAAATAAAGCCCTCCCAGTATTTAGTCCAATAGCCTAATGGTTAGGGCACTTACCCAGGGTAATGGAAGATGCAGATTCTAGCCTCTCCTCACCCCAAGGGGGGCTAAGTCTACATTTCTCCTGTTTGCATAGCCTGTAACCACCAGGCCACTGGTTAGGTACCTGAACTGCACTTGGTGGCCCATTTGCAGACTCTTGGGATAATTTCAAGGCATGATGTTATCTGACATATTTCTAGGATGACCCAAGAGTGATTGCCTTCCAGACAACTGGCTCAGATGCGCAGTCAATGTCAGTCTCTATATTTGTACAACATGCAAGGGTGCCATGTGGATCTCCATTAACAGAGGTTCTGTCTTTATGTATTTCAAGCCAGACCTCACTGGAGAGGGAAGATTGGTCTCCAAAACACGCTAAATAGGAATCTCTTTCTAGTATGTCTTCAGGACTATTGTGTCCAGAAAGCTTTTGCTGTAACAGCCCTGGGGACTGAAGCATCTCAGTGCCCTTCCATGATACCCCAACCCAACAGCACTTGTTGGTCTCAAAGGATAGGTTGGTTTCCTTGATACGTTCACTCCTTGACAACCAAAAAAGAGGCCCAGTTATTGCCAGCCATATCTGTGTTATAGATACCCACCTATATTGGGACCATAAGCTTAGAGGTGGTGTAGGGCCACATTTGGTTCACAGTAATCCAGATTTATGCCAATCTAAACAGAAACAAAATCCCAATGGTACCAATTACCAATCCCAAGACTAAATCAATCCTGAAACCTCCAGATGGATCCCAGTGCTCTAGAAACTATGGAATCAGAATTCAGCTCCTAGCACCCTTCACTCATTATACACCAGCAGTCTGTACACCCCTGTTCTCCAAGATAACATATTTAGAGCTTATATTACCCGCACATGAGGCAGACAAACAACTCTGATGTTCCAGGGACAAGCATGGAGCAATGTGAGCCCTATATGGTCTTATTAGTCACTAGCAACTAATGTGCCTTTCTTTTGGTTTGCAAAATGGGATTGGATTAGTTATGTAGCTTCCCAGAGCCAGAGTGATGTTGTATCTGTTTTGCCAGACAGGATTCTGGAACATGCCAGGAAATCTTAACCACAAGAGTTTTGATTCAGGACATGGGATAGAGCTGTAAACAGCTGTGGCTTTATACAGAGTCAGCAAAGAGTTGTGTAGAACATGACGTGATGCCTGTTTACCAGCCATGCCATTCATCCTGTGAATACATTGCTCAGATTTACAAACACAGACTTTGGGTTTGGGGAGTGCTGGGGAGAGGAAGCTTACATCTGGGATCAACTGAGGGTAAACATAGGCTCTGGAGCCCAATGCTGCCCAACCCAACCCATTTACCTAAATCCTCGCAAATTATGGGTACATCAGAGAAAATGAGATCTGAATTAAAAGCACCCTGTCTCAGTTTTTGCAGAGGCAAAACTTAGCCTTCTTTTGTCCTGTTCCATTTCCATGCTTATAAAAAGGAGGGAAGCAAAAGCTGCTTTAAGCCACTTTTGTGTTCCTCCATTGTTTGGAGCTGTACAGTGTTATTCTCAGGCCCCAGTGTACTCAGAGCAGCCTCAGGGCTGCTCTAATATGCTCAGTATCTCATAGAACCCAATGGTTGCATGACACACTCTCAATGTGCCCTCCAAGTTGCAGAGATGTAACAAGATGGACAGATGCAGTAGCAGCCTTAGGGGAGGGCAAAGTGGGCAACTGCCCATGGCCCCATACTTTAGGGGGGGCCACATTTTTTGGGGGGGGGTGAAGTTTTTGCAAGGAAGTGGCTCTATTTGCATTGTAATACTCAACTATTTATCTAATTCCCCCAAAGAATATTAAAAAGATCCATGATACAACTGTGGTGGGTTAATATTTACCTGAGTACATACATTTAAGGGGCCCCAAATGACTCTCTTGCTCAGGGCCCCAACAACACTCAGACTACTACTGCCAAATGTCCAGAGCAGCTGCCACACACAGGGGCAGCAGCTGTTTTTTTCCACCCCTTTCCCCCAAGTCCATTCCTGAAGCAGCTGCCTCAGAGGCCCAAGAGTTACAATACTGTCAAGCTGTCCCCTGTTCTAGGGTCTGGGAGCAGCTCCCCACTGTCTGTAGCTCCATCTCCTGGGTGGAGAGGTCATATGGGCTGGGTATTCTCTGAGCCCTGTACCACCCTATCTGAGAGGTTTTGAAAATGCCAGGACAGAGTAAATGGATCTGAACAGAAATGAGAATCAGGCCCATTGACTCCTTGTCTGAGTGGAAGAATCTGAACTAGGTTGCCAAGGTTAGTTCTTGCCTAATAACAAATGCCATAAAAAGAGTTACAGTTCTCATGCCACAACCAGACTAGGCTTCACTCATTACCCAGCTTGACTAAGGGAGACTCAGCCAAATTCATCCCTGATGCAACAGCTACAGTGTAGCTGACTCATTCATATTAAAAGTCCTATGGCATTTTTGCAAGAGGAGGGGTGTGAACTTCTTGATCCTGGCCATTTTCCAGTATGGGTGATAAATACATAGAGACCAACCCATGCTCTCTCCCACCTGCAGATCCAGCTGGAATTATCTTGGCTCCTTGTCCCAAATGGCTGTGTAGCAAACAGCTGCTTGGTTCATTCACAATTGCTCAGCAGATTGTACTCCCCCCATCTCAGGCTCCTTGTCCTCACTTACCTCAGGGTTAGGATTGCACAATTCTGCCACTCTCAAGACATGAACACACAGTAAAATATAGGGGGACTGCAGCATGTGTTAGCTGGCATAGGTTACAGTAGCACTGAAGACATGGCACTATGGGCTTTAGCATGTTCTAGCTACTAGACTGTAAATTCTCCATGGTCCCTGGTATGCATGAGGGTGTTTCAGAAATTAATGACAAAATGGCTGCCCTGTGATAAAGTGAGAAACTAAACAGCAGTGGGGGACACTGATGGCAACACTGTCGAATGCACCCCTCATTTTGCCCTGAAGACATGTGCGATGCTAGTGTGCATAAAAACAACATGGTTTCACAGCTGTCAGTGTGCACCAAAGGAGAACAGTGTTCTGTCATTCATTGTCACACTCACTGTCATGGCAACTAAAAAGTTTCTTTGAAAATGGTATCAAGAAACTTGTGAGTCACAAAATGCCTGGGTTACAAAGCAGGGGAACTACATAGAGAAGTGATGTGGTCCTGTAAATGATCATTGCACTCAAACTGGATTTATTTTGAAATTGCTGTTAGTTTCTGAAACACTCTCCTATCTCGGTTACTAACACCTGATAAAGCCCATGTTGCTGCATCCTCACTGCTGTTGTTTCCTATGGTGACTGAAGTAAGTCAATATGGATATACTGCAGGTGCTGTAATTGCACCTCATGTTGCTGTACAGATGCACCCTCTGAGTGGGCCCCCGGTTGCAGTATCCTCACACTTTAACCACAATAGCCCAAGCAGGTCTGACAGGGTCAGATCCTGCTTCCCTCCATGACTGTCACTGCTTCTCACTGACCAAACTGTCTCCATAATAGAACACAAGCAGTTCTGAAAAAATGTTATCTTACAATACAGCAGACTATACATATGCAGGCTGTTTTTTCAGGTGTTCATCCACTTTGCATATAGAAGCCCTGGAAGGACAAACTCCCTTTGGACTCTCCTAAAGAACCTTTCCCCATGGGCTCTTCTACATATGCATTTACGTGCAACTACATTTAATGTGCACATTAAGCAATTTTTGGCAGGTGTTTACATGTGCAGGGACTTGGCACTAAAGTTAGTGCTAAGACCCCGCAGCCCTGCCATGTGCCCCTTGTGGCTGGGCAGACCCAGCACTAAAGTTAGTGCTGTGTTGTGTTTACACATGTGTTAATCCACTTTAACTAATTGCACCTAAATTGGATACCAGCATTTGCAGGTATCAAATTTAGGCACCTTAATTTCACCATTTTTAATGTGCATTAAGGGCACATGTGTAAATGCATGCCCATATGGCTAATATGCATTAACACGTCTTGTGTAGATGCGCCCCATGTTAGCTTGTCTCCATCCAACTTTAATGATGGTACTTAGAGAAGATGCTGGCAACTCACACTCTGTAGGAGAAATATACTGTTTATAGCTCTCTTGATCTGGTGATCTAACCGTGTTACCTTGGCTTAGAACTCTGAAGTATACAATTATTTTTTAATTATGCCTGATGTTTGCTGGGAGGCTGCTTATCTGGGATCATTTTGCCTTCCTATTTATTCTTCCTGCAGCTGTCAATTAAGCTAGACCAATGCATTAATTCAAGGAAGCCAAATAACTTTGATATACAATAACTTCCACTCATGAACAATATTCATAAATTACATTAGCAGTTTGGAAATTTTTTACATACAATTTCCACCCTAGAAGTGGCTGCATTTCAGAGATGAGTATCCACTGTGTAGCCATGTGATGCTTTGAAAGCAGTTTTCATGCAAATATTTTTTGGCTTGGGTCCCTTACACCATGGACATTTCTCCAGCAGCATTATGTCCTGGACACAAGGTAGGTCTATTCCACAGTCATGGCTTCAGTGGCTGCACTCTAGTAGAGACATACTCAAGCTAGCCTTAAACTAGTTAGCAGTCCAGTGCAACAGCTCATTTAAGGGAGTATTTACCCAGTTTTGAAGGTGCGGCTTGCAACCTGCGCCAAGTCCTAGGTTGCTGTAGCTACATTGTTAGTGTTCCTGCAGCCAGCTAGCTTAAGGCTAGCTTGAATTTATCTGCATTAAAATGACAGCAGTGACTACAGTGAGACATACCCACAGCCTGGAGCATGCCGTAATCGGCAATGCATGCTCTGCTCTCTTCCCTGGAAGAAAGACACAGCTCAGCCCTGGAATGTATCCTTGTGGCTTAAGCCCTACCAAGCCCTCCATCTTCTGGTGAAACTCTTATTCAGCACTAGGTGTGGCAGCTGAGAGAGAAATCCAGTGCTTTTACCAGGCAAGGGAAGCCAGCCTGCCTTGGGAAAAATAATTTAAGAAAATAGTCAACGCTCTGAGATCAGCTGGCCTTCTGGAGAGGGACAGAATGTATACAGAAAGCTGAGGGGGGCAGAGGTTCTGCTTTTCTCTCCTGAATGCCATCCCCACCATGCAGCAGAAAGCCTGAAAAGGGAAAGGGAAAATGCCTTGAACATCCCATCCTACCCTGCATCTGAAAAGCCAGGTCTTCAGCCTTCACGTCTGCAGGGCATCTGCTCACCCTGCTGATGCCGAGACCAAAGCTGCATCAGCTACAGTAAAGTGTAAGCCCTGGTGATGCTAGCAGGCATTTAGGCCTGTTTTCCTTGGCTATGCTGTGCAAAGCACAGACTGGCTTGTGTGCCTGCCCCACACACCGTTTCTCACTATCCTGGTCAAAGAGATCTAGCTGGATTCCTGCTACAATGTTTAGGGGCAAGGTGGAATGGTTCTTTTCACCCAGGTTGCCTGTTCCCTGGAGGGTTCTGTCTACGCTGCGTTCAGGAGGTGTGACCACAGCTAACAGCCAGCTGATAGCATATACCCAAGATAGTTTTGATCTAGTTTGCTGGGGCACCAATGACAATACAGCAATCTGGCTTCAGTGGAGGCTATATAGGCCTGCTGGAAACCTGTCAAGGGTGGATCCAGAGTGGGGTGCACAAGTGCGCTTGCACCTGCCTTTGATTCCTGGACCACCCAAAGTTTAAAACCAACTGCTTGGCAGTGGCAGCAGAATTTCAAGTCAGGCAGTGCTGAGGGAGTCATTTGACTTCATGGCTCATAATCTACTTGATCCCTTTTAAATTCTTTACTCCACAGGTGTGAACCACCCTCTCTTCTTTTAATGGCCTTGATGTTCCACCAATCAAACTATCCTTTGTTCTGCAGTTCTGCTGCCTGTTAGCTGCTCCTGGTAATGAAGTTTGTATTTCACAGCCCTGAAGATTGTTTTTAACACATTCCAATGTTTTTACTTCAATCTTAAACTGAATTATACAGCCCTAAACCCCTAGCGTATTAAGAAGAGTTTAGATTATTTTTAATTGGAGAAAAATATGTGTTGTTTTATATGGGATGATATACCATCTGCACCCCCCTTTTCAATATTCTAGATCAAACCATGGCACCTGGGGCAGTTGTTCAGCAACTGAAACCTGTGCTATTGCAACTTCTTTATCATCAGCATGAGAGAGAGCTAAATGAAAGCAAGTCTGGATGTGCCTGCAGTCACACCGTTGACTGCAGGGTAGACATAGGACATCTTCCTTGGTACAATGCACTAGCGTTTCCTAAGGTCCCCACAGATCTGTGAAAATCTGAAGATACCTTAGAACAACCACAACTTGTCTAACTCATAACCCAGTCTGGGCAGGCCCCTGCACAGCCCCACAGTATGGGGAAGTGTGACTTCAAGTTGTTTGAGACCTCTGTTCTTGCCTCAAGCACAGAAGCAGAATCACTGGGCAGTAGGACCGTGTGTCTAGTCATATACTCCCCCCGGCTGCTCTGATCTCCTGGGGCCCTGAGCCACTCACCCACCAATTCAGCTCTGCACTGTGGCTGCCAAAATTTGCCCTGTTCCATCAACTCAGATTATTAAACAGAGTGAGTCAATGCTGGCCTAGCATCCCATTCTCAGGAGGTGCTACTCAGCGCAGAACAGGAGGTTCTGTTTTGCTCCAGGCAAGTTAATAGAACTGGATTGAAAGACTCTGTACTCCATGCTCCCTTCCCAGCTGTGTCCAGAGCTGGGCCTGTTCCAGTTATTGGGGCTGCTGGAACTGAGCTGCTGCCATGGCTGCTGCTGCTCCACCATTTGTTGCAGCTCAGATCTCAGCTGGGGATTTATGGCATTCATGAGTTTGTGAGGGCTGACTCGGGGACGATTCTCTACTTAGGAAGGAAGAAAATGGAGTAGGGGGAGAAAGGGGAAGGAACAGGAGGCCAAAAAAAGTGCCAAAGTGCCATGAGCTCAATTCTGTTCACATAACGTATTTACAGAGTTATGGCTGTGTCACTGAGAGCATGAAAAGGCCTGTGGTTCTGGCTTTGCTCTAGTGAAGGGGTAGTCTTTATATGTGGCAGACAAATGCAGAATACCATGACAGAGAATGTGTGTATGTTTGTTGGGAGGGGTGAGCTAATGCACTGGAGATAAATGTATTGCCTCAGCATGAAGAAAAGAAGCGCTGCATCTAGAAAGGGCTCAAGGGCAAATATATCCCATGTCAACCAAGTTCCTATGAACATTTCTTGGCTCTTTTATACATATCACATACCCTTGGTATATGGACAGACAAACAAATTATACTGATGTAAAAAAAGGGTGAGACACTGCATGTCAGCTGCTCAGCAATAACTGTTTCATATGTCCTTGCTTTTCCTCAGTAAACATAAGCTAAACCATGGTAATTTAACCTTGTTTCATTTAGGGATACATTGCCGTGATTTATGTTGAATTTACTACTGAACAGGAGCAGACACATGAGACAGTTACCCTGGAGCATCTGATGTGCAGTAAATTCCCTCACCCCTTATGCCTCAATATAATTTGTCTGTCCATACCCTTAGAGTGATCTGTCCAGCAAAGCTTCAAGAAGGTTTCATAAAGCAAATTGTTATGCTATGTTGTTTTAGCTCTCCCAGGAACTGTACAGCCTGTGACACTGGCATCCACTGCAGCAGCAAGAGCTTTGCTCCCACAGTTTCTCTTTCCACACAATCTTCCTCCCTTCTCCCGTGGAGTCCTCAAAGGCAGGAGTTTCTGCCCTAAACTAATTCAAGTGCTCTCCTTGGAGGTTTCTGACAAGAGTATACAGTACAAACCCCATGTAGGCTGGAAAGGGTTAATGAATGGTAGTGAGCACAGTCAACCCCCTTTGCTGTAGTGAGGATCGGGCCTGTACAAAGATGCTAAAAAAAGAGTGAGCAAGCTTGCTTTGGTTGGAGGTGACAATGAGGGTGGTGTGGAGGGAAGGGAAGCAGCATGAAAGTTTGCTGTTGACTGTGAGGTTTGGTTGGAATCAGTCAATTGATGGCGCAGAAGAGAGGCCTGAAAAATTCTGAATGCAGCAGTTAGCTTTTTCTGGGCTAGCAAGTGCTCAATCCCTGGCCAGTAAAATAAATGCTTTTAAAAAATGGTGTTTTACTTTTTTGCTTCAGCCTCACAAAAGTTTCTGGCTCTTCCCAGTGGGCTTCTGATATAGGAACCCATACTCTGATCCATGCCATGATAGTTGGGAAGATGACAGAGTAGGCATACCCTGCTTAGGTCAGCCCTCATCACCATCTGTAGTGGGCTGTCTCCTTTCCAGAGGCTGGTTATTTTAGCAGGCACAACGAGTACGCTGAATACCAGAATTGGAAAGAACTCCTTGCCAGAGTTCTCAGCTGGGGAGAAGGATGGAAAATCCAGGGTTTTGCAAAAGCCTGCAGCTCTCGCACTGAGCCTGTTGTGTCAGAGGAGGATTTATTAGGGACAGTGGGCTAAGAATATCCCACAGCACAATAGTTTTTCTCTCTCCCTCTCTCTGTAGCAACTGTGGGCGACTCCCCTGACATTTCAGTTAACTAATGACCTCTCTGTGTGTGACAATCCCTGCTGAAGTTGTGCCAGTGCTGATCCATCTCAGAAAACCACCCTGTACTGCTGCCTTGGGAGTGCTGGGTGGAGGCAAATGAAATAGAAACCCTACTGCAGAGCAAATGGTGCTTTATTTTCCTTGCTGCAGCTATTTTTGCCTGTCCCTCCGCTGGCATATGGACAAATATTCATCCCACCAGGGACTCAGTGGAAACTATCTGACACATTTTCATTTGGAACCAGCCACCTCTGGTTTGAACCCCAGTCTCTGGAGACAAAAGGCTGATCTGATAAATCAAACTGCTGTGCTGCTTGCTGCTGCCCTCTCAGGCTCTCTTACCCTCCAGACTCAGCCTGTAGTCTACAAAGAAATGGGAACAGAACAAACCTTCTTGTTCACCACCACAGCCTGCTCTTGAAGCTTCAGCTCCCTTGTCTGTGAATAAAATAGCATCAGCACTGGGCCAGTCAAGCAAAGGCCTTGGGCATGTAGGATTGGAAGGGACCACCTAGGCTGCCAAGTTCAATCCCCAGTGGTTACAGACACCCAGTAGGGTCTATGAGATTGTCCATTCACACAGCACAGCCACAAAGTACTCTCTAGTTCCAACTCCCACCCCCAGAGAATGTGGTTAAAACATGCTCAAGGGACCATACGAAGGGGGGCCATGCCCCATGCCATGGAGGAAGGAAAAAATCACCGCAGTTCATTTCCAGTTTGACTTGAGGAGGGAATTCTTTCCTAACCCCAAACCTGGTGATCAGCCTGCCATTGCCCAGGAGCAGAGACCGGGGACCTTTGGATTCTGCCAGGGCAAACTGTGATCACTGACACCAGTGGGATTTGGCTCATTAATATTGCTGGCCTGACAAACACTACAAGTGCTGTTGATGCATTTACACAGCTGAATCTAAGACAGGATTTTAAAGTGATGGAAGTTGGTGTGCTTGTGCTGAACTTGGGCAAACCTGTCAGGTCTCCTGAGTTCTCTTCTGAGCACTGCCACCAGGTCACTGGCAAGCTTTGGACCAGTGATTCAGTGTGTCACCTTCCTCATTTGTACCAAGGCCTATTATGCAAGAGGGTTGGTGGGGGTAGGTCACCTACTGTCTGTAAAACATTGTTCTCCTCTAACATTTTGCTCATGCACAAATGAAGAGAGTATTTTTTCCCTGCTTGCTTTCTTCTCCCCTGTGTTTTGCAGACATTTTCTCTTTCTTCCTAGTTAGTCAGATACTGCTCCTTGTTTAGAGCTTGAGAGGCTTGTTTGCATAGCACTTTGCATTCCGTACTGTCAGGCAGATATGCCTTTCACATTCCCTTCTTCACCTCTGGCACATTCATTACACATATAACCCCTTTGGTTAGCCAGTGTGCTTTATAGCTGGATTTGTAGGGTTTGCATCAAAGGATAGCTGGCCCCTTTAAGGCAGTCACGGCTAAGATTGAGCTGCTGTTTCCCTGCTTGATTATAAACCCAGCAAGGGCTGTAGGCAGGGGTAGATCCAGAGGAGGTGTAGTGGCATAGCTGCACCCCCTTTCATCGTAGATCATGCTTTTAAAGGCCCCAAATCATGTAAGAACCACCGCCCCACCCCTTCCTTCCCCTCTGTGCTCAGAGGCAGGCCACCTCTCCTTCTCTCCCTGACTTGGTACTGTTGCTTTTCCACTGTCCCAGGGTGAGAGAAGCTTCAAAGCAGAGGCTATGGGCAGGGGTGTTTTCCCTTCCCATGCCTGCTCCCAGGGGACCAGTCAGGGTGGCAGAACCTTCCTCCCCTCCACCCATCCCCACTGCACTGATGTCCCTCTCCCAGCTGAGCCCAGCCTGGCTGAAGTGGGCAGGAGGAGCTCTGAAGCTTTCCTTGCCCTGGGAGAGTGGGGAAAGCAGTAGCAGCAGGTGCAGGAAGGATGGGAAGGGATGTGCTTCTGAGCACAGAGGGGAAGTGAACTTCATAAAAGTTTATTTGCTTTGGGGACTTCATAAAAGTTCCTGGGATCCACATTTAGGTCTGTCCCCACCTCAAAGTGTGTGTGTGGGGGGAGGGGGGGGGCGAGAAGGAGGCTGGGAGTAGGGGGTGCCTGCTTCTGCACCCTGCTTTGCCAAATCCTGGTTCTGCCCTTGGTTGTAGGAAGTTAATGGTGGGTTCCAGAGTCAGAGATGTAACGGGGAAAAGCTTTTAGGCCCATTTGACTATCTTTTGGTTGAGTGGATAGCTTTGAGGGAATAGCGTTTGAATAATAAACTGAAACCTGAAGGAAGGGACCTGAGCTGGAGTCTGGGCATGGAGACAATCTTTTCTGGTCTGGAGAGGCCAGTAGTTTAAAGGCTGAATTATCAGGGGCTTCCATCTGGGCACCAAAACAAAGGCCAGATTTCCTGAAGTGCTGAGTGCCCAGCAGCTCCTGTGGGGGACTTGCTGGCAGAGTTTTGCAAACAGCTCAGCACTCAGTGTGTTCCCTTTTGAAAATATAATAGTGTTTTGGGACTTGGTGTGAATTTAACTCTTTTGAAAATGAAGATTTGTCTGTGTGTGGAGCTGGGGGAGGGAAGTGGAAGGGTTCTGAAGGAAAAAACACTCTTTATATTTCTTGATTTACTGGTCTAGTCTATGATAAATGACCCCATGCTTGACAAAAGCCTGTTCGTGGATTGTAGTAAGTCTGCTAGCATCGTATGTGCAATATATGAGTGTACTCACTAAAATCCAAGCTACCTCTGTTTTGTTGAATCTACTGATGGCAACTAATGCATAGCTGTACTTTATGTGCCAAATAGATTTGGTGCTGGCCAGCATGCCAGCTCGAGCCAGTTTATGGCTGCATTCAGATGAATACAGCATTGTGCAAAGATCTTAGCTTGTTTTTGCCAACTGATGTCATTCTTACAATAACTTGCGTTTCCTAAAGCCTCAGCTCCTGGAGTCATAAGAATTTGCAAGAATCTCAGCTTTTAATATTAAAAAAAGTTCTACCGCTCCCCTCCCCCAGTTTGCAAAGAAAATAAGATTCCACTGCATCCAAAAGCCTCAAATACCAGAAGGCAAAGAAAAAGACTTAAACATTGCATTTTTTTAATTAAATCTCATGATTTTTTCTTTTAAACCTTGAGGGCTGAAAATGCTGCTAGCCTTTCCATTCAGCAGCGTATTCTATCAGAATAGTTCACTCCCAAGAAATGTTGCTACTTGGGGCAGCTCTGCCTTGGGAGGTATTCTGGAGAGTGATTCGCATTTTGTTAAAGAAAAATATGGCTAAAGATGCTCTGCAGCTTGAGATCTGTTTTGGTGCTGTCCACGCCAGACGCACAGTGCTACTCTTTGATGGATTAAAGAGGATTAGTGGGCGTCTGCATGATCCAGAGAGATGTGCCAACAGTCACAAATGCGGCTCTTGAACTGTGAGGCCAACCAAGATGTAATCGCGACCTCTTGGGAGCCCTGGCATAGCTCTGAATTAACCCGCCTCCTGCTCTGTTTCTTTTTTTGGGGCAAGTGTGCCAGCAGGCTCTCCCTTGCCTGGATATGCTCTGGGGTTTGCTGTGGGGACTGTTGATCTTGGCTGCAAAGAAGCATTTCTGTTTCAAACAGCTGGTTAATGTGTAGCAATTGGGATTTGTTGTGCACAAGGCTGTTTATCTCTGCTGATGTTGTTATCTGTGCCTAATGAGCAAAGCAAGCTGGGAAAGGGGGATATAGCAATGCAGATTTTTTTGGAGGGTAAGGAGTGGGACAGACAGGATAGCAAAAAGTTTAGGTTGCATCTGCTCATGGGTGGGTCTTAGAAGGTTTATAATGGAAGCAGGTGGCCCACAGTTGGGAATTCCCAGGGGGCTCTTGGATGTGACAGATCTTTTGACCTGCACATGCTCCCTCAGTGCTCTCTGGAGAAACAACCAGGGTCAAGGCTTGGGGGAAAGGAAGGCTTTTCTCATAGTGTATGAAGCAGTGTTGTCTGAAATGCATAGATTGAAAGGCACAGACTTGTGTACAGCCTCATGGAAGCAGCCTTTTTGAGAGCATAGTAATTATAATAATGAAAGATGCTTAGCCACTGAGATTTGCAGTGTCAGCTGGGGTTTAGACATAAAACTTGCATTATTTTAGTGGGAATTGTGCATCTAAATCCCAAAGGCAGCTTTGAAAAGCTGAGGTAATGTTGACAGCGATTTCCATTGTTGAGATGCTTTATAGACATGAGCTAAATCAGGGTGGCCAACCTGTAACATGTGTGCCGCAAGTAGCATGGGCAGTCTGTGTGGTATGCAGCAGATCAGGGAGGGGATAGCAGCCCAGCAGGAGATAGGGCAGGGAACAGAAAAGAGAGCAGCATTTTGAGCAGGAGAAAGGGATGAGACATGGGAGTGGCACTTAGGGAGGGTACAGGGCTAATTTGTGGCATGCCTGTCATAAAAAATTAGACCCCCAGCTGAGCTAACTAATCCTGCCTGCCAGCCACACCCTCGGTAATGTAGGTAAATTTGTATTACAGAGGTGGAAACTGAGTTAGAAGGCAAGAAAGCAACTTTCTCAAGGTGACACATTGTGTCCATGTCAGAGCTAGGGCTGGGAGCTGCTAGACCTGTCCTGTGTTCAGGCTGCCAGGGAAACAGAAAGAGGGTGAATTATATGACCTTGCATCCAGGGCACATTCCAGCTTCCACCAGTGCTCCCAGAGGAGAGGAATGGTAGATCTGGATTTTCCCAGTACCATCCAGATTTGTGGTCACTAGGATTTAACAACTTTGATATCTATCCTGTGATATTATCTGGCCTGATCTACAACCGGTTTTACAACTTGTGAGCAGCTATTACCATACAGACATGACTGGAGACTATCTTGCACCTCTTGCATCATCTAATTAGCATGGTGATGTTGCAGCTGAGTCCTCCTAGGCTCAGCGATGCTCTCAGAAGCATGGCGCAGCTTTTTTGGAACACGAGCTCCTGTGAATTATGTCCTAAGAGTGCTCCTGTTCAATGAAATTAAAATCATGGCCCACTCAAGAAATGCTACAACAGTCTCTAGAGGAATCATTTGACTGTACCTCCTGGCTGTAAAAGGTAAATAAAGCCTGAATGCCAGCTAGTGTGTGACCTCCTTGCAACAAAGTACTGTGCTAGTCTGTAGCAGTTGCACTCAATGGAGGGGAACTAGCCGTATTCTATGGAGAGAGTCCAAGGAATAGGAGCCAGTGGTCCCTTGTGACACAGAACAGCAGCGGGATTCCTGTGATGTGCTCTGACAGGGCTTCAGGAAGCGGGGAGACAGCATTGTTCAGAACATTCAGGCTGCTTCTATGCTTCAGTGAACATGTCTACACCATGACAGTGACACGGCCTAGCTGAGGTGTTCCCGAGCAAGCCCTGCCTGCACACTCCATACCTGGAAATACATCCTGATGAAGATGCTCCACGGGTTCCTTCTGCAGCTGCTCCCAGGGTCTGGCCGACATACTTGAGAACAGTCAATCAGGGTGACCTTGGAGCAGCCCTTTTGGCCTACCTCTGCATTTGGAGCATGCCAGCAGGAGCCAGTGGGCAGGGAGTACTCTGGACTGTCACAGCCAGAAGCTGCCACCACAGTAAGAAGTGCCTCACTTCCCCATACCATCATGCTACCATTTCCTCCTTGTTCACACAGAAAGGTCCTTGTCCTCTTTTCTCTCCCTCCCCTGAACTTTAAAGCTATAGGTTTGGCTTTGCTGTCTGAATCAGCCATGCATTAAGACAATATTAACGCTGAGCATTCTTGGACGCTGGCTGGAGGCAGAGCTGAGCAAGTTACTTCTAGATATCTATATTGCAGTGTCACTGAGAAGCCTCAGCTGAGACTAAGGCCTTATTGTGCTGAGTACCGTACAAACACATTGTTAGGGGCAGGCTCTGTTCTGAAGGGCTTATAGTTTAAATCATGGATGATATGGCTTGCAGAGCCTACCCATCCATCCCAGCAGGCTACGTGAATTTGAGGGGCAGGGCCTGCTACAGAATTTGGGACCCTGTGGCCCTCTGCAGCAGGGGGGCAAGTCAGGGCTGTTCAAATGCCTTTGGCCCTGTGCCCATTGACCCTTGACGCTACCCATGGACCCACCACAGCTGCTGCTGGCTCTCAGGATCAGGGCCAGGAGGAGTCCCATCCTATGTATCTGATACAGGGTGAGTTTGACAACCTACATCTAAAAAGACAAGAGACAAACAGAGGGAGTTGAAATACAATGGGAGTAGCTTGCTCCAGGGCATGCAGCAAGATGGTGTCAAAACCAGTAGATACCAGGTCTCCTGGTTCACTGCTTTCCATTGTTCTAGAGAAAGGACAGAGTGAGTAAAACTATTTACCAGAACACAGAAGTTTTGTCTGGTCCAATTTATGGAAGAATGTTGCCACAGGAAGTTACAAAATAGCCTCTGAGCTGTCAAACAAGGGGCCTCCATGCAGAAGTAGCTAAGTTGCAGTTGCATCCATGTAGTCCCACTTATGAAAAGGTCCTGGCCACATTTACCCCTCCCCCCCCCGAGATGCTGAATAACTATAGATAAATATCCAACTAGATGAACTAACTCATACCAAGCACATTAAAATACAGGAAATATGGAGGGATGGAGGAGAACAAGAGCAAACACAGGTTTTTAATTGCAACAGCTGGAGTTTTCTGGTGCTTATGTCCAGCTAATAAAGAAGCCTATTGAAATTCTTCCATAGCTGTTACTGTTTCTCAGGGGAGAAAATGTTTGAGATTCAACTGAGCTACTACAAGGCAAGGCTGGCCAGTCACTCTAAGGGAATATGCTCATAACAGAAGGATGGGCAGAAATGATAGGGAGAAACCCCCCTCCCCCAAATTTCCTGCTTCTCTCAAATTAGATAGTGAACTAATAATGGGCAGCAGCTGGTGGGGTTCTGGGGCAGTTGCAGCCACTGACTTAATTGCAGTTAAGTGTTTTTAGAGTTGGGTTGTAATTAGATCTCCATCCATGGAGCCAGCCTATATACATTTTTTGTCTGGACCCATAGGAAAAGCTGGTTTAGCTGGAAAGCAACATAAAGGCAGACTTTCGACAGGTTTTTTTGGTTGGCAAGATTTTCGACTTAGTCAAATTTAACTCACAATGTACTAACTTGGAGAAATTCAGTTGCAGAAAGAATCTGTTGTTCCTTTTACCAAACACAAGCCAAGCAACCAGTTTGGCAACCAAAATCAGATGTAATCTGTTTGAAAAGGTTTGTTTCCATCTGGAGAATGTATCTTATAGATAAGCACATGCAATGTTTTTTAGATAAACGCACACAAATCTGTGCTATATACTTGGACATTACTGTGATTGTGATGTAAGTACATAGAACTTTACTAAATGACCCACTGAATCCCTCCCAGATGAATACATGGGACAGGCACCTTTGGCTATAGAACACAAGAAGCTGATTTGTTCCAATAGTAGATCTATACTTCAAATGTCTTTATTTTGTGTCGAACCAAATCTCATTCCCACAAACATTTCAGTCCCTCTAGACAGCCACTGTCTGGGGTGGAAACCCATTCAGAAGCTATTTCTATTGCAGGTTGCACTGATGCACTGGAAAGCATAAATAATCAGGACAGCAACAGGTAGTTGCCTCTCTTTCTGCTAGGGAGCTTGACAATTATCTATGTCTTTGTGGACCCTAAGTTCCCTGAGGTTTCTCTGCTCTACCTTTGAGGAGCATCCTGGAAACAGAGTGCATAATACTTCTTTCTGCCTACTAATATTAGCCTGGGGAACAGGTAGCTCAGGGGTAATCAGAAGTGGAGCCTTTAGGTCATTGGTTCAGTTCTGCTTGATACTGGCTGAAATATTCATCTGTAGGCTGTTCACTGGCCTATGTAAAATGACCTTTGTCACCTTGGTGATCACTGATGACAGACCAATTTCCAATGGATGGCACTCACATTTCAAAACTCATGGGTACTAATTACTGACCTCCTTCCTGGTGATCTCAGAGGAGTGGCCACAAAGTAACCGCAGTGGACTGAATGCTACTTTTCACCCCTAGTGTTGGGATAAATTGCTGTCATTGCTCCTATGTATTTAGTATCCAGCACAATACAGCTGAGCCTGACTGGCATCTCTGTGTACTATGTTATTACAACTAACTAGCAAATTCCTGTAAAAAATTATGGGGGGGAGGGGCGGTGGGGGGGATGGAGCCCTGCATCTGGCCGGATGCCCCCCTCTGCTGCTCCGACTCTGCTGTACCCCACCTTCCCCCACACTGCTCCAGGTCTGTCCACGCTCCACCCCCTCCCCTGGCCACTCCGGGTCCAGCCCTGCGCTAACCCCCACAGGCGCTCTGGGTCCAGCCCCACTCTACCCCCATTGTTCCACATCCACCTGGCCTGTGTCCACCTCCCTCCCTGCCCCATCGCCTCACCCTCCCTGCTGGCTGTTCTGGGGGGCATTGGGGCTGGGTGGTGGCAGGGATGTTGCTACCATGACCCCCTCCCCCCTCAGGCAGGGAAGCATGGGGAAGTCCCGCTGCTCGGGCAGCCAGGGCATGTTTGCCACCACCACAAACTTCCCTAGCAGCAGCTCAAACTTAGGCCCGCACAGCCCAGGGCATGCAGCCAATTGCCGTCCATCCTCTTGGTGGTGCATGTGCAGTTTCCCAAAAGCATTACGGACAGCCAGACATACAGCCAGACACATAGACTAAGCCTTTTATTATATTATAATGAGTAATTAACTGCTAATAATGTCAGGGTGAGGCATATTGCCAGGATGGGAAAAAAATGCCCCATCTTTGCTGTACTGTGTGGAATGAAGGATTCCAGGCAGCAGGTCTGTTACAGGTACCATTCACCAGTACTAAATTTGTTTAATAATCAGTGTAAGAAAAATAACCCCAAGTTAAGCTTCCACTCCCCACAACTCTTCTTGTGAGCTGACAAATTATATTTAAACTTTTAGCACAATCATCCAGTTTTGCAGCAGTGCACTCACCCAGTACACTGCTCCTGGCTTCAGCTAGACAGGACCTGGTCTGGTATGTTTGAAGGGAGTTTTCTGAGGGTTCAGTTAATGAGTGTCACAGCACAGTGGTGATCCTTGCATAGGTAGCCTTCACCCAGCTGGTGCAATAAGATGTCAGATGAGTATCATGGATAGATGGCTTTGGTGGAAATGTTGTGAAACCATCTGAGAGGCTCAGTCCTAGACACCTTGATTTGAATAAGACTGGACAAGCAGCCTTGGGAGTCAAGTACAGAGAGCTTGTTGAATGCTACATCTATTGCTAGTCATTCTCCTCTGCCTCCTTTCCTGTCCTCAGGCCGCTCCAGTGTAATGCAGCCAAAAAGAACCCCCCAACTCATATTCATCCACTATTTTTTTTTAATTATGCTTAGAAATCTGTCTTTTCTTCCTCTGTGCCCCAGTTCCTGCTGCAAACTTCTCCAGGTCTCAGCAAATTAGTGCTCTTTCTTTCTGTGCTAACTTATATTTTAAACAGTGAGATATCACTTTTAACTAAAATAAAACCTTCTGGAAAAATGCAATTGTGGTTTCCATGGGTAGAAGGAAATTAACAACTGAACACTTTCCTTGCATAAGAAACTGTGTTTCCTTCCTAAAATAAAGGAGGTGATTACTTTCAAAAGTTTGATAGCCATCTTTCATTTTTTGGCATTTAAGATTTTAATTAGGTTAGTAGTTAATCCTATTCATAGCTGTGCAGGAGACTGTGGCTTGATTATTGGCCCTTAAATTACTCTTTGTAGGTGATTAAGAACAGTGGAAATTAACATGTTGGGTGGAAAGGAATGTTATATGTCACTCAATGGTGGACAAAGGGGTAGCATGAGGTGGAGCTAGCATCCATCCTTCAG
Organism: Crocodylus siamensis; assembly: GCF_052110815.1. NCBI lineage: Eukaryota > Metazoa > Chordata > Crocodylia > Crocodylidae > Crocodylus > Crocodylus siamensis. The sequence continues at coordinate 160,663,918 of NC_143398.1, forward strand.
CTGTATGGATATCAATGATTCAGGGCAGAAGCAAGATGCTGGCAGAAGAGGAGAGGCATCAGTAGGCAGAGAAAACTATCAAATGGAATAAAGCCACTACTGATCATATCTTTACTTCTTTTCCTGTATAGCTTGGGATTCATTTTAAGATCTCCTGTACAGAATAGAGCTGAAGATGAGGAAATACAGACAAGTCTTAGCAATGCAGCCACTTCATTGAGTTCCTTCAGAGTTCTTGGGTGAAAACTGTTCAGTCCTGGTGACAGCATGTGTGTCAGATTCCAATAGCTACACTCTTGTTGAGAGAGAAGAACCTTACCCTTTCACTGAAATCAGTGGTGCTACCCTGAGACTAGGGGAAGGTCTTAAAATCTGGTCCTCAATAGCGAACCCTTTTCAACAGTTTAGTCTGTGACATAATCTCATTTTTATAACTCACAAAGAGCAGCTCTGGGGTAGCACAACTGTTCAACTTCTCAGGAAATCCCTTATTTTCTTTGAGTGCTTTCTTTTACTCCTTGCTTATCTTCTATTTGCCAGTGATTCTCCTCAGCAGTCCTACAGTATCTACAATTATAGGATATCTTGATTTTTGTCTTTAGCAATTCTCTTTTAGCCCTTCCACTAGCCAGTTTACATGTGACCTGGTGTCATTACCTTCCTGGGTTTGGGAATCATTTGGCTTGGATTTTCACTTTTATGAAGGATTTTTTTTTTCTTTTTGGTTTTGAATAAATGATTGCACCGTGCTGTTTGATCACAATAGAGTTTTGCAACATGAATACCCTTTGGTTAGAATTTTCAAAAGAGCTCAGTGCCACAATGAGATCCATTTTGAAAACATGGGGGAAGAGGTGAGGAGCATCTAAAATCTGCTCTGTAGTGATTCTGAAATATTGCCCCTTGGTGACTGGCATCACATACTTAAATAGTCTGTATGCAGCTTCTAAGGATTTTAGTTTCCAATCCTTCTCTTTGCTATATAACTTTTTTAACAAGGCTTTTTAAACTTCCTGCTAGGAATTGTCACATAAATGAGCAACCACTCAGAGTTTCACTCTGTTTAGAACACTATTATTATCCTATAAACATTATTTATTGTACTATTTGCAGAGCTAGCATTTAAGATGTATTATTTACATACTATCTTTTACAAGCTTGAAAGTGCTTTGCAATGTTACTCATCCTGTGGATCTATGGATTACCCCCAGCTGCTGAAACACAGTCTATTCTGGGTTGGGCAAGCAAACAATCCTTTAAAGACAGGACATGGGAAGGGAAATGGGATTCTCTGCCAAGACAGCGTAAACAAGCAATCTTTAATTTGGGACATCAAAGAACTTACATCAGTGTTACAAAATCATGATTTTACTGTGAATCTTGCAACATTTGGCTTGGTTTAGAAGTACCAGCTCCTGGATTCATGTTATTGCACAAGAATCACAGCAATCATTAAACAGGATTGAGGGAAGAAGCCTGAGCAAATCCTAAAAGTTCAAAGAACTGATGATACAGTATGAGTCCCACATTTGTTTGCCTTAAAAGTCTCATGGTTTTTTGAGCTGATCTTGATTTGTGGATACTGGGCACTGGCAATGGTATAACACCTTACACAGGAGGCTGCAGTAGCTCACCCTGAACAGGAACTCAGCTTTGGAAGTTGCCAGAACAGAAAGGGAAGGGAGAGAGAAGGGGAGGGAGAGCTGGCCCTGATGAAATGAGCTCAGGCTCATGAAGGCTTATGAAATACATCTCTGTTTTAGAGTTTTTAACATATATATTTATTCCTGTTTTAGTCCAAATCCAATAACTAATTAAGTTCCAGGTCTAAATTACCCAAGCACAATAATACTATCAGTATGGGCCATAATTTCTATCAGGCTGGCATACTATGTGCAAGTTTCAAGCCTACTAGCCTGGCAGCTCAGATGTCCCCTCATTATACTTGATCTGACCCTACACAAAGCTGATTTAGTTGGTCTAAAACAATGGTTCTCAACCATTTTTAGACTCACATTCCCCCTTGGAAAATACCAGCTCTCAGCCTTCACTCATTTTTTAGTACAGAAAATACTAGAGCAATCCTTATGTTGCAAAGAGCTGAAGAAAGCCCATGCAGGGCCAGAATGGCTATAAAATTGAGCATTCCTATTTGCAATCTCCGGGTTTATCCGGTGAATCATGTTTACATGCCTATCAGTGCTAATGTTGCATGGCACCCCGCAGTACCCTTGGAAGCACCCAACTGAGAATTACAGGCAGTCCTTGACTTTACAACATTTGCGTTATGATGAACGGCACTTATGACATTTATAAATCGACTCCCCATTTTGACTTTCTGACATCGGTTTTGACTTTACACTTGATCTAACGTGATGCCACACCACACTGATCTGCCACGCCACCCGTCTCCCTGACTCAAGATGCTCAGTTGCTGTTCTGACACCATTTTTACATGATGAATCTTTGCGGTTCCAAACTTGTTCTTAAAATTGAGTGTTTCTTTGCAGAATAGTGTTAAAATTTAGTGTTTCTTTGCAGAATAATGACAGAAAAAGAATAAATCTGGTGCAAGAGATTAAGAAACAGAGGAACTACTGTGGAAACAAAAATGGAAATAATTAAGGGGTCTGGTAAAGGTGAGACACCAAGTGAAATCAGTAGAGCTTTGGATATCCCCTGAAAATTGTGTCCTGATTTTCTGTCCGACTTCCAAAGCTTAACAAACACTGTTGAAGAGGTGACCAAAACTGTTGTTTAAATGGGCAAAGAACTCAACTTAGACATTGCAGCAGAGGATGTTGATGAGTTGCTGGCATCACATTCAGAAGAATTTACTAATGAGGACCTCACTGAATTGGAACAGCAAAAAGTGGCAGAGGAAGATCTACCTGTTGCCTGTTACAGCACCGACTGTTGAAGAGAGTCCTCCTCATAAAGTGTTGACAACACAAAAGTGTCGGCTGAGGCATTTCAGTATTTGGAAGCTGCTGTGTCCCTGTTTGAGGAAGATGACCCCAACATTGAATGCAGTGTATCAGTGAATAGGAGCATATTCGACACGCACAGCTGCTACAGAGAAATTTACAAGCAAAAGAGAACATCTGTCCAAACTTTTTGGACACTTTCTTTAAGGAAAGCAGATGAAACTCGAGAAGAACCTGCAGTCAGGACTCCTGAGAAGACTCCAGCCAAGAGCCCTTTAAAAAGTCCAGGAAAGTCACCTCAAAGAAGTCCTTCCAGATCAATATGATTGCTATTTACAATATAAATACATTAATGTAACTGTATTTGATATATTTGTCTATAATTAATCGAGTACAAAATTCTGGGTTATTTTGGGGGGAAATAGGGTATCGGGCCTTGGTTCAGGAACCAATCCCCCATCTATAACATTGTTCCTATGGGAAAATCGGTTCCCAGTTATGACATTTTGACTTAAGACTTGGTTTTCAGGAACCAATGGTGTCGTAAGTCCAAGGACCACCTGTACTGCTTGGGAAAGAGCAAAGCGCCCTTACCTTCCAGTGCTTCATAGCATCTGACCAAATAAGCTTCAGTTCAGGACAACTGGTGCTATATACATACATACACATATACCATATATAGATATATCTATATACGTGTGATATGCATATTTATATACACACATATGTACCCACGTGTACATATATACGTACACACATAAGTGCAAATGCACACGCGCAGACATGCACGCACATCCGTACAAACGTGCGCGCACACACACGTAAACACACACCAACATATACACGTATATATCAACACGGGCACACGCAAGCCTACCCAGCCCTCTAGCACTGAGGGAAGGCCAGGCAGCAGGCAGCGAGCGCAATCCCCCCGCCCCTTCTTTGAGGTGATGGGGGGCGGGGTAGGGAATGGACGGTTTTGAATTGCGCGCGCGCGGGACCGGGAGGCCTTGTGACGCCACTACGCGCGCGCCCTCTGATGCAATGACGCCTCACGCACGTAACGTCCGACCTCCACCCCCCACGCCACACACCTCTCTCCGCTCCTCCCCTGCCGTCACCGCGCGCGCATGCGCAAGCGCCCGTTCGCTCCTGCCGGGGAGCGCCCGCCCCCCCCTCCCTCCCTCCCTGCCTGCCCGCCCGCCCGCCCGCCCGGCCACCGCGGGCGTCACTCCGTGCCTGTCCGGGTCCCCGCCGCCGCCGCCCGCTCGCCCGCCCGCCTGCCTGAGGGGCCCCTGCCCCCGCTCCGCTGCGGCCCCGCCCGGCCCCGGCCTCGCCATGCCAGAGAAGCGGCCCTTCGAGCGCCTGCCCGCCGACGTGTCCCCGCTCAACTACGGGCTCTGCCTCAAGCCTGACCTCGTCGACTTCACTTTCGAGGGCAAGCTCGAGGCCGCCGTGCAGGTACGGCCGGGCCGGGCCGGGCCTGTTCGGGGGTGGGGTGAGGGGGAGGGGCCGCCCCGCTAGCGTGACGTGGCCCGGGGGGGGGGCGGGGGCTCCCCTTGGGCACCCGCTTGGGGCTGTGGGGGGTGGGTAGGGGGACACCTCCCTCCCCCCCGCTGGCAAAGGTCCCAGCGGCACCTGGGCACCTGTGTGGTGCGCACACCTTCTGCCCTGCCCAGTCAAATGCACGCCGACACGCCTGCACCCACACTCACGCCTCACACCTCGCCTGGCCACCCGCCCACATGCACCACTCCTCTGATGTGCATGTGTGTGTAAACGGGGCGTGGTGAGTATGCAGGCACATCTCCTGTCCACACCTTGTGGATCATGTTTACACACCTATCAGTGCTAATGTTGCATGGCACCCTGTGGTACCCTTGGAAGCACCCAACTGAGAATTACAGGCAGTCCTTGACTTTACAACATTTGAGTTACGACGAATGGCACTTATGACATTTATAAATCGATACCTCATTTTGACCCCTGTCTGCACACTCTGCAGGCCCATCCTCGTCCATCCACATGCACAGGTATGTGCATGTGTGCCTGCATTATCCCCCTGCATGTACACATGTGCGCAGGTCCATGTTCACACCTGATGCCCTTCCCTGTCTACCCACGTGCACACACACACCCCACCTCCCGTTCGCACATGCAGACAGATGCACACACCCCATCTCCATGCATCTGCATACATCCCCCATGAGCACCCCCACACTGTTCACACATCCCCTCCAAATCCTACCCCCCTGCAGCCTTCATAGCTTGCCCCTATAGCTTGTGGCTGGCACTGTGTCCACTTCTATCCCAAAGGGTGTTTGTGGGAGGGAGGGGGTCTGTAAGTGTTGAGATGGTGGGTGGGCATGGGGGAGTAAATGTGTTAGGATTTTCTTTGGAAATCACAGCACAAAATGAAAAAACTCTCTTCTTTATCTTTCATACCAGCATGGGAAGGGGACCGTCATTAAGAGGTAGAGGCTTTTGTGACATGCCAGGCTAGCCAACTGGTAGAAGTGTATATTCTTCTCCTAAAACAGCAAATTGCTTGTGTTTTCAGGAAGGCAGAGCCTTTGCTGTATTCTGAGTTTTTTTTTCCTTGTGAATTTTATTGGAGTTAACTACAAATTTGCCCTTGCTAGGGCTTTTTCCTAAACTGGGGCAATCTGAATGAATGAAGCATTCCAAATATTTGAGAGAGATGACGCATACTTTGAAATAGCTGCAAAGCAAAATACTTTGCCAAAAGAGGGAGTAAAAACCTGTCTTAAAACTTCATACAACTTGAGTAATGAAATTGTTAGGTCTGAAATGTAAGGGTTGAAGACTTTTTTAACCAGAAAAGTTCCCAGTGTGTCTAGGTTGGGGGAGGGCAAAAGGTTATGAGTGATAGTGAATCTTGTGACTTGGCAGAACTGGAGGAAGATGACCAGTGATGAGTAACTTTGTGTCATGGAAGAAATACTGAAATTCTAATTCTTGATTTGCTGCTTCTCCAGTAGTTCAATTGATATGGCTGTTGGTGCTGTTGGTCCTGGTTCAAGTCCAGTACCCGCTTCAGAATTGTGGAGGATCCTCAGCAGAGGTTGTACGTGGGTTAGTGGCCTTATATGCTTTTGATTTGCTCCTAAGGGTATGGTATGTTCCCAGAACATTGATCCGTGCATTTGCAGTGCTGCAGATCTTACCAAGCCATTCATAATTTTGCTTTATTTACAAAGATAGAAATAAAGAATTTGCAAGGATCAGTGAGCTTCATAGATGTTAAAAACTTGAATCAAGTCACAGCATGCATGGTATGTTCACAACCACCTAAAAAGAATACAGAAATACAATTCCTCGTGAATTTCTAAGAAGAAACTGTAAAAGTAGAAGATGAAAAATAAATGTGGTGGAGACAAATTTCATGTGTTTGATTTGAAGTATAACTACATTTACGTCTTCAGTGTAGTTAAGCTGTGTTTCAGTTCAGACTCTTTACTGTTCCCACATACATTTTGCCTGATTTAAGTGTACTAAGCCTTGCCTGGCTTATCTGAATGAGAATCTAGGTTAGAATCCTGTCTGTGCTTTAAGTGGCACTGAAACGCACCTAGTTTGCAGTGATAATGCAGCCTAAACCACTGGAGAACTGGCCTGAAGTGCACTAAGTTAGTTCTGACATAGCTGGATTGGAAAGAAACATTAGATGACTCAGTCCAGAGAATTATGGGATGTATCCTCCAGACACATACAGGAGAGTGTAGAAATGGCAAAGGCCATTAATGTGGGTATTGCTTTGCAGTGGTGGTGTCTCTCTTACCTGGGTTAGGCTGACCTGAGTGCTTTGATTTAGGAGCTGGCCACCAAAGTTTACAGTGTAGAGATGATTTGCCTTTGGAAGAGAACTCTGTTTGCATTGTTCAGATTTTTTTTTTAACTCCTGCTCAAAAATATGTTGTTCGCTAGGTTATTTTCAGGGAGAACAGTTTATAGCTAATTTAACTAATAAAACGGTTTAACAGATGCTTTAGTCAAGGATATGAGTTATTTAGTTAATAGTGTGGTGATATTTGCTATTTTTCATCCCAATCTAACAATAAAAACTAGCAAAAAAGTAAACGGGACACGCTAATGATTTTCTGGTCTGTCTGATTACTGACCATTTTTGCTACAATACATTTTTTAAGGATTTATAAAGGAATATAAGTGTAAGGCTCATGTCTAATTATGGTGTGAAAAGAAAGGTAGATATAGTTAGACCTGGTTCTGAGTTGATAGAAGAGAATAAGTAGTAATGCATTTTGAATACCCAGGAATGCTAATAAAGCAAGTATAGATCTAAATGTAACTAAATATCAGGCTTGGGTTCAATGTTTTAGCATCTTTAGTATGTAAATGGCTAAGTTCCTTCAATAACAGAGTACTGGAGTAATTGCATCTTGCTCACTTGGTGGATTTTTCAGTGTTGAAGAAAATAATGAGTATTCTGCTATTTAGTTAATGACTTCTTTAGCCGGTATACTTTGTGGCTAAAACTCCACTGAGAAAGCTTGCTTTCTTTCGTTTATGGAAATAGACCCAAGTGGGGTGCTTTAGAGGGGTTAAGAAAAAAAATGTATACATAGTTGGCAGATACAACAATTGTTTTTTCTTGAAATCCTAGATCATTGTGTAGCCACCAAGTTAAAGCAGATGGAGACTTATTTTATGGACCTTAAGTTCCCCAGATTTTCTGGACATGAAGTGAGAGTTAAACCTGAAGGCTTAACATTGATTCATGATCAAGGAAGCTTGTACTGGCAGTGGTTATGTAGGCAGTCATCCAGCTGAGGGGTTAAAGAGGAACCTTTCCTGACCTGGTGTGTGAATATTATAATATTAACATCTGAATGAATCACTGAATTAACCTTGGCTTATAAACATGTTTGCTGTTGTATTAGTCACAAGTGTCTTTTTTTTTTCAGTTTGGTTTCCTCAGTAGTGAGTGACTTTAACAATGAAAACTATAGTATTGTTAGATAACTTTTAAGTGTCAGTTTAAAAGTCGTCATTTCATTGGGGGAAGTTTTTTTTTTTTTTTTTTGTAGCAGAAATCAGGCTTTGGTGGCCTCTTGCATACAGTTTTTGTTGGTGATACTTCTGGTCTGAGCATTTGATGCCCAGATCAGTGCTAAATGCCCATTCCATAATTCTGATTTAGGGACAAAATACCGTTACAGACTTTCAAACCTGTGAACAGATTAATGAGACATTTCACATTTGTGACACAATGTTATACTTGTTTAGGTCCCATTATATAAGCATCAGAAGACAGAAATACTTTTTGATTCAATAGATGAGATTGAAATAACATGATTTGCTTCAAAGAAAGGCTTGAAAATGAAAGAAAACTTATCTGTAGTTTTTTTTGGCACTTCACTTAGTTTTCATGTGTGAGAGAACTTAGCTCTCATATAGATTTGCTTATTTTTTTTCTCTTATCAAAAAAACTACGATATTATGATCTATCTTTGGATAGAGTTTAAATTTAAAGTCACAGGATACTGATGTATTTTCTGTCTGCTTAGGTGTCTGATTTCTAGTTCCATATTTCATCTGTTAATCACTCTGCCTCTCCAAAGTCTAAATTGTAGTAAGTATCTTCTTGTGGACTATTTTGTATAAGAATAATTAAATATTCAGAAAGAGCGTGATCCTTCAGACAGGAGACTTTGCAAGCTGGATATTTAACTATTGTAACCCTATTTCTAAGGATTGAGGTGTTAGCTCAGTACAGCCATTACTCAGTGTCTAGGGCAATTGAAGTCTATTTTGTTTCTGACTCCCAAAAGGCTTAACTCTGGGCTGAGAACAAAGGAGGGATATGCTAACATTCAGTTCTTCAGCAGTATTCCATTGAAAAGACAAACATGAGCTAGCTATCAAAAATAATCAGCTGACTCCTAACCTCCAGCTTTTGTTTGAAGCTTATATACTAAAGTTCTTAATGCTATAATGCTTCTGAACAATTACCTGTCCAGCTCAGTGTGTAACAGCACAGAGTTTTAGACAGACTGTCAGTATTCTTGTTCTACTCTCTCATATTTAAAATTGGGCACCCCCAGTAAAAGCCATCATCTTTGGAGAATATCCCTATAACTTCAGTTTTGTTGTAAATAAACTACCAGCAAAATTGCTTCTTGATTGCACAATAGGTGTCTTCTGCCTAAAAGGCTATACAATATAAAATGGGGGGATGTTTTAAATATCTTCCTTCTCAGTCCCTTTTGTATGCCTGACGGATATTCTGATATATATAGCAATGTTTAACCTGCATCTGCTACTTTTTTATAACTTGCTTGTGCAGTATCTGCTAGACTAGTGGAAAGCATATACAATCTTCTGATCTTGTAGCATGCTGATTAGGAATTGATTGAGTGTGAGGCATTGAGTTTAAAATTCTGAACAGCCCTCTCTATGGGTGCAGTGTTTGTTGCCCATCTCTTTCTGGAAAAAGTTGTTTTTATCTAAACTTTTAAAGTAATTAAATCCAATATGCCAATTAGCAATTGCAAGACATAATTTAGGTCTGAGTTTGGTTATTTAAGGTAATATGGTAAGTGTTTGATTTCTTTCCATACTTCAAAGTCAGGAGTTACTGGTACTGTTTGTTTTGCCTGTTTGTGGAACTGACAAAAACCACTGAACTCATTGCGGTGTCCCATTATAATTCATCAGGCTAAACAAGTGCTAATATTTTAAATAATTAATTTTGCATATGGATTAAGTTGATGAAGATTGTGTAATTTTAACATTTTTAAAATGTAAGAATACTTCAGGAAAATAAAATCAGATGTTGTTTGAAATATGAAATGGTTTTTATGCAGCAAGACAGTACTATTTAGCTTTAGTAAATTTACTCCTTGGTTACTACCATAATCCTTTCTAGAAGTAGATGAATGAAAACTGTGGTTGCCTAGAGAAGGATTAATAAAAGCAACTGCTTCTGCTTGTGTCTCATTGATACGATCTTCCAGTTCTAAGAAAAAGATTTCTGTAAATTTATGGTGTAGAATCTGAACTAGTTCAGTTTCACATTTTCTGGAGAGCAAAATAGTACTAAAATACTTGGCAAATTGAGGACTGTATACATGTTTGCTAAAATACCAGGTATTTTTTTCTGCATATAGCAATTTTGAACCCTGAGGTTTAAAACCAGTAACATACAGTACGCAGAATACATTTCCCAAAGTACATGCCCCAGGTTTTATTTCATCAAAAGTTTGCTTCTTAGTTTAAAAACAAGAAGAGTTGGTTACGATATCATGAAACTTCCCAAGATAACCTTGTTCTGAATTTCCTTTCTGATGAATAGAACAAAAATCCCGAAACGGTTTCCTTCCCTCTACTCCTCTTCTGCTTCATCACTTAACCAGAAGCTTAGAGATGCTTGAAGTATCTTTAACTTGCATTGGGAAAAGTTTTGAAAATATCTCCCTTCATTAGTTTCTCACCTTCAGGAATACTGGTTCAGATGAGGTATTTGTAACTGATCTTTTTGTCTGTCTGTCTGTCAATTTTCATTTGAATGTTAGAGAAACAAGAAGATGAATAAGAGAAAACATTTATTTAAAAAAATCCAGCTGCTTGTTGACCTTTCAATCTAAAATTCTACACAGATGTGTCAAGATAACAGTCCCAATTAAATATTAAATAAACTTTGAATGTTCATAGTAAAAGCTTGCCATAGTATTAAAATTCTCTGCTTAACAAATTATAGCATAGTTTTGCTTTTAGTGATGATGGATATAGTTGGGGATTTTCTGGTTGGCAGAGTAAATGTCTAGTAAATGCACTTCTGTCTTTATTGGTTATTTTGTGATGAAAACTACAAAGGACTTCCTGAGCTATACTTCCTTGGTGGTTGGAGTTGCCTGGTTTCATGCTGTACAACATAATCTGAAATGTAATAGTTGCCCTCAAAGTCACTGCTTGCTTTAGTCTGTCATTTTTGCTAGTCAGATGGTACAAGTATTAGCCAAACATGTTAACCTTTTGCCTCTTCGATTATGAATGATGTTGCTTGCATCTAGTTTACTCCAATTTCAGTTAATCTGGTTATTTTTGCACAGGAGTGACCTTGTTATAAACTGCTGTAGAATTACCTCAAAGTTATGACTTCAGTAAAAGTACTAAGTGAGGTTTATTTTCCTTTTTTTCTTTTCTTTTTTTGCCAAGTTTAATTTGCACAGGGAAGAGTAAACTTTCACATAAACTGACTCTCCATGTCCTTTTCTAGGAATGACATTTACAAACTCCTCTCAAATGCAAATCTAGTTTTATAGATATACATATACTTGGGTCTGTACCTATAAAAGAAATGACACCATTTTGAAAATTGATTCCTTATATGAAAAACCAAGAAGCTTCTGTTTGGTGTTTGTAGGAGGTAAAAATAAATAATATTAAAAAATTTGCTTTGCTTGGCTTCAAGTGTGAGTTCAGTAGAATAGTTGAAATTTCCATTCAGAACACGGAAAAGGAAATGCTTTTGCTGAGTTTTTGTATGGGAAACAGAGCTGGGACTTTATGGCAAAAACAGTGTAGGGTCAGAAAGGACTGAAGTTCTTCAGGAATGCAGGGCAATTTTATGCCGCTCCATTTTGGTTCTAGGAAACACCATACTAAGATATGCAGTGCATCTTACCTTGTTAACTGAACTAATATAGCTGATTTAAGCTGCAAGCAGATGTTCATTTTTACTAGTAAGAATTTTTTACCAATAGAAAAATAGCCTGGGAGATGGAATGTACATAATGCTTCAAGCTCCATGGCTGGAGAGCTTCATAGGCAAGCTCTCTAATCGGGGCAGTAGAGGGCTGCTCCATGGGTCAACCCTGGCATTAGGGGAGCCCATTCATTGACAGCTTGCCCTCCACTGCCTGGGAAGTGGGCAGGCTGTCAAGTTGCACTTGGCAACTGCTGAAAAGGGAAGTGTTCTGGCCCTGAGAAATTCGGCTGCTTCCTCCTCCCTCCCCTATTTCACCCATCAGCTAATTGGTGGGATGGGGGTGGAACCTTCCCTGTTCCGGCTACAGAAGAATAGCCCCTGCTCCTTACAGTCCTCCGGGCTGACCTGGAGCAGTGCAGGGAGTGAGGGAGCAGCCTGCTGCTGTGGCTAGGCTCCAGGAGCCTTGCTGCTGGGGCACACAGCACACCTTGTCCTGCACTGCTGTGCATTAGCTTGGAACAGGGGGACAAGGGGGGGGCAAGGCTTTGGGGCCTGGGTGCCCATTGCAGCCTGCCTTGCCTCGTTCTGCTTTGGATCAGCCTGGAGCTAGTTCTCTTTTTCAGGAAATGTCTTGAACATCTTTACAATTCTGTTTGTTTTTTTCCTTGCACAAGTGGAACGTCTGTACGTGGCTTAGTGCACATTGATTGCACACTGGTATTTTTCCTGAGAGGCAGTGCTAGTAAGTTATCTGGGCTACTTTTGATTAGGAAGAAAGTGGGCTTGGAGCACCCTTGCTGTGTATTACAGTTTGGCACTCCTGTTGTCATGCTGGGGTGGTAGAGACATGCCTTTAAACTTTGAGCTCTTTCTGGGATTAGTATTGTTCACGTTTCTGGAAAGGAGCATATGGATGGTTTGCTAAACTCACAAAATAGTTATGGGGATGGAGTTTCATCTTTCCATGGTATTAAACTAGTTTTAGAGGCAATTTTTGGATGGGCTATTGCTATATTCCAGGATGGCCACTTTTATGGCATCTTTTTGTGGCTCATTGTAATAGATATCCAAATGTTGACACCACTAATATAGTTGTCTTACAGTATCAGATCTTGACTGTGCAGGGCCCTAAGGTAAAAGTTATTCTTTGACTCCAGTTATAAGTCTTGATTCATTTTATCCTGCTTTCAGACATCTTGTGTTTATTACAAAACTGTCTTTATTGTGGTCGTTGTTAGTCCAGGATTTATTACCTATCTCCTCTCCAACTTTTTTTTTTGTCCTGAATCCACTTGATCTGCCTGATTTGTTTGAAGGGTGGCTTTATTATGTTGTACGGCTGGGTGGATCAGGGATGGCACTTCATATATTTATACTCTTGGAAATGAACCTGCCTCATCCACTGAGATTACACTGTGCCTTCTAACTCGATTGTATTCAAACAAACTAAAAGATTCCTTGAGAGGAGTAGCTGTATTTCTGAAAACAAATCTGTTGGGCCAGTGTGTTTCAAACTTGGTTATTTACAAAGTGTCACTCTTCACAAGGCCCTGAATGCTTGTAAAAACTGAGGTTTAGGGTCTTGTAAGGTGGGAATGGTCAAATGTTAAGTGCTTTGGGTGGTGATTATTTTTATCCTGTTATGTCCTTAAAGGTTTAATTAATTGTTATTTGTAATAGCTTGTGAGAAGGCTCCTGGGCTGTGAATTTGCTTTGCAGAATTAAGTTGTGTTGTTTTTTTTTTAAATGAACTATACAATTATAGCATTGCGAGTGCTCTTTATATAGTACTTGAAGAATATTTATATTAATTTTGTAATATTGCCCATTCTTTTTGGAGTTGGTGCAAGGTAAATGTTTTGCCTGTTAACAATTAACCTGATTCCTTTGAGTGTCCAGTTCTTTGCACCCTTCTGTAAAATGGGTTTGTGTTTGCAGGAAACAAGGGAAGTCTGGGGAAAAAGTGCATCCTTACAAACATTTGTGGCTATGAAGTTGTCTCCACTCAAACCTAAACTTGCCTCTTGCAAGTACTGTACTATAATGGAAACAGTTCTTGGGTCAGGGCAGTTGAGATCTTTTAAGGCCCAAGCTGTGTCAACTTCAGACTTTATGGAGTTTAGCAATTTACATGTATAATGCCTCTACTAAAATCTTAACTACGTAAGTTGGAAGACTCTAAAAGTCTTCCATCTTATTATCATATTTACTTGAATCTAAGGTGACCCTGAATATAAGACAAGCCCACCAATAATTAGATTCTATATATGGAAAATGTAGAAATTTCTAAACATTTTCCAGTTACAGAATCTAATTTTTGGAAATTTTCCTTGAATTTGCCCCCTTCCTGCTGCTATTCCAGGGAAAACAAATCTATGGGGTCAGGTAGCCCCCTTGCCCTCTCCACCTCCCTGCTCTTTACTGTCAGACCCTACTATAAATAGTTCAAACTACACATTAGTCCAAAGTCAAAAGGCTCATGATCTGTTATTTTTATTGGGCTGGTCCCCAACAGAGACAACAGTGTTTGAGGCCATGGTGGCCCTACAGCTCAGCACTGCTTAGTATGTGTGTGTATTCTAGATACCCCTACCACAGAGGCCACGTGCTAATTATCCCCCTATTCATGACGAACTGTGTGTTCTTGTCACGAGTCCTGGGATCCTCCAAAAATGTATATGTAGAAGAAGCACAGGGCAGTCTGATCCAGTTCCATCTCATGAAGGGTGGGACTTCACTAATCATATGTGCCAAGTTAAGAGAAGGGGGCAACAGATGGATTCTGGATGAACTATTTGGGGCCCGGTTTGGTTGGTGATATTTACCAGACATTTAAGACCAGTGAAGAAACAAGAATCTTAGAAATGGGAAAGAAAGATGGAGGTCAGTTGTGGGACTGAAGAGGAAGTGAAAATGTATTCAGTGTAGTGGCTTGCCATGACTTGGAAAAAGAGTCAGAACTGAGGGGGACTGTGTCCACTAACATTCAGATGGACTATACTAACTGTATCATTGTAATAGGTTTCCATCAGCATCTTGGGTTTTTTGCCTAAGATCAAATGCAGCTGTTTTTGGCACCAACCGGAGGGCATTAGGGCTGGCTCTGCCATCCAGGTGCTGGCCTAGTATTGTACTTCCACATCTGGTTCCAGTTCATTTTGGAGGGAATACCTGCCTGGGTTTTTGTTTTATTGTTTTTTAAGGGCAGAAATAAAAGGTTCTTATAACATGAGTTTTATAATCATACTCAGTGATGGTTGTATTTAATCAACTTCCTAGGTAGTTTCTATTACTGAGCACATGCTGCTTTTTGCAGCAGTTTGATGATAAACAATGTACTTAATGACTTTTCCTTGTATGCGATTATAAGGCAAGGGGCTTTTCCCCCCATGCTGATTGTAAGGAAAAAATCCTCGTCTCGTATTGGAGTAAATACAGTATGTCTCAAACTTTTATTATACTTAATTTTCTTCTGGAAATTCAGATTGATTGTGCCCTTTATATATATATTTTTTAATTTATTGTTTTATTATTTTTTAAATCTCTTCTGATATCATGATAAAACTACATATTAGGGTTCTGCTCATTGGTGGAAATGTAAGCCACTTTAGTTCTACAGTGTGTAGAAGATTAGGTCTTAATGTATTTTTACCAGAAATATAAAATCTAGCTCAAGTATCATTTTGCCTGTTCATTTATTAGTCTTATTCCATGGAACTATGATGTGTGCCATATCACCCAAAACATTGCGTAATGTTTTTATTTTTTTATTTTTTGCAAATTCAACAAATTGAAAACATATTAAATATTTGTATTGTACCATATGATTCTCTGTAACACATTACTGCACTATGTGACTGAAATTAAGAGCTTTCTGTAGGATTTATCTATAGAGATACTTGCACTATTTTTAAAATATTGATAATTACACATGGTAACACATAATCTCCCTTGAATTACAAGGCATGCACCAGTCACTATCTGCGATTTACAAAGAAACTTCCTCAGAAAGGTGTGTCTTATACATTAGGCCATTGTGGAGATTTATACATGTTTCTCTGAAGCATCAGATACTAACTAACCTGGTTGACAGGCAACTGGACTAGCTAGATCACTGTTTTGATGTGGTAATTCCAATATTCAGACAGTTTATTTTCCTTCTTCTTTTTAATCATTATCTGGAACTTGTTTCTATTATAAGCCTAGTGATTTGGGACTTGGAGAACCAGTTATGCTTGTGTAGAGACAGACTGGCCTGCTTGGCTCTGGTCACGTAGATTATCTGAGTCGCAGTTACAGGTTTTTGTAAGCAAAGCCACAGCTATGTTAACATGCCAAAAACCATACCAAAAAATAAAAGATGTAAGGCCTCACATCTCAAGGAATAAGCCAATTACTGATTGCTTGGAATAAGGAAGATGTTTCATTCATTAGGCAGTTTATTTCATAATTGTCCAATTGGGAATTCTTTGAAAAATCTGGTGCTAGATACTGCCAGAAGTTTGGATGTCAGATCAAACCATTACACCTGTATGATGATTCCTGTGTGTTTAGCTATAACAAAGTTCTTAAATAATGCCAACTTTTTCCATCCAAAATCTTTTATCCATTTTGTAGTGGGTTGATATTTAGTTTTGACTTCTCTGAATATAGACCGTTTCATCCAAGGGAAACGTTAGTGTGGTAAGGAATTTTGTTACCACTGTGGTAGCTGGTTGTTTTTTAAGCAAAGTATGTATATATTCAAGAATTGATAGAAAAGCTTTCCTTAAAACTTTTAAGGCAGTCTGGTCAGCCACCGTAGCTCATTGCTAACAAAGAAAGCTGCTAGCTTCCCTGGGTGTTTTTTTTTTTTTTCCTCCATCGTGACTTTGTTTTCTCTGATATCAGACATCTCATGATGCAAAGGTTTTTTTGGATTATGTGGTTGTAGAAGAGAATACCATGCAAAAGTAACAATGATAGAGGAGAATTAGTTCAAGTCTTTCCTGACACTTGCTGATGGAACTTCTTTTGCAGGTGAAACAGGCAACCAATCAAATTGTGATGAACTGTGCTGATATTGACATTATTACAGCCTCCTATGCACCAGAGGGCGATGAAGGTAAGAAATTCTTTAAGTGGTGTATTAGTGTTCATTCACAGTGTTTTTCATACTGTAAGTGCTGTCACTCATAGTAAACATCCCCTATATCAAGAGTTTACCTTGTACTGTAGTTCTTGAACTTGGTTTACTTCTATCTGCCATACTTAGATTTTGCATATAATGTTGTGGATGCTCTTAGATTGGGCGTGGGCAATTATTTGGGCCCTGGGGGCCACATAGAGAGTTTTGTTGAGTTGTTGTGAGCCAGGTCAGCAACACAACACCCCTCTCCCCCCTGCCACAGGCAGGTAGGGTGCAGTGTTTGGGAGCAGGAGCAGGGTGGGAGAGGCCAGGATTGTGGGGCAGGAAGAGAGAAGTGACAGTGTGGGGCCTGGGGTAGGTCTCCCCCTGGGGGGGAGGCTGATCTGCTGCCCACATGCCCCTGTGACAGGCATGGATTCTGTGAGCAGGGGCTTACAGGGAGTGGATCACAGCTCTGGCCATGGCCCCAGAGGCAGTTCCCTGCCTACCCAGCTGCATGCCCTGCCTGTGTGATTCCCAGGTGATCTCCATGGATTGTGGGGTGGGGACAGCATGGGGCCAGGGTCCTGGGCAGAGCCATGATCTGCTTCCTGTATACCTCTGCCTGGGGGCGGAGGGACATGGGGGACATGTGTGGGGGTGGCTGAGTGGGTGGATGGGACCTGGAGCCAGGGCCCCCATTCCGGGGCAAAAGCCACCTGGCTGAAACTTTGTCCACACCTGGAACGGCTCAGCAGGGGCAGGAGAAGGAGCCCCTGCTGGAGATGAGGAGAGCTGAGCTGCTTCTGGGCAGCTGCAGCTGCACTGGGAGCAGCCCAGTTGGTAAGCTGTGTGCATCAGCCTTGGCTGGGGCCGGTGGGCACAGGCAAAGGGCACAATGCTGTCTGTCCTGGAGCGCTCCTGCAGAGCGCTATGGGTTCAGCTGCAGCCTGGGTCCAGTCAATTGGCAGGTGCCCCCTGGAGGCCAGATCCAAGCAGTTGGCAGGCTGGGTCCACCCCGCGAGCCGTGTTTTGCCCACCCCGGTCTTAGACTGAGTTGTAGATTCTGTAGTCTCTACTTTCAGGGCCTGTGGTTCAACACAATGACAACATATAGGCAACAGCTCCGGTTAAAGAAAGGGTAGAGGAATCGATAGTGGAATCAAAATAGAGAGAAATATATTCGTGGGAATCAAAGTAGAGAGAAATATTCATGGGAGAAATATATTTGTGGGAGAGAAGGCATTTGATGCACTTACACAGAAAAGGGTTCCAGGCATAACTAAATAGATGGAGGAGACAATAGGAATAGTAAGAGATAAGGATTGGGAAGGAATAAAACAGCAAGTGGTGGGGTTGAGATTACATGGGGCCTTAACAGAGTGAAGACATTTGAATTGATAAGGTTTGACTGGGAGCTGCTTCAAAAGATTCAAGGATTAACATGCATATGCAACAAAGTCATGTGAGAGAAGGTGATTTCAGCGATGTTTTGCATAGACTTGGAGGTTGGTGGAGAGAAATTAAAGTAATGAGAGCATGAGATGACCAAGATGTGAATGATATGGTCTTCGAAACAAAAACAGGTACCCTGCAAGAACATGTGTAATCTTTCTGATGTGTATAGTTTTTGGTGTAGCTCTTTGGTAAGTCAGTCATAACAACAGCCATTTGGTACTCTTATGTATAAGAGTACTGCTTAAATCATCCAGCCAGTAAACAAGCTCTGTACAGTTTTTTCTAACGGGGAAAGCTGTGATAGTGATGTCATGAAGTGGTGCCTTTAAAACTTGGTTATAAATAAGGTGTCTGTGGTTTTGGATTTGAGGAAGTTCTTTCTTAGGTTTATAAAATAGGTTTCTATTGTCTTAAAGTGTTTCAGTTGCTGGAGAAATGAAAGGGTTGAAAAGCAATGGTATGTTATAGAGGTGCACTGATATATCAGTTGCATATCATATTGGCACCAATAAGAGGAAAATTAACATTATTGGCTATTGACTTTTTCTGGCCGGCGTAGCTGATAATGTTCACCGATAAATATAATATGCCTTCTGCCCAACGTCTCCACACACACATGGCTAGGAATGCAGCCAGGCAGCATGGAATAGTCAGGGCAGTGGACAGGACCTGGGGCCAGGGTGGTAAGTGGGATAGAGCTGTGGATGACTTGTCTGGGGGGATGCAAGGAAGGTTTGGCTCCCCAGTGTTGCGTACACCGCTCTGGGGAGCCAGGGGGCGTGTGCTGCCCCTGATTTGTGTGCAGGTTGGATGCAGGCTCAGGGCTCTTCACTCTGCTGCCTTTCCCTCAGGAGCCTTGGACCAGTTGTGTGCCCGCTGCCCCCATTGCTGCCAGGCAGGCAGGGGGCAAGTTGTGCCTCCCACTGCCAGGGGCCAGCACAGGGCCCCCAGGGCAAAGGCAGCAAGGTGGAGAGCCCAAGCCTACAGAACGCAGCCTGCATCTGCCCTCGCCCTGCTTGGCTCAGCTCCAGTTAAGTGTCCCCAAGCTTAAAAATGGTGACAACAGTGCTTGAACTAAAGCTCATTCAACAAGCTTTAGTTCAAGCTCCCTCACCACCATTTTTAAGCACTGGAATGCTGATCTGCTTGATGAATTGCCTGTGGTTCTGTCCCTTTCCCCACCCTAGCCCCAAGTCCATTCACCACTGTGGCTGGGCAGCATTCCCAGCCCCAGCCCACTCCCTCCTTCACCTTCACAGGTGGGGGCCTTGATCTCCCCCGCCTCCCTCCACGCCCCTTTTCTCCTGCATGCTCCTTCCCCTCCACAGAATTACCTGCAGGGAGCTGCTGTTCACGTTGCCCAGCTGCATTCCTGTAAATTGGTTATCAGATTGGTATATACCGAGATGACTGGTTAAAAATTGGCTATGGTATCAGCCAAGAAAATCTTTATCCGTGCACCCCAGTATATTACATTTCTTTGAACATGTAAGTAAAATAAAGCTAAAATTCTAGACAGGATTTAGCAGGGACAACTCAACTTCGTTATGTAGATATATTGGGACATGATTAACTTGATTACTATTGCAGTGGTCAAAAATGCTGATTTTTTTTTTCATGTGACCAAAAACACACCTAGGATCAGACTTTGCCTATAAATTAGTTTGTGTTTTTATTTAGTTTACTGTTAGAATTATATTTTTTTGCAAACGTCAGGAAAGTTCCTCCCAGTTCTGGCTCTGCACAGCTAAATGTTGCCCAGACAGATAGGGATCTACGCTTTAAGGAAGTAACATTCAGTGGGTATACTTGGGAAAGTGGAACCCTCCGCAAGAAGTGCAGTAGCTAACCAAAGAGCAACAGGTCTATAGCAGCCAGTATTGTTAAGCAGTTTGGAATCTGTCTATTCAGTTTTGCTGCATGTGGGAGAATGTAATGCTAATTCCAGATGCAAGCTTTACTTCAGGCCATGTGGTTGTATCTTGGCTCAACAATTCCCACCCCCCCCAAACAGCTTTGTGTGCTATTGCTTGAGATCTTTAGTTTTGTTAGAAGCTCCATGCAGTGGTGGAGGGTATAGAATTTAAATCCAACAGTATCTCATAGGCACATGCCACCTCTTGAAGTCTTTTCAATCACCCAGGAAATGACAAGTACAAATGGGGAAGGATGAATTAACTCAGCTAAGATGAACACTTTCTTGCTGTGGGAAAGAAAGAAGCACAAGAGACTTAAAACTGAGTGCCTTCCCCTTCCTTCCCCCTCCACGGTTTGTTTTGTTTTGGTTTTTTTTTGGTCCCACTTATATTACTGTTATGAACGTAATAATATTTCCCTTAGACGTGACTGTATTATGGTCTTTTAATGCTGGCATCCTCGTTGGGCAGCTTGGCAATACAGTTGCAGACTTTAATATAAAATAATTACTATCTAACAATGGTGTGTCCTTTGTACCTTTTCAGTGTGTATAGTCTAGTAAAATGGAAAAATATTTTGATGGTTAAATGACTTCTTTCTAATTTTAATTAACTTTTAATGTGGTTTTTACATCTCTCTGGCTGTAGTGTATATGCACATGTCAAGCTGTTAAAATCATAAATATTCAAAATGCATAGTTTTTTTACATAGCACATGTATTAACAGGTTTCTTATATGTCGATTATTTATAAGGTTACGGCATTGCAGTTTGGGAGGCTGCCAGATAGTAATAGCTTTCAAAGTAAAATTGCATGGAATTGGGAGACTATTTGTAGAGGATATTTGCAGGCACCTGTTGATATGGCTCACTAGTCATTCTTGCTAATACTGATCTTGTGTACTGCTTCTAACTGATATTTATGACTGACTACAAATACAAAATACAGTCCTATAGAGGAATACAAATACAAACCAAATTAATTGGGTTTTACCACCAGTAAAAGACTATTACATACTATTAACTTTAAAAGCAAGAATCCTGGGTATCATAGTAAGATTGTGTTGCTTGTCTCCTGTAAAGGTGCAGCTAAGATTTTACTACCTTGAGTTCTGTCCCTCAGTAGAGAAGAATTTCTTATGAACTCTTTACTAAATGAGCGATGAGATAATCAGCCTCTTAACTCCTTTCCTGTATGGTTCTATTCTGCAAAGTATGGTGTAGTAATAGAATCTTGCAAAACAGTATGTTCCCTTTGTTTATGGAGGCAAACCTACTAAATTCAGTGAAACTGCTGGGTGGTTTGCTGCTGATTCTGAGTAGCCTTTCTGAGCTAGCACAAGCATTATGGAGAGCGATAGATATAACTGCAGCTTTTGTAGCAACAGAATTCTAAAGCTTTTTTCCTTTGCTGTATGTGTTTTGCTGCACTGAAGACTGGTACAGGTGAATCCAGGATCTTCATTACTAACAGTGGTGATGATTGAACTTAAGAATGAATGTTAAATACTAAAATTGGAAAAGTAATTCTAAGCCTAGTGTTGTAATTGTAGGCTCAGTATCTTTGGACTTAGCACTTGAGTCAGCTAATGTTGCACTGGAACAGTGATGCTCAATTTACAATTCAGGATTTTCTGTTGCATATACTGACTCATTTCTTTTAATTGTAAAAGAAAACTCCATTATCATGAGGGATCTTTAGGTGCCTTCTAGAATTCAGGCTCTTTTTGGTGTCTACAGCCAAATATTTACTATGCAAAGCCTTTTACTTTCAGTGAAAATGGGTGGCCTACATTAGATATATTACCTGTGTCCAAATGGATGATCCTGCTTAACCAAATAAGGGAGTAAGAAAAATGCATAAATAGTAACTCTTCAGATAAATTTCAGGAGATCCTGTTTCATACTCATACTAAATATTGGAAAATAATTAGTTTAATTTCACTGCAAATCTGCATTTTAAGGAGGTGTGAAATTATCTGATGTAGCCATGATCACTGACTAATTATTTCTCACCTTCATTTAGCTTGGAGAGCATTTTGAATATTTCAAAACTCAGAGGCACAGCAACTTTATTAAAAACATTGTGAATTTTGAGAGGCTCAGTTAGTAATCATTTCACATGTAAAATTAGTCAGTTATAGTACTGTTTAATTTTAACAGAAATAGAGTAAGCATTACCTTATTCTTTAGCACTACAATTATTAAAAACATGTTTTAAAAAAAAGTCACCAAATGACCCACTTGAATTTTTGCTACTTCACCAACTTTCTGGAGGAATGAAACAGATAATGCAAGACCCTAAGTAAGGGATACGCACTATAGATCATTGTTTGAAGCCCCATGTCCTGATATCATATGATTACATTAGAATTTATATTCAAGAACAAACACTAAGTTTCTAATTGTTGTGCAAAGCTTGGCAATGTGACTCATGTGTAACTGGTAGTGAGTCTGCATATAGTTTGAAATAATAGCTTGGAGAGATGTGAACTGTCCTGTGCATTTCAGTGGAGTATTAACTTCAAGACCTAATGGTGCTCATCAGCTCTATATTAGCAGAGGACTCTGAGTGACCCTGAAGGATCCTGAGCAGTGGTGTGCAGAGAAGCCTGGGGTCCCTTAATATGCACTTGATAAGGTGAAAGGGATATTGTCATGCCTGAGACTTTTTGAAAAGGAGAAAGCAATATGTCTCTTAAGCAATACAGTGAAATGTTGTAAAAATAGAAAGTGCCATCATACATTGCATTACTGGAGGTCAGTGGTTAATGCGAAAACTGAGGTATGATATGACACTACACATTCCTGAGCCCTGTTACATCTGTAAAATTTAGACTCCAACACAGTTCCTTCTCTGAAAACTACTCTAGGGCTATGGCAGACATTTTGGCACATGTCTAGGGGATAGCAGCTTAGGCCTGTGCGAATAGGGAAGTATTTGATTCGGATTTGGCCGATTCAGAGGACAATGATTTGATTTGGTGATTCAAATCACTGTCCCCATTCAATACAGCCGAATCAGAATTGGCAGGGCACCACGTGCTGTCTGGGAGCTGGGCCCACAGGAGCTGAGAGGTGCCAGGCTCCAGGTGACTGCTGGAGCCACCCCAGCTCCTGGACAGCATGTCACCCTGCCAAGCCATGCTGCACCTGCCCCGGCTGGGCAAGCATCAGCAGGGCAGAGCCCCCGCTCTGAGCGCTGCTGCACCCGCATCCCACATCCACTGCCCCGGCTGGGCAACTTGTCCCAGCCCCAATCCCTCCCTCCCACATGTCCCTTCCCTCCCCCAACCCCAAAAGATTTACCAGCTGAAGGCAGCTGTGTCAGCTGCCTGTTTAGTCTATGGCCGAATCTCTGTAGTGGCCGAATCTTTTCCAAAGCTTTTCTGAATTGATTCGGATGCTTTGAATCAATTCGGAGCTTTTAATTGGTCTCCCAGTTCGAGTTTCATAGATTTCATAGACATTAGGGCTGGAAGGGACCTCGGGAGATCATCGAGTCCAGCCCCCTGCCCAAAGGGCAGGAAGTCAGCTCGGGTCATAGGATCCCAGCAAGATAAGCATCCAATTTACTCTTGAAGGGGTTCAATGTAGGTGCTTGAACCACCTCCACTGGCAGACTGTTACAGACCTTGGGGGCTCGGACAATAAAGAAATTCTTCCTTATGTCCAGCCTGAAACGGTCTTGCAGGAGTTTGTGACCGTTCGACCTCGTCATCCCTTGGGGCGCTCTGGTGAACAGACGTTCCCCCAGATCCTGGTGGTCACCCCTGATAAACTTATAGGTGGCCATCAGATCACCCCTGAGCCTGCGCTTTTCCAGGCTAAAGAGTCCCATGGCTCTCAGCCTGTCATCGTAAGATCTGTTTTCCTGACCTCTGATCATGCACGTGGCTCTCCTCTGGACTCTCTCAAGCTTCTCCACATCCTTTTTGAATTGTGGAGCCCAAAACTGGGTGCAGTACTCCAGCTGCGGCCTCACCAAGGCCGAGTACAAGGGGAGAATGACGTCCCGGGATTTGCTCGAGAAGCATCTATGGATGCAAGCCAGCGTTTTGGTTGCTTTACTAGCCGCAGCATCGCATTGCAGGCTCATGTTCATCTTGTGGTCAATGATGACCCCCAAGTCTTTTTCTTCTGTAGTGCTAACCAACGTAGCACGGCCGAGTCTATAAGGGTGCTGCAGGTTTTTCCTCCCAAGGTGGAGAACCTTGCATTTTTCGGTGTTAAACACCATGAGGTTCTCGTCTGCCCATTTGCTGAGCTTGTCCAGGTCAGCCTGGATCACCCGCCTATCTTTTGGCATGGATGCTTTGCCCCAAAGTTTGGTGTCATCGGCGAACTTGGTCAGTCCACTCCTGACTCCAATGTCCACATCATTAATGAAGATGTTGAACAGTATGGGTCCCAGGACAGAGCCTTGAGGGACCCCACTGGTTACAGGGCACCATGATGAGTGACTGCCATCAATCACAACCCTCTGGGTCCGACCACGAAGCCAATTTCCCAGCCAGCGGATCGTGGTGGAGCCAAGGCCACAACTGGCCAGTTTGGCCAAGAGGTGATCATGGGATACCAGATCAAAAGCTTTTTTGAAGTCAAGATATATGACATCAATCTCTTCTCCCTTGTCCAGGTGATAGGTCACCTGGTCATAGAAGGAAATGAGATTGGTCAAACAAGACCTACCCGCAACAAACCCGTGCTGGCTATCCCTTAGGATGTTAGCCTGGGCCAGTCCCTCAAGGATGGCCTCCTTAATAAACTTTTCTAAGATCTTCCCCAGGATAGAAGTCAGGCTAATGGGCCTGTTGTTAGCCGGATCCACTCTCCTCCCTTTCTTGAAGATCGGCACCACATTGGCCTTCTTCCAGTCTTCGGGCACTACACCAGAGCACCAGGAGTTTTCACAGATCTGTGCCAGGGGCTGGGCTATGACGCTCGCCAGCTCCTTGAGTACCCTGGGGTGCAGGTTGTCAGGGCCAGCTGACTTGAAGGTATCCAGCTTCTCAAGGTGTTCCTTCACGAGGTCAGCATTGATGGAGGGTAGGGGATTCCCCTCACCCAGATTTCCCTGTCCCATAGCAGGCATGGGCATCCCGTGTGACTGATGAAAGACTGACGCAAAGTACCTATTTAATAGGTTGGCTTTTTCCTGGGCGTCAGTTGTCAGTTGCCCCATCTGGTTTAGCAGGGGTCCAACATTGCCCTTGCTTTTCCTCCGGCTCCCCACATACCTGAAAAAGGACTTTTTGTTGTCCTTGATGCCTGAAGCTAGTTAGAGTTCAGTTGCAGCCTTGGCTTTCCTGGTTTGGTCCCTGCAGGACCGGACCAGCGCGGAGTAATCCTCCTTGGAGGTGAATCCCGTCCTCCATCCTTTGTAGGCTTTCCTTTTTAGCCACAGTAGGTCCGCTAGGTCTCTGGAGAGCCAGGGGGGCTGCTGTGCCTTCTTGCTGACTTTCCTCCGTGTTGGAATAGATTTAGCTTGTGCATTGAGGATCGCTTCCTTGAGAAGCAACCACTCTTCTTGAACTCCCATCTCCCTGGGGTCATGGTCCCTGAGGGCCTGACCGAGTAGCCTCTTGAGCTTGTCAAAGTCGGCTTTTCTGAAGTCAAGGACTTCTGTGTTGCTGACTGACTTGCCAGCTTTACGGCGGATGGTGAAGGTGATCAGCTCGTGGTCGCTGTCACCCAACTTCCCATCAATCACTAGGTCGCCGATTAGGTCATCCCCCATAGCCAGTACCAGGTCAAGCAGCGCTTTGTCTCTCGTTGGCCCATAGACTTCTTGGGTCAGGTAGAGGTCATCCACGCACGAGAGAAAGCTTTGCGCCTGCTCAGATTTAGCTGAGTGATCTTCCCACGAGATGTCCAGGTAATTGAAGTCACCCATGACAACCAAGGTCCTGGAGCAAAGCGGCCTCAGTCAGTTCCCGGGCGAACTCCTGGTCAAGCTCAGGACTTTGAGTGGGAGGTCTGTAGTAGACTCCCACCGTTGTGTCCCCTGTGCCGAATTCCCCACGAATTTTTACCCAGACGGTCTCTAGCTGTCCATGCCGGTCGCCAACATCAGCTTGCAGGGACATGTAGCTTTCCTTCACATAGAGAGCTACACCCCTGCCCCTTTTGTCAACACGATCCCTCCTGTATAGGGTATAGCCCTCTATACCCGTGGTCCAGTCATGGGTGGAGTCCCACCAGGTCTCCATTATCCCAATGACATCATATTTCTTCGCACTGAGCAGGAGGACGAGCTCGTCCTGCTTGTTGCCCAGGCTCCTGGCATTAGTGTACAGGCAGGGAAGTGTGCCCTTGGGGGCTCTTGCCTTGCCAACAGATTGTGCCAGGGCTGGGGCAGGGGTGAGCTCCCTTAAGTGCCCCCTTAAGTGCCTTGGTCCGCTGGCTTTGCAAGGGCCGTTCAGCGGGCCAGCAGGGGCAGTAGTCCCCCCATCCCCCAGCGGGCTTAGTTTAAAGCCCGGTGGAGCAAGTCAGCCAGCCTGGCTGAGAAGAGCCTCCTCCCCAGAGGAGAGAGGTGGAGGCCATCTCTTCCCAGCAGCTCGCTGCCTCTCTCTCCAAAGAGCGGGCTGTGGTCCCCAAATCGGGCTGAATCTCCTCCGAATCGAATCAGCTACCAAAGCTTCGCACAGCCCTAATAGCAACCTGCTCAGCAGCTGGTGTTTGTCCATGCTGTGACAGGATCTGGTGTAGTCACAGTGTTTAAACCCAGGATTTCCAATATGATGGGTTGGGACAAATGCAGAACTGTTGTTATAAACTCCCATCTCATACATAGTTTAAAATTTGTAATTATATTAGGTATTGATAGTGAGAAGGGTTTAAAACCTAGAACCTGGGGACCATTTACCCTTGTATTAAAACAATATTAGCTAAAGTAGTTGTAAAATGTATTTAGATGACATGGTTAGGCAACTAATTGTGCTGGGTCATTAACCTGGATATGAATAACTTACATTACCCAATAGATAAATATTTGAGGAGTACTACTAAATTTTAACCCTTAGAATGCCACTTGCAGTCTTATTTTAAGTAGAGGAAATGTGATATTTAGTGTATTAAAGCCACAACTATCTTCTGTACCCTAGGCTTTTTGACGTGTTTTTTTTCGTACTGTGGGCAATGACCTTACATAGACCAAGTTATGTTTTCTGTGTAGCTATCATTCTGTATAAACCAGAATCCTTAAACCAGCTTTATTTCTAACTTTTATAACTCAGTCTTTAGCATTTGGTTTTGTTTTTTCTATGAAATGCTCCAGACTAGACATACTGCATAGAATCTTTGGCTACAATCCAGTATTTTTCATTACATGCCTATAAATTGGAATAATTAATTAATTGATGTACCCATCTGTCTGCTGTACAATTTCAGGAATTATTCTGTAGAAGCATAGTAATTTATTTAAAATATACATGCTCTAATGTAAGCCTTTTTCTTGTAAAAATGTGTTAAATATGTAATGCTTCATATTTTGGAAACTTACTGGATCCTATTTTTATGAATTTTTCCAAAGAAATTGATAATTCTCCCTGTTTTTCTCATGCTACTTGGTTCAGACCTGGATACTGAAGTCCCTGTGATTAACTCACCACCTT